>NC_141777.1:25127039-25755774 GCF_054643075.1 Acanthaster planci
GAAGACGGGATGTGAGAGTGAGTGATAAACTATAATATTGGCACATTAACCAAAAGGTCTCCTCTGTTACTTCGTCAGTAGTATGCTTATGAGACAGTTTATTTCCTATGACTTCATGAAGTAATCCAATGTCTACATCAACGAATCTTGACATTGAAGTGGCATACTTCCATCAATTTAGTCAATAATATTGTCCACAATATTTAGCAAATTCTCCTTTATTGCTTTGCCTCGGACGAAGTAAGCAAAGCATAAAATCCCGGTAGGATGCTTGTCTCTCTTCCAGCTTGGTCAAACTCCTGAATGGATGGTGTCGCCGCAACGCCACAGTGAGTGAACCTGAAATTATGTACGTGCAGTTTCCAAAGCTGTCAATTCTGTGCATCCAATCGTCTCCGAACTTTGGGCACAGCTAGATGTTTTTGAAATGTTTTGGTGAAGAACAACGTGCTATATTAAGGGTTGGTAGCACAACATCTGGTTCCACATCCCTCTTAATTATTACCCTTAGTAATTCCTTCCTCCCACCTCCAGTCTTAACGATCGCTTTATGTCAGCTAACAGACAGAAAAACAAACAGTTGTTGTCTCTCATCCAGTGATACAAAAGATTGCAGAGCTGGCTGACGTCGTGCTATAATTCTCTCTCTAGGAAGCCTCTCGTTGTACTCATCAGGCCAACCAGGATAAATCACGTATACTCTGGATTCCTCTTCCTTGGTGATCTGAGTGAAAAAGAAGACAAGTTACTCGGTTTAATATTCAACCTTAGTTTGTAGGCCTAAAAGGCCGGTATGTGTAACCAAACAAAGGGCTAAGGCCTATTCTATTCAAAGTTTTAAACAATGTTAATTTTGTTTGAAATCTTTGAAAATAAAAGGCCGATTCATTTCCTCATTTTACTCCCGCAGCACTAGGCCTTGGTTTTTACAAAAGTAATAGGCATAGTAGGCAAAAGGTGCATTTTTATGTGTTATTTGCAAAATTACGATACATAGTCGCCTGCTCAACTAGATGGGCTAACAACGAAAAAGCCAACCTCATTCGTGTCGCCATCAGCTGCGTTCAGGCAAGGGATGCTTCAAAATGACGTGACTGATCTCATGGTAAAAATGAATCAGCCTGGAGTAAAAGGAAGTGGCAATTTACAATACACGTATGCATACGCACACTGCTGACGTTTTCACTCATGGCACAACGTCGAAATAAAACAATAAAACGCTTGCATTTTAGGCCCCTATTTGACTTACCTTGACGTCAAATATATCACTGGCTTTCCAAGAAGGCTGCCTTGGTCTTGATTTAGAAATAACGTGTCTTGGAAATGTTGAAATTGTTCAAAGATTTGTAAAAATAGGGTGGTTTTGTTGCGCATTTACGTATCCGATCAAAGGACGTGATCGACGCGACGCCGCACCACACGCGCGTATCCATGGTGAGCGCGGTACAAATAAATGGCATCCTCTATCTGCTCTCCAAAACAAAAAACGATAGAAGCGATTTCATATAAATTTCCAAGTAGTGCTCCTTTCTCATGATGCTCTTTAATTTATGTAGAGTTCCAAACCACTAGCAGTGAAACATCCCCAAAGCATAATACTGCGGCTGTAGTGTTCTTTGGATTAAATGCCTCTCCCTTCTCCCGCCAAACGTTATTGTTGGTCATATGGCCAAAAGCTCTACCTTGGTTTCATTAGACCGAAGGACACTCCTCCAGAAGCTGCCATCATGCTCTCTTGCGTACTTCAGCCTGGCTTGGTAGTGACACTTTTTACAAAGCGGTTTCTTTCTTGTTGTACAGCCTCTTAGACCATTTCGATGAAGGACCCTCTGGACAGTGGACGGTGATACCTTAGCCCCTAAAACCTCCAATTCTTGGCACAGGTGTTTCTTGGTCGTCTTGGGGTTGGTCCGTACCTTTCTTATCAAGGTTCTCTCATGTCAGGGTAGATTCTCTCTGATAGCCATGAGTATCTGCCCTGGGTTTCATTTTCGTTTTTGTGAGTGTTTTCTATTTTATGCCACTAAACCAACTTTAAGTTACGGTATGTGCCTATATCCGCCATCTTTGTTCTTATTGTTCTTCATCCACTCCCCAGAATGGGGAGTATGAATCTTGCTCGCGAACAATATTCGCGAGTTGCTTCTCCCCGTTTGAAACCCGGTTCTCGTGCTCGTCTAATTAAACACGAGAACGGGGTTTCGAAAACGCCCCTCAGTTACGAGATGTACACATGCGCACAAGCCCAATTCCTCGCTAACCCGTGAAATACGTTCGCCGTGAGCACAGATTTTTCTGTTACGGTAAATTCCGATTTTTTGCTTGCGGTAAGCAACGCTGTCAAGTTGGGCCCAGATTATCGTAGAATTCCTTGTCGCCTAGATATGGCCCCCAGTGATGTCTCTGACTTGTGTAGCTGTGTATGCGATTCCTCAGGTCTTCAGAGTACTCTTTTGCTTTCCCCATGGTTGTTTAAGTCCCGGAAGAGCTTGACTAGAAAGCTTAGGCCTACGGAGATATATGTTAGGATCTCAACTAGTGGGATGGCACTTCCAGAACTTCGTACTGGATGTCTCTGGATGACTTATCTCGAGATAATGATTATCTCATGATGTCCGATGTCATCCAAACTTTAGGATGTCGTCATCCTATGATAAATTATCTTGAGGATGTAATCATTCGACTTTCACGATGTCATCATCCCTTGGTAAATTATCTCTGGATGTCATCATACAACTTTTACGGTATCGTCATCCTGTAATAAACTCTCAGGATGTCTATATCTTGCCTTTATTATATCATTATCCCGCGAAAATATATGTCAGGATCTGAAAAGGTCGGATGGCACTTCCAGAGCTCCGTACAAGCCCTTTCACGGAGCCATGGAAGAATTACACGACATATTGACCATTCAAAACAGTATTAGTGAAAAACAAAATACATGTAACAGGAGACCATTTTAGGATATTCTGGAACTTTTTTAAACCAACTGTGCAGCAATTCACTTTGATGTATGTAAACTTTTTCCCCTAACTGTTGTTGAAAACCCTAGAGAAATTTCGCCACAAAAAGTTGTCGTAACGTCAAATTTGCTACACCTCAAATTTTGAAGGAAGAATAAACCGGCCAATGAATGTGCACCATCTCAGGAATGAACTGAACTGTATATGTATGTAGCGTACAACATTGTCTTTTGAGCAACGTAAATGAGGGCAAAAGATTATGTGTTTGATTCAAGAGAGGTTCAACCTTCACTCTGTACTTAATATGTCTCATTGTTTTGCAAAGCTTTACCTGTCGTTATGAAGCTGTCTGAAAGCTGGCTGAAACTTGAGGTGATTTTCCAGTTTTTTGCGTCTGGGCTCTGTGATGAATTCTTCCGGCGGCATTTCTTCCACACCCATCTCCCTGGCAAACTTATTTGCTCCTTCCCCCGCCAGTAAAACGTGCTCTGTCTGCCGAACGAACCACATAAGCAGGCATGACGCATTCCTAACGCTTACCGAATCACTACAAAGTGTGCCTTTATGGTACTGATTACTGTCTTACACCTGTGATTGTGTATATGTCTGTCATTTTGTCTCTCACTCTCTCTCTCTCTGTCTTTCTCCGTGTGCTGGGAGAAAAACGCCTTTGCTATGATCTTCACCTACATGTAAATGTTGACACTTGTTTAACAAATTTCAAATAATCATTGTAATTATAGGTGTGTACCGGTATTGCTCAACTTATTCCTGAGTTTGACACTGAGTTTAGTCTAGAAGATATAAGCGTTGAGTTTACCCGGAAATAGATGACCAAACTATCCTCCGGGAAGGCTACTGGTAGTGGTGGATTAAGTGCCAAATTCCTTAAAGCTTCTGCCTTTCACATTGCCAAACCATTGACGCATATTTTTAATTTATCCATCAAGACGGTTAAGGTTCCCGAGCCATGGTAGACAGTAAGAGTTACACCTATCTTTAAAAATGGAAGTCGTACAGAGCTAGGAAACTACGGACCTATATAAATCATTCCTTTTGTTATGAAAAGTCTAGAGAGAGCTGTTCATAATGCATTGCACAATTATTGTAAAGATAATGACCTACTTAACAATGTGCAATCTGGATTTAAGCCAAGTCACTCTACCACTACCACTTTAGTTGATGTTATTGATTATGTTTTACGAAACATGGATAAGGGGAAAATTACCGGAGCTGTGTTTTTGGATTTCAATAAAGGCCTTCGACACAGTAAATCGTACATTGTTGTTACATAAATTGCGTTCGTACTATGTCCAGTAATTCATTTGATTGGTTTGAATCCTATTTGTCTAACAGAACAAAGGTAACATGCATCAATGGAATCATGTCAGACCCTCGACCATTAACTTGTTGAGTTCTGCAAGAGTCCATACTCGGCCCGCTCCTACTTGTTACCCGTCAATGATTTACCTCAGGTCGTACAACATTGTAAAATTGTAAAATTGTAATGTATGCCGATGATACTGCCTTATTTTTTGCCTCAACTAGTTCTACTGAAATTGGAAATGCCCTCAATGCTGTCATGTCTGATGTCACTTAATGGTTGAAAGAGAACAGATTAAGTTTGAACCTAAGAGAGATCAGACTTACTCAATGTTGATGGGAACAAGACAGAAACTGCCTAACTTTGAAGTACCCAGAAAAGTTGTTCACAGTGAAGTACTTGAGACTGTTGATTTTTTTAAATATTTGTGCGTTTGGCTTTATTCAAGTCAAGACTGGACAGTCCATGTGGATAAATTGACCAGCAAAATATCGGCTAAAGTATCTGTACTGTATAGATTGCGTTACTATTTTAATCAGAGTCTTCAGTTGTTATATAAAACTCTTATTCAGCCGCACTTCGATTATTGTGATGTGGTCTACGGTAACCGTGGTTGGGGTCTGGAAAATCAACTTCAGAAATTGCAAAACAGAGCTGCTAGAACAATACTTTTTGCTCCTACCCAAACGCATATTGATAGTATGTTGGACAGCTTGGGATGGGTCAGACTGGAGAAAAATAGTACCACTTAGCCAATTTGGTTTATAAATGTTTTTAACAACTTAACCCCGTCGTATCTTACCCCTTTTCAGTACACAACACACTCTTACAACACAAGAGCCAAGTCTCACGGGAATTTCCAGTTGATGAATGTTAATCTCAAAAAAGGGCAAAACATGTTTTGCTATAGAGATGCTCTGCTTTGGAATAGCCTGCCAGCATCTGTCAGAAACCAACATAATCTGAAATCTGTTAGGGAGGAGTATCAGATTTACAAATTTTAATTCTAGTTATTCCTGCTTTCTTATGTCAGGATACGGGCAATATTGTATTGTCTGAGATATGGGGCAGCTCTTTACGTTCATAAATGTATTTGTCTGTTTGTTTGTTTGTTTGTTTGTTTGTTTGTTTGTTTGTTTGTTTGTTGGGGTGTTTGTTTGTTTGTTTGTTGGGGTGTTGGGGTGTTTGTTTTTTCCCTAGAAGATTTTATAGTTAGTCATTGTTTTGTTTTTACAGTACGTACTGACACGTGTGTTGTCTATAAATGTAATTTTAACTCTTGATTTTTTATTATACCCGTCTGAAATTTGAACTGTTATAATTCTTTTTTATCATAAATTACACTAAATGTATTTTTTTTACTCTGTAAAGTGCTGGACATCAGTGGAAAACAGCAATTGCTGAATTGATTTAATCCAGGGTAATGAAGAATAAATAAATAAATTATGCGATATGATTCTATGCGCATTTTGGCAACAATAAAATAAAAAATGTATGAATACATGCATATCCAAGTACAGGCATAAATAAGCATACCCATATGTTAAAGCCGCCAGGCATTACAAGTACCCATTTTCCTGAGCTGAGATTAACCCTGGACAACCTTAAATTGTTCCCTTAACATTTATGAGTAGACAAACCTCATGGTATGGAGCCACTTTTACAAACCGCTGAAAGGTGCTGTACATGTACAAGTCACAAGTTATCCAGCACCATCCTCGCAGTTTACTTTTGATAAGTACACTTGAACTTTCAGGGAACATGATCAAAGTAGCTTCCATGTTGTCGAATGCCAATGAGGTCTATCACTGACTTTTGGAGGGGGCATTTTTACAGTGTGTAACATTTTGTGTCACAGTATCAATATCGGACAAGGCTATACCTTTTCCATGACCAATCTCGCAAGGCTCACTGGGTTCTGGATGTTGCGCACACAAGTCACACCCCCAGCTCGTAGGTCCCGGCCCTCCATGATGATAGCGTCCATTTCAACAGTGCCCCCCAATGTCAGCTCAGATCCTCTCCCTTAAATTACATTAATAAATGGAGTATATTAAAAACAGCCGCATCAGAGAAAAACGGAAATTGAAATCCCTAAACCACTTGGAGCTGCTTGTGTTGCAAAGCAAACTCAAGGCCAGCTTGTTAAAAGTCTAAGTATGGTCACGAATAACAGCAGACGAACAATGACAAAATGAATACCTTGAATACTGTTCATTTGAATTCTGAATAGCTGATGAAGCTAAAGGTTTGTTTTTGACTTGAGAGGGTTTGTGAGAACGCGAGGTGACTCAAGAAAGACTTGTGATGGACTATTCTATTGTGCTGCTCGGAAAAAAATCTATATCTTTTTGGATGCATCGAATGCTACCCACACACACCTGCATTAAATAACAGGTTATCTTCCAAGGAGCACACGGCTGCCTCTACTGCGTTAATAGCCGATGACGTCTGCCCAACGAGATGGCTGTATCCCAACCGAGCTGCTTGCTGAATGCCTGACTTGAGCCCATCCACATCCACTGAGACTCTTTGGCTTAATGCCCCAGCGCCACCATGGATCACAAGAGTTGGTATGGGCGCCATCGCATTGGGATAGGATCACCTTCAAGAGAATGGAAAATCAACTTTAAAAAACAGTTCTATAGTTGTGACCAGTAATTTGTCACGTAGGACAAAAGACATCATTAAGTTTCCCGTACTATAAGCCTCATTGCTAATACTGCGTGGCTGATTTTGTAGAAGGGCATTTGAGGGGAGATCAAGTTTAAAACATTTATATGTACATGTAGAACTGTTAGATCTAGATTAATTTAAAAGGAAAAACAGGTAGAGAAGGAAAATCAACAAAAAATCAAGTAACACATGTCTCAAAGCTAGGACTTGTAAATCACTTTTTTGGAACACTTAGACATGATTGGGAGAGAAGTGATTTTGATGATCCAACCTAAAACCTATGGAAATAGTGCCACAAACAGACTTGACGGATAATTATATATACCAGGTTTTGCCCTTACCCAACGTATATTTTTTGTAAAGTCAGTGACAATTTGTACTGTGTTTAGGCCTTAAATTTTGTTGCATGTGATCGAGTGTGCTCGCAGATTTTATTTATAAATTACTGCAAGTAGATGAAAAGTACAGTGTATCAACTCAAAATGCATTGTCTTATCAATAGGTATTCATCTGGAATAATGTCAATTTATATACGGTTTGCTGGAATGTGGATGACACAGTTACGAATGTTTATTACTGCTGTGCAAACACTAGACTTGCTTCCCAGTCCTTGCGTCATCTGCTTATCACTGCACCACATATAACGACACATGTTCATCCATGAATCTCCTGAGGTTTCCCAGTTGTGACACCATTGTCCCTCATGGTAGTCAGCTTAGGGTCGTACTCTTTGCCAATTTATTTATGTTTGGGTAACATGACTGTACTTATTTTAAATATTAAGTGGCTAATTTCTGATATTTTTCCTTTTTCTCTTTATGCTTGTGTGATTGGAATAAAAAAACATCGCCCGCCTGCCTCGTGTATGGAAACGTGACTCTCCACGCCTCTTCAGAGTACTGAACAAAGAACCCTGTTAAATAGCCCCCGAATGGGGGCGCGCCCGCCACATATGGAGTGATGTATGTATCTACATGTACATGTACATTCTCGTGGGGTTTTGGTGCCCGTTATGACGGTAATCTTTGGAGTAACCTTAGTGACAAAAATCTACGGAGTCTCCATAGTGACATTAATCTTTGAAGGAATGTATTTATCTACATTCTTATACTTGTACACTGGAGTCTCCATAGTGGCAGCAGTATATGGATTCCTTATAGTCACGGAAATCTATGGAGTCCCGACAGTGACGGTAATCAATGGAGTAAGCATAGTGACGGTAATCTATGGAGCGATGTGTTTATGTACATTCTTATGCTTATACGTTTGGCTCCCAATAGTGACGGTAATCTAAGGAGTGGCATATTTACCTACAATCGTATTCTTAAATACTTGGTTCCAAATAGTGACGGTAATCTATGGAGTCGCCACAGTGACTCTAATCTATGGAATGATGTGTGTATCTACATTCTCATGCTTACACACTGGGGTCCAATAGTACCGGCAATCTACGCAGTCCCCTTAATGACGGTAATCTTTGCAGTCCCCTTAATGACGGTAATCTATGCAGTCCCCATAGTGAGGGTAATATACGGAGTCCCCGTAGTGACGGTTATCTATGGAGTCCGGATACTGACGGCAATCTATGGAGTGATGCATTTATCTACATTCTCATGCTGATACACTTGGGCCCCCATAGTGACGGTAATCTATGGAGTCGCCATAGTGATGGTAATCTATGGAGTCCACATAGTGACGGTTATCTATGGAGTAAGCATTCTTTCTTGCCCCACATTGATACGGAGTGGAAGCAAGACATGAATGGCTCAGGATGGGGTTGTACCAGATGAGGGTCATTCATCTAGGCAGAAATTTGACAAAACCAATAAAAAGATAAACAGGAAATATTTATAATTAAGTCTGGGCAACATTTGTTAAAACATGACAGAAAATGTATACTACATTGGCAATATCGGGACGCACATGAGTGGGAATGTTGGGACAGACATGACTTCAGTTACAGAGTTGTCCTTGAACAACATGTTTGAGGCAAGTCTGATAAGAACGTGACCGTAACGAGTTGGTATGGTATTTGGTCCTGTTGGTAGGTGTGGTAGTCTATCTGAATTTAAATCTGAATTGTATAGTCGGCAAAGCCTCCATCCACCATACTGTCAAATTTTACAGCAAAATCATTTAAGAGTTGAGCCTTGAAATGAAAGACATCCAGACATCCCCACATACATTTTTCCTTGCTCTCTGTAACATCCGCATTCCCTAGTTGTACCTCTTGCTCACACCCAACTCTTTTCCTATGAATTTCATGGTGTTGAGCTGAGTGAATCTGCATATTGGTGCAAGCCAAATCTTCTCGACATTTGCATTTGCAATATTATTAGCTTATATTGATTTAGATACTGACTACACTTATCGGCAACACAGCACTCCTTACTGTCACAGTCCAAAACGTTCCACAACTCTTTAACAGACAATTACAGGATTTTCACATTGTTTTTATATTCAGGAACACTAAGTTGGATTTTTTTCTTCTGCAGACACCCCCCATTTTGCAATCAATACACAGCATGTGCATGTAAACAACATCGCTCTTGGTCGGATATCATAGAAAGTTAGGAGAGAGGGAGTATGACGAGCCTGGGAGCAGACTTTGATGTGCGCCCTCTTATGCTGAAATGTGCCTATTTGTGGTTTGATTGTATTTCTGTTACGATTTGTTAACAACTGTTTCTCCAACCCCAATTTTCTGAAAAAGGCATTAGTTCTTTTCTGTTTTTTCTTTTTTCCTTCTTCTTCCTCTTCTGACCAAAAGCCCATTTGTTTTGTGTACATTTCTTTCACTATCGACATTGGTCATTCATGCAACTTTGGATCTTCATCAAACTTACATCAACGTGTAAAGATGTGCATAGCACAATGACTTCATGATGACGTCATCAAGTGATTTTTTTTTTGAATTTTTAATATTTATTTCAGCCCATTGACTTTGTACACGTTTCCAAGGCACAATTTTGGTAACTTAGCGATCTTTGTTCTTCCTCAAAGTTACACAAAGAGAAAACCTTGATGTAAAGATAACACTAAGGGGAGTGCTTTAAAAATGGACTTGATGTGATGATGACGTCATCTTGTGACAAGTCATGTGACATTAAAGGTGCATTACTTAAAACTCTACACCTCCTGAAGCATAACTCCATTTAGGTTCAAACCTTGCTTGCTGATGTCTTGGAAAGGAAGTGATTTAGACGACTATTGATCTCATTTGATGATGTCATCACCGAGTGACAAGTCCTTTGACCTTAAAAATTCAGCCCTCTATCTCCTGAAGTACATATCTCATCGAATTGAAACTTTGCACATAACAAGAAAAAGAAGTGTTGTAGTCAAAGATTTACCTGATATAACGGTAGAACTTTGGCAAGAATGACAGTGTAAAAATCAAAATTGGCAGAACAACTAGGGAAAACACGAGAGGGCGCTAGACCGGAGTAAGCTGAACGGGGAAGAATATAACAATGACCTTTAGTGACACATGGTGGATGTGTGGCAAAATTCAGGGGGTATTGACCTTCTCAACATACACCGTTTCAAAGATGGATTTGCGCCGGGGCGATGTAAATTAATTTTGGGAATTTTGCCCTGTCCGACGTGTATTCAGGGGCATACTGTATACAGTTTAAAATACACGTTGGGCAGGGTAAAAATCCAAAAATTAATTTAAAAAAATGGAAGTTATCACTTATTCGACCACTCTTTGAGGACATTTCTTGATAAATGTTTCCCCAAGTGAGTTTGGCAAAACTGACTTTTTGTACTTACGCACCATCTACACTTACAGCATTTAGCATTTTTTTATGTACATGGCCATTAAAATTTATAGGCACTTTGGTTACCGTCACAGTCATTTCTGGGGATATTGAAAGCTTCCAAAATAGAAATTTATACCCATAAATTGTAATTGATCTTTATTTTGTATGTTAATTAAAAATTTTATTATATGCATATGTGAACTTGTGCAGTACTATAACGTATTTGCAGTAGACTGTATACTCCATTCTTTATGGAAATACGCATAATCCTTCAATAATAAAATTTTGTATTTTCCCTCTCTTGTTTTTTTTGTGCTGCCATTTCAATTGAATTAAAATTGAGAACAACCAATGTTGATATCGATCCATTGCACATATCTGCAACCCATATGAACATGCCACAGTATATGTATTTAATAACTACGTAACCTCACACATTAGGGGAAAAAGAAAATCTGATGTTCCAAAATAATTTCTTGAGAAGTTTATGCCGTTGGAATTATCAAGTGGAAGTTGTTGAACAACTAAAGCATATTTTGATTTGTTTTCAATATCACATTAAATTTAATTCCTTCCAGCACTTGACTCTGACCTTAAAACTAATTGTAAAGAGTAACAGGCTTTGGGCTTCACAACAAAGGCTATTGTAGAATAAAGTCATCGAGGAATACTCGTGGAGAACAGAGAACAGGGAAAGAGGGTCATAAAGTAATGCGAGCCACACATGGGATATCCATCAACAGTGACTTGTATTGGGTGAATAATTGTGGGGGTGTTGCTCCACTGAAACCATACAGCCTTAGGAGTAATGCAACGTATTAGTCAAAACAAAAAACATTTATCAGTTAGAATTGGCCACTTGAGAACACTTCACCTGATAGCGAACTGATAATAAATGTATCAGTCAGACCGTTCTGTCGGACACCTATCCAATAGGAATTTTGAAATGGTGCCTTGACAAAAACAAAGTCTTTGGTGAAAAAAGGTGCAATTTTCGACTTGCTAAAAATGTAGCCTGCAAGGATGGTGTACATTTGGCTGCCCAGTTCTTTATTATGGCGAGTCGCTACAAAAAAAGCCCTACCCAAGCAAATGTGGAGTGGTCAAGGCGATCTAAAAACCTAAGTTTGTTAATTAGCAAGCACACAATGGGGTAGGTGTTGACTCTGGCAGAGTTGAACAGTGTGGTTTAGAGATAAGCACATAGGGGCAAGCGAGGGCGCCACACAGAGGAGACATGCAAATGACCTGTCACATACTCCCCTGCTTTAGGGTTGGCGTCTAGCTCGACAACTTCAAAAATTACACATCGAATCTAGAACTAAAAATAAAGAAATAACCGAATTGATCTACAGCTACTAACTAAATCTACAAAAGGGTCATCTTGGTTGGACTCCTGCCAACATTTGGGCAAGAAGTAGCTGAGTTCTGCTAATATCTGCCACTGAGAACTTGTACATCGACACCAGGAACTAGTTGTGTGGCTGGAGTCTCGGACTGGATAGTAGACTTTGGAAGATGGTAGGGATTACTGTGGCAGCCCGCTCCGGCACGAATAGAGTGACGGGTGTTGGTCTGCATCTCCTTGCTGGGTACACCATTGTCAAAGACTTATTCTGCTGGAATATCCTCAAATTCCAATGTGTGGACTTAAGAGCCAGTGGTAACATTAGACTGCATTGGGGATACAATGCAGAATGCTGATGTTCCCCTGCTTTGTGAGAAGCAGCAGGTTCTCCCTCTGGTACTGGTTGGTGCTCCCCTGCTTTGTGAGAAGCAGTGGGTTTTCCCGTTGCTATATCTTGTTTCTCAATGATGACTAAATCATTCTCCACCTCTTCTTTTCATCCCTACGTGTTACCGAAACTTGAAGAGTTGCCTGATGATGCACATCTGGTGTCTCACCCTCATTAATTACCTAGGCCCTGCGTCCAGCAAGTCCCTCCGGCAAGGGTCTTCTCTATTCCCTCTCCGTCAAGTGGAGTGACGATGTAGACATGCTCAATTGGGTTTGGCCTCCCAACAACCTTGTGAGGCTGGCCGTCCTACATGTCTTGTATTTTATTCCTGCCTCGTACATTATGATTCCAAATGAAGCCCTTGGCCCCATTGGGAAGATCCTGTGCTGTCTCCTCGTGCTGTCTTTGTCTCCTGAGGGCCTCTATCTCGGTAGTGCCTGAAGCTCTTTCGAAGGCTTGCTTCATCCGCCGGCTGTGATTAGCCACCCATTGCACAGTGGTTTAGGATGCAGACATTTGTAAAAAAAAAATCTTGAGTTTATGCTTTTTTTTCTGTTCAGTGGTATCTAATAAAATTATTTTTGCTCTTGAAACGTTTTCATCCATGATATTTCTTGTATAATTCACTATTTTTCGTAATGATGACTTTCTTGTTCTTGGTTGGACATTTTACAGTGGGAACTTTCATGCAACATTAAAACCCCTGTTTTCTATTAGATAATCTAATATCTAGTAATAAACCTTTACGTTATTTTGTAGCCTATTTAACACTCTTTCAGATGATGTGACCTTTGATGTGAAATATCTAGTTGAAAGTGCAAAAATTCGCTGCAACTTGGAATGGTAAATTATGTTGCAGTTTTCAAATTAGCTTAATATACTCACCAATGTCTTTGATGATACATACTTAAAATCGGCCATTAACGGCCATGGCAAAAATGTTTACTTTATTCATAAATTGGTAAATTGATGCTTTAGCTACAAAGATAATCAAGCGGAAAATTGCCGCAATTCATCGTTGTACCGAAAAAAATAATTTTGTGAGCAGTCCTCGGCCGGAATTAACGCGCGTTGACGAAGAAATAAACAGCGCCCTCTGGTGCCGACATTCGTACAACACATTGCACAGGATCGCTATCGCGCGTTCAACGTCGTCGCTACAGCTAGACAGGAACCAGCTTCGTTTTAAGAGAGCAATTGTCTCGGAAAACGACCCAAGAAGATAATTTGACTGACGTCTTTCATCGTTTATGGCCGAAATCCAACCCAGTAGTGCGCTCCTTTCGTTACACCAACAACTGTACATACTGCGACGGGGATCATCATGTTCGCTCCTGCCCCAAGAAAATGACAGATTTCGGAGTCCACATCTAAGACAAACTTTTTAATTCATTCCTCATCTAGATAACCTACTCTGACAGGTAACATTTTATATATTGTTTCCTGGAGAATAGATCAGCTGGAGGAAATATCACAGCGATATTTATTTACGTGGGCCTGCTCGGTTTGAAAGAAATTAAAATAATCAACATACCTTGTTACTTTTGCTATTGGGTCATTCCACAAAGTTGAGACACACTTTGTGACGGTGTTCCTTGTTACATCCGCAACCTTAAACATATTTTTCCAGCATGTGGATTCGAAATTGACATTGATATAAATTTTGCAAGGTTCTTGTAGGTTGTGCTTTATCCTTGCAGAGTAATATGAGTTAACTCTGTGGTAATGTAAAAATAACAGGCTGTAAGGGTTGTTTATGTAACAAGGGACACTGTCACAAAGCGTGTCTCAACTTCGTGGAATGACCCTATTATTTCATTTAGAGACCACTCAGCGAAAAAGAGAACAAGATACAGCAATAAACTTACACTTCTGTAAGAAAAGCTCAGAGAACACAAAAGTATGTTTTGTTCTTGTTTTGCCACGATTTTTCCTTATTTTGTGATGAAACACATTTTGCCACTTTTTTGATATCAAATAACGTAACTATCCGTTTGTAATGCGTGAAACATCCACGAAGCAAATTGTGGCGCGCGAGAGACATTTCTTCAGAAAACCTTGTCAACAGAGGGCGCTGTCGTTTACTCACGACGGACGATTTTGGCGAGATTTTTCCATATCGCGTCTCGGAAACACCTTCCTTCGTCTAACTTGAGTACCCGGCAGACTCTAAATAACTTCCAAATACCTTTGTAATTGTTATTATAATGTATGTCGAAGTATTTCGACTGTATTCTCTGATGTCCGGGTCAGGTACGATTTTAAACCACTGTGCATTGGTCAACCTCTGGTTCGCCACTCCCTTCTGCCTGGAACCAAAGTAGATGATCTGCTGGTAATCTTTGCTCTAGTCCAAAGAAGAGGTGTAGGGTGAGTAGCCTGTGGAGGAGTGGGGTGTAGCATTGTACGCATAAATTAGCTCTGGAAGGTGTTCTGTCCACTTGAGTTTCAAGTCTGGTGGAATTGTGCGAAGGCGACTGTGCATGGTACGATTGAAGTGTTCGCACTGGCCGTTTCCTTCAGGGTGGCAAGACGTTGTCCTGCTCTTGGTGATACATCTCACAGAGTTCGCTTATGACCTTACTCTCCAAGTTTCAACCTTGGTCACTATGGAGTCTGAGAGGTACCCCAAAAGTACGCACCGATCCCGGACCAATCACGAGCCACAGTCCTTGTCTTCTCGTCTTTGCATGGTGTATGGCTTGTGTGAACTTAGTGAACACATCAGTGAGTACCAACACATTCTCTACATTGTAAGTGCCCGGCTCAATGTCTATGAAGTCCATAGCAAGAACTTCAAGCGGTCTTTTGGCAATGGTGGAGCCCATGGATGGATGGAGCTTCTTCCTTGCTTTGGCTAATGTACATTTCTGGAAGTATTCCTCAATATCGTTTATCATTCCAGGCCAAAAACATCTACTGCGCGTCAGTGCGAGGGTTCTCTCTACTCCCTGGTGTCCTAACTGGTCATGAACAGCCCTGAGAACCTGCTCCCTCAAGGCAGGGTAAGGAAAAGTTGTGTGACTTCGCTGCCCACGATCACAGTCTTCTTATAGAGCATGTTGCCCCTTGCCTCCAGCTTGTCCCAAAAGTTTAAAAACTTCCGTGCTGACTTTTGTTCTCCTTCATGAGCTTGCTGATGTTTGCTTGTCGCCACGGTGGAGCGAAGCAATTTTATCGGAAGAGATGGACCGAAAGGTGGACATTGCAGTGGGGGACATCATGATTGGTCTAATGCGGAGTTCGTTCAATCCAGCCTCAGCCAGAGTACCTCTTACTTGGGAAACAACCGCTGTGGGATGGGGGGTGGATATGTCAGCTGAAGAAAAGGCCTCTTCACAGTAGGTAATTTGCTGATCTTCGCTTTGAGTGGTTTTCCTGCTGAAAGCGTCAGGTCAGCATTCGTGTTGGTATTCCCAAGCTTGTACTTTATGGTCAATCGGAACTGTGCTAACTCTGCTGCCCACCTTGTCTCGATCGCACCAAGCTTGAAACTGATCTGAAGGTAACTCAACGGGTTTTTATCCGTATAGACAACAAAGTCTACACCTAACAGAATGTCTCAGAACTTCACCGCTATAGCCCATCATAGTGCCAACGGCTCCAACTTCATTCTGCTGTAGTTGTCCATATTATTCTCGTTCCAACGAAGGCCTCTACTTGCGTACGCAAAAACAACACGACAGTTGCCTTGCTGTTAGGACAGGACAGCCCTGAGACCAAGTTGATTAGCATCTACTTCGTGGGTGAATGGGAGTTTGAAATCTGGATAACCTAACAGGGGGCAGATGTCAGAAGTGACTTCAGCTGGTTGACAGAGGCGTCGAAAGCTTCATTCCAGGCTTCGCATACCGGAACCATTGGAGAAGCAGCTTTCTTGCCTTTCTTCCTGTTAAGATTTAGGGGCTGCCACCTTCGCAAAGCCTGGCACGAACCGCCGATAGTAACTTGCCAGGCCATAGAAGCTTTGCAGTTCTGCTTCGTTCCGTGACTTCTTCCATTCAGCTACGACACTGATCTTCCCACGATCAGGAGCGATTCCATCCGCTGACATCTCATGTCCCAAATACTTCAACCTCTCATCAAACCAGTGGCACTTCTCGGGCTTGACTTTCAGCCCAAACTCATGGAGATGACTGAGCACCATCGGGAGACGTTGGAGAGTCTCATCAAATGACTGACCAAACCCAACAATGTCATCCAAGTAAACTATCAGCAACTGGAAATTCTTATCTCCAATTCTATGTCCATGAGCCACATAGATGTGCAGGGGCGTTACATAGGCCAAATGGCATACGTGTGAATTCATACAGGCCGCCGGTACCAACGCGGAATGCGGTCTTCTCTATGTCTCGCTCTTCTACTGGAATTTGGTAGAATCCATGGGCAAGGTCGAGGCTGCAAAAATGTTTGGCTCCACTGAGTGCATTTAGAGCCTCGTCTATAATGCAGGGAAGAGAGTATGCATCTTTGTGTGTCTTAGCATTCAGTCCTCTGTAGTGGACACAAAGCCTCAGTTTCCCATCGGATTTCCGAACGAGAACTACGGGTGATGCATAGAGACTAGATGACTCTCAAATGATACCTTGGTCTAAGGATTTCCGGATGTGATCGCTCATTTCACCCCATAAATGCGGTGGTATTCGCCTATGTGGAACTGGAAAGTCATCAGTGGTGATAATCTGATGTTCAACCTTGTTGCAATAGTCAGTCTTCATCACCCCTACTGAAGACCTCCGTGCGTCTTGTGACAACTCGTTCCAGCTGTCTTCTTTGGGTCTCGTTCTTTGTTGTTATATGCTTGATCCTCCTGTACACAGTGTAAGACTTGTCCATGCAATAATAGATCGGGTTGCTTCTGGGGCGATGAGGGTCCATGGGGTATGTAGAGGTCATAATCGGTGACATTTGCTAGCTGAACTGGGCATTTTCCATTCTTATCAACTCTGACGAGGGTGGGGGCTACCACCAGTCCTCTTGGGCATGGGAGGTGCTTCTAGTGAACATCAAGCTCCTCTACCACTGCCTGATAGTACCACCACCAGCTGAACACTGCACAGCAAATAGGGACAACGCCGGTACTAAAACTGGTTTCGAATTACATATACAAATATTTTCAGGTTTGTCTGGTTGAAACGAGGCACTCATGACTTCCCCGTACTGTGCCAGGACATTGGCGCTCTCCACTCCTCCAACTCCGACGCTGAGGCTATGCAAGAATCCTGGCCCAAGTGTCCTCTGTAACGTGTCTCTTATGTCGGAAAATATTTGAGGCAATGACTCGTGGCACCACCCGCTTCCCTTTAACAATTGCTATGCCCACTCCGTCCTTCACGACCAGGAAACCCACTTTGTCAAAGATTTGTCCAAGTGCATGGAGAGGCAGCTCAATATAGCCAAGATAGGGGATTGCAGCACCATGGGCACTGGAGATGCGGAGCACGGCATTGATGTCAACCAACTCTTGTTCGAAGAAGTTCTCTCTGAAGCAAGACTCAGTCAGGGTAGATACCTGAGCCCCAGCGTCAAGTAGACAATTCACCTTAATTAATACTGTCAATTTTCCCTTGTGCAACTGGGCACTCCCCTACCAGTATCTCAATAATTGAGCCACTATCTCGTAAAACCCGATGGCCTGTCGTTTGGCTGACAATGGCAGGCCGCTCTAGTTTTGTGGTTGGTGGGTGTTTGACGCTTAGGGACAAACTGCTGCTGGGTAGACTTCTGGGGGGCTGACTGCTCAGGAACGAACTGTTGGGCATTGGGGATGAACACGCTCGGTTGGGTTTGTTGTGAGGGAGAACCATTGCTCCATTGGAGGTGGGGGCAATTACGCTTGAGATGCCCTGTCAATTTACAGTTGTAGCATTGCCTTGCCGCCTGGTTCCAATGATGGACTGCTTGTTGGACCACAGCCTTGAGGAGCTTGTCTATCTTTTAATTTAATGAGCAGGAAGCAAAGTTTCTCAAAATACAAGACAAAATTCCAGTACTGTGTTAAGAAGCTACAATCTTGCCCTAATTAACATTAATTAGCTAATTATCTAATTGATACTAGGGTCTGAGAAGTTTGGACTTTATACCAAAAAATTGTGCGTATTGAGAATAGTGACAGTTTAGTCTTGGTCCCGTTAATACAATACAATTTCGCTCTAATTAACATTAATTAGCTAATTATCAAATTGATCCTTAGGCCTGATAAGTTTGCACTGTGTACAAAAGTTGTTTATATTGAGCAGAGTGACAGTTAAGTCTTGGCCCGTTTTTCTAGGACGTCCGGCTCACAAGGTATGATTTTGCCCTAATTACCATTAATGAGCTAATTTTCTAATTGATCTCTAGGTCTGAGAAGCTTGGACCTTCGTACAAAAGTTGTTTGTATTGAGCAGAGTGACAGTTTAGTCTTGGTCCCATTGTTCTAGGACCTATGGATCAAAGGTTACAATTTTGCCCAATTATCACTAATTAGCTAATTATTTAATTGATCCCAAGGTCTGAGGTGTTTCGACTGTGCACAAAAGTCTTCCGTATTGAAGAGGCTAACACTCTAGTCTTGGTCCAATAGTTCTAGGACCTACGGTTCAGAAGTTTACAATTTCACCCTAATTAAGGCCTTATTTAATTAATTAGGCCTAATTAATGGCCAGCTAAAATTTGTCTCCCGCCCTAACTTTTATCCTGGCATCATTCTTGACCTTTTCTGAGATTTTGAACATACTGAGTCTTAATGCACGACATTGCCCTTTTTTGACGCTAAGAGCTATACTGTACAAAGGAATGAAAAGCTCCCTGTAAACAGTGAGTCAACGCTGTCAGTGCCGCACAGCGTCCTTCCTCCATGCTACAACTCGTCCAGGTTTACTTTTAAACAAAATGGCCAGCAGAATCCATTCGCAGTGTCGGTAAGAAATGTGCACAAACCTATTGCAGGGCGCATGGATGGGCGTCTTTGCGTGACTATATTGCGGCCCAGTCCGAGGGATTGAGGAAGTCAACCCCCATCAAATTAAGTAATATAGACAGACTTACAAAGTCATAAGAGAGGCGGTAAGTGTCGTTCAGCACGGGGTCAGGAGTTCTGTTTATGTTAATTGTGTTTGACGCTTCAAACCATGTGCCTCGTCCCAATTAAAGAGGATGAATCGTTGTTTTAACAAACAACTTCATAAAATTTTGGACAGCTTTGAATAAATCAGTTGTGATGTTTTATATGCCTCATTAGGTAACACGTTTGACCCTTTATTTTATTTTTCATTGAAACAATACCTAACGTTTAATAATTATCATGGGGCTAATATATTAAAATGAAATTCGATGCAATAAACTAAAATTGCAAATAAATAAATCTTATCCACCAAAATGCATGTGGTTGTTTTGTTGTGCAATAAATATGGGGGGACTTAGGCCCATTTACGGACTATGGAGCTCCGTTGTTCTACAACAATAGAAAGTTTCGTTTTTGTTCTACTAACCAGTCGTGTTTAGAAAATAAACCCACTGGGGAAAATAGGGAATTTGGATGACAGCACTTGGAAAAAGAGCTCCTTTACGATCAGTTAAGAAGTCCTGACAGGGCAGAATTGAGAGCCTTTTGTGGTCATTTCTGGTCATTATCATCAAACCTCCAGACACCCCTGTCAAGAGCAAGGGACCACCACTCATTTAGAGACAGCTGAACAACGTCGGAACCTGCTTAAGCCAAGAAAGATGGGGACGGCCGCGGGGCCTTCTTTACATGGCAAGTCGCTGACCAAGATGAAATTGGATAGATGCGTCGAGGGTAAGACGAGCAGGAGCCGTGGCTCGGAGGCGCCAGACACGACCAGACAAAGTGTGTCGCCTCCCTGGAACCTCCAAAACGATGTTACCGAGCCCCGTGCGCTGAGAAATGGTGACACTTGAAATGAAGTCAAACCACTGGACGCCAAGTATGAAACACACAACCCTCCCGGACTCCTGAGGAAGTTGATAAGGAGGGGGATAAGTCATTGCCTATCCTGACCTTGGCTTTGGTGTTGGAGTGCAGAGTTTTGATCAGATCCAGAATGGTATTTGGAATTCCCTTTGAGGATATGATATCCCAGAGCTGGTTTCGGTCAACAGAATCAAAGGCAGCATTGATGTCTACGTAAGCGACACTAAGCGGGCGATTGTACTCGTGGTGGAGTTCAGCCAGTATAGACGTAACGTAACGCATGAATTGCGTCAGACTTGGAGCGGCTGGGAGTGAAACCTGACTGCTGTGGTCTCTGCAGGGAAACAAGTAATGGACGAATTCTGGCGAGCAGCACAAGCGCAAACACGTTGCCAGGAATCGAAAGCAAGGTGATGGGGCGGACTGCAGGCCGTCCTTGAGCCTTTCCCTTTATAGAGAGGTAGAATTATACCATCCTTCCAGTCTGCTGGAACCATGCCTGTGGACCTCACATTGGAAAGATCATGTGAAGAGCTCTGCTTATGGACACCTCAGCAGATTTCAAATACTCTGATGAGTCGGGGAAGATGCCACCATCTCTTGCTTTACGGCCGGACTTCAACTTTCGAATAGCAGCCCGCACTTCACTCAACGATTGAGGGTCGCAGTCCACGTCAGAGACTACAGTTTCGAGAGCTGTGGTTGAAAGTGGTCTGGGGGAAGCAGCTGGGAAGTTTAGCGACTAGCAGAAGTGGTCTTTCACGCAGGACAGCATTTCTTCCGACGAGATGGAAATCAAGGAAGGAGCTGAACTCTGGCCAACTCCGCAGAGGTGCTTCACTACTTTGAAGGTGGGGCAGAGATTATTTTGTCTCAGGCCATCTTCGGCCTCAGAGACAATGGTCATTGAAAAAAATATTCAGATATACTTGTCAATGTCCGAGTACTGTCGGCCATTTCAGATCTATCATTGCACACTGATGAAAAAAGTCGTTGGCCTTGTTAGTTAAAACATGAATTCAGTGACCCTAGAACCATGGAAACGTAATCACATGTCCACCTTATTGCAACCCTTACCTGAACTAATTATTTGGATAGTTGTTTTCTCCGGGCTGTTTTCTGCATGACACTTCTTTATGTATCCATTTTTATAAGAAATAGGGCCTACATTACACAAAGAACTCCGTCACAAATTTATAAACCAAGAGAGCACTCCGCCGTTGTGTGATAATTCTATCTTGAAGGTGGACTGACAGAGGGCTGCTTTTGACAGTCCTTCAGCTTTATAGGCAAATATATGTCCCACAGTATTTGAATCTTTTAAATTTGCGGCTAAATAACAAAATTGACGATTTTCCCCTTACCTTTCCTGCAAAAATCCTTGTTTTTCCACATTTTAAAAATTTGATTGAAAATGTACTGTCCCCCTTGCAGTGTTTAAATTTTGCGAACCGCAATTCGACAGCCAGCCAAACTCCAATTTAATGAACACAAGAGTCAAGAATTAGCTTCTCAAGTTCCAGTTTAGCGTGTGTTGTTAAAGAACACAGTGTGAAAGTGAAATACAAAGAGAGAACGAACTGACTAAGTTAGACTGCGTCCCAAAGTTAAATACATGTAAACACTTAAGCATTCACAATGGCTAAACTACGTGTGAAGATTTCCATACATGTATCTGGGTACGCAGACACATAAACCGTGGAAGAAACATCACGGAGAAGCATGTTTATAATTATGGATCTAATCTGTGAGAAAAATACATGCATGTACCTCGATATAAAATACGTAAAAATATCCTTAACCAGCAGTAAAATGTAACGTTACGCAGTCCCAAAATCTCTTTAAAAATCCTGATTTATTTAAAGAAAAAGATTCCAAGAAGAGTAATTTACTTTCAGGCAATGCTACCAAATGTAGAACAAGGTTGGTAACTTGCTACATGTTATACAAAACGATATGGATCTGGGCAAAAACGTTAGTGATGTGGTCTAGACAACAATGAGAGTACAAATAATTTTACAATCAAGAGAGGGCGCCGCACACAAAACTTGGACGGGCGTTCCATTACACTCCCTGCCTGGCATCTTTAGATGGCATCACTAATTAAAACAGACAAGCGTCTAAGACTTGTTCAGTCTTGTTCAGATAGGAGAAGAACAATTTCAGAAGGTGGTATCAAAAATGTCTTTCTGCACAACTGGTTGTGACCTTGAGCTCTACGGCACGAATCTTCCCATCGCTTCCTGGAATGGCGGACTTAACTAGTATTAGTGGCCACTTGTGGATGACTTGCTTGTCCTTCACGAGAACCAGATTTCCCGCTTGCAGGCTGTGTTGAGACTCTTTCCTCTTGAATTGGCTTTGTAAGGTGCGGAGGTACTCCTGTCTCCAGCGGGACCAGAACGTTTTAACAAGACGCTGAACTTGTCTCCACTGGCTCTGAAGCAAGTCCTTGTCGGTGAAGTCTTCGGTAAGTTGCAGCTCCACACCGACCTTCTAGGTAAGTAACGTTGCTGGTGTTAAGATGAGAAGTGACTCAGGATCGGTTGAGACCGGAACCAATTACCTGGCATTGATTATCACTGTTTACTCGGCTGAGAAGGTAGACAGAACTTCGTGCGTTAAGCTAACTTTGCTCTGGTGCAGAATGGAATCGAGAATTATGCGAGCCACTCCATCGGACGCTCCCAGACACCTCGCATGTGTGTAGGCTGAGGTGGGTTAAACGTCCAGGTACAACAATGGTCGATGAGGAAGCGTTTGATTTTCTTGTCAAGCCTCAGATTATGGCAGGCTCCCACGAAATTGGCACCGCAATCTGATCTGAGCTCCCTTGATGCAGCTGTAAGAGTCCATGGATTCGATGATCTCGATGTTGAATGCTTGTGTTCTCAAACAGGTGAACAAAATGGTCCAACGTTTACTTTCAGTGTGACCTCCTCTTGTGCGGTTGGCGAGGACTAACCAGGGGCCAAAAACATCCAAGCCAACAAAGTCAAAAGGTGGGGCTGTACTTCGCGTTTCTGGGGGCAAGTCTGCCATCTTCTGGTGATCCATTTTCCAGCGTTGCCCCTTAAATATGATGCACTTGTGTAGGATGGAATTTATGAGCCCTTTACCGCCAACGTTTCAAAATCATCCAGCCCAGATTGCTCCGTCGGTGAAGCGGTGACCTTGGGTTGCACTTGTTCATAGAAGTGTCTTACTAGTAGAGTTGAGACGTGGCTGCATCTTTAATAGTGGTATGATGAAATGTTTCTCTCGGCCGTCTAGTCGACCTCCTACCCTGATGAGCTAATTGTCCATGTAGGGACTCAACACTGCGATGGAACGTATGCGTAGATCTTGCTTCTGGCTGAGGGCAGTGAACTCTGCAGGGTAAAAGTCTCTCTGAACTGACTGGAGGATAACTCTCATGGCCTCATCCGACTCGTCCTGTGTGACTGCCGCGTTGTTCTGGTGTGAACCTCTGCCAGCATTCTTGTAAGTACGAGCAACGTGGATTAGGAGTGCAATACTTGTCAGGAGAATTCTCCATTGGGTGAACCGCTCGAACCGACGTCCACCAGCGTTGTTGGTGAAGCATCTCACCTCAGGTCGGATTTCGGTGTCTCTCTCTGGGCTAACCAACTCGTAAAAATCTTCCTCTGGAGTGGGATCAGCTCAAAGCAGGAATACTAGTCCTGTGAACCATGTTGTACCTGAAAGTTGGGATGCTGGAATTCCTCTTGAGCCATGGTCAGCAGGATTGTTGTCTGTTGGTATGTAGTGCCACTGACTAGGGGAAGAAGACTGCTGAATTAGCTGAACCCGGTTGTGCACATAGACATAGAAGCGCTTCGCTGTATTAAGATGTATCCAAGCAAAACCTCACTGTCACAGTACAAGTTTACTGCCAGTTTGGCCTTTCCCATGACAAAGCCTACATCAACCTTTGTCGATTCATCGACAACTTTAAGATGAGCCACTGCTGCGATTGTCTTGGTAGATGCATCTAAAAATATGCACAGCTCAATCCGCTGTGCTGTCTACAGGGACTCTGTGGCATAGGCTCTAAGAATTTGAAGTTGCTCCAAATGTTTGGAAGTGTCTCTCCAGGTTTCCCATTCATTTAATCTACCCTGAGGTGAGCTGACGGAGTATGGCCAACCATCAATGGTTATAGGAGCAACCATGCATAGAGGGTCAAAGAGACTGTTCGGTCGACTCCTCGACGAATGAAAGGTTTGTCGGCAGTTCACATCTTGAAAGTGAATGTGTAGGTTGCGGCTTCCCAGCACAATCCTAGGCTGCATTAGACAGGCCCATTCTTGTCTAAGCTGAAGTCTTTCATGCTTGTGGCATGATCGTCAAGAGAGAACACTGTCATACAGTCGGGCTGTTTGAAGCCACCTTTTGGAAGCGCTGGTTTGACTATGCTTATGATGCTTGGATCCTCTGAAGATCAGTTGGGTCCTCCTCAGTGGGCACTAACATAAGGCCATCGTCCACATGAAAGTGTCTGATACCAGAACCATGGTCGTTCTCGCCTTCTTCAGCAGCTTTTCTGAAACTCTACATAGCTACTGCTGGTGATGGACTATTGCGGAAGACATGCACTTTCATTCTGTATTCGGAGATGACTTTCGTTGGGTCACTGTCTCTGTAACAGAAAACCTCAGGTAGTTCCTGTGATCCTCTTTGACCACAAAACAGTGAAACATTGCAATTGCTCCCTTCCTAAATCGGATCAGGACTCCCAGAAAAGGGCAATTCCACCGTCATGGACATTACATTTGGATGCAGTTTTCAAACTTTAGTCGTCAATTTGACTGACTAAGAAGTTAAAACCACGTCATTAATTGTTTGCCTCTGGTAACATATAATGTTGTTTTTATCAAGCAGTACACATACATAAAGACATAATTAATTATTGAGCTATTAGCATTACTAACGAGTGTCATGGACATTACGCTAAAAGGACATGGGTATTGTGACCAACACAATCATAACAAAACTCTGTGAAGTTATACTTGTAATATGGTTTTGTTTTCAAATGGCTTTAATACTGTGAGGTAGGAAATCGTCAACAAGCAAACATTAACACTATTAGAATGGCTCTTCACTCTCTCGTTATGAGTCTTGATAAGGCGTCATGGACATTACATTTGTTTGTCTTGGACATTACGCATCCAAATTTTCCACATACAGCCCACAAATAAATGAAATAAAATGTGTCGAGAAAAAAGTAAAAACAGCCATGGACCTACGGTACCATTGGCAATCAATTGCAACATATTTTGGGAAATGTGAGCACTCGTTACTAATGTTTGCTGAGAAAATTAACCCTGTCAATTTTTGCAAACTAAATTTAATCATTTAAAAACCTTCAATTTTGACAATTGCACGTGTATACAATATGTACCAGTGAAACTTAAAAACCCACAAGTACCCCATCCTTTTTCAATGCTGTGTTTGAAACTTGGGGATAAACCAGCTCTTAGTCTCTTCACTGCAATACAAGAAACATTTATATGTAGCAAAAGAGTAAGCATGGTACTAGCCTAGGCCAAGGCCCTGTCGTGGGCTTTTGCCGTTAAATATCAAGTCAAAATTTATAAATCAGATCATTTTGCACAAGTACTAACACATTTTATTCCAGCAGTCACCATAGAAGCATTAACAAACTTAAAAAAAAATCAAACTTACCTGAAAGTTGGGGCCTTTGTGGTACTGTGTTCAGAATGCAGGTTTGGCTATGCTAAAAATGTCATGTGCTGTGTGGCTGATTGTATGTTGCAAAACTGCTTCAATCACTGGCTAATCTATTTTTTTCATCCAAATGAGGTCCTATTAAATGCCATCCTACTATTAACTCTCATTTGCATAAACAGACTGTTCCATTGTCTCAAGAGGAAGTTTTAAGGCTGTCAGCATGACGTTTAATGCCCATGACATAAATTTTTGTGATGTCCGTGACGTACAAATTGTAAAGTCCATGACGCTCATTTGCATATTTACACATACTGTAAATTAAATATTTTTGATTAATGGATTTATCCGCTTAAACTAGCTTTGCATTTGAAGTCTCATGAAAATGTCTTGTATAACTTTAAAATAGCAAAACGAAACGAGTAAAAACGTCATGGACATTAAAATGCCATTAAGGCAAAATGGCACATTTTAAAAGAGCGTTGCCATGGAAATGAGGAAAAACCTGACAATAATACTTTTTTTTAAGAAGTTAAACCCTATGTAAACTTATTCAAACCTAAAACCAAATTAATATCTTGTATAAGAATTTGAAAGTAGGAGAAAAAAGCGTGTAAAATTGGCTGAGAAATTGTAATTTTATAATTTTAAACACAAATTTTCATAATGATGGTTATAAAATACAAACAAAAACTGGAAACAAAATCTGATTTGAATAGTCCAGACATCACTCTTTCAAATAATATCAAATTTATTTGTAGGACATCAATTTGAAATTTTGGGGCAACGGACACATTTTCATGGAATTACCCAAGACTATTATTCAAATCTGCGCTGGAGAGAAGGGGGTCATTCAGAGAGAGGCCTGCCTGTTTTGCACGTGAGTCGAAGACAACCCTTAGTTGATTCGGTTTCTGTGGATGATACACACCGAATGTGGGTAGGTACCAACATTCTTCTCCTTCATTGTCGCTCTGGAATATCCTTTCCATGAAGGACACGTACTGCTGCTTCATGAATGGCTTTTTTTTGTCCAGGCTTCGCCGCAGGGATGTGGACCTGTTGACTGCCTGCTCCCGGTTCTTGGGAAGAAGGGGCCTCGGCTCTCTGAATGCATGGAAGCGGAGCTACCCAGATGTTTGTTCCATTCTTGTACATTTCCTTGTCCGTATCTTGAGGAATATTTCTACAATGACTACATATGTCTACAATGGACAGGGCCAGCCTATTATCATGAGTGGTTCTCAGAAATACTTCGCTGCCAAGTTTGTCGCCTTTGAGATTCGGTGCTTGTTTCTCATTGAGGTTGCTCCTCACCACAGCTTATCTTTTCCTTCAGATGAACCTGACTGAGGCATGGCGTAAAACGGGATGGGCGCTCACTCTGTAACACATGGGTTCTGAAGCTTGCAAAAGTTGCTACGGCAAACATTTCCAATCAAAACCAAGCCGAGGCCTAGCCGATGAGCAAAGGAGGCGTCGTTTGGGTCATTGATCTGCTTTCTGACCTTGTGTACTCTAAGAATGTCGCCGAGTGGTAGGAGAATCCCAGCTTCGGGGTCTAGTTTCGGGATGAAGGCTGTGATGGGTTTGGGGGGCGGTGAAGAGCTGCTTCAGGCGTCGGTATCTCGGCTCTGTCGTTCAGGATTTCGTTACACTCGATCTGAGGTAGAGCCAAGGTCACTTCTCCACCCACTCCTTGAATCTTGAAACCTTCAGCCCTTCTGCCAGTCATTTCGGTGACTCCAGCACGTTCTGACTGTGTATGGTGATGTGCTCGCCTGAACAGTGAAGAGATCGAACAACTCCGCCTTCCCAATGATCTGTTGCTATGATCGTTGATTTTGGCGTACATCTTTTTTTTTTCGATATTCCGGCTGATTTTGCAGATAGACCCATACCAGGCAGATCTTGGAGCATGAGCGTGCGTGCAGATATGTTTTAACCATAAACCTCAGTGGGACGTCACCGAAGATGAAGGAGCAGGTGACTGAACTTGCTTCTCCCCACCGTTATGCTGCAGTGGTGTCTTGAGCACCCAAGGAGCAGGGCCAGGATGCATAGCTGCGATGTGGCTGTCGCTCTCGCATTCGGTGCACTTGAGGACCGTTTGACAGTTTTTTTTGCAAGATGTGATGGAGATGAGCGGCATTTGAAGCAGATTCCTTTCTCCATGAGAACAGCCTTACGCTCCTCCATGATATTGCTTCTGAATTCTCTGCACTTTTTCAGGGGTTGCAGCTTGCTGTGAATGGGACAGTTTTTCCCAGGGTCAACTTCCACATCAGCTGCGGCTATGTCGGTTTTCTGAACAGCTACAGAGACTCTTGGATTCTGGGGTCTGAAGATTGGTTTTATTTTTTTTACAGTTCCTCAGTCATGGCTGGAAAAGGTGAAGCTAGGGTCATTTCTTAACTTTGCCTCAGTGTAAACGACGTCTGCGAAGAACGAGAACGGAGGAAAGTGAGCACAGTTTTGGCTTTACATTTGGCCGCTTTTGTGATTCACCTTTCCTGCAGACTGTGCGTCAGTTTTTCGACGGTAGAGTTGATGCCCAGTGCTGGGTCTAAGTACGCAAGCCCTGGCAGATAGCCATCCTCCTTTGCACTTTTGACCTCATTTAGTAGATCACCCAGCTCTCTCAGCTTTAAAGGATCCATGGCTGGGATTAGGGGAAAAGTGTCCGATTTGCGAAAGAGGACACATTCAATTACTTCTGGTACTGCATGTTGTTCTTTGAGTTTCTCCCACGATTTCTTCAGAGTGGTGTTGATCGAACGATTCTTTCCCAAGCCACTTGAGGAAAAGATCGAGCTCTTCCTTTGCAGACAGTCCTATGTCTCTAGTTGCATTGTGGAAGGAATACTACCATGCTCTGAAGTTCTCGGGACGATCACCAAATTGTGTCAGCAATTCCGTCTGCTCGTCCTCTTTCTGGTGGTTGGTTTTTCTTCTCTTTGTCCCGCAGTTTTGCAGAAGATGTCTGTTTACAGAATGAGATTATCATTCCGCACAAAACACTGCCGCATTCAGTGGCAACAGACAAACTGTATTATCCTTCTTCAGAGAAAGAACAAAGCGTATTCAATTTTTGGAATTGGTTTCTATATTTCGGATAGATTTTCTTCGCTTATATCAAGTACACGGCACAATGCTATAAGATGGCCCTACTGTTGCGTTTGTGCGTTGGGAAATTTTGGGAGCAATAATGAGAACGGGGAGACTTCTGAGTGAACGTTTCTGAGGCATGTATCACACACATCACAAAACGGCATGCAGGCAAAATACGCATTAGACTGGTTGCCTATACATTAGACTGGTTACATACACTACATCCTCTCCCCCCTCAAAATGGAAGTTCTGCAATACAACAATAAAACAAAATGCAACAAACTGCAAAGCTATCCCCTCTTCACCATACAAAACGCAGTTTTCCACGGGGTGTGCAAACATACAAACGTTCCAAATAGAAAACTTACTCTGAAACAGTTTAAAAACTGTTCCCACGGTCACTGTATGTACTGCAATGTGTGAAAACACTGTCCATACGTTTAATTGTTCCTTTCAAACAAGACTCCTCAAATAGCCTTTTTTTTTTGTTAAAACAACATCAAACCTTAACTGTTAACACATGAACGCACAACAACATGTTCCTTATGACATGCCATAACAATTAACTGTAACTTTAAGATTGACGAAAGTGTGGCTTTAGACTTAAATCAGCCATAGTCTTTTACATAGTCTCATTGAGTTTTTGTGATGGTTTGCTGACTCTTGACGAGCGACATAAAGGTTTAAGAGAGTACCTTGGGACTGTGATCAAAGTTGATGTCTGTGGTTTCGCCTGACTTTCTTTGGCTATGGGAGATTCCTGTGTCTGGGAAGATTGTGTTTGCCCTCTTCCGGTGTAGGCTCTGCGGGAAGGGTTACGCCTGGGTCAAACACTAGATGTGGTTTCTCCTCTGGAAGAACTTGGTGTGTCACGATTATTTGGAGACAGTTCTGACCTCCTCATCGGGTCTACATGCCGTTTCCACTCTCTGCCATCTTGCAGAATCAGGACTTATGACTTGTGGGTGCTGTTCGCTCAGCAACCGTTGCTTCCCACCAAGTCTCCTTCTGGCGAAAATCTTTCACCAAAACCTCTTCCCCTGCGTAAAACGCACGAAGCCTGGTTTGCTTGTCACCGTGTCGGTGTAACTTTTGGCTGCTTTGAATACTGTTTACTTTCTTCTCTGTGTCTGGGCCTAGCAAGGACAAGTGAGAACGCAGTTCGCGTCCCAGGAACAAACTTGCAGGAGTGCGACCTGTCGTTGCATGTTTGGTGGTGCGGTAGGTCAACGGGAACTGTCAATGCGTTGCTGCAAACTCCGCCCACTCCACTTAGTTGCACTGAGAGCAAGTTTGAATGACTACCATGCGCTCGGCTGCACCATTGCTCGCTGCATGGTAAGGCGCAACTCGAACGGTGCTTGACACCAATCACCTTGAGGAAATGCAGGAATTCCTCACTGGTGAACTGAGGTCGGGCCATTATCACTGACTAGCTGGAACAGAAGATCGTACCTGCTGACTAAGTCACGCAGTACCGTTATTGTACTTTGTGATGTTGTGCTAGTCATGTGGAAGATTTCTGGCTATTTCGCGTACACATCCACTACTATCAAGAAGTCGTGGCCATCTTTTTGTGCGAAGTCAACGTGAATTCTGTGCAAAGAAAAACTGGGCCACACCCAGAGCAATTAAAGGTGCAACCGATGGAAGGTGCCTTGACAGTTGACAGTTGGCACAGAATCAACAGTCTGTTCAATGTCTCGATCAATATTTGGCCACAATACATATAGCTTATTGCTATCTCTTTTATTCTGACCATACCTGGATGAGCAATGTGCAGTTCCTCCAAGATGTCCTTCTGATACTTGTGCGGTATCACAACTCTCACACCCCACAGCAGACAGTCTTGTTCTGTGGACAGCTCATGTCGACGACTAAAGGAAGACTTAAGTTGTTCATCCACCGCTTTAGTCGGCCAACCGCTCGTGGTTGGTACTCCAACACGCGTGACAGGGCTGGGTCTGTCCTTGTAGCATGCGAAATTTCCTGGCTTGTCATTGGAAGGCTGTCAAGAAGCTTGTCATCAATGTTGAATATGGTGTGGTCGTCATTATCTTGCATAGCTGGCCAAAGAAAGACTTGAAAGCGCATCAGCGAACACATTCTGTGAGGCTGGGATGAATTCCAGGCCGTAGTAAAATGCTGATAGCATAACCGCCTATCGTTGCAAGCGTTGTGCGGCTAGAGATAGAATCGCAGTCTTGGGACCAAGAATACGCTCCAACGGCTTGTGATCTGTTCGTATGGTGAATTTCCGCCCGTATAGGTATGTACGGAAACTTTTGAGACCAAACATGATTGCTAAGGCCTCTTTGTCTAATTGAGCATAGCCCTTCAAATGTTTGTTGAGAGAACGTGAAGCGTAGGCCACTGGATGACCCAAACCATCTGCAAAGATGTGAAGCATAACTGCCCTAACGCCATACATTGACGTGTCAGCGGCTTGTTCAAGTGGTAGCACTGGGTCGTATGTGTGCATGGAGTTTTTACTGAACTGATAGCTTACTTCACTGCATCGAAAGCAATTGAGCACTCGTCAGTCGACTGCCAAGGCCGACCTCCCAGCAGTTCACTTACTGGGTGGATCATGGTTGATAGATTGGGGAGAAACTGTGCCTGAAAGTTCACCATCCCCAACCATGAGGGAAGCTCCATCACATTCTGTGGAGTTCGAGCCTAGCGTATCGCCTCCACCTTAAGCTTGTCATCAGTCGGTTGAACCCCCTTTGCAGAGATACGACGTCCCACGTAGATGACGCTCTCCTGCATGAAGTGGCACTTCTCCGTTTTGACACGAAAGCCAAACTTTCTGAATCTTTGGAAAACATTTCTCACATTCCAGAGATGTTCCTCGTCGTTCTTGCCAGTTACCAGCACATCATCCATGATTGCACATGTGCTGTCAAGGCCTGCCAGGACTTGCTCAATGAATCGTTGCCAGATTGCATGACTTGAGGAGATACCGAATGGTAGGAGTGTGTAACCATACAGTTCCTTGTGAGTGTTGATGGTGACTTACTCCGGGGATTTCTCGTCCAGAAGCATCTGCTGATATGCAAATTTCAAGTCAATTTTGGGGAATTTCTCACCTCCGGTCAGCTTGCTGAATACTTCTTCTGACGTAGGTATGGGGTATTGGTCAGGGTGCAGGTGAAGTGATGTGTTCACCGTGTTCTTATAATTCCCACACAAGCGTACTGTGCCATCAGCCTTAGGCACACACACACCAACGGTGTTGCCCAATCATATGCAGTGAACTGGATAGATGATAGTCTCTTGCTCCATTGTTGAGAGTTCTTTCTCAACAGCGGGGCGAAGAGCCAACGACACTGGTCGAGCCTTTCTGGAAAACTGGGATCGCGTCGTCCTTGACATACAGAGTTGCCTTCACCCGCGTACGGTGCCTCATGACGACTGTAAAACGGCTGCGTATATACTCTTGTTTCAGCTCGGCAATCGGGTCCGACTTGACTCGATACTGGCCCAGAGAGAGCAGATTGGCCAAGTGCAGCTTTAGGATCGTTAACCAGTCTCTGCCCAGCAAGGAAGGTGCATGTTTGTCTGTGTCGATGATAATCGAAGGCACTTTTGCATTCTTTGTGTTATACAAAATTCAAGTACATGTACATCAGTAAACCAAAATGTTATGAAATTCCGTAAAACCGAAATACATATAACCACATGTACATGAAAAGGTACAATGTCCAGATTAAAGCTAATTAACTTACAGACTTGCGGTTTTCCAATATTCCTGGAATAACAGAACTGACACTGTGACAGGAGTTCTAGGGACGTGTCATATAACTACACTGTAAAACAATCCATTAATGTAGGCCCTTGATGTGTGCACGAGTGGACGAGTCGCAAAACTTAACAGTTCGTCGTGCACCTGCTTAGGGGTGTCCTTTCCCTTGTCACTAACAAACGGGTTAGTACTCCTCTGCCGTTCTGTGCCACCTTGCCCTGATAGGAACGTCATCAGGTCCTCCATGTCCTGACCCTCACGATCCCAATTGGCAATCGGCGTAGACTCCGCCTGGGGTTTTATCCCGGAGCCCTGCTCCTTCAGAGGTGTACTTCCCATACCTCCCTCCCCATCTTAGGGGTCAACCCAGCCAACACACCTGCGCCTGACACTCTCCCCGTTGCTCTAGAGACATACCCAGAAGTATCCTCGGGCAACCGAAGCTCAACGTCAGAATCAACCCGACGGAGCACACACCTGCTCCCACCTGGCGTGCCCGTGTTCCCTTCCTTCGAAGAAACACCCGACTGCAATTCTAAGGCGGCCTCCAATGTCTTTGCAATGAGGTCCTTTTCCCATTGCAGAAATTGAGCCTCCATTTGCAGTCGCTGCACCTCGGCCTCAGCACTTGAAGTGCCCTCTCGATCTTTCGAGCCCTGACTCATCCTCAAAGCAACCACAAAGAATCATTAACAAAACCAATCACAACCACCAAAACCAATCACCAGTGTACTGTCAATTTCTAACAGAGATCAACCAAATCAATCACAATCATCCCACTTCAGACACCATTTGTGGCGGTGTCACTGTTTCCCTGGGCCTAACCTAAGTTTGACGGTCAAGTCTGCAACCAGTTGGGGTCTCGACTCTAGCTTAAACTCGGTTACTCCTCGGTCCAGAGATCACTCAAAGCGACCTAAAGGCTATGGGAGCAGATCCGTTTTGGTGGAAATATAATCGGCGGTATATTTCCATTATAATCGGCGGTATATTTCCACCTATCACTTTACCCAATGCATGAGCACTTCAGAAAAAGTGTACAAATTCCAAATGGTTACAATGTCAATCAAGAAGATATAGCAGAGGAAAATGACATGTTTTCTCAGTGACATGCAAATGCCATGTTATCAGAGTTACTTGTAAGTTCACCTTCTGTTTTATGAAGTTGTTTATGTATGTCACATGAGTGACTTCAGAAATGCCAAGCGTAGCTAAATATCATGACTGAAAGGGCTGTGTATTGAAACTACTCCATTGTGCTTCACTTAACCGTATTTTCAATTTTTCGCTGGTTTTACCAGTGTTATGGGGCTTTCTTGGTTTATGGCAAAGAGGAATTTTCGTATTTAAAAAAAATGAAAACATCTGAGACATGAACCTCCCTGTTGTTTGATTTGCGCCCCGAAAATTGCTAAATTATCTAATTCTCGTCTCGAATCGATTCCTTAATGGTCATAGTGAATGCCGCTTTGGGTCTTTATCGTTGATTTTAAGTAATTCTACAGTGCTTATAGTGTGCAACTTTTACGTGACCTTCCGAACTTTACATGTACACATACACATTATGTTAGCATTGTATGGCATTGTCGTCGTATGCGTATATTTAACTACCGGCTCCATGCACTCAAGTGTGTCATGTACAGCACCTTGCGTGTTATGAGGATCAATGCACCATTCTTATGTGTGTATAGTTATGTACAGTATTTGCTTTGTTTGTTCATATTGTAGCCGATTCTGGGAGGACTCACATAGAAGAGGGGAGCATTCATTTTTAAGACATTATATTCTTATCTGCATCGGGGTAAGATTGAATTTATTCTCTTATGTCTCTGCTAGTTGCAATATTCCAATTATTCATTTCTTTGTAAACATTATTTTAATATAAATTTTTCTTAACTTAATCAGCTTTTTATTTGTATAGAAATGAGTAATTACTATTGTAATTTCTGGGTGTCCTTCTACAGGGGTTTTTCTGCATAGGCTCTCTGATAATAAAATCATCCTCTTGAGTAGACAATCCAAGTTTTTCCAGCATCCTATCACTTTTAAGGAGTGGTGGACTCCAAGCCACGACCCCGTCACAGATATAGCTATATTTATAACATTAATATACATTTATTTCTTTTGATGCCTATTTAATTGTTTTCAGACAGAGCGTTTCTTATAAAAAGATGGTAGATTCTGCTCTGAAAACACGTTACAAGCTATCACTATTAACCAGAAGTAGCAGACCTGTTTTTCTCTCCAGAACGATGTGTGGAGAACGAACTGTAATTAAGCTTTTGTTAGAAGAAATGATTGTGTTTTGTTTGCCGAGAAAAGTGTATTTAGGTGAAAAGAGCATTCACTTTGTAAAGAAAGAAGACAGAAAAATAAGCTTATTTTCTTGCAAAAAGATTCCATTGTGTTTGAAAGGTAAAATGTACTTCAGGAAATAAACCTTGTTCATTGTGAAATTAATAGCAGTTGAGTATGTGGAAATAAACTATAATGTTTTGCACTGTACTATACGGGAAAACAATGAAATAAAAATAGATGGATTGTCATTTCGGCGCATATTTGCGCTTGTGTATATTAGCATTATTCTCTTGGAAGTTTGTCTGTGTGCTGGCTGGTAGCTTGACCCCATCTGGTAGGGGAGACAGGATATTGTTAATGTAGATTGCTGTAGGAATATTGCTATAAGATTTTGCATAGTGTTGATTGTTGAAATGATGTTGAAGTGGGTAACAGAGACGCTGTTTTTGTTTATTTTTAGGGAAGTTAGATTTGGCTAACCACCGAAAAAACAATAATGGTGATACAACAGTCTTTGTGAGCAAAAACAGTAAAGAAAGTATTTTATAACATACAATATACGGTGATATAAACAATAAACAATATAAACATGAAAGCAATGTTTGTTGGATGATGTGATAAGAAAATGTCACAGTGAGCTGTTTCGGTTTTGTAAAATGAGATTGACAATCACTGATATAATGTTGGTTTACTTTCTACATAATTCTCCTACTGGAATAAATTTGGGTAACATGTCAAACTAAAAGTTTGGGGGTTGCAATTCACTTTGCTTATTCATGCACCTTTATAGTGATAGTGAAAGGTTCATAAAAGAAATCAGGACAGTTTTAAGTATTAAACAAACTAGTTAGGCCTATAACACAGAGTGGGGGACGCATCAAAAGTGGGAAAAAACGGAAGTTGGTTTCGTTAGTTTGGGGAGCAACGTGCCTTCAAATTCCCTTTTTAAATATTGCAACAACAATTGAAAATCAGATTCATCGGGACACAAAGGTATATTTGGTAGGTCTGTTTTGAAGAGAGCTGCATTACAGTGACCTTGTCATTAAGGGGCAGCATTCTCAACCAGTTTAATTATCGTTAAATCGTGTAATCAATAATAATTTCTTCAATCCCTTAATAAAAATATACTCAATGAAAACCAAGAAGTCATTGAGGCATAGTACAGAGCTGCAAGGGAGGCCATGACACCTTTCTGGGTTTAACCAGCGAGTGTATCACTGTCAATGCTGTACGAATAATACGACAACACGGAGACCGATTCTATTTCATAACTTAAGCATTTGTCTAGAAGAAAGTACGGAGAATGACCTACCAGGCATGGAGACTACGCGCCTTCCAAGAATGGCAACATTTACCTAGCCATATAACTATATACATTCTTGATTCTTGGCTGCCAGTGTCATAAATGTGACATACATAACACCGACACGGTTCAAATACTCCTGGACTGAAAGATGAAAACACATCACAATAGTTTCACGTGACATCAAGTTAAAGGTACACAATACAACGATCTATAGTGTAACATCACAGAGAGGACTCTCTACAGATACTGCAGATACTCACAAGGGAACATCTTCACAACAATGTAACACCCGTTTTAGACAAGCGTTTTAGAGTTGCACCGAACCAAATTAAAAGCAAATTTTGAATCAAGGACGGCAAAAGTACGTAGTCTGGAACAATTAGGTGCGACCAGGCGAAAAAATTTGAAGAAGCTGAGAACGAGATCAGAGCGACTTGGTTTCAGACATCGCTCTTTTCATGAGCCGAACCCAATGCAAATTTATGTAGTAAGTTCGTCTGTCTGAAACCAAAATTGAATAGGGTCGACCCGAGTCACTCTTAATTCTATTTGGATCGGCGCGACTCTGGAATGCCTCTCTGAGACAGGTGTAGCATCATCTGCGTTTTTTTAGATTTTAAAGTATACCTCCGATTAGGTTATAAATCATGCAGGAACTTAGAAATGACATGTTGAAAAATTTCAAAACCGGAAACAGCTCTGTGATTGTTCGTCACAACTACACCTCCTTTTGTTTTTTTTTGGGGGGGGTCTTTTTTCCTTTTTTTCGGATGCAGCATTTTATCATGCATTGATGAGCTTATTGCAAATATCAAGAACTCTCCTGAATAGGCCGATTGCGCCAGCTAAATCACTCATTTTCGGTGGAAGTTGGTTGATGTGAGCTGTTAAGAAAATGTCTTGCGTTCTGTCAACTTGACCAGGGTCCACACTTTGAGAGTTGATGGATGTCCTTGGATTCAGCATGTCGGGGGAACAGTTAGGGTTACTTTATTTCACGCAGTAAAAGAAAGTCTGGCATTTTCATAAATTGGTTTCAAACAGACAAAGAAACACAACACACGTGCTTAAGTTTCGGTTAAATTGTTAATCACAACAGTCAATATAAACAAGGCACAAAATAGCTGGTTTCCTTGAGTCAAGACAGCAATGGGCAAGTTCGATTAAGGGCCACAGTTAACCACAGTTCTCTGATCGAACGCACGTTAGTCAACGATAGTTGGACTCACCAAGTCAATTATTCGCGACCAGCCTATTGCGATCAATCGCATCGTTGGTTACCATAAACCATCTTTAACAGCACAGTGCAGAGAGGACCCGTTATAAGAAATATGGCAGAAATTCAGTATGTCACTAGTATAAAACGACCATTTTCACTGTAATTTTTGCTATTTTGCTCTTCCTGCAGCCACCTTTTCTCCCCTTCAGCCTTATAGGCTTAACCTGACAACGGTTGACTAGGGTCATTCACAGCACACGCACTAGACACGCCACGAATTAACCACTAGTTAACCAGTGGCCCTTGATCGTATTCGCCCCATAAGCCTTCACCAGTAATGAAATTTCATATTGGCGCCTAGCCCATGTGCAAATGTCAGAAATTTCTTTAGAAACTGGTTGCTTGAGCTCTAGGAGCGTATTATTGCACTAAATGTGAACCAGTGCACTCATGCAGTGTTTTCCCACAGAAGGGAAGTTCTTGGTTAAAACTGTCATCCCTTCTTCCCGCTCAGAGTGGACAGGAATTTGGGATGCTTATGGATTAAGTATCGCCTTTAATTTTTTTTTTCATTTAATGTTTACACATTTTAAAAAATACTTTTAAGTTTTAATTTGTGATTTCTAACACTTCCAAAGTTTACAAGTTCTTAAAATTCATTTAAGTCTTTGCCCCTGAGCATTATTTACTGCACATAAAATTTGGCTTTATTGCTCAAGTACAATTTCAATGATGACCCGTTTTTATCTAAAATCGAAACTATTTCATCCAAATGCTCAAATATTCCTGAACTATCAGACAATTAGGGTCATTAGCAACTCAACAGGGAACAAAAGATGAACACCCTCATTTCTCTTGCCATTCCTCAGTACGTGGTGACCAGATCCTCTCCTGGAAACACCCCATAATGCAACTGACCATTCTGAACCGATGCCCAGATCATGCCCTCTGTGTTGAAGTAGTGTCCAATGTCCCCGTTTTTGCTCACAGCAATAGCGCCCCCTTGTGAATTCAGTCGGCCCTTCATGACGGTAAGAGCTTTTTCCAATGCGTCTTGTGGTGACAAACCTACAAAGTTTAAAAAAAATTAACTCTTTACAAAAAAAATAACTAAATAAAAGGAACCATTCAAAATGTAACAGTTTGAAAGCAGAAATTATTAAACAGGACAACACTGCCAACAGTGATTATTCCCAGAAAACACACAAAACCAAACATTGGAACAATAATTTGACTTTTGGCATAGCTTTTGAGCCGCTAGTTGACTTCTCCTTGACCAGTTTAAATTTGATAAATGACAGTGTTTGTTACCCTAGGCCCCCCCCAAAAAAAATAGGAACTCCTAGGGGCTAGGGATTTTCTGCTCTAATATCAACAACAGTGAGCCTATCTAGCAGACATCAAAATGAGATTCTCAATTAGTAAAGCTGATGTGCTCACTACATCCCCACTGGTCTCTGAGATACCCTAGGTGTCACTCAACAGAAGCAAAGGTGGCCCTGTGATGAAATCGTCACACATGTATTTGTTTAACTGGTAAGGGGGTGCTTAAGTGCCGCACCTCACATACCCTGCTCCATGTAGAACACCACGGTGCGAGCCAGTGTGACCTTCGCTATCGCTTCGCCGTGACCCGTGGTTGATGCCGCACCAACTGCATTGTCACAATATGCACCACTCCCTGCAAAAGAAATACAAAATAGGTTTTTGCATGGAACTGTTAACAAGTTAGATCTTTAATATCAAACGATGTTGGGGGTCCATCTGGTTTTTATGTGAAACTGCGACAGCTGGAGAATTCTGACCAGCATTGGCTGCCAAACAATGCTACCTATGTACTGTATGATATTCAGTTGAGAATCTCAGCATACAGATGGCAGATGGCTGGAACAATGGAAAAGATGCTGGCATCTTATGAGATCATTTTTCCTGAATTTATCAACAAAATCGCTCTTCGCAATGGCCACTATATGTATGAGTTGATTTTTCTTCACATGGTAGTATAGGGCTGACTTGACGGCATTGTTTTTTGAAGCTGACAAACCGTGTCTTCACAACCAATTACCATGTATGACTTAAGCGGCCATTTTCTGGCAATTTCAGCTATTTAAGATGCATGGATGGCTTGTACATAAGGGTCGGTCAATAAGCTTGGTATTTGAACGTTCAACAGTTTGGTGGCCCTGTTACACCTGACCCATGTAATTACATGTGGAAATGTCACTAAAATTTCTTTCCAACTATTTTTATTGTTTGGCAGGTAAACTGCAATTCCTAATCGCTATTGGAAATTAAAGAATGTGTTGTAACTTTGTCTCCAATTGTAAGTCAGATGGGACTGGCAAATGAAAAAAAAATGGACCACAAATTTATAGAATGACCTACAAAGCACTCAGCTCGCATCACTACGGCTTGAGTTTCTGTTTGCAGCCTGGGCCACATGTGACCAGCGTTGTTGGTATAATTCTCTCTCGGAATTTCTTACCCACAGTGAAAACCAACAATTTCACTTTCTGGCTGTGCTCCATGGTCAGATCTAGGTTATGGGGGGCACCTTTGCATGCCTTCAATTTGACCACATTGTAGCTGTGCCCTTCACACATGCATTCACTATGAACATCTAACAAAAACAGGCGCAGTGCAATAACAGTGGATGCTCTTTGTTAGTGCTCTGTGATGTTCGCAGTGATTTTTGACTGAGTTACCTTATCAGAGTGTGAACTTCAGTGACTGATGATGGTTTCCTTACCAATGAGGGGAGAGTCACCAACTCGTCCAATCATCTGAGCTGTGATGCCACCAGTAGAGGTGGCTGCAGCTACATTGCCATGGGCATCGACAGCAACAGCTCCTACGGTGTCGTGATCATCTATACCCAACTCCCTACAAACAGGAGATATACCAATCATGAACAAACCATACATAGGGAGGGGGATTCGAGCCCACAACCTCCACTCAATGAATTAGATATTGACCCTCCAATCAATCAAACATTCAAAGCATCCAGTCATACCAAATCATTACCAAAGAAGAAACAAACTACATATATGCATGTTTGAATGGTGGTCTTTGCCTCTCAGTTAAAGAAGAACCTGGGATCTGGAAATGTTTGGTTCTAATTGCTAATTATTCCATTGGCCCCATCAAAATCAAAATCGACAAAAAAGAAAAATATATGTATGTAGGGAAGGTACCTTTTTAGCCTTCTGGTTGGCCTTTAGCTTTGAAATACCCTTTTAGAGTGCAGTTGTAAAACCAAGTAAGAGAACATTTCCCGTCTTGTTTCATGGACTTTCTACTCCGAATGCTCGATTCAGATACTATTCGCACATCTCGCAAAGTCCTAATCACTAAGAAATTTTTGCATGTAAGATACAATAATCGGGTTCTAAGTTCCACACATGAGTTATGGATTATTCAGGAACCCAGTTCCGAATCACAACCATATTCACACACCATTATTGCGGGGGGTACCATGCTCAAATGCAGCTGACATGTTAAAACGCCTCTTGGACTAGTTGGGAGTAACTTACAAAATGTATGTGCTCCTCAAATCTGAGAGTGTGCATGACAGCAAAGTAATACAATTTACTCACACTGGGCCATCAACAGAAAGGCACCGAGTTTGGGTTAAGCCTGTTCGACATACATTTCTCTTCATATCATGATATCATGAAAAAATATCGCTATATCCAATATTATCCTGATGACGTCATTTTCCATTCATAAAATAAACACGACCGATCACCATGTCTCGATAGCCACACTAAAAAACCAAACACGATGTACAGGCCTTTGTATTTTCACTACATTTAGAATTCTAATATGTTGGTGGAAAGAAAATTTCAACATGGAAATTGTGAACATGGCATCGTATGGAAAAAAAGCCATTTCCCCGCTCACATTAGCGGTAAAGTTTGCTCAATAAGGCAACCCCCAAAACGGACAAAGCACATGCATGTTACTAGAGGAGCTACTGGTATTGATGCCCTCACCTCATTTCTAAGTCGCTAAGACGCATGCACTCTGTCCATTTTGGGGGAGGCTGAACAAACTTAACATGTAGGCCATTTTCCAATATTGGACTTCATCTCCGTTCAGGCTTGAACTGTTTTTTCACTACCCCTTACAAAAATGTCCCATGCAGATCCCATGGGCAGCCCATGGGACCCCATGTGTATGCCATGGGACTGGCAAAAAATAATGTTGGTTGAAGTGATCACCATGGGACATTTGGTGGATACCATGGGAACACCATGAGGCTTTTATGATCAGCATGGGAACACCATGGGGTTTTTATAATCAGCATGGGAACACCATGGGTTTTTTATGATCAGCATGGGAACACCATGGGGTTTTTATGATCAGCATGGGAACACCATGGGCCTTTTATGATCAGCATGGGAACACCATAGGGCTTTTTTACTCTACATGGGAATACAATGTGATTTGTATGCGGACACCATGGAAACCCCACACAAACACTATTCAAATTTTTGCAATCATCAAGAGAACACCAGTGTTGTAGAACTCGTACTCGGTACTCGTACTTGAGTACTACTCGAGTACTGTTTTCAGAGTACTCGTACTTGTACTCAGACGTCCAAGTACTCGTACTCGAACTACATTTCTTGTACTAGGGCTACAAAATACTCAGAACTCGACATCCAAAAATTGTACTTGAGCATCAAAGTACTCGTACTCAATTAACAGTACTCGATAAAAAAATCCTTTAAGTTACCCGGTAACTTACCACGGCCGTTAAAATAAGGTACAAAAATATCGACTCCAATGACCCGATATTCGATATGGTTCTGACAAAGAGAGGGCCGAACGTGGGACCATTAACGTATAGGACCCATTCACCGTCTGTGCGTGTACTTAACCAATCACGTACGCAAATTATATTGTGGTACTCCAGAATGGTCCCACGATTTACTTGGGCATTGGTAGTCTGGTTCCTGGACCCGAAAAATTCTAACGAACCCAGCATACAGAAAATCACAGGCATGTGAATAATTGAGTCTGGAAAATAGACTTCGCCACGCCGCGCACGTTGTGTCAATGCTGCAACGCACGTGTAGTGACCGTGACATTGCTAGCGAGATCACTTGTTCTTGTAGCCATGTCATCTGCATTCGGTGTTTCTTTTACCCAGTGGCAGGTCTTAGAGTCTCTAAATTAAGATAAAACTACTTTTGAATTAGAAGTACTTGTACTCGTACTTGAAAGTGCAAGTACTTGTACACGGAAACCAGTACTTGTACTCGGCTGGCAAAGTACTTGCCCTGTCTTTGTACTCGGCAGTCAAAGTACTCGGCAGTACTTGGTACTCGGAAAAAAGTACTTGACTACAACACTGGAGACCACTGGGATTTGCAGTGATATGGCATCTGCTCAGGTACACTTAGAGGCTTTGTTGTATTGTAAACCACATTAGCTGCTGCCATTGAAATCCAGCATTGGCGTGAACTACAGTACACAGTTTGGAATGGAATGTTGATTTGATGACTGCAACTATGCCCGTCACCATGAGATGCACAGGACACTCACCATGGGAGACATGGGTAAATCACCATGGGACGCAAGGAACAATTGACATGGAATAATCACGTGGAATGCAAGGGACAATCAACATGGGAAAATCACCATGGGATGCATGGGACAAATGGGGCAACCATCATGGGATGCATGGGAAAATCACTATAGGACACAAGGGTAAATCACCATGGTACGCATGGGTAAATCACTATGGGACACAAGGGTAAATCACCATTGGATGTGTGGGAAAATCACCATGGGATATGACAATTAAATCACCATTGGAATATTTTGGGAGATTATATGGGGTTCTTGAAATACGCATGGCAAAATCCCATGGGTAAAAATCCCATGCTACATGGTGGCCAATTTACCATGTAATCCCATGGCAAATTTTCTCATGGGACATTTTTGTAAGGGACCAGACTTTCAAGTTGTAAGCGCAATAGCAAGTTTGATAGTGGCACACATCATCAAGTAAGATGCAAAAGAGATAAACATTACAGTTCTTCAATTTAATTGAAACATTTCAGACCCACAATTGGGAATTGATTTTGGAGAGGAAGCCTAAGACAGAGATGAAGTTCAGTATTGGAAAATGGCACTCGGGTGCGATATGACGATCTTGAGTCCCAAGTAAGAGAGCTGACTTACATGTAGCTGGAGTTTACTGTGCAATACATTACACGTGCGTACAGTCTGTTGGTTTGGTTCTGCCCTCTAATACTTGTAAGACCCTTGCAGCTACTTGGGGCCAACAGTGACATTGTGGTTTGAGGTTTTCAGTGATTTGTGTGGCCTAAATGCAGTAATGCATGCAGGGCTCAACACGCGGTGCATTGACTTCCCTATGTGCATGTACAGTACTTCATTTGGAGCTTATCGTGATAATTTTCAGCATATCGATTTGCACAATATCCCGATATGTGTTTTTACGAACGATATGATATCCGATATCAACGTGATATCGAAATATCGCGAAATATTTCGAACAGGCTTAGTTATGTGGTGAAAACAATATACAGTAGGCTTGTAATAAACAGCATTCTTGCAACAAGATATTGAAGCAAACTCAAGAGTTCCTAGTTTCTTGAATTCTTTTGTTTTCCTGCATTGTTCCAGTCTTTTAAACAAGACTGGCTATAATGTGGCTAGTTTTGCCAAACTTGCCGTAAAGTTATTTCTCCTCATACATCTGTAAAATATGCTGTCTGGAGAATGAACCAAAGTGCTGGGAGTTCATAAAGTGTACAACATCATACAGGTTTCTTTTGAGGGAGCCGAGTACTAAGGATATGTTTGATTCAACAGACTTCTCACCTCACTCTACACACACGAAATGTCTCAGAGTTTTACAAAGCTTTACCTGTCTTTGTAAAGCTGTTTAACAGCTGACTGAAAGTTTGCGTGATTTTTCAGTGCTTTGCATCTGGGCTCTGTGATGAATTCCTCCGAAGGCAATTCTGCCAATCCCATCTCCCTGGCAAATTTATTCGCTCCTTCCCCCGCCAGTAAAATGTGCTCTGTCTGCCGAATAAACCAAGGGCATGAAGCATTCTGAACACTTAATACCAAATCAATATAGGAGGAAGAACACTTCATACATAGTAGGAAAGAAAGTAATCAGTATCTTTATTTATCCCATATTAGCACCAATACCCAAAGAAAACAACACCTGCAAATAAGTGCTAGGATTTTAGGACCATGAGTAACGCTTCTGAATTTTTTCTCCCCCCGACATCATGTTAAATATGCCCACAGCTGCATTCGGTTTTGAATTTGCCCCCTCTGACACCCAAATCTGGACATGCCACTGCTACAGAGATCTCATCACTGAGCTGTCAACCACGCTGCGATTGGCCAGTTCCAAATGTGACATAGCAGCTGCAGTTGTAAGAATGGACTTCCTTTCTGGAAGTTGACAGTAATGGCTATCTACTCTGATTAATCATTCATCAATACCTTGGAAAGTTTAGCTAATCCTATTGGTTGAGAGCCCACCAAGTAAGCAGTCTTTAGCAGGGCCCAATTTCACGGCACTGCTTAGCATGTGTTTTCCCGCTTACAGAGGCTCTGCATATTTCATGGAGACAGTAAGCACAGCCAAAAGCATGCTTACTTCAGAGGAAAGATTTGCTGAAACTCAGTGACATAAAAATAGAAATCTCTGTGCGCGCACAACTGTTTGCACAACAATGCCAATTACTGCCACGACAAAGTGCTATAATGTTAGCAAATTTTTCTGCTAAAGTCAGCACAACTTTTCTGCTAACTGTCAAACATCTCTGTGAAACTGGGCCCAGGTGATACAGCACCAACTGGCTTTGCACTATCACCATAAGAAGATTGTTAATGACTGCTAGAACCAAAATACAGCTAGAGGGGTGTTCAAAGAAACAGAGGTACAGTTGTTGAACAAAATCATGGGAAATTTGTAATTTTTGTTTTTTTTGTCTTTCTGACTCAAAAGGTTAGCACTATGTATGAATGGCAATAAATATAAGCTTGGCTGGTCTTAAACCAGCACTTACAATGGGCTATGGAGAGTAGACACGACTAATACAAAGCCGCAGTTGAGGACATCAGTAACCTTTCTCTTGAGCAGGGTTTAAGACTGGCAAAGCCTATTCCCTTAAATATTTGAGTAGACAAAGCTTGTGGTATTAAGCCACTTTTACAAAACTCCGAAAAGTACCTGAGGTGCATGTAGGCTTCGAACACTTTTAAATTCTAAGTTAGTTCGGCAACATCCTGAACAGTTTACTTTTTATAAATGTACTTTAAGGCAACACAATCAAAACCGGCTGTAAACTTGGGACGAGGCAATACCTTTTCCATGACCAACCTTGCAAGGCTTACTGGGTTCTTAATGTTGTGAACACAAATCACACCCCCAGTTTGTAGGTCCCGGCCCTCCATGATGATAGCATCCATTTCAACACTGCCCTCTACTGTCAGTACAGATCCTCTCCCTTAAAAATGACGTTAATAAATGGTGCAATATTAATAAAAGCCAAACCTAAGAAAAATTCCAGAAAGTGGAGGTAGGGGGAGAGGGGAAAATGCAAAAGAAAAAGAAAATAAGGGAAATTGGGATTCCTAAATCCCTTTGAGCTGCTTGCAAAGTTAACGTATGGTCATGGACAACAGTGGATGAACAATGACAGATGAATACCTTGGTTACTGTTCATTGGAATTCTGAATAGCTCATGACTTGACTTTCCACCCAAAGGCTTATTATTGACTTGTGAGGATTTGTGAGAACGTCAGTTGACTTGATCAAGAAAGACTTGTGGTGGACTATTTTACCGTGCTGCTTGGAACAAGAAAATCAATACATGCAACATTACACAGCACGGTCAAAATATCCAAACAAACTGAAAAAGACTGTAGTTTGGGATCAGGTAACACATACTGTATATATCAAGGTATGCCATGTATACAGTAAGAAGATAGAGGAGGGGGACTTCCTCCCAATAACCAAAACTGAGCACACCACAGTGAAAACAATCCTCCTGCCCCGCATTTGATGGATCTTTAAGGATCCATCGGCTGCTGCCAACACACACCTGCATTAAATAACGGGTTATCTTCCAAGGAGCACACAGCTGCCTCTACTGCATCGATAGCCGATGACGTCTGCCCAACAAGATGCCTATATCCCAACCGTGCTGCTTGCTGAATGCCTGACTTGAGCCCATCCACATCCACGTAGCCTGTATGGCTTAACGCCCCAGCACCACCATGGATCACAAGAGTTGGTGATGGCGCCATCATATTGGGATAAGATCACCTTCAAGAGAATGACATATCAACTTTACAAAACAGGACACATGAAAGTTGTTAGCAGCAATTCATCATGTAGCTCCTTCCTTTCATTTTCCATTTTTCTTATGGTTGTTGCCGTGGTTTATACGAGCCATCAGAAATTGCTACTATGCCCTAAAAAGTCAACATCAAAGAATTCACTTAGAAAACGTTTAGATTTTTCCAACCAGCTGTGCAAAATTTCTGGTAGAGGAAATACAATGTGTGTATTTCATTAAAGGAAATAAATGGCTCGGAGAGCAAACCAACTTTTATGGCTTTAGTATCTGGAACAAGCCTGTATCGCTGTGCATAGTACATGTAGGACTCATGTTTGAAGCGGAGCTATATAAAAACTAGAGCACTGACTTACATAAAAAATTATGCATGCTGGGCGTGCGCATCCATGTTTGTGTACAAACCTAATGGAAAACTCAAAATTGTACAGCTTATGCATAGCTACATGTAAAAACGATACGTCAACGAAGCAAATACGCAGATAACCTGAACGCGCCATCAGTAAGTGAGCGTTTCATTTTGCTCTATGGCAAAAAATGCAAACGCATGCGGGCATGTGATGCACATTAAGTTTGTCGTGACTATTTTTGGATCAGATTTTATTGGTACCCAATGCACGCACGTTAGCTGCTGCTCCACTTAACACTGACTGAATTAAGGGAGTGACTTGTTTTAACTTAGCTGAACTTACTCATAAAAAAGACAGCCATTGAAAGACATGCTAACAAAATGGGATAACCTTGCTCGAATGCTGGGAAACATGTTTTAAAATGATCAGCTAGTGTGGATGTAAATAAACCTGTGCCATTGCTCTGTATGTGTGCATCTTATTCAAAAGATGCACTGACGCTAGTCGCGTTTGTTGTGCTTGTCAGTGCTTGTGTATTGAATGTATTTACTAAAATACATTATTCCATATTCATTCTATCTGATTTTGAATGTTTTACAAGCACACAAATGGATTCAAAATGTCTTCGCCCAAGACAGTGTCAAAATTTCCTAGACGGTGAACATGGTGTCGCTGTGAACATCGGACAGACCTCGGCAACGAGCAACTCTGCCCACAACTCCACTCGCACACAGCACAGTATTGTTCTACCCACGGTCCTTTCTGACCGATAATGAGAACAGTACACTTGACAAATAAAAGTCAATCACAGTGTCTACGTTACTGAATTAACCTGGGGAAGAATTCCATATACGAAGTTCACTGTGGACTCAACGGGTACCATTCACTATGGGACGGACACGGCGCTGTTACTGTTACTTAGTGATAGTACATGTAGGCCTACAGTACTGCAGTACTAGTAGCAGCAACCAAAGATCGTATAGCGCCGCGCTAGCGGAAGCGACCCGCCCAGCTACCTACCTCACTACAATAGTCGTGGTTTTGGGTGAAGGCCTTTGTACTGAATGATAGAGGGCGCATCTCCCCACACACATTTTTTTCCGCACGTGTGTAATCTTCATCTGTTTCTCGGGAGCTTACCGAACTTTCCGGGGTACTCATCAGTCGCAATGTAACTTAGACATAAATATTCATATCAGCAGGTCGTAGAAAGAGGCCAGGGACTAACCTGTGGAGTTAACACTGCATAAAATAGGCTCCTTTTGGCGACACTAGGCCTACAGGTAAGGTATGCAGAGGCTAGAGGCCTTTCCTGAGCAAATGAATGGTGGCGAGATCATCATGTTAGTGGACAGAATGATCCACTAACAGCTGATGGATGGGAAGCAAATATCATCAGTGTCATTGCTTCAGTGCTGGCCCCAGAGCGCAAAAATACCAACATGGGCAAGGAAGACACGACATGCAGTTCAGTGCCCATTGACGAATTTGTGAAAACAATTCGACGTTCATTTGATCAATACGCAGTGCTAGAGGGAGTACAGTTCCTCTTGGACTCTCTGAAGGGCAGTCCAAGAGTTGAGGCCAATGCTTTGCTCAACAATTGAAAGACAGCAAGGAAGGTTCTTGCCTGCAGTATATGAAAGACTCGTTTGGGGAGAGACTGAACGGTGGTAAACTCAAGCGTGGCCTGCTTGACCGCTGACAGCAGCCGGGAGAAAGTGTGCGCGATTTTTCTGTTGCACTTCAACGCTAACAAAAATAGAAGACCTACCAAGATCCAGACCGCATGTTGAAAGAGCAATCTGTTGATGGCCTCAAGGGGAGGGGTTGCCGTAACCTCCTTAACCGCTGTCCAGCTATGACCTTCGTAGAGCCTAGAAACTGCGCAAAAAGAGAGCTGAGAGGGGCGACGGTGAAAAGTGGTTGCCGAGAAAATAGGCAGTGTCAGTTACGGTTGAGGATAGTTCCTTTACCCAGCTAGAAGAGAAGGTGGACAAGCAGCAGCGAGCGACTGAAGTCCTTGCCCTGAAGTCTACTCCACCACGGCCAGACATTGGCCCAATACAGAGTTACTTGAGTTGCCCACCCCAACTGGGGCAGTAAGTACCTATGCAAGGGGCATGACGTTATTGACCGCCGCAGGGCCCCCTACAATTTTACAGGGCAGGGGCATTTTGCCCACAATTGTTCCCTTCACCGTCAGAGACAGCCAGAGAAGCAGAACCAGCTCTACGTCTACCGCCACCGACCTCATGCCAAAAAAAAAAAAAAACCGGCAGGAAAACCAGTGCCCTTTGATGTCGGGAGCCAGTCAACTGGAGTGGAGCGGAATGGCTGCATTTCTGCTTGACAAAGCAGTTTCCAACTGTTACTCCGTCAGTGCTGTGTTCAGTTCAGCCCCTTATTTACTAGCCCCCTTGCCAACTCGCCCCATGACCGACTCCTCCCTTATCATCCTGCCCTAGCAAACTCGCCCCTTGACCCAGTCGCCCCCTACCTGGTTTCGACCATCTACATTTACAAAGTGATAATAGGCCTAAAAGTCCTAGCAGAAGGCGGGATATTGAAGAATTGACCTTATTGAGAAATATTCAATAAACTTGCGTTCAGTTGACTGACTGATTGTAAAGCACGCTAAGCTTACCGGAATTCATTGTCTGGTACACGTCATTCAATCGGCCTGCTTGTATTTAAATTGTTCTGAGCAAATGATTTTGTGTAAACCAATGGTCCAAACAGGCGGACTCTCCTCTAAGGGGGCGACTTGATTAGGAGGAGATTTTGCCAGGGGGTGAGTTGGCGAGAGGCGAGATTGTCAGGGGGCAAGTTGGCAAGGGGGTGAGTCATCAAGAGGCGAGTCGGCCAGGAGGCGAGTTGACCTGGCTTTTTTTAAGGCAGATTTGAGGGCACTTTTCATTGGAGCCAACTTAGCAGCAAGACTCATACTTATTAACACAGCAAGGAAAACACAAATGTTAGCCCATCAGGCATACTTGGAATGAATTTTGGGGAGAATGATGGAGTCAGCTGGTTGGAGACTCTGGTCAGGGTCACCTGAAACAGCTTCACCCTGCCAGACAAGGGCCAGCGTTGGAGAGAGCTTTCGCAGCAGCAGCAGAGAAGAGTCAACTTTATAGCAAACGATGGGATGATAAGCCGTGCATACTTACCAAAAGAGTGTGCTGTAGTGGTTCCTCGGGTTGAGACAGTGACACTTCAAGCAACTACCCGTCCAGGTCCTGATGGCATGAGCCACGAGGCAGTCTGGAACCAGACCAATCAAGCCTACCCTTCTCTCAACAACTTGGACAATTTTGGGTCTTTGTGTCAAACAGCATGTTTATAGTGGCTTTGACGAATAAGAATTTGTATCATGGAGAGTTAGTTGAATCAACACCCCTTGTGTCCAAATAGTGTTCAAGTTCTTCTCGTCAATGAAGGCATCCAACCTTGCAGGTGTGCAGAACAGCAACTTTCAGACGGAGATGAAGATGACGGCCCAGGAACATGAGAAGTTCGAGTAGCTGTTGTAAGCATGAGGTTTTTCTAGACATGACCAAGACATTGTTTTTTGTGACACATTGAAGCACACTATTGAGACAGGTGATGGCGCCCCAATTCGATAGCGATACAGATCACGACCTCATCACAGCACCAAGAAGTCTGAAGGCACAGAAGAACTCGTTAATGCAGGAAATCGTGAAAGTGTAAGCCCAGGGGCATTGCCGCTAGTGCTTGTGAGGAAGAAGAACCAGTTCATCCGTATGCATGAATTACAGAAGGTTCAACTCGGTCACGACCGAAACTTCCATACCTCTACCCCACATGGACGAGTTGCTGCAGGTTCTAGGGGAGCAAACTACATCAGTGTCCGCGATTTAATCTTTGGGTACTACCAGGTGGCAATGAACGAAAAGGATCCAAAGAACACCGCGTTTGTGATGCATCCGGACCATGGGAGTACACAATGATGCCGTTTAGGCTTTGCAAGAGTCTAGCCAATCTCCATCGATTGATGCAACGTTGCCTCGACGACCAAGTCCTTCGGAGCATCCTTATGGTTGGATGGCATCATCATAGAGTAACAGTAATACAGAAGTAGACCAACATTACGTCAGTGATCATAATCTTGTTTTATACAACCATTAATAAAACAATCTTGAAACAGCTAGATGTGACATATTCCTGTCACATACTTAAACAAACATTACTGTTGTGTTTATGTTGTTTATGTCACCGTATTATGTTCTAAACATATATCATTACTATTTACCAACAATCAGAGTATCGCTATTATCGTTTTTGTCGGTGGTTATCAAAATCTAACTACAACTCAAAAACCCGCAACCTCACATCAGCTTTGTTCAATATGTGCTATCTATTTCAATATCAGCAATAATCATTATGTGTAATCCTATAGCAATGTCCACCAAGGAACCCCATAAATATATTGTAAGTATACTGCTTATACATGTACATGTATACATATGGTCACCATGGTTTTACAAACTGTCCTAATACAAAATGTTACTCGTATTTAAATAAAGGTACAGTATTTCTTATTTGTTAGATATTCTTCAGGCAATAAAATCCTGCTGACGGACTTTACCTACTTTCAAACTCACATTGTTATTCCCATCCTCGTTCATCCTTATCGCGTCAATCACACACCTTTTCATATTCTTCCCTGTAAAGCCTCCATTGTATAACGATGCATAACGATGTCCCATGGACTCTTAGACTACCAAATGGGGTCAAGCTACCAACCAACACCAAAAAGCCTTCCAAGACAATAATGCTATTATGCACAAGCGCACGTATGCCACCAAATAACCATTCTTCCGCCTATTTCTATTTCATACTTATGCATTTCAGTCTAATATGGTAAATAGAAAGACATTCTACCAGGTTTGAAGATTACACTACTGCTAAGAAGGGCAACAGTACCCATACGAATTATAAATCTTTGATTTTTGCCTGGTAGTGTCATAAAATGTGACATACGCAACACTGACAAGGTTCCAACGCTCCTAGACTGAAAATTAAACATAATTTAGTTGAAAACACAAAGGATCTAGGCCTACACCAACATTTCTCTTGCCATTCCTCAGTACGTGGTGACCACATCTTCTCCTGGATACACCCCATAATGCAACTGACCATTCTGAACCGATGCCCAGATCATGGCCTTTGTGTTGAAGTAGTACCCAAAGTCCCCGTTTTTGCTCACAGCTATAGCGCCTCCTGGTGCACCCCTTCGCTCCTGCATAAAGTTCAGAGCTTTCTCTACTGCGTCTTGCGGTGACAAACCTGCAAAATGAGAAAAAAAAATGAACTCGTCACTATAAAAAAAAATTTTGTAAATGAAAAGGAACCATTTTGTTAGAAGTAACGGTTTGAATAAAGAAATTAACAGGTAAACATTGGCATAATTATTCCCAGACAACACACAAAAGCAAATAACGATTTCACTTTTGGCATAGCTTTTGAACTGCGAGTTGATTCATCTTTGACCAGTTCAAAATTTCATTAATGATTGCTTAATTAAACCTTGACAAGCAATGATGCATACGGATAATTTGAAATTTTCTCACCAGTTGCCTAAAACATGGGCATGTTTGCCAACACAAATTGTTGGCATGCTTGCCACAACAGCAAGGCATAGCCCCAAATCCTTGCTAAGCTTGGTATGCGTGCCTCTGTGTGCCAACCTTCACTTTTACTATAGCCCCACTAGATCAGTTGGGTGTTAGCCCCAATTTGTCATGTGACTTTAAAAATATGTCAAAATTACTTGATTGCTTATTCAAATTACATAACAGCACACCGTGTTACCCACCGCTCGGAAATTGGTAAGCCCACCATCACATGTGTTTTAGCACACTGTTCACAAATATTGAGCACGACCTTTCAAGTTGTTAACATTCATATTCAAAGTCTTGGTTGGAAACTGTTCATCAATTTAAAAGTCAATTTCCCACGCGAAAAAAGCACCCTAGTGGAACGCCAGACAGCATAATCTCAACCACAGAGTTAAGTCGCACAAATTAAAACGAGAGACTTAGCAACACAAAGTGAAGTGGAAATGTTTACTATCCATTAATTAAAGAAAGATATACACTTTCACTGCAATAACCGCTTAATCTAAAAACTGCTCTGAAGGAAACAAAGACACTTTCCCCTGTATACAACCATAACTGCCTACCTTGACAATATATGAAATAATAATGGATATCAATCTTGACATGCTTGCCCAAAACTAAATCCTTCGCAAGTGTATTTGTTCTTGGGTATTTTGGAAAGACAACCAAAAACTCACTGGCATGTTCTAGGCATGGTTCTACAAAATATCTGAAAAAACGCAATAGTTGACAAGACCACTATATAAAAGACCAATTGTTAACGTCCTTGGCATGCTTGCTCCCAAAAATAGGTGCAGTGGCCAAATAAAGGCCAATAATTCGAGACGGACGTCATGGACAGGTGCAAACCCAAAATGAGGAATTTTTAAAAGCATAATGTCTTGACATGCTCGCCACAAAGCCAGAGCACATCCAGCATTTACTGTCAGTGCCATCAGTGATATGCTCAGACCACTTATTAAAAAAGCGCATCCTTGCCGTGAAATTCGGGAACATTTGCTCAAATAAGTGCACACCCCAATATGACTGTAAACTGCCTTGGAACACTTTTCACAAAACTAGAGAACATCTGAAAGTTTCTAACACTGCCAGCAGTGCATACTTTGACCATATGATTAAAAAACTCAAAACTCCTCGCTCGTCTGTTGCAAAATCTGGGCAGATTTGCCTAACTATTGCCAATTGCAAGAAGTGCACACCTTGACAGCTTGTTAAAACAATAACTGTATACAACCTAGACAAATGCCACATGCAAATGCAGAGCAGGTTTCCAAACATTTGTTATTTTTGCCTTCAGTATCAACTTCCATCATTTTGTGTTGGAAGAATAATCAGAAAAGACAATAGTCAATGAAAACAAAGTAGTAAATGCTTAACATAGCTCCTAATAATTAAAACATATCTGGTATTGCCCAAAGAATTTATTATTGCTCGAGCAAAAACGGAGGAAACCTCATTGCAGCCAACAGACACATCAAGCATACATTTATACTAAACAATAATAGCTGGTTGTAAAAAAGGCCCTTACCTTGATCAATTAGATGACAGTGTTTATGACCCCTACAAACAAGCACATGCAGTGTAGTGACAAACGTCTCGTTACAAAAAGTTTGAAACAGGAACCAACTCGACAGGAAATCCGTACGGCAAGGGATTTTCTACCCTGAAACCACCAACAGTGAGTCTAGCAAACATCCAAATGAGATGATTCTCAATTAGCAAAGCCCATGTGTTTACTGCATCAACACTGGTCTGTGAGACACCCAAGTGTCACTCAGTTGATGCAGAGGTGGCCCTGTGATGAAATTATAATATTTTTGGACTGGAAAAGTGTGATTAAGTGCTGTTTCTTACATACCCTGCTCCATGTGGAACACCAAGTTGCGAGCCAGTGTGACCTTCGCTATTTCTTCACCGCGACCCGTGGTTGACGCCGCGCCGACCGCATTGTCACAATATACACCATTCCCTGCAAAAGATACACACAAAATCGTTTCAGGTTTCTGCCAAGAAGTTTTAAAAAGTGAGATCTATAAAACCAAAATACCTTTGGGGCCAACCTCTGCCTAATGTGAAACTGCAACAGGACGAGAATTCTGACCAGCGTTGGCTGCCTAACAATACTATCAATATACCGTAAGATATTCAATGGAGAATTTGAACAGAAAGATACATTTATATACATAAGGCAAATGGCTGTACAAGCTGGTATTTTCTGAGATCAATTTTCCTGACTTTAACAAAATCACTCCACGCAAGGGCCGCTACATATGAAGACGATTCCTCTTTACTTGGCAGTATATAAACGTATAGGGCTGACTCAACAGCACTGCCTTTACCCAAACCCAAAATACTATGTCTTCACAACCAACACGTAAGCAACTGGCTATTTTCTGGCATTTCCAGCTATTTAAAGACGCATGAAAGGCTTGTGGATGAGGGTCATTCTTTAAATTTGGTGTTCAAACGGAATCTAAGGCCAGGACGAAAGGACGTTCAAAGGACAACAGCTTTGTGTCCCTGGTACACCTGAACCATGACCCGTTAGACATAAATCATAACTGGAATTGCTTTTCAACTATTTTTATTTGTTTGGCAGGTGCATTGCAACTCTTAATCACTCCTGTAGATTAAAGAATCGTTGTAAACTTACACAGTCGTAAGTCAGACGGGACAAGGAAACGAAAAAAATCTGGACCACTTATTTATAGAACGACCTGCAAGACACTTGCCTCTAATGAGTGTGGCTTGAGTTTCTGTTCGCAGCATGGGCTGTATGTGACAGGCGTTGTGGGTAAATTCCCTCCGGTTTTCTAACCTTCAACAATTTCAATTTCTGGCTATGCCCTATAGTCCGATCTGGGTTGATGTTGGGGGGCGCCTTTGTGCACCTTCATCTTGACCGCATTGTAGCTGCACCCTTAACACATTTGTGACTGAAGCAGAGTTGGCTGGCTGGTTGTTGCTTGCACATGAACTCTGCCACTTAACATGACTCTAAATGTAACTAAATTTACCTACGTCTAGACCATTTCGATGTTTTCCTTACCAATGAGGGGAGAGTCACCAACTCGTCCAATCATCTGACCTGTGATGCCACCAGTAGAGGTGGCAGCAGCTACATTGCCGTGGGCATCGACAGCAACAGCTCCTACGGTGTCGTGATCATCTATACCCAACTCCCTATAGGAGAAATACCCATCACGATGGAGGGGGACTCGAGCCCGCGACCTCCAATCAATGAATTGTATATTGGACCTTCCAATGTATCAAATATTCAAGCATCCACTCATACCAAATTATCACCAAAGCAGGAACAAACTACATGTACGCATGTTTGCGTGGTGGTCTTCACCCCTCAGTTAAAGAAAAAGCTGGGATCTGGAGGCAAACTGATGTTTGGTACTAATTGGTGTTTTATTCCCTGGTCCTAGCAAGATCAAACTCAACAACAAAGAAAATAAAACAAAGAGAAAAATGTGAAGGAAAGGTTCCTTTTAGCCTTCTTGTTGGTCATAGCTGCATCAGCTGCCTTTAGATGTACTTATACTACCATGAAATATACCTTTATTACAGTGCAATTTTGAAAGCAATAACAAAACGTTTTCCCTTTTTTATTCCAAGGGCACTGAGTTTGGTAATTGACTAACTTCTGAATGTTAATCATCAGGTACTGCAAAACTGGACTAGTGATTAAAAAAGAGCATTCTTGCTTCAAAATAGGCCTAGGCCTACTAAAGTGAGTTCTGGGGTCCCAAGTTTCTTAAATTCTTCTCTTTTCCTATGCTGTTGCATTTTTTTTATAATTTGGCCAGTTCTGATACATACATGTAAAGGTCAAGTCATACTTCATGCAAAAGCGAATGTGAGTAGGACTATGTAATAAATTCGCAACAGTTAAACACATTTCAACTCGAGTGAAATACTCGAGTAACGTTAATAAGAGCAAAGGATAACATGTTTGATTCAGGAGAAGTTAATCCTTCACTCTATAAACTCAAAATGTTTCACTGTTTTGCAAAGCTTTACCTGTCTTTGTCATGAATCTGTTTGCCAGCTCGCTGAAACTCTAGGTAATTTTCCAGTTGTTTACGTCTGGGCTCTGTGATGAATTCCTCCGGCGGCATTTCTACCACTCCGACCTCCCTGGCAAATTTATTCGCTCCTTCCCCCGCCAGTAAAACGTGTTCTGTCTGCCGAATGAATCATGGGCATGAAGCATTCTGAACGCTTACACTGAATCGGTACAAAGGCACTGATTACCGTCTCACACCTGTGATTGTGCATGTCTGTCATTTTGTCTCCCCCCCCCGTCTTTCTCTCTCTCTCCCTCTCTCTCTCCCCCTCTCTCCTTGGGCTGAGGGGGGGAACGCCTTTACTCCCAACTCGACGTAACCTAGATGCTGACTAATTTCTTAAACAAATTTCATAATATCATTGTAATGCATGTATTGCTTAAATCGTTATGCAACCTGCATCTATGCGAATTCTGGCAGCAATAGAATAACGAATGAATACGTTGTACGATGTATATCCAGATGAGGGTATAGATAAGCACATCCCTATGCCCAAGCCGTAAACTTTCAGGGAACACGATCAAAATGAGTTAATCCATGTTGTGGAATGCCAGTGAGGTCTATCACTGACTTTTGGGGGATGGGGGGGGCATTTTTACAGAGTGTAACATTTTGTGTCACGGTATCAATATCGGACAAGGCTATACCTTTTCCATGACCAATCTCGCAAGGCTCACTGGGTTCTGGATGTTGCGCACACAAGTCACACCCCCAGCTCGTAGGTCCCGGCCCTCCATGATGATAGCGTCCATTTCAACAGTGCCCCCCAGTGTGAGCTCAGATCCTCTCCCTTACAATTAAATCAATAAATGGAGTACAAGTGGAAGTAGCGGGAAGGGAAAAAGTAAAAGAAACAGGAAAAAGGAAAATTGGAATCCCTAAATCACTTTGAGCTGCATATGTTGCAATTCGACCTCATAGCCGGCTCGTTAAAAGTCAAAGTATGGTCACAAGTAACAGCAGACGAACAATGACAAATGAATACCTTGGTTACTGTTCATTGGAATTCTGAATAGCTTCTGACTTGACTTTCTTGTGATTGACTTGTGAGGATTTTTGAGAACCTCAGTTCACTCGAGAAAGACTTGTGATGGACTATTGTACTGTGCTACTCGGGGGAAAAAACGAATGCATGTAACATTACACGGCACAGTCAAAATATCTAAACAAACTGAAGAGACTGTAGTTTGGGGTTGGGAGCAGATAAACACATTTCTATCCAAGTATACAGTAAGAAGATGGAAGGTGCGACGTCTTCCCGATAACCAAAATTGGGCACATCGCGGTCAAAAGACCCCCCCCCCATCTATCTTATCTATCTTTTTGGTTGAATCGGCTGCTGCCAACACACACCTGCATTAAATAACGGGTTATCTTCCAAGGAGCACACGGCTGCCTCTACTGCATCAATAGCCGATGACGTCTGCCCAACAAGATGCCTATATCCCAACCGTGCTGCTTGCTGAATGCCTGACTTGAGCCCATCCACATCCACGTAGCCTGTATGGCTTAACGCCCCAGCGCCACCATGGATCACAAGAGTTGGTGATGGCGCCATCATATTGGGATAGGATCACCTTCAAGAGAATGACATATCAACTTAACAAAACAGTTCTAATAGTTGTGACCAGCAATTCGTCACATAGGACCCAACAGACATCATTAATTTTCCCTTTATAATTTAAGACTAATCGCTAAAACTGAGCGGCTGATTTTGTAGAAAAGCATTTGTGGGAAGGGAAAATTAAAACATTTAGATGCAGCCTACATGTAGAATTTTTTAAACCAGTTGTAAGAATTTCTGGTCGAACTAAAAGGGAAAAAAGGTAGAGAAGGAAAATCAACTCTCGTGGCTTTGTTTTTGGAGATAACACAAGCCTTTTTTGAACACTTAGACATGATCGGGGGAACAGTTTAATAGTGATCAAGCCCAATGCCTGGGGAAACAGTTCCATAAACAGGTATGATGGATGTCACTTGATAGCCTGTGCACAAACGTTGACTAAGAATGGTCTGAAAAATTCGAAGTATTTTCTAAGTAACGTTTGACCTTAACACTAATAGCATGGGCAGATATGGGGGAGGTGATGGCGAATATGCATGTATCCCCCCACGTTTTGACCTAGAGGATTACAAATATAATCATCTCTCCACTTTTAAGTCACTGACTATAGGCTCTGCTGAAGTCATCCCCCACATGTGACAAGAAACCTACGCCCATGTCTAACAGTTGGCACACTTCAATAGTTTATCCTGCTCAATTTCTGGACATATCGGGATAGCGAAGTTCGGGGCCCCCTTTTCTATAGAAGAATTAGATTTAAGCTTTTATACTCACTTAACTAGATTGACTATGACAATATTTCGCCAAACTGCAGTCTTATTTTGTAGAAAGAAGGCAGGTTTTGATTTGTGAGGGAAATTGTGGTATAAAAACATTGACATCAACACACGTAAATGACACAAGTCAGTCATATCAACTGAGAGACTAGTTCCGTCAACAGAGCTCTTTTAAGCACTAACTTCTCACTCCCCGCAGGTAAAAAAATTCACGCCGTCATTGGCAAAAACATTTCCAATCATTTGTGTAACTTGTACAACATTCAAAATCAGACAGAATGTATTGAATTGTATTCTAAAAAGTCACGTAAAAATTATTTATAAAAAAGGCAAAAGATGGTCACTTAATTAACATGCACGTGGCACATTGTGTCTGGGACACTGTTGGCTGTCAGAAACATGCATGCCACGAACGTTAGTGTACCCGATTGACCCGACTTTGTTTTCCATAACAACATGTGTGTAATGTCATCAAGTAACACCTTGCCTGTCGTACTTGTCAGAATGCTAGTCATCATGTACACAACTGCAGTTTTTTGAAAACAATAGACATAACATTTTACCCACCGCCAACCCTGCATCAAAGAGGCATTTCATTCTGGTTTGCTTGTTTTCTAATTTTTTTTTCTTAGGATGCAGGATTTTCTTTGTAAGCTAAAGTATCGTCCCCGCATAAACATTGGTTGCAAGTGTAAGGAAGACGGACAGTAAGACAATCGAAAAGTAACGTCTTAATTATACAGAGTTTATTTCACAAAAGGCCAATTAAAATTACCTCCCTGTTAATCATTACCGCCCGACGGGATTTCCGACTTTTTTATAATGAATTTTCGACTTGTTTTTGTTTTTTCGTTTTTTATTCTCAGGTCTTGCCTCAACCGTAATCCATTGATTTGATCATGCTGTTATGATATATGGAACACTCAGGTATTAAAATACTGTACAAGAAATGTATTTTGAGAGTGAAAAGTCTGGAAAATACTAAGTTGAAATATCAAATGTCCTCCGCGGCCCCAAATTATGACTTTGAGTGATGATAAACAAATGTCAACTTTTGGGGGTTAACCCTAACTCCCTAGGGTGTGTGCAAAATCATATTAAAATTGCAGGATTCAGGACTGTTAGGATTAATGAAGTGTCCAGGTTTGTTACAATAAACTGTGATCCATTACTAAATTCAATTCCTTTATAACCCCATTCCTTTATTCCTATACTCTTATATTTCCCGAATACCAGGTCGTTTTTGTTCAACTGTGGACTTGGCTTTCCGGACTGCACGTACATGTATAACCATGGTACAATAAAGAAAGGTGTGCGGAGTAACGATCGACACCCTACGGTGTTTAGCCAACGAGTCTCCACACAAACAAGCACAATACATGTACCACATATGCGCTACACGTGAACCTTTCACGATCAAGATTTAATAATATAAACTCCAAAATCACTCATTCAGCGATTTGCTCTGACCCTGATATTAATCAAGTCAGGTCGGACATTATGAAATAACAGCTTGAGAAAGTAAAAACACTAGAAATCAGCTATATTAAAAAGTTGGTTTTCGTGGTGAAAGTTTAATAACAATGATACCCACATCAGAAAGGAAATGTCCACTTGCCCTGCCCTGTGGCGGGCCGGCCACGTCCGCATGTCTTCACAAAACTAAAAGCAGCCGCAACTTATGAAGCACGTTTCTGCGTGCGTGACCAAGTCGTGCACAACTGCTGCTAAGAACGATATTGTCAAAATCGTAGACTTCTGTTACAGCTGAAGAATGTATCTTTCATTTTAGGGCATTCATTGTCAAAAATGTGGTAAAATGACTCCATCATAACTGTTGTCCAAAAACCACAGGAAAATCGCATCCAAAAATGTGGCCAAATTTTCCTATTTTCCAGTTGGCTACAGTTTCAATTTACACTCAATTTCACTTCAGTTTATGACCTACTCAAAAATGTATTTTTTATCCACCAATTTCTCTATAGCTGACTCAGGGCGCAACCCTTCTGATGTGTTGACCATTAACAGAACGATCATCATTACGGGACGAAGTCCAATCTAATGCTACGGTCTCGAGCCCTAAATTCTGGTGTTTGAGAGGCCGCTGATGACAACAAATTTTTATGTAGTCGGCAGAAACTAGGCTTGCTTAATAGCTGCATGGTATGGTGACCTCTGGCCCGAACGTAGAGACTCCGGTGCAGTTGTAGTATGTTTATACATGTACTGTATGTAAGGAGGATGATTGTAATTTTCTATATGTACAATAACTTTAGTTCCCTCCCCCCTCGAAAACAATTTTCTTTTTTAAGCTACACCCTCCCCCTGGTAAGGTAACATCATTCTTACAGTAATTAGACCCTTGAACAAAGAGTCCCTTTGATTTAGCACCATGTGCTCAGCATTCCTTCTAGACCCACTCAGTTTGCAGACTGGCAGTGAAGTGGAGCACACACCACATTTTTATGAGTTTTCTGCCTCTCGCTTAGTCTGCCGTTTTATTCGGTTGTCAAAGCTGTTGTGTTTATTGCTTTGCAACCCTCTTATATGCTTCCGGTTTTCTCTAGTTTTGCTTGTGGTTAGGTTTTCGTTTTTTTGTTGAAATTCATTCTTTTTTTTTTTTGCTTGTATTTGCTTGACTTTAAATTTTGTTGAATCCACGCTCCTATTTTTTTTGACCAGCAAAGTTTCATTGGCATCTAATTTTGTTGTAGTTTGACGCAGTTTCATTAAGTGCATTTTTTGAAGATCAAAGTTAATCTAGTCCCATTCTGTCCAGACATCACTGGTTCTTCAATTGTTTTAGATCACCAGTTTGATTGAGTTTGTGGTTAAACAATTCCTTTTTTATAGCGTTGTTTGGATTCTGTTGAGCATTGCCCCTAAGCAATAAATTTTGGAATTTCTTTTTTTTTCCTCCTTTCTATAAAATTTGCGGTCGTCTGCCTTCACCTAATTTTCCTTGCGACTCCTCTCTACCCGATCAAATTTGAAGTTTTTATTTTAGCGAGTTCCCAAATTCTGTTTTTTTTTTGTTTATTCCAACTTAGTTTAGGGTGCCATTTTTCCGTGCTACATTTTTTCCCTTTCTTTTGATGGACAATCCGGGTAGGGAGCATTTTCTATTGGAACTTAGCCAGGTGTTTTAGTGTTAAGAGGCAGTTGTTTTTTTTCCTAGGGTAAGCCAACACAGTATATCAGGTTGGGAAGCTTTGCATTACCAATGGCCGAAACACCGAGGATGTCGGTGCCCATGTCTATGGCACCAAGCACCCCTCCACAACTAACACCGTACCCCTACGGAGAGGGTCCGCTTCTCCATCAATCACCTGCAGTGAAGGGAAAGACTGACTACCAGCCCCAGCATTTCATGGCAGCCCCCCAGCCAGTAGCTGCCTCCCCACTCCATCTCGCCGATTTTGACCCCATCCCGATGAAGAATGATGATGGCTATCAGCTACCAAGTCAACAGTCAAGAATGCTGACAACACACCAGGTGAAGGGTGTGGCCACATTCAATGGCAAGGAGAAGCATGGCCCCAGATTGGAGGACTGGACCTGGGACAGACGGCGCACTACCCTTTACACCATGAGTGAGCTTGCCCAGAGTTTGCCTCAACAGAAGACTGAGGGGAGGCCCCAGAAACAGTCACCAGTAGTGAAGGAGACCACTTCTCCTGCACCAAGCGATGCCATCACCCCTGCTTTTTAGCAACTCCTGTCCAAACAGATGGAAGAAATGAAGGCAATGTGTCAGGAACATGTCGCAGCGATGGGCCGATTTCTAAATGCCCAGCAGCAGCACGGACAACGGCTGATGCATCTCGAAGCCGTCGTGTTCCCACCGCAGTACCGAGTCAGCCACGTCAGAAGGCTCCATACACAGGATGCTTCAACTGTGAAGACATGAGACACCTCGACAGGAATTGCCCCGAGGACCGTCGAGTGCCCCCTCAAGCCAAACGCGTGGCACAGAATGACCAAGAGGCCCGGGTCCCAACCCAAACCGTTCCATTCCCACCAGCTCAAGCCCATACAAAGGAGGTCCCGTTAAACGAGCAGAAACTGCGGATCATAGGGCGGTCAGCGGGTTCATCGAGCAAATGCCCACCTAGTCAAACCGGTCTGACCCCCGATCGTCCAGACAAAGTCCAAACAGCAGCTGACAATCATGTAGGAGGGGAGGTTCGAAGCTTTTTGATTCGTAAATGCAGATGGCGCTGACATTGCTCATGCAGATGGAGAGATTGGACATTTGCGGTTTAATGGGAAGCATCCACTGAAGATTCGACCGGGGACAGAGGATTCTTTCTTGGCTCAAGCCCCACGTGTTACAGGGGAAAAGAAAGTTTACAGCCTTGGTGGGCGGAAAGGATGGGCCACTAGCAGTTGGTCGACTGTTGGTGGAAGTGGCTGGTGGTAAGGCGCCGGTCAAGCTCCTGAGCACCTCGAGTGAAGTGGTGACCATCCGGCGTAATATGAAAGTCGCCACACTGTCATGTATCACAGCTGTCTGCGAGGCACCTTCAGGCCAAGGAGGAGTGGTGACCTCAGAACAGAAAGTTCACAGTGGACAGGAAATACCGGAGGTAGACTTATCTGAGGCAGCTTTGTCCTCAGCTGAAAGGAAAGCTGTGGAGAAACTGCTTGCCCGAAACAACGATGTGTTTTCTACTAACTCCCTTGACATGGGTTGCACCTCGACAGTGCTGCACGAGATACCCCTTGTTGATTCACGCCCTTTTCGGTTACCTTATCGACGAATTCCACCCTCCCAATTCCAAGAGGTGCGGGAACACATCGAAGAGTTGAAGACCAATGGCATTATAAAGCCAAGTCAGAGCCCATTCGCCTCACCGATTGTTATAGTGCGAAAAAAGGATGGTCGCATACGTCTCTGTGTTGATTACCGACAGCTGAATGCGAGAACTGTCCGTGATGCTCATCCCGTTCCCCGAATCCCTTGATGCACTGGGTAACGCTAAGTACTTCTCCTGCCTAGACCTGACCTCAGGCTACCTACAGGTGCAGATGGCAGAGCAAGACCGCCAGAAGACAGCCTTCACCACTCCGATGGGGCTCTTCGAATACACACGCATGCCGTTCGGTTTGACTAATGCACCGGCGACCTTCCAACGGTTGATGACCATGGTCTTTAGGGACCTGAACTACTCTCAAGTCCTGATTTACTTGGATGACATTGTGGTCTTCAGCACCACCATTGAGGAACACTTGCAGCGATTGGAAAGGGTGTTCGCGAGGCTCAGGGAACATGGCTTAAAGCTCAAGCCCTCTAAGTGCCATCTGTTCCAGACGGAGGTCGGTTACCTTGGGCACGTGATATCCGAGAAGGGAATTTCGACTGATCCAGCAAAGCTTGAGGTAGTTAAGCGATGGCCAACCCCTACGAACAAGAAGGATGTCCGGTCTTTCTTAGGCTTCACTGGGTACCATAGGAGATTTATCAGGAGTTACGCCCAAATAGCCAAGCCATTGTTTGGGTTGATATGTGGAAAGAGAGGTGTTAGAGATGGGCCGTTCGTATGGAGTGCAGATTGCCAGGTTGCATTCTAAACACTCATTGAGAAGGTGACGACGGCACCCATCCTCGCTTTCGCCGACTACCAACAGCCGTTCTTTGTTCAGACCGATGCTTCAGGTGATGGCCTCTGAGCCGTGTTGGTGCAGAAAGAAAATGGCAAAGAAAGGGTGATTGCCTACGCTAGTCGAACCCTTACTGCGGCAGAGTCGAAGTATCCAGCCCACAAGCTGGAATCTCGGGCACTTCATTGGGCAGTGACGGTGAAATTCCGAGAGTATTCGTATGGGCAGAAGGTAACGGCCATCACAGATAACAATCCGTTGATCTACGTCATGAAAAAGGCCAAGCTTGATGCTCATAGCCAGCGGTGGGTCAGCGACCTCTCTGTGTTCGACCTGAATATTGTGTATCGGCCGGGGAGAGCTAACGCCAACGCTGATGCTCTGTGGAGAATTCCTAGGGAGAAGGTTAACCAGGTCCTTGATGAGACGAATCAGAGAATGTCGGTCCCTAGAGAAGCTTCAGGTGACTCTGTAATGAGTGCCAATCTCACTGGAGATACCAAAGTGACGGGTTCCACCCATCCTGTTTCACAGCAAGCTCCGCGAGATGAGTCTGCCATCGATGGTGTGATAGAGATCCATCAGATTATCCAAAACGACGGATGTGACACAACTTCGACATCCGGCTCATGACATCCAGACACGAGTCCACCGGACACTCCCCGTTTCATCTGATGTTCCTGAGAAAACCAAAGGTACCCGTTGACCTGCTTTGTCCAGCCACAGCGACAGACCCAGAGCACTCTACGCCCAGTCCTGGTCCCTCAACATACGTCCAGCAACTCAGACAGCATATGCACAAGGTCTTTCTGGAGGTACAGCAGGCTGCGGAGAAGTCAAGGGCCAGACAGAAAGCAGGGTATGACAAGAAGGTGCGTGAAAGTGTCTTACAACCAGGAGACAGAGTCCTTGTGGCCAACAAGTCGGAGCGAGGGAAGTCGAAGTTAAAGGACCGGTGGGAAGCCGTCCCGCATGTAGTGGTACAGAAATTGCAGGGCATTCCGTCTTATATTGTGCAGAGAGTCGGCACCCTGGTTGTGAGAACCCTGCACCGCAACATGCTGATGTTGTGTCCGTTCGATGTGACTCCCTCCGAAGCTTCAACTTCTGGACAAGACGAGACTGACACGGCGGTAGGCGTACCTGTAGTCCCACCACCAGATGGCTTCAAGGATTCTGAGATGGGCCACAGCTCATCAGGGGATGTAGACCTCGAGAAGAATGCGCTGGAGGAAGCTCAAGACTCCTTTGACAGCCTGGCAACTTCATCAAGGAGACGTGCGACTTTCCGAGGCCGTGCACGATCCAAGGTCACCAATAGCAGTGCAGGGGATTCTTCTTCAGAGGACGAACAACCAGCATTCCTTCTAGACCCACTCAGTTTGCAGACTGGCAGTGAAGAGCACACACCACATTTTTATGAGTTTTCTGCCTCTCGCTTAGTCTGCCGTTTTATTCGGTTGCCAAAGCTGTTGTGTTTATTGTTTTGCAACCCTCTTATATGCTGTGTTGGCTTTCGGTTTTTTCTAGTTTTGCTTGTGGTTAGGTTTTCGTTTTTTGTTGAAATTCATTCTTTTTTTTTGTTTTGCTTGTATTTGCTTGACTTTAAATTTTGTTGAATCCACGCTCCTATTTCTTTTGACCAGCAAAGTTTCATTGGCATCTAATTTTGTTGTAGTTTGACGTAGTTTCATTAAGTGCATTTTTTTTAAGATCAAAGTTAATCTAGTCCCATTCTGTCCAGACATCACACTGGTTCTTCAATTTTTTTAGATCACCAGTTTGATTGAGTTTGTTGTTAAACAATTCCTTTTTTTAAAGCGTTGTTTGGTTGAGCATTGCCCCTAAGCAATAAATTTTGGAATTTCATTTTTTTTTCTCCTCCTTTCTATAAAATTTGCTGTCGTCTGCCCTCACCTAATTTTCCTTGCGACTCCTCTCTATCCGATCAAATTTGAAGTTTTTATTTTAGCGAGTTCCCCAAATTCTGTTTTGTTTTTTTGTTTATTCCGACTTAGTTTAGGGTGCCATTTTCCGTGCTACATGTACATGCCTGTACATGTTCACCATGCAGGTCAAGCGGTGGCCTTATATCCTTGACCCAGATCTATGCCTTGGTTGAGCTGTGCGGGGTGATGTGTTGGGCCAACGTGAGGGGTGCACTGAACCAATTCAAGCTCCGTTGAAAATAGTGTAAAATCAACCAAGTTTGCAGTGGAGCCCCATGGCAGGCAACCGAAGTACTTGAGCCTCTCAAAAAGGGGGGTTGTTTGGTCCTTCAGATTTCATTTGATTTTCAATTTTTAGTAGGTTAACCAATGAATTTTTTTAATTATCAGCCCAAAACAAACTCATCCCCAGAAAAGCGAATGTTCCCAAGTCTTCTCAGCGGCCATTTTTCAAATGACATCCCTCACCTTCTGGGGGCCCTTCTGACAAATTTTCAACCACATTTGTGACGTCTGCATTGCCCCAAGATGGGTGCCCCTGAATCTACAGAGATGTTTCTGGGCCATACTGACACAATCCCACTATTTCTTGGCTCAAACTGGCAGATCCCTCTTTTCGAAAGAATCTGTAGGGGTACTTTTTGTGCGCCTCGGCCTGGCGAAGAAATTTCCTTGAATTGGGACACTGCACCCTTAGGTTACCCAAAGTGTTCATGTGCAGTTGTTGCCCTTATCGAACGCTTTCTTCTGGACTTCTTTTGGGAATAAATAGCCAAGCTGTTTGTAAGATTTTGAGTTTTATTTGAATCGTTTTTATTATGGAATTTATACATAAAGAAATTTTATGAGATCTCATGATCACTCCCTGCGATCAGTGAAACAGCGCATTTTGTTTTTCGTCCTGTGATGTTCAACATGTTGTTGGCCAGTCTTAGCCAAACTCGTACAAAAAGGCTTTGAAAACTGATGTTTTGAAGTAACAAAATAAAATTATAAACATACATGGATAATGGAAAAGGGCATCAAAATCCTTAAATATACCAAACGACAAAAATAAATCTAATGTTAGACATTTTTTTCTTTGTTTCCTGGTCACTGCGGTAAGTTGTAGTTAATTCCAAAGAAAACACCACAAATATTGTTACGATATTACTGGCCCCACTTGTCCGGCTAAGCTGCAGGCAATAATCAGGAATGTGACTATTGTTCGTACCTTAAAAATCAAAATCACCGTTAACAAAGTCTTCCGGTCCGTAGGCAGCCATGTTGGATGTAGTATTCCTAGATATACGCATGCGCGCAAGTGATAAGGCAAAATCCTTCCCATGATTCCTAGTGACAGCTGCTCGACCGCGCGAAAATTGAATTAGGGAGGTGTTTACATAAGAGGCTCATTGGGAGCGACCACCGTTGTTTTTACGATTGCGGCGACCACCACTGTCCCTTTGAAGTCGATTTGTGCTCTCCTTCTGTTTTCCTTCCTCCATGGTCTGACCGGGCGGCGATGATCATCGAGCACTTTGATGTGCCAGAGTTGTAACTCCTTCTGTGTCCTTCCTCCATGGTTTGCAAGTTCATACCAGCTAGCATTGATACGTTGGACCGACGTCGGCAATCGTCGGAAGTTCGTAGTGGTATTTCCGGCGTTGCACTGATGTTGGTAAAATGGTCAAAATTTGGACGTTGGCCTGCCAACGTTCAGTCGATCGACGCCATTGGCAGTTGGTTTGTATAAATGAAGCCGAGGTTTCCTACGTTCGGACGTTAGCATCCAGTGTTGCAGTTTCCGCGCGCGACTGCCGATAAGCCTAGCTCTGTGGTCACCGCTGACGCCCCCAAAATAACAGTTAGACTTGCGACACGAATTCGCCTGTCACCGTGGGATGTTGACTCCGTTTAATTTATGATATATATCAATCAATATAATTTATCAGAACAAGGTTTGTAACATAACATTCTGAAATATCCGTGTTATACTAAGTCATGTATACAATATGCAACGTAAATTGACCCAGCATTACAAAGCACATCGTTACGAAACCGCCTACACTTTGGCAGAAATTACAGCAAAATAATCACGCTTATAAACTTTAGTACTAGAAAGATTAACTCACGACTCTGCCGAGATTATAGGCTATCACCAGCAGCAGACCTGCAGCTTCAAATCAGTCATTTAACATTGTTAATTCAGGCGTACATCGTCGAGGCTTTCTGCTGCAATACCCAACAATGAGAAAACAAAATGTCGAGCATGATTCACAACTCAGGGGTTGTGGTTAAAGCCGTGTGTCTAAACCCACACACGTGTATACGTTCTACATGTACAGACAGCATGATGCACTCACAGTGCTAGTGAGGTAGGTAAGTATACACTTTGGACGCGCAGTCCGAGAACTGGTGCCTCGATAGGCCACGCCTACAGATGAATAAATCATGCACCCAAGGTCAAAGGTAAACCTAACACAGTTTGACAATGTGCGCCTGCATTACATCCCGGCCCCTTAAATGGCCCTACATCTTAGGTACATTTACAACATTCAATAAGTAATCAGGCGCCTGTGTTATCAAACTACAAATTTTAACTTGAAACATCAACTACTAAATAGCAGCTTCACTATTAGCCAAATCTAAGAACGTTCCAAAAGACACAACTTTGTAACAGGTCGAGTGTAGGTCCCAGTCGCAGTCTTGACCTCTGCACTTCGAACCAAACCATCGCTTCCAGGGAAGACTTTGCTGATCCTAGCCAAGGGCCAGTGGTTTTGCAGTGCCTGATCGTCAACCACTAGCACTAGACCTTCCTTGAGGTTCACCTTCCTTTCAACCCAACGCTGTCTTCTCTGAAGGTTTGGTAAGTACTCTGCAACCCAGCGTTTACAAAATCTTTCAGCTAGCAGTTGCACATGCTTCCATCTTTTTCGAAACTGCTCAGTTTCAGGTAAGCCTCGTAGTGGCAGAGAATGGCCTGATCTCAGCTTCAGGAGATGGCTTGGGGTTAAGGCCTCAAGATCGTCGGGATCATCTGATACTGGAATGATCGGTCTGTCGTTCACGATCGACTCTACCTCGCAAAATAGGGTCACTAGTTTCTCATCATCAAGGATCTGGTTTTGGAGAAGTGCAGACAAAACCTTTCTGACAGTTCTTATCTGGCGTTCCCACGATCCGCCCATGTGAGATGCCGCGGTTGGGTTGAAATGCCATTTGATGCGCTTGGCGAGGAGAACACCTTGTACCTTGGCATCCTTTTGAAGCTTGACGATGTTTTCCCTCAGTTCTCTGTCACCTCCGACGAAGTTTGTGCCGTTGTCCGAGTACAAAATATGCCCAGGTACTCCTCTTCTAGCAGCAAATCTCATGAGACCGTTTAAGAAAGCGTCTGTCTCTAAGGAACGCAGCACTTCAAGGTGGATGGCTCTGGTGGCCAAGCAGACAAACAAGCAGCCGTACCTTTTTTCCCTAGAGCGGCCTCGCTTGACCAAGAAAGGGCCAAAACAAACCACCCCTACATGCGAGAAGGGTGATAAGCCAGGGGTTACCCTAGCTTCTGGCAGATCGGCCATGCACTGAACTTCTGGATGAGCACGCATCTTCTTGCAAAGCATACATTCCTTCAGGACCTGATTTATTAACGGACGCGGCTTCGGAATCCAGTATTTCCTCCTGACAACAGACAGAACATGATCCCTTCCGCCATGACCTGCCAGCAACTCATGAACATGGCGAACCACCAGGAGGGACACATGGTGATTTTGGGGCAGAATGGGGGGAACTTGCGGTCTTCTTCAATAGGAGCAAGTCGTAGCCTACCGCCTACCCTCAGAATACCATCATCGTCTAGATAAGGTCTCAGATTGTAAATGGCACTCTGTCTTCTCACAGCTGTACAGCCCTTCTGCAAATCCTTGATTTCTTGAGGGAAGTTCGTATGTTGGACATACTTCAGAATAGCCAGCTCAGCTGCCTTGAGCTCCCGAACCGTCAGCCGGGATGGTTCGCATACTGGCTTGCCATTTGTCAACCAATTCTTGAAACGCAGGATCCATGCCACTGCCTTACAAAGACGGAGCCAGCAGGAATACCTATTCATAAGCTCATCAATCGGATTGGCATTATCTTTGGCATCAACAACTCGAGAGGTTAATGTCTCCCGTTTCACTTCTCTATCCTTCTCAAGCAGATTTGTCACTTCCGGTTCCATGGGCCACTGACTTTTGCTTTGCCAAAGGAATCTAGGTCCATTCCTCCATTTATCTGACGACAACAGGCAGGCTGCATCGAGCCCCCTGGAAGCGTCATCAGCCGGATTGAGATCCGTACTTACGTAACGCCATTGCTCAGGTGATGATGCCTCATGGATTGTTGTCACTCGATTGGCCACGAAGGTGTGGAAACGCTTCGTTTGGTTCCTGATATACTGCAGGACAAGCATGCTGTCTGCCCTGTGCTGATGTTGGTGAATTATCTATGTTTCACGAGGTTTCTTATAACATTCCAACGGCAAATACATTTTTTGTGATTTTCTGAGTAAAAAAGAAAGCAACTGGTTAACATGTGTCAGAAAAAAAAATGAATGTGCACTTTGAAGGAGTAATGGTAAAAACCCTTTGTAAGACTTGGAGTCCGTATCAGACATAAACTCTCAAAAAGCGACGTCCAGAAATAAAACTTGGATGTAAATGCACAATCATAGCATGTATGACCCGCTAACAAAGCAAGCTACAAATACTGCACGGCCAGGAGGACACTGCATATATGGTGTGCATCAATCATGCTACCACTTAAGTGACTTAAGAGGTGACTTTGCATTCCGAAACAGTTTGCCTATGCTGAGCGGGAATTTTGAAGTTTACAGCACCGACGGAACCGTTACAGTTCAGGCACGATTCGAGAAACCTTTGGTGAACTGCAGCCGTAGTCATGTTGTTTTACCAAAAAATCCGTCAATTCTGCTTTTTCTAGTGAAGAAGAAATTGCAGGAAACGTGTCGTGGCATTGGGCATTGGGTTTGATGTTTGTTTGGTGTTTTTTCGTAAATATGACGGATATTGGAGCTGCAACAACATTTAAAGTCATATTACCGTGGCGGCCATCAAGCAAGCTGTGAGTGCTGCAACATATACATGTACAAGTATGATTCGACATGGCTTCCATGGAAGTTCCAACTTACAAACTGCATTTTGTCCACAAACGGTACGTACGTTTAAGAACCCTGGTGTCAACGGCGCGGGGATTAAGATCGACAGCTAGATATCCCCAAATATTTTTTTGTAATTCTCATCCCAGGAATACACCACATTAGCCTGTAAACTCCCTTTGGCTAGACCCCAACCGCTGCCGAGTTGAAATTCTTGAAAGATCAGTCACCCCATGGAGGAAGGGCATGGTCACCCCAAGGAGCCCATATGGTCGCTTTCAGGAGCTGGATCTCTTTGGTGTCCTGACTGGTCGGCTGTTGGGTTGTGACAGTTACTTATACAGCAGGATGATAGAATAAGAGGGGATCTCAGGGATGCATGAGCTACCATTGTTGACAGTCCTTTAGGTTCAGGCATGACTGGGAACTGACCTGGAGACTACAATCACCTCATGGAGGAAAGGTATAATTTAGGAGGCGGAGTCTAGTGATATGTGTCTTTCGTGTCTGTCATTATTACAGTATAAATTTTGCTTTAAATGGTTACCAGAAGTAATAAATTTGTCAAAATTACAGATTTCAAGTAATTCTTACATAAAGAACGCCTATAAACTTGTTTGGACGGCTTCACTAGCCAAGGCGCTGTCATATGTTGTCAGAATAACCCGAGAACAATAATTGATTTTCCTATGGAAGGGAAAACTTGCGCAAGTTCACGGAACATGGCCAGAGAAAGAAAGGTCGCAGTAACCAGGTAAAATATAGAAATTAAAATATATTCAAAATTTATTTCCTAGACACAAATCACAATTCAAGGTAATCAAACTGACAGGTGCACCCAGTCTTAAGACAGGCAATGCATTAATCAAATATTAATACATGTACACACTTAACATCGCTATATAGTGCTATATAGTGCACAAGTCACTCAGTGAAATACAGCTCAGCACCTAGAAAAAACTGGCTTTGTGACGTATGGTGTACTTCTAATGCTGACAAGCTTGACTGTTTTTTTATTATGTCCAGAAAAACATGCTGCTTAAAACCCCAAGTCCAATGCTGGGGCTCAAATGGGTACATCCTTTCTAACATCACATGGGTACTTGAAAGTGAAGTTCTATGGGACTACAGCTTGCCTTCAACAACCTGCTTTATGGTATGACTCCTGTTTAATTGTAATATTTATTTGTTTCTTTCATTTGTTTGGTGACCCTTTCAGCTGCTGCTGTTGGTCATTTTTGTCTTGTATACCAATAAATACAATTTTAAAAATAATCAAAATCATACAGATCTCCATTGGCTGGTTTTCCAGAAAAACTAGCATTACTCAAGTAGTATTAAAACCTTTGCAAATGACAATTGAAAAGTTGAATTAATGTTCTCACAAATAGTCATGTTGACAACTAAATATCATCATTGGTTTTCTTTGGTGTTGAGCACTGACAAGTTCTCCAGTGATTGTTTGAATAAATGGCTCAGAAAATCACTCTTTGGGACATTATTAGTCACTCAAAGCTTAATTAACATGCAACGGTCGTCAGCTCCCCTCGTGGTAGACCTGCAAGAGGTTGAAGGTCACTTCTCCAATGTCAAAGGGCGCATGCATCACACCAGGCTTCAGGAGGTAGTCCAGTACACCTCTTGTGCGGTTTTTCTGCATCATATCCGAGATTTCCTCCCATCGTTCCTGGAATTGAGTTTTGAAATCAGAGAAAGAAAAACTGAGGTTGAATTACCGTCCACCAGTAAAATGGCATACTTTTCACAGAAGTTGAATTTCCCATTTGAAAAACTCACTGGCTGTAAACTACATGAGAGAGAGATTTACACTAACAAATCTCCTGATGAATAGCGTTTACATAACTTGACCAATGAGCTTGTGTGAAACAGACTGTCAATACCAGCTTAAGGTCAAATCTATTTTATTTCATTAAACCAAGGACAGAATATCCATGATAAATAGCAGATATTACTAGAGTTTGGTCACCGGCCTACTACCATGACTGAATCAATTGTGATTCGCCAAAGAAAGGAAAATTCAAGAAAGCAAACTATCCACACGCCTGGCAAATCTTGGAACTGAAATAGTGGTAACATTGAGCATACTTCCTAAAATGACTCCACACTCTCTCACGAATGAGCAAATCCTCACTGGCAAAAAGTAAAACACACACACACCAAACACATGTAGCCTAAAAAGAGTGATAACCAAAATTGAAAATGAAGTTAAATGGGACATAAAGGGAAGCATGAAGGGATGCAACAGAATTACTGCATCACACCTGTTCATTCTCCTTGTCACCAAACTTGTAGGCAGGCAGAGTTGCTGACTGGAGGAGGAGATAGATGCTTTCCATGCATGCATCAACAAAGAATTTCTTCATTTGGCCAAGGTCTCTCTGTATGACCACAGCAACAAAAAGGGAATCAGTGTTGCCAACAACTTTTGTTGACACACTGGGTGAAAAATTTTGACTTTGACTTTTGACTTAACGGATATACATGTGTAAACACCACGAAATAAAATCCAGTGTTGGGGGGGTTTTCTTGTGGTTTGAAGCTTAAGAAACCATAATAAACTCAAAGATTTCTGAGAATGCTTTAAACAAAAGCAATTCAATATAAAACACCAAAAAAGCGTAAGGAGTTTACAGACTGAAAAAGATCTCTCTGCAAAATTCTTTATCAGCAAAGAAAACCACCCATCAATAAATGTTCAATTTCTGAAAACAAGCAGCCTTCTGGCACATGTAGCTTCTCACACTTTGTTCACTGTAAAAATGACTGAGATACGCCAAGACTCACCTTGTCTGATTTTTTCATTGTTCGCCTTTTGTATGCCCAACAATTCTAGTGAAAGGAAAGGGAAATATTGGTCTGATATTCTTAAGATGAAACAACTGTTACAGGGATTATATTCCTGCAGTTTTGGAAAAAACGGAAAGCATAAACTTGTTTGGAAATGCAAATTATTAAGATTTTAATTTATACCATGTCACCTAATTTCTTTCTGACCTTGTCCATTCATGTGTGTCCAATACATAACAAGTGTAAAACATAAAAAAGATAGCTTGAAGGTAATGGCGTATTATTCAAGTATTTCTATCAATGTTCTATCACCAAAACGATTTTAGAAAATAAACAAGCACTGGAAAAATATTATGCAAAATAAATAACACATTACCCACATGCATAACACTTACATTTCTTCAAATGGTTTTTAACTACATGTATGTGTGAACTAACTACAATAAATGTGTATGTTTCCTGCAAAAGGAAAAATGAAACTGTCTCATGGACTTCATTTTACCCTCAAAGCATCCATTATGTCTGGATATTGCAGAGCCTCAGGGAAACTGGAAAGAACAGGACTATGAATAAGATCTGCCAGAGAAATGAACCAAGACACAAATACTTCAGTGAGGTGAAAGAGCGGTACGCTAGGACAGTACTTGAAAAAGAAAACTGTCATCTGAAATATTTCTGTTGAATGACGCCCACGCGAGCTCTTCCATGGCTCCTCACTGATGTACATGTATTTGAATTTGACTCAACCCTAAATCTAATGCCATTCACAAATACATAACTATTTAAGAATTGTCAACAGGTGTCGTACTATGTCGTATATTCACCATAAAGGGCAGTCTAGTCTGCCTCTTGGTTTCTTTCAGCCAAGGCACCCAGGAGGAATAGTCTGTGTTGGGTTTTTCTCTTCAAGAATTTAGTGTTAGTGTGCGGTATTTTTTGTAAATGTATACACATACATGTATTAATTTAGCAGTTTGTCACACAGTGACTTTTTCATGAACCTTTTACACATATTGCTCCTGAAGCCTAAGGCAGCTGCCTTTTTTGGTCCGTTAATCTGTCTCCCTTAGCCGCAACTGCTATTTCCTGTCACAGATTTACTTAATTTTTTTTTCATTCATTATTATGCAAGCCACAAGTGGCAAGCTTCTGTGATAGACTGCGATCTCACCTGTGTTTTGAAGGTCAATCCTGTCTATGAGTGCGGACTCAGCTAGTAGCCTTCGGTACATTGAAAGTGACGATATGTAACAGCTACAACTGACAACAGTGTCGGGCAATGTGCTAGAACACAAGCAGAAATGGCGTTGTCTAAAGTAATGCTTCATCACTTCAAGATTATATGAAGTCAGTTATTATGTCAATTACCAATATACCAAGCTCACCAAAAAGTTGTGGATAACAATTCAAATTGCTAAAGACAATTCAAATTGTTATGTTTACGGGGATTTAAGTAACACAAGTGTACCAGATTTTATTCGAATTCAACTTGCAAAAGGCTTATTGCCAAAGTGACTCAGGTTACTTTTGGCTCATTTTCTTCAGCTGTGTTGCATTTCAGGTTTGTGGTGTTGATCCTTGAGTGTCTATCACTGCACTTCACTTACCATGTTCTGCAATGATAACTCAACTGCTTAAGCTGCCCAAAAGTCAGAGCACTCCAAACAACCCTGGGCAACTCTTTAAGCTAGCAGTGAAAACTGTTTCCCCTCTCAGATCTTTACCCCAAACTCCGTGACAAGCTAACATTTAGGACAGTACTCATTGCCAACTTTTACGAAGCCTCTGAGCCCGTAAACTTCCTGACAGCACAAAGTTTTTCTCAGTGGGAAAAAGCCACTGCCAAACAAGTCCACAGAGATCCAACCTGTCTAACTTCCAACCTCTTCTTAGGAGTGAAGGGAAATGTGTAAGGGCCATTTACTCAGATGACGGTTAGCACTGATGAAAAAGTGATATGCTGTGCAATATAGTACAAACAAATGGCAGAACTCCACTCGCCATGAAAATGATTTTCCACAGGAACAGGGCAGCCACATGCTGCAAGGAGAATCAAAAGTACAATGAGGAAGCGCATGACAATGCCAGTCTGTGATGTCATACGTAACGATACCACTGACTCAACAAGGCCAGAATGCACAGTCCTGACACACTGCACGATGTGTCCACTCTCTGTGTATACTTCAAGTGCTGGAGATTATGGTTTCAACAGGAGACCAGTCTTCAGCATTGTTTACCAAGCAGAATTCCACATTTGCACATCTGTGTAAATAGGCTCTAGGAGTCAAACTTTTAGAAGGTGGTCTGCCAACTATTGTTGGAATTAAAATATGGTCATTTCAAATCTTGCATCTTGCATCCGTTAACCCCTTCACGCTGGGACTCGTTAAGACACGCTGTAAACATTGAGATCCTCAGCCCGCTTTTCAGCAATTATTCTCGGCCCACGCTTGAGCGAACACAGTGAAAGAAGGCAGACCCTGGCTCGTATGTCTATGGTAATTGGTCTTTGTGTGCAGCCCAGAAATGAAAAGACCGAATTTGCATCATAATCCCCAGCTTCACAATAGTGGACTTACAAACCGAGAATTTGCAGTTTGGCAGGTGGCCTTCGTGGCCAAGTGAGGCTGGAATTCTTGGAGGCGGCTTTCGGAAAGAAATTCCCTTCGAGAAGGGGTTAAAAGGCACCAATGTTTTTGTGGGTAGCTGTTCCGAGTTGGCTAAATCATAAAAAAAATGCTATCTTTATGCCCCAAATGCAAAATATACAGATAGAAACCAAACCAAAACATGAGATACAAGCTGAGGGAGAATATTATATATTACCACGTTTTGTAGTTTGAAGAGGTACATTATTACTGCAAGGTAAATTCATGGACAACTCCACACTTTTTCGGGGGAGGGGGGGAGAGCTCCTGTCCATCATTCTGCAGATTAACTACACGTGTGCATTGTTCGCACACTCAGAAATTCTCAATAGCCTATGGGTTTTGTGCAAGAGAAATTACGACCTTCGCTGTGACCGGTGCAAATTAACTGTTTATCTGGATTTCTTTTCAGAGCCTTTACCGAAAACATGGTATCTTCAGTATGTTACAAACTCCAAATTGGCCAATCTTGTAAAATTAAAGCCAAAGTTAACATGTTCGGCCTTAAATTAATTAATTAAAAAAAAAATATCAGCCTATCTTGGGAAAAGCTAGCTGCCTCTTTTGCTTGGCTTCTACACTTGCCAACAATCTTCTCTGCCTCAAAGCTCCATGAGGTCTTATGATACCACTTCACGATCTACTTACTCTAAGTCAGCCTTCTGTTCTTTAGTTGGCATGGACAGCTTCACAACCAGCCTAGGGTTCTTACTAGCTGTCATCATGGAACGAAACTTACTGGTGGATGCTGAATGAGACAGAAAGTTGCAGTTAGATGTGTACGTTCAGTATAGGGAAAAAAGAAGGCAACACTGCTGGGCTTTAGAATGAACGTCACTTCACAGGAGCAAGTATTTGCTGCCCACGGTGCTGATATTTTCGTTCCACAGGAGCAAGTTACTGCCCAAGAAGTTTGGAGCTCTGATAGACTAGACTAAATGCACAAATGAATTAGGTCTTATAGCCTGTCTCTTTTTCAGATGACCTTTACCCTTGGAATGACACAGTATGCAGAGTGTGATATAGACTGTGATATATGGATATTTGCACATATGCTACAAGTTCCTATGAACCAACTGATGTCTCCTCAATCATGTGTCATTAAATTATTCAGTATATTCAACGGTGATTTATACTGTGTTTTTATTGGCAAACCACTTAACTACATCTACATGTATGTGTGCATGTGGTAGGCAAAGCTGAAACTCTTCTCGCAGACAAAGAATGTTGCACATGTGCACACAGAGAGCAGTCAGGCACTTCACACAAAAAGACAAAAGTCTGGTTATGGCTGTCAAAGTGAAGACTTCAAATTGAGCTTTTAAGCTGTACTGAGAAATGAAAACAATGACTTGCACACAAAGAGGATTTATTCAGGTGCTCTATAAAGCAGTCCATGTTTCACACCTGTGCAATGGAAAGAAAAATTTCATTCCACTCGCCACTTGATTCATTTGTACAGCACTTCCTGGTTCTAAATGACGTCATGCTTTGGTACTCTATATCACTACTGCACTGCCACTTGCCATGGAACAATCAATAAGAATCAAGGCTTCGAATTTTCTGCAAGAGAATGTTTGATATTACTGCTACAGAAAATTTTCGGCTGTAACCCCCCCCCACCCCTTTCAGTGAAATTAAGGTTTGGGTCTAGATAGTCAAGATTTGATGTCTGCAGCTTTTTGCATAAACTCTGGTACCAGCACAGCTCGACGCTGGCAGAAACAAGATTGGAGCCGCATAAAACATGCCACTCTTGCTGAAAGCAACAGTAGTATTTTCTTTTGATCCCCATTACTGCCTGATCTGGCATCTTTTCCTGCCTGCCAGACACACAAAGGTCTCAGTTTTGGTCTGTAACATTGTAAACTTAAAGCCCGTACAATTATGGATTTCAACCGATCATAACAATTCAATATTTCACCCTTACGCCAGTTACTTCCAGTGTTGTAGTCGAGACCTTCACAAGACCATGCGCAAGACCAGTTAAAAGTAAAAGCGTGAATAATGACAAAGGAATGCTTTTGTTGCAGTTCATTTGAATAACTTGTGGCTTGAATTCAGACTAGAGGTCTTGTGTTGGTCCACAACACTGGTTGCTTCATTATTTTCAAACTAAACTTACACTGATAATTACTGTTAAATGTGATGCTTCTGTCTAGGCAACATGAGTGATCATAAAAAATTGGCTTACACCAAAAATGACCCCGAACAATGGAACAAAGGCTCAATGTCGATGAATGACCCTCATATGAATACCACGGTGAGGAGTGATCTTAAATGCAGGCCTGCCAACCTCTTGGATCACAAAACTGTATTCTAACAATTCAGAAGTCGTATTTGTTATTAAAAATATCATATTTTGCAAAAATGACCATGTAAAAGCCCTGCAATGTACGACACAATTTCTTTGCCCCGCGCCAGTTGCCACGAAGCCCTCTATTTCCTCAAAAGTGGAAAAATTGCTAAACTTATTTCAAGCCGCATATTTACAGTGGCCATAAAATGTATGCTACAGTACATGAAATACTGGAGACGGTTTGTCACTACTTCCATTGATGCACAAGCGGCTTTAGAGAGTCCTATTAATGCATGCATGAATATTGATATTTCCTGAGCAGCCAATCACAACATAATGATTGGTTGGTTGCTGGATGCTGTTTACACACGAGGTTTGTACAGGTACATGCATATCCTGTACACAAGTGCATAGTGTACACGTACTGTACATTGGCAGCTGCTTTTTTCTAGCATAATGTACACTCGCAACCGTTGGACTTCATGTACAATTTTTTTTCAGGCAAGTCAAAATGGCCGAAACCCATATTTTATGGGAGGGGAATGTATGATCGTATTTACAAGAATTTCCCGTAGGAAATACAGCTAAATCGTACCAGTTGGCAAATCTGTTCAATACAATTGGATGACTGTGCAGCCAAAGAGCTGCTGGGGAGCCAAGCTCACCCAAGAAAGGATTTCTGGGACTGACTTTCCAACGAGGTGAATGTCACCTCCAAAGCTCACCTTTTCTGCTAATGGAAGGATCCACATCCACATCTGGTTCATACGGAGTTCCTCCTTTGATGGGTACCTCATAGACCCTGTATGCAACAGTATTGTTAATATGTAACAACACAGTCTGCTCTTTTGACGTCACAGTCGTGTTTTACAACAAGTGGCTGCTAAAACTATAGTTGGCCATTGTTACAAAAGTAAAATTCACAAAGTGCTAAAAATTCCACACAGCTATCAGAACACCAGACAATAACACACATACTTCTAAATGCTAAATGAAAGAAAGTAACGGAGGCAAATGATCCATTTGAAATAAATCTGAGGTACTTTTAAAATAGTTTCCAAACACACTGCTTTACAAAGATCTTTAAAACCTCCATTCCATAATTGCTTACTTGTTGACAGCTGGTCCCCCTGTTGCTTCATCAAACAGTGGTAGGTGCACCCAACCGCAGCTTAACTCTCCCTTCTCACCTGTTTTCTGAACATCACAAGATTAAAATCAATCAGTTTTGCGTTGGATTTCACAGATATTCACAGGTGTATCAAAGATTTTCAGAATTAGCAGAAGTGCATATATCTCTGTTGTTAGTCCACTCTTTAAAAGCACAATGATTCTTTCTCAATTATAACACATCAAATGTGCTTACTGTTCGTAGATATGATATGCAGATTTCAAACAGAATGCCTGAAATAAAAAAGAAAGATTCCGATTTACTGAATTAATTTGCAACAGAAATACTCTGGTTTTTCCAATCTTCCATTATCGTGTTGGGGATTAAACACTGCAAAAACATTTCATTACATCTTACTTTAATGTACTGTGCTTGTGATAGGTTATTACATTCATGTTTAATTTGATTACAATATTAGGAATAAACTGAATGCTTCATCTGTCTTCCTATAAACTGAGTATGTACTAACCTGCTGAAACCAATATTAGACCCCCTAGGGTGTATGTAAAAACCATACAGAAATTGGAGGATTGAGGACTGTTAGGGTTAAATTAGGATGTGCTTCTCACCAATGTTCTGATCTGTGTGATTGGTACGAACAAAGCAGTCCCCATCCAGTGTGCTTGGTAGCATGCTTGTCATCTGAAAGGCGAAAAGAGTCATTTGTGTACAGGTCCATGTGCAAAAGTCCCGGTGGCAAAGACAGAGGCAGGGTCAGTAATGCCACGGGTGCCGCACACCTGACACTCAAAGAAAGATCTGACAGGTTTGCAAACTGGGATGTAAAACTAGTTGAGTGGACTTAATGCCATGCACAGAAGCGCGGCAAGGGGTGTGTTGGCCTAGCAGGATGCTGTTGCCAACTGACTGCACTTTCCCTTGTTCATGCCAAAGTTAACGTATAGACCGAGTATCAGTTAAGAATAGTCTGAAGAGATACCACACTTATGCTTGCACACAAGGGCAGGTCACAAGATCCTACTGGTCGGAGGGGTATGTAATCACATGCATACAACTTGTGTGCAATCTCAATGGCTTCTTAAGTCAACAATGTTTTATTAGTTGGATTACGAACCCACTGATTCCAAACAATGCAATTTTAGAAAAAAAAATTAATGAAAAAATTGACACAAGTTTAACCTCAACAGCGGTTTTGGTGTTTTGAAAAAAAAATGGTCTGCTCGAACCAAAGATAAGTTAATTGTATGGGAAAAATAAAACTTCCTATTTTTTTTCCAGTACGCCAACCCAGCAAAGTTTCAAATGTTTTCTAATCCAAAAATTACAAAAAAGGCTGTAGCCAGATCAGTCTAAAAGATGGTTTGTCCCTGATACCTTTGGTGAAAACTTCCAAGTCCTGGGGTCAGACTCCACAAACGTGGCCTGCACTGTGTGGATGTTACTTAGGACCTGTGAGAGCACAATAAAAAAGGAATGCAGCGTAAAACAAGTGGAAGGAAAATTTGACATTGAGCGAATGGAGTTAGACTCGACTTGCCAGAAACCTTTGATCCTACGAAAATACTCTGTGCAGAACTTTCACTAAAGCCCTAGCCAAGTGAAGTTTCATGTCATTTAGGGCAGACGGGAAGGATATGGTAGATTTTAGATGAAGTAATAGCTGGGATCTGGAAAGTCTGATTCACGCTGCCTGTCTGCTATGTGCACGTTATTAGCCTTCCGCTGCTTAACAAGGGCATTTTTGTGCCCTGTTAGCTTTGCGTGACATCTAATCTCTTTTGCCGGTCCATAGAAGTGCCCTAAATAGAGTGGTAAGCTCACTGTAACCAATGAAACATCTGCATTTACTGAAATAAAAACTCAATAAATCATAAAACTTGGTTAATCAATTCCAATGGTAAGCTGATAAGAAGGGAGGAGGGAGCAAGGTACGACATCTAGTCTCACCTTATCTCCATCAAAAACTGCCAGCCGTATGTGTCTTGTCTTGATCTCCAGCCCTGCAATATCCAAAACATAATTCCCTCAAGTGTTAACTTGAGGGAACTTGATCTGCTGATGCCACTGGCCATGCAATAGTTATAATACATAAAAGAACGGCCCTTGTACGTTTTGTTCATTTGTTTTTGTTTTGCAAACGAATATCAAACAACAAAAAAACAAGTCGTTTTCTGTGTTTCGATTTTAAAACGAAAGAAAAATTAGATTTTCAATCAAAAAATGAATGAACGAAATGTACATGGACCAAGAATCTCTTTTTTTTTGTTTTTCCAGTTGAAAATAAAAACAGTAGTATTGTTTTATATTTTAATCCCTATTCCCTTCGACTGCACACAATTTCAGGGACGTGTCACAGACTTCTCAGAGAGCTTTTCAAGACAAAAGTTACCTTTAAATATGCAAGAAATTTCTTGTGAGTTGCTCCTCCTTTTACTTTAGAAGCAACAAATTCCTCTAGTTCAGCCATGTTTGAATTGATGGCTTAAAAAGACGTTTCTTACATTACATGGTGAAAAATGGAACTGTTTTTCATTCTGAAATATTGGAGCAATAGACTACATTGGAGTTTATTTTCACATTGGCAAATGAAAACGGAACATGATTATTGTTTTCTCTTTTTAAACGGAAGACCAAAAAAAATGACTTTTTTGTTTTCAAATTGAAAAACGAGAAAGGACTCGTTTTTTTATTTTCATTTTTAAATCGGAAAACAGAAAACGACTTGGTCTTTGTTTTTTCTATTTTCATTTTCAATTCGAAAAACAAATGAACCAGACATACACAGACACAGGATGCAGTTAACAGCACATGTGTACTTGGCGTATTAAATAGCAGCTTAGAGGTTTTTGACAATGGTGAACGAACACTTCAAGCCAAGCTACAGGCCAGTGACTAGGGTCCTGACCCACCTGCTCCAACTTGGGGCATGTTCTTGAGCATCATGAGAGAGACCATCTTCTGCACACGCACAGTACGAGCTCTGATCTGTAAAACAAAATAAAATACTTTTGCCAACACATTCATGAAGGGAACATAGAGAGAAGTATTATTTTTATAACCCGGGTATGTTTCAAAAATTTTAAATATAAGAAGTGTTGCAAACTGCTTGCTGGCTACAAAGTCCTAAACTAAACATATCAAAACAGAGGGCTTGAGAGTTTCCCAGCACGATCTTTTTCAAAGGCAAAATAGGTATTTTTCATTTTCAAAAACATCTCATATTTCCATGCCTTGCTGTAACCCTGACATTTTGGTCCACATTTTAAGAAGGGGACTTCATTCAACTCTCTATCAATCATTATACAGCAACAAAGAAACTTTGGACAACACTAATCATCCCCCTAAGACTCTTTTGTCATCATTAACTTTGAATTGCCAGACTACAATGTATTCAAGTAGTCAGGTCCATTTGTAGACCGTCACTTGAACATACCTGATTGTCCTTGGGATTCCAATATAAATCCTTAAAGGCAAGATAGGACTGGCTCAGACGAGGCTTCAGCACATTGCTCAACGTGTATTGGTCTATCACAAGAAAGAACCGGAACACTACTGTGAGATAAAAACTTTAATAAAAACGAACTAACACATGTACAGTTTCTGTACAGGGCAGACCATTTTGACTGCACTTTAACTTTGCTTGCATTCTGTTCCAAGTGGTAAGCTATTTGCAGTACAAATATCGGGTCCAAGCCTACAGCACCCCCCTCTTAGAATACGCATGCAGATAAATTTTCATATCCTGTGCACAGCTGAGGCTTTTTTTTGACAGTAGCCACGAACTGCGAAGCTAATTGGTCATAGCTTTCCTGAAGACGGCCCTTTGATCGCTATACTTTCAGGAAGAGCATTGCCATACTTGGGTTTGGAGTGTGATGAAGGATCATTGATGATATGCAGTCCTGGATTTCATCTACGGCTTTGTGGTGAATGGAGATTTCCAGGCAGGACTAAGTGATGACCATGCAGCTTTGACAAGGGTTATATTGAAGGATGCCACGTACTGTGCACTGACTGAGTGTGATTTCTTTTTGTGTGTGGTATCTCGCTACACAAAACACTGATCAACATCATTTTTACTGAAGAGCAAAAACCATCGCCAGTGCTGTTCCCCAAAAATCGGGACACTGTGCCAGGGATGTTACCTTCTTTTAGTAGTCTGGCTGTGGTGGAGGGTCTGAATCCAGACGGGATAGCACCCATTGCAGTTAACACGTCTGTCACACTTGTCTAGAGGACGAGAAAAAAAGACAGATAAGGTGGCTGATGTGATTGTCCAGATGGTATAGATGATGTACAAACTCACAGGTTTCAATAGCATGACCTCGACTTTCTACAGATCAAACTGATCTATTTCAAACTTCGAGCTTACTTTTGGAAATATTTGGTTCATGAAATATTTAAACTACTTGTGTGGCTGAGTGCACATACATACATGCAGAGGTTACCTGTCTGCCACTGTTTCAGATGACAAGTAGTTAGATCAGTTAACTTTTGCACTTTCGGGCCGGAAAACTCTTGCAAGATTCATTCTATGCCACTAAAAAGGTTTCAAACTTTCACAATGCAATTTCACTCAACCCCCATACACACAGAACAGAATTTTCGACATTTACCTCGTTCATTGCTTTTCTTAGTCCTTTCCACAGCTCCAAACCTCTGGAAAGTAAACAAAATTTGACAGATATTGGTTCTGCAAGAGCTAACACACATACAGTATCCCCAAAACCTTTCAGGAATCAAGCAACCACCAGCCATGTAATAACACCACAGACCGACTAGCCAGCCTGGTTGGGTATAGAGTGCTTCACTGCTTCACCGGTTCCCACCCTTCCTTTTGCACATGCTGCACAGAAACCAACAGGACTGTACTCAGCTGAACCAGCTAATCTTAGGACTATGTCTAACATGTACTCATCAAAATAAATTTCCCTGGCAAAACCCGTAGAAAAGACCTAGAAACAAGTTAGCCTTTGGGAAGAAGTTACATGCATATTACAATAAAAGAATTTGGGTTTCAAACTTACGATTTTCGACGACCACCTTGTGCACGTGCCTGATCTACAGAAAAGAAAAGTTTTTAAAGGCATGAAAATTTAAGACATGAAATTTTCGGAGTTTAAATATTGAATCTCCACGTTTGTTGAACCTCAAATGGAGGACACATAGCAACAAGCAACAAACTGGTCAAAAGGAAATTATCAATTATAGTTCACAGCAGTCAGAGGCCAGAAATGGTTTTCTACCGAGACAAAAAGTATGCGGTTTGCTTAACTACAATTCACTTCCACTTCAAATCCTGAAATTGGCTTCATTTAGCAACGATTCTCTGAATTCATGTGCTTAAATAGGACAGAGCACACATACGTCTGTCTGTAAGTGTCCCAGTACACCAATGCCCTGAATAAAACTTGAGTTGATTTAATAGTCCTAAATCCTCAGATTTCAATGATTTTACATACACCCTTGGGGGATAGGGTTAATCACACTGAATTCAAAGCCTTCAAAGTAGACAGCTGTACTGATGACCAAAGATGACAGCTACACAATTCTCAATCTATGCTCATCATCCCATACAACACTTTTTTAACTGACATACCTTCTTCCTCAGGAGACTGTACGTCCCTGTAGTCACCGTAATCTTTCTTCAACTGAAACAAGTGAATACAATAATTTGGAATGATTGGAACGTTCAGGTTGGCATTCACCTAAGCCACGGCTGCAAAGACATAGATTCAGACACAGCTATACCTTGAGGTAGGTGCTGGGTACCAGTCCCCGGTTCCCTTCCTCATCTTCAGCCATCCACCATCCATCATCTCTGAAAAGATCAAGTAAACTGTCATTGCTATAACAGCAGAATTTCCTCAAAGTGCACCCACTCCAACACACGATGTGCACTTCTACTTATAAAAATGCATTCCTTAAACTTCCAATAACAGCTTGAGCATGATATATGTCTTAACTATGATCTAGCTATGCATTAAGTATCCTATGCATACAATTTGAAGATAAAGAATACCGAGTCGGAGACTTTACTCAACAATTCTTGACTTATGTTGCCTCCTGGAGGTTGTTACGGCTCGTCACTAAAATAAAATACAGCAGGTTTTGAACAACATGCCCCCCCCCAAAAAAAACAGGTTGGCACTCATTAAAACTCTGAGATCATTCTTGCAAGTTGGAACACCCCATGGCCAAGACTACGACAAGTAACATCTCCTGCAAAAGGAATTGTTTTCCCCACCAAATGCACTTGTTATTAGCTACCGTGGCATCTTAACGGCAGATTAAGTACATGTACATGTACATGTATGTCTTGCTATTTCGTAGTCTGTAGTTGTAACTGACCAACCTGGTATTTATGACAGTTAGGATGTCACCTCGTCTGAATGCCAAGTCTTCAGTCTGCTCAGGAGCAAAGTCACAAACGGCCTCATATCGCTCCATCTTCAGCCAAAAATGGTGAATTTACTCATTATGAAGTGGCAATTCAACGTAAAAGAACACAACTGTGACATGAAAAAAATCTAACCTAATGGAATGATTCCTGCTGCCTGTCAGTTAATTTGGATGGGAAACTTCTAATAAGAAATTTCAAGTACACGTCTACTGAATGCTTGTCACAAAGTTTAATCCTTCTATATTTTGATTAACTGGATAAAGACTGAAATGATAGTGCACTTTTTATCTGCAAAATAGAAGTAGAATTATTTTGATTTTTAGCAGCTGCCCATACAAGTGATTGATGCACACATTGCAAAGAATAACTGGGCGTAATGCGTACGTGCATGAAGGTACTCATGGCAGCTTAGCAAAAGGTGATCATAGAAATAACAGGGTAGAGGTGGAAATCAGTATCCTTGCTCTGGTGTCATACACATATCTCCTTGAGTAAACTGTGCACTAGTAACTCAGTTATCGAGAATACTCAGTCACTCAGTGTTGCAGTTAAGCCCTTTCCGAGTGCTTTTTGTCCCAAGTAAAAACTGAGCTGTTTAATGTGAACACAGCAAGAGAGATATGACAGTGGAGTACAAATAACATTAGCTGCAGTGGGAAACAAACTTGGGATTTTTGGCACGTTGCACTACTAGATTAAACACTGAGACAGAAGTATTTGTGTACATGTAGCTAAAAAATACTTTCCAAGTACATTTGGTTCAAAAGTCTTCAATGTTTACAAGAATCTGGAAACTTGGTACTCTATGAGGTACTCAACTGCACCCATCTAGTTAATGAGAAGCATATCCTGGTTATGTCTTGACGGAGTCTTCTAGCAAATATAATAGCAGGTGCTCCTCAGTTCAAGTGGTATATGGCTCACCCCTTCGTCCGGAGGACTGAAGATGTCGCTTGCATTTGAGCCTCCTGTTCCACCCAGCTCATCAAGGTACTGGGAGTCATCTTCATATTCTTCGTCATCTTGCTCCTCGTCTTCGTCTTCTTCTTCCCTGAAATGTTACCCAATGAAGCCAAGCCTGTACACCTTTTTGTGTGAACCCGTGAAAATTATTTTTAAATCTCTGCAAGGTAATCTGATATACAATCCCATTACGTATATCTTTACGAGTTGTACACAATTCTTTTTGGTCATGAAATTAAAAGAGTAAAATGATGAAGCTTTTTCCAACACCTGATTTTCATTTCTGCTAGTGATGGGTATTGTTATGTGCAGTTGAGTATATTTATATAGTATCTGCGCAATATAAATGCTCCTCATTATTATTATGATGGGTACCTTCAGCTGACCTTAAAACATGCCACTGGGACTGGAGGCAAGAAAAACAAACAAACGCAAACAAAGCAACAAAAAACCAAAAATGATTCTTGGGATAGACAAAATTTTGAGGGTAAACTCACATTTACTGTTGGTTATTCAGGCACTGAACTATTGTGGCGCGTGCTTGTTATGCAATGATTATGCAATGCTAATAAAAATCAAACTGCAAGACAGAGCCATTCTTTTTAGACAACAGGCTTAGTTAGTTCCAAGGAAAAAAGTCAAACAATGCTAACCATACCAACCCTTCTCAATTTTATATGTTAAATGCAGAATACTCTACATCTTGTACATTGAAACCATGGGCCCTTTTTTTAAAGTTGAAATTTGTTTCAAGCATGAAATCTCAAGGATGATTCTCACTCCTCGTCATCTTCGTCATCTTCTCCCTCCTCCTCGTCATCCTCTTCCTCAGAAACCTCCTCTCCCTGTTCCTCATCCTCAGCTGATACTTCTTCATCATCTTCATATTCGTCATCATCATCCTCTTCTTCGTCCTCATCTTCATCATCATCTTCTTCTTCATCATTGTCCTCACTTTCAACCTCCTCTGGGTGTGAATTTGCCTTCGAGGTTCCCGTATTTTTGGCTGCGTCCTCTTTGCTTGTCGCTTGCTTCGAGGTTGCATCTTCTTCTTTGGCATCACTGCTGGTGGATGCTGTCATTTTCCTGTAATTTGGAAACTCAGATGACTCAGAATTTCAGAATTGGTCGAAAGAAATAGACTTTAGTATAGCACCGCATGCAGGGTCACTCAGGGTTAGATGCCTTTTAAATCCCCAGTGATTTCAAAATCATCCCAACTTGGTTTCAGACTTACTTCACAGATGCTGTCATTACAATGTACATACATTGAACATGGATGCATCTGCAAAGCTGCTGCATTATCACAAAAAAATATCAGAGGCGAGAATATTGCTCAGATGTAAGAGGCAACAAAACATGAGACGATTTTCTCTTTTATGTTTTATTGCATTTGACTTTGGTCATCAAAACAACGTTGCATCACAGTGGCATGAGGTAAGGCACATTAAATTTCTGTGACCCACTGTACTAGATGGTTTAAGGTTGCTTTTGCATAATTAAGAGCACTTCAGGAAATTGCTCCTCAGACAACGATTGGGAAGAATTTGTAACTGACCAGCAACAAGTTCCCCTTGTAAATCATAACCAATGTTTAAATTTTAAGTTATCACAATCCAAAATGGAAACATGACGCCACTTGAACAACATTCAATGTTGAAACAATGTCCTAAGCCCACTTGGATATTTAGGGCCTACAGACTAGAATTTTGACATGATGGTATCTTTTTAAAGCTTTCTTCATCTTTTTTTAATCAAAAATACGTACAAGAATTGAACAAAATAGAGCTCTCCAGGTAAACATGCGTATTTATTATGATGTGAGGGGCAATTACGCACCCATATATCATTTAAACTTGAAATTTAACAAAAATTATACAAAATATTTAATGAAAAAATGTTGTTTTAAAAATTTGATGGGTTTTAATGGGATTCAAAATGCTTTTCTGGGCACATTTGAGGCTATTACATGTATATGTAATCTGGTCCTCAATAATAGGACAAAGGGTACAATCATGAATGACAGTATATAACAGAGTGTTAGTATTTCAGTACCATGTGATTCACTGCCACTATCAACCATAAGAACACACTGTGTTCAACATTTCAAAGAATTTTGTTGGGTTAGGCTACGTTAGAGTTGAGCAGTCAGCAGATCCTGTAAGGGGTGCTACAAGTTTCAAACACACACATGTACGTGAATGTACATGTAAATTACATTACACACAAGAAAGGGAAAACTTCAATGCACTCCACCAGTTTCACAATCTGACACACACACACACAGAAAACAAAATGAGAAATTCAAAATGGGACCAAATCACAAAAATCAAGTAGTGCATTTTAACAAATGTTTTTACAATGGAACAAAGGAATGTGGCAACCACACACATGCAAACCTATGGACTCCATGCACAGAAGAAAGGGCTACATGTATGTAACCACAGGTTGATGTGATGGCTACGACTAGAAATACACGATATGTAATCCCTTTGCCTATGAAAATCCCTGGCTATCGCTGCAGCCACTTTCCACCAGACATGTGTTAATATGGGCGATTCACAATACAGTGCGCCACCAAGAGGTTTCCATGGAAAGATATTTCCCACGGTGCATTGTGGGAACTGGTCGACAAATTCTATTCGCCCACTGTGTGCAGGGAGCTTGAACTCTCCTCGATTTTGTTTGTCAGGAAAGGAGATTCCTTGGTATATTTCGGGTAGCAATTTAATCAATCCTTTCTTCTTTACATTACATGGAATGTCCCACTCTATCAAAATTTCCCCAAGCTGTGCGCCGACATGCACTCAAATGAAAATTACAGCAAGACGACAGTGGTTTTTGTCAACCTCTCGACAAATGGCCTCTCCATTGCAACCTACATGTGTTGATGGCACACTGTACTATAAATTGCTCCTATTACTTCAAGATACAACCAGTTAGCAGGGACCCAGCCTTAAGGCCCACCAACCCAGATGAGCGAAAACCGAATACAGTGATAGAACATGGTACGCAGCGAGATGTTTTAAAGGGGAAAAAAAACACTTGGTACGCAGTTACTGACTCCCGACAAATAACCAGTCACCCAGAGGAAGAATTCAAGGCACGATAAGGAGGCATCCAACCTTGCCAGTTAATGATCCTATCAGGACCAACAATTGGTCATAATGCAGCACAACATCTGTAGTACGTAAGTGCAACACATTCAACAATATCGCTCTGGATTCTAAAAAAATGCATGCCAATGCGGTGAGTACTAAAAAACATGCCCTCCTTTGTTCCGCTCGGGGTGGATAGCACTGCAAAGGGTAATGAATCGACAACAAACCAAATAAGTGTACAAACAGCCTGTATCTAACAACGTTAAACCAAGTACACACAAAGACAGTGAGGTGTTTTCACACACACAGAATGGTGGGAGGGGAGGTTAGGTTAGTCCAGTGCTGGTAGTAGGGAGGTTTAATCCTGAAGTGCACAACAACCAAATCCAACCAAAACGGTGCCTGTCACCTGTCAGTCTTGCGCTGGAATAGTTTCCATCCTTTCTTTTCTTTCGGCGGTTTGGGCTCCTCTGGTGGCACACCATCCTTCTTGCCATCCTTTTGCCTGCGGCCAAAGGGGCTCTTCATCAGGCTCCGTTTTGATGCCAGTCTGGGGGACTTGGCTTCCACAATATTGACTTCCCCCTGTTGTTTATCATCGTCTTCATCACCATCGTCATCTCCTTCATCTTCCTCATCAACCTCATCTATCTCTCCGTCCTCAACTTTATCCTTTCCATCATTTTCATAATTTTCCTCATGATCCTCCTCTTCTTCAATGTCTTCATCTTCCTCATCTTCTTCTGACTGCTCACTTATTCCATCCAGTTGACTTCCGGAGGACTTGCCAAGCTTCCCTTTACCAACACCCTTCTTGTCGGCCCTTCCCTTCTTCTTCTCCTTCTCTTTCTCCTTCCGCTCCTTCTCCAGTCGCTCCTTTTCCTGCTTTTCCCGTTTCTCCTGCTCCCGCTTCTCCCGTTTGGCCTGCTCCTGTTTCTCCTTTTCCAGCAGTCTCTCTCGCTTCTCCCTCTCCTTTCGCTCTTTCTTGGTTTCTTCTGGCACCCCAGCCTCTGTGGCCTTCAGCTTTGCTGCCACATCTTTGGAACTCTTGGAGGACCGCCGGAAGAGGCTCATGCGTCGCAGTTTGCTCCCAGATTTTCCCGGGGAACTCTTCTCTTCCTGGTTCTCCTCATCCCTCTCCTCTTCTATCTCCTCATCTTCCTCCACATCCTTCTCTCCTTCCTCTTCCTCCTCTTCATCTTCCTCCTCTTCATCTTCCTCCTCTTCATCTTCCAGTGTGCTATTGGCACCTGGGCCAACACTGATCACCTTGCTCGTGGATGTCGCTCCTGCCTCATCCCCCATTTGGCTATAAAAGGCAGAGCAGCATGAGGCAGGCAAACATGGATGGGTTATAAGACATCAAAAAGTTGCAGTGTTTCATTCAACCAAAAGGCCATTACCAAATAATCCAAAAATCCATTCCCAATAAAAACCTTAAAAGCTTCAAGACAAGACAGTTGTTTCAACATCCAACATCCTTATTTCCAAAGCTCTCATAAACTACTGAATAAAGGAAAACCAAGCAGGATATTGATGAATGGTAAGAGCTGGGGACAAAGTAAATGTAACGTTCACTTCTGAGATTCAACTGAAAACACCCTCATGTCATCACACCTCTTGTGGAAATCTGTTCTTTTCATTTAAACTCCGATATAACACAATGTACAAGAATGCCAACACATTGACAGATGGCCGGGGTGCTCACGAAAAGGGGCAAAAATAAAAAGAGGAAGGCAGTTTGCTTTATTTTCTCTACCTTCCCAAAGTATAAAAAGCCCCCAAAGATAGCCCTACCAATAAGACAGGCCATACAAAATCACAAAAAAGAAATTCACTATTTTTGGCAGACCCCCCCCCCAAAAATTAGCACCATGAAAATGTGGTTCCGGATTTGCCCTTGCCCAAGCAGTGGTAAATTAATTTTTTGGGCATATCGCATGCAAACATGCACAATTTCTGGAAAATTTTAGTAGGGTACATGTATATGTAGTAACTGATAACTTGTCATCGCATGCTATCGTCATCATGCTCCATGCTTCAAGCAGTATTTCAAGCCTTTCTAACTTGGCATTGAAAACTTCAGGTAGTCTAAAGGGAATACCAAGGGTCAGTGTTGTAGGCAAGGCCATTGCTAGACCAGTCACAAGATCAAACACAAGACTAGTCACAAGACCAGTCACAAGACCAATCACAAGTAACAGGGTGAACAAAGACAAAGAAGTGTTTGGTTGCAGTTCATTTGAATAGTTTGTGACTTGAATTCAGGCCAATGGTCTCACACTGAGTTTGTGATGGCCTTGTGGGTTCTTGCGATGGCTTTCAGAAGTCTCAACTACATGTACACGCACATACAACACTGCCAAGGTTTTTCTTATCAATGCAGGTTAGGACAAGTTGAGCCTCGGTCTTCAGCTTTGCAAATTGGAGGAAGACATGCTTTGTGATCAAGCCATGAATCCTAGAGATGAAATGATGATGGTCCGAACCCACATTCTTCAACCCCCCCCATTTTGAAGTGGTGGCAGGATTTCCGGCTGTTAATAAACACATGACGTTACATGTACATGTAGTCGGCATGAAAAGAAGAATGCTAATTTATCTAACCGAAAGTACTCTTCCTCCGTCTCGTTAGGGATAAGACTCTCTTTGAGCTTCTCAAGACGATTCTGCATTCAAAAACAAAAATTAAACAAAACCAGAGGCATGAGGGAAAAATATAAGTTAAAAGTTAAAGGAACTGAAAAGGTGGTAATGCTTCCAAATCTTGAAAAAATAAAGGTGCACATTGAGATTTCAAATGACTGTGACAGACCGAGTTAAATTTCAAAGGATTCGACAGACATCATGGCTTGAGAAAAGATTAATGGAACAGGAGAGGACTGAGATCGTATCACAAGTAAATCAATCCACAATCATTTTTCAATGATGAAAGATGGCACCTGGCGTAGAATTACTCAGCGATGAGTTTGGTACCTGGTATTTCAACAAGCCATGCTCAAAATAGAGATTATTCAAGAAGATCAATGTATGCACATGATCAATGCAACTGTGTGACAACTTGCACGTACCCTGAACACGTTCAACGTGGCCTTACGCCATGCATGCCACGCGTGCCTTGTGTTTTTCAATGATCTTGCCTTTTTGAATATAAACTTGCTCATTCAAAGAAATAAAAAACTTGAATCCTGTTGTCTCTCAGATGCTTTCCCTTTACATTAAAGTATACATGTACAGTACCTTTGCTCCGTAGTGTATCTCAGTGTGGGCTGAGAGATGATTAAAAGAAAAAAACCAACAAGTGTTCTCAGGGGTGGACTTACTAGTGGAGAAGTCTTAGACACACCATTCCACTCGGCATGTATTACATTTTTTTCAAACTGCTTTTCAAGGATTTTGAAGGGTTCGGGTCGTGTAGGGCTGAGTCAATTCGAATAATCCGTTATTGAAATATTCAACAATCAATCCGGCAGATTGTTGATGATTGGACTATATACAAAATCAGTTGCAATAACGCACGTAATTGTACATTATTATCACTATAATAGCTTCTCACGTCTGGGAGTATCTCCAGCCACAATTTAGTAGGATTTAAGTGACAAACAACACTTCTTGTCCTGTTGAAATTTCTTTTCCTTTTAAATTTTTTTACCCTAACCCCCAGGCTGTATGTACAATCATATTGAAATTGGAGGATTTGGGACTGTTAGGGGGGGAATAATTCGCTTTTGAAAAAGATTTCAGTTGTTTGGCATTTGAATATGCGTGAAACAAACCTCCATAGTGTAGTATTTCTCCTTTAAAACAAAAGAAAATTCATCCTTCCTTTCATGAATTTCGCAGTCGAATATTCAACTTAAGAAAATAACATTCTAATATTTGATAATTGATCAAATATTCAGATATTCAGCACAGCCTTAGGGTTATGGTCAAGCTGAGGGAAAAAAAGCCTCACCACTTTAGGTTAAAAACTGCAGGAGTGCCTTACCTTTAGATTTCTGAGCCGCTTCAGTTCATCAGCTTTGACATCATCAAATCGACTGATTGGGGTTGTTTCTTTACCCTAGAGCATGTACATCAAATAATTCACAGAAAAATGAACAAGGAAGACCAGAAACAAAGAAATCAATCATTCAAGGTTTGTTTCAAAAGTGACTAACATTCAAAAAAATCTCGGAATGAAATATAGGTTAACCAATTGATGCTGAAGGACATGCCAAAAATAACAATTTCAAGACAGTTTCCTAACAGACCACGTACATGTAAACACAGTCTGACAAAAGTGGTGTACTTAACGTAAGTAGGAGACGGGTTAAAACTTCGAAAGTTCAATTCATTTTCTATAAATGGTTGTCTGTCAAGATGCCCAAGTGATGGACATGAACTTGGCTTCCGCACCTAGCCTGTCATTGCTGGAAATCCTATGGTGAACATACTCCACTATTTTGAGGCCACAGAATGTTGCAAAATATGAAGTTACAGTGAACAAGTATTGTACAAAGGACTCTCAAAGGTCAATTTGCCAAGAATCAGCAGTCAACATGGCTGATGTATCTTGTCTTTTTTTCTAAATTGCGTTTTTTCTGCCAGAAACACTCCATTAACTGTGGCCAGTTCACTGTGCAATAATCCTGATGTGCACGTACATGTATAGTACATATACATGTCCTTGAATTTAGAAAAAGCACCATGTTTATTAGGATCACATGTTAGCCATTTTTGCAAACAAATGGAAACTACATGGAAAGGCTTGCCACAAACAAAACAAAACAAAAAATAAAGAAAAAAATAAAGTACTAGACATTCTGAAAGAATGGAACTGGGACTTAACAACCCATACCACGATGAGTGCTTATCGTTTCAAGTTTGGGGGTACCCTTCGGCCCACATTCCTTAGCCTGGTCTGTTTTGAGATCCCAAGTCAAAGAGACACTTACTTTAGTGTGTTTCGACACCCTCTGCTCCATCTTGGTAGTCTTCTTAATCAAGTCTTTGCTCCTGTAAAAATGGAGGCCGAAATAAGCTTCAGAAACATTACCTAAAACTAACTATCTACATGAACAGAATTACTCGAGTGGAATGAATGTCACATTCCAGGCAAATAACAAATTATTTGCGTGTACATGTACATGTATTTATTGGTAATACTATTGTAAGACATTTCTCAACTGAACAGGTGCAAAATGTGATTTTCTTGCATGTACCGTACATCCTTAAAGACACCAACATCTGTCCCAGTTTTCCGAAGTTTTAAGGGATTTAGTTACAAAAAGCCTAGAAACCAATGCTTGGATGGGTTTTGTGCCTGGCAGTTTGCAATGAATAGAAGGAAAGTGACAGTGACTTCATGATGTGCTGAATTTTGGCAAAGTCAGGAAAGTAAATCTAGCAAAAATGCTGAGGAAGGTGAGGGACAACAGTAAGCATGTGAGCAATTCTGCAGTAACCAAATGACATTTTGACATATGTACAGAAAATTAAAAGTACATCTTTAAATTTAAACTAGAGTTTAGATTTAATGCTAACAACATACACCAGTGGTTCTTTGTTATCTTATTTATTTGTATTATTTAACACATGTTCACCACTTTCTGAGTGTTTAAAAATGTCGTTCTGATACCATGGAATTGCCCATGTGTTATATTACGAATGCCATGCTGGCATGAGGGACAACCTTTGCAGTAACTTCTTCATGCGTTGTTTCCTGTCGGACAGCCCCATGTCTTCAATGACTCCTTGGCATTCAACTGCAAAGGCATCCACCTGTAAGGAATACATGAAGATATTAAAGATTGGAAACCAATTCTAACAGGTACTTATGCACATGCACACGTAGTCCTAGCAGGGCTACAGTCCCCCCAAGTCCCGTCACAAGTAACTGCACATTCATTGGATGACAAAAGAATGTTTTAGTCACGACTCGTTTGAAGATACATGTACATGAAGCTTGTAACTTCGGTTGAGACTGGACAGATGATGATTAATCTGCAGCTTGAGCTTGTAAGGACTTTAAAAGATCAACTTGACTACATCCCAAGAGAGGGTGCAATTTCCTAGCAATGGAGGCTACTCTGGTGGGAACAGCACTTCACTGCTTCTTGAACAACTGTGAAATGCAAGCATTGCAGTCACTTCACTACCAAAAAAATTGAACATTTCCCACCAATATGGCTCTTTTTAACTGATGAGGGGGTGCTTCTGCTCAAGGCAGATGACTCCTCATTTGGGTCACAACAATGTCAATAAATTACACAAAACAAAGAATGAAATTACTGTTCCATGAATTCCACTGCTATACAAGTAAATGAAATGGCACCATTTTCAACCATACGGTACATGTGTATACGGTCTTGTCATGATTCAGGTAAAAGCCTACAAAACTCAGTTTTGGTCTGTAGTATTGACTGACATGCAGACCTGCGTGTGCATCAACGTTTGATTGAGCTGACTGACAGGTGACTTCATAAAGCTTTGCTACAGTACATACACGTACATGTATGTACTTGGCCCAAGCCCCAATTGCAAATTTCCCACAAATTCCAAATGCCATGAGCCTTATGCCTAAGGCTGGGGGTAGACAAGCCACTTTCCTACTACATGGACATGTACACGCAGAGGCAGTCTACATGTACATGTAGTCCCAAATAAATCCGGATTCTAACTACTGTGTATGAGAGTCCCAAGATAAGCCATGAAAATCTGCACACCAGGAAAATGCATCTCTCCAACCATATCAACACCCTTCACACTGCACTGTACCCGTAGACCAAGTAATTCCAGCCCTAACGCTCATGACATCAGAAGAATCTCCAGATATCATTAGCATTAGAAATTAGAGTTGGAGTTAATCAAGTTACAATAGGCTTACTGCAGAAATTCATTTTTATGTTAAACAGAGCATCTGGTAACTAGTCTACATTTCTAACGGACAGTACATGTACCGGTACATGTACATTGTACATGTAACCGGTACATGTACAATGTACATGTACATGTATGTCCACAGTTGCGCCACCAGTCTCCTGTCATAATGATCAATCTTTTTAAAAGTTGAACAAGAGTAAAATAAAATGGGCATGATTTTGTTTTGCATGTTTTTCTGCACTTGGGGTCTCACTCTCAGCCCGACATGCCAGCGTGGCCTTATGCAAGTTGGCCACTCATCACCAAAAATTATACAATTAAGACAACTGTCAGTCCAGTGAAAGGGCAGTATGAAATCTCCCACTTAACATATTTTTGGACTTTTAAAAATTATCTTACATGTAGGTTCTAGCCATTGCAAATAACCACAGGGGCACGATCGCAGAGTACCTTGCCACTTCCATGATCCACCTCGTAGCCAACTGCCCGGTCAAAATGTCACGCTCTATTCCCTTAGTAAACAATGAAGGACACGTGGCAGTTCTGAATGAACAGAATTTTTCAACTATCTCCGTTCAGTTTTTTGGTTCCCTCATTCTCAGGCTCTCAGCAAGACCCCCATTCATTTTACGTTTTTATCAGCGTTTCTGTTAAGCGCAATCTGGAAACTAGAGCAAATTTACTGTACTCCATTCTGAGTTGATTTCTCTTTGAACAAATCCATTCATAAGATAATCAACCCAGGAGTGAGTAAAATAAATTTGGCAGGAGTCCAGATTGCATTTAACATTTCCAACAGCCCAGGGGCCAATTTCATTGAGCTACTTAAGCACAAAATTGGCCTAAGTGCAAAAGAATTTTGTTTAATTTAAAAACGTATACAGGCATCACTTATTTTCTTAAAGTGGTGGGCCACTAGATGCATGTATCTGCCATCAGAAAGTAATTACTTGTCCTAAAATGTTTAAAGTGGCAGGGAAAATGTTGAAGCATTTACTAATAATTAAAAATTACCAGATCAGTCTTATTATCACAGGGTTTGTGCACAGGGTGTCAAGTGATGTCCTTGAAAGCCTAATGTATGGAATTCTTGGAAAAATATTCCATACTCATTGGCCTCTTTCCCAGGACTATATTGTGTTTTTTTGCAGACTACTGTATAAAAAAAACAGATAGCAGGGAAACAATGTTGCATCCTGACTCCACTTTTCCCATCATACATGTATATCATCTCAATAAAAAGTAGACAGAAATGCTGGAAAGACACGAATTCGGGACTGAGAAACATTTACCGATGTTGTTGGGAAAAACTTAGAAAATTCTCTTCACTCCCCATAGAATTTGTACACAACTGCTGAAGTGGAGTCAGGATGCAACATTTTTTCTGATAGCAGAATTATTCTAAATTGCCAAATCATACAGTAAGATCAACAGAGATCAAGCCATCATGCAGATCAACCAACTGCACCCAAACATGATGTACATTGTAGGCCTTATAAGTTACATGTCATGTACATGTAATAAGCCTTATCGCAAATACTGAATGGGTGATTTTGCACAATGGTAGAAAGACATTGAGGAAAGGAACAAGAGGCAATGTTTGCTCCTTTTTCTTCCCACAATGCCTTTCATGCCTTTCTACCATTGTGCAAAATCACCCATGCAGTATTTGTGAAAAGGCCTAGGCCTATGTCCATGACTGGAGTCGCCAAGTCCCTAATTTCACCACCTATATTTACTTTTGGTTTTCTAAGTACGTGTAAGTGGCAAAATATGAGACTTGGTGACTATACGGTCAGGGACATTACAATACATGGACACAGACATGACACTTGACAGACCTGGGGTTTTTTAGAGTGTTAAATTGATGCTACTTGACACCCTGTGCACACAAGAGACTGGTCTGAAACATTCTAAGTAGGGTAATTATAAGGACGGGAATTTTCGACCAGGAGAATTCAACCAACTGCATTCAAATCTACACACAACTGGTCGAGCTTCTTGCTTTTCTTAATTGTCATGTACATGTATGTGGTCCGATACCACTGCCCACCTTTACCCTATTTTCTAAGTAAACGACTTCGTATTTTCCCGCCTAAATTGAACTTTTCTGGACATGTGTTTGCTTTCTGATGGCTAATAGGTCACTGTAGGGAATAATTCTGGCGTCCGTATATGGAACTCTTCCCTCGTGGACATACAGTACATGTACGGATGCATGATAATGATAGGCAAGTCAATGGAGTACGACGTACGAGTTGAACGCACCTCTTTCTTCAGCGCATCTCCCTCGCGAATCAAAGTCCGCATATTTTCCTTTGGTGTCGCCATATCAACTCATCACTCAACACAGTTTATTACAAAACCTGCTGCTGCTGCTGCAGAAGACAGATAAAACACCACGATCAAAATAAACTTATGGTTCGATCTCACCCGCGGAAATTTTTCGAATTCATGCAAAGGAATTGCACGTAAAAGGGCGCCCTCTACCGTATGCGCAACACAAAAATCGGTGAGTATAAAATGTACTAGCGCCATCTGTACCTGAAATGAAGGGGTGGCTTTGCCTTTTTTACTGGACATTCAAGATTATGACTTTTTTCAATTTTTTCTCTATTGTCTGAGAACAAAATATCCCGAGTTCGAGCCAATAGAAAAGTTTAAACCGCGTATAAAAGTTAAAATCCATCAGGGAGGTATATATTTTGAGGTTTCCTCCACATAAAATAACCAAACTTGTCTGGGCAAACAAAACTTGGCTCAAACGTCGATGTTAAACGCTAAAGTAATATTTATTGTTAACCAGCGAAAATGATACTGAAAGTTGCCCTTTTTTAAGTTCCTTCAGGTGTGCATTCAATGCTTTGTAGACTATGATACTAAGGCATGATTGGACTGTCAAAGTCAGTACTGAGTCAGAAGTGCCTTAGGCTTTCGAAAAATCTAATGGACCTACAAAATACCACAGTGTTCCATAAACCACAAACAAGCCTTCACCAAAGTGAGAAAATAATTAAAAAATAGAACAAAGTATATGTGAAATAAATAAAAATTTAAAAGTTTTCCGTTTTGTGGTAGATACTCAGCACTCAGTGCTTATCGCATCAAACATGAACTTAAATGCAAGATGTCATCGCGTTAGGGAGCACTGGGCAGATGAATACTTATGCCTATTTGGAATACCCAATACGGTCCGCGACACAGAAGACACTTGCTAAGGGACGGGCCTTTTAGTGTATATACTTGGCTTAACGTTATAAAGGAACCATTGCAAAATAATGTCGTGATGTGCGCGTCCGCGCCTCCTGTCGGCTGAAAAGATGTTTGTGACTGAAAAATTTACAAATAAAGTCTAGTAGCGCGTGATAGGTAAGTTATCGTACGTGACGCGACGTACGGGGCATATCTGCCTTTTTATACAAATCTATTACAAACCAGGGAGGCTTTTTGCAAATTTTAATTTGGCCCCAAATTAATGAGAGCAATGTTTGTTGCAGTACCAGCTCAGCATAAAGTTTGTTAAGCAGGAACATTTATGCAGAGCTACAGGGCTATGCTTTGGTATATTGTTAGGATAGGAATGAATGACAATTAGGCATGCGCTGCAGTTGCTAAAAATGACATCAAAGTCTCCCTCAGCAAGATTGACTATGGGGCAGTTCTTATTAACATTGCAGGTATATTATATTAGGCAACGACGATAGATTCATGAATAAACATTTGCCGCGCACGCAATCGCAATGTACCTTGCACAGCTGCGAGTCGAGAACGGGCTAAACCCTTGGATATTACAGAAAAGCATCGCTCACAATGACGTTGCATTGCTATGGTTATGCTTATTAATGATGCAAATCGCCGCACGTAAGTCGTTCAACCATACCGTCAAAGGGTTCGACAATGCGACTCGTAAAAGGCTCGATGGTTTGTGGGTCTTACGCCATCCGTCCCTGTCTGCTTTTTAAGAGAGGAAAAAAAGTAGTTTCCTTTTTGTTTTGTTTTTAGCCCAAGTCGACAAACTCCTGCAAATAACGATGCCAAACTTTACTTTGACCGGCAGAGACGTACCCGCCGCGTCTGTCTATGACAGCTACGCTGAGAAGCAGTTTTTAGCAGCTTTGTACGTTGTCATCTCTGTAGCTGGTGCGTTAGGTAACAGCTCCGTGTTGCTCGCCGTGGGTCTCTCGCGTAAACCTCGCACAGTCACCAACGTATTTGTGGTCAATTTGGCCGTAGCGGATCTCATCACTTGTCTGAGTTTACCCATCATGACCATGGCGGTGTTGAGCGAAAACAGAAAGAAGCTGATGGTTTCAGAGAGCCTTTGCGCTTTCCAAGGATTTATTCTCATCGCTTGCATTGGGTGCAGTATGAAGAGCATCGCATCGATCGCCATCTACCGAGCCTTCATCACTCGTCGTAAAGGCAGAAGCCATGCAATCTGGTTTTTCAACCATCGAGGTGTTGCCGCAATCGTTGCCGTGGACTGGCTCGTCCCCTTCGCTGTCGGACTCCTTCCCATTGTATCTGAGTTCGGCTCCTATGAATACGACGATAAACTAAGCACCTGTTCCTTCAACCCGACAGCCCCAGGCTCCGGTATATTTTCCATCATCCTGATCTTGGGCTACACCGTACACCTCCTCGTCATTTTCGTAAGCTATTCACTCATATGCTGTACGGTGAGGAAGCACTTCAAAAGAGTCCGTGGAATCGTTCCCAACCAGCCTGTAGCCGTAGTTAGTGGAGTCATGAGGCCAACTGTACAGGCAGGTACATCAAGGCAACAACATCCTGCTGTTCTGACCAACAGGTTGCGGCTGTATGGTCAACGGCGGCGCGGACTTGATGGACCTAGATGGGCCATCAGCCGTCAGCCACCGCCTGCCCATGTCAGACAGCCGCAGCCAGCTAGAGCCAGGCTCCCGTTTCGTCGAAACCTCGAAGTCACTCGCAGTTTGTTTCTCGTTGTCTTTTTCTTCGTCTTGTGTGGTATGCCCTACTTTGTGATGGCTTTCCTCCCAGACAGATCCCTGAAAATCGTTCCCTTTTTTGGCGCGCTTCTCGTCAGCAATAGCTGCATTAACCCTGTGATATACGCGGCCTGGCACCCGGACTTCATGAGGGTGTGCCGTTGCATCATTCTGTGTAGATTCTCGAAGATACCTATGAAATCGGCTTTTCTCCGGAGGTTGCTCAGGGAATGAGATTTACAGTTTTCTGAAAACAAAAACGATCCGATATCAAGCAAGTACTTTTGCACTCGGCGAGCACCATAGTTTATCACTCAGTGTCGACATATTTGGGAAGTTTAGCCCGCTCCCTTGTAATGATGTAAACTGAGAAAACTATGTACATGTATATGTGAGTTAAAAAATTTTGCACAAGCACGAGTACGTATGGAATTCCATATCTGCCGTCGTGCGTCGCCCGTCGTGCGTCGTCCGTCGTGCGTCGTCCGTCGCCCGTCGTGCGTCGCCCGTGGTTTCTTTTTGTCGTGATTGCGCAGTGGTATTTTTAACTTTGACCCTTGATCGTTTTACATGTACATGTCCTTGTTCGATCGATCCACCATGCCTGACTCTCATTGTAGCAATAGAACTAGAAGATGTACATGTATTCGTTTTTGCAGTTGCGCCAAACTCTAATTGAAAGAAGAAATAATATCCTGACATCGGCTAAGTAACGTGTTTTTGAAATAAAACCATTTTGGTTACATACATAAATCAACAAAATAGACTTTTGTTACGGCAGATTGTTTTTCTCGATAACTTAGTTACTCTAGACGTAACTTTACTCGTTAACAGCCAGACTTTAGGTCTATAGCCTATGTGATATTTCTGTCTGTCCCTGCACGATATCCCACAGAACGGAATGTAAATAATAGATTATTTACAATGTTTGATTCCCAATAGTTTTCATAAGAGACGAACTGATTCAACATTATTTTGAGGGCGGGTATACCTATGATGAAATCTGCTGTATACTCCAAATTAGACATGACTTTATTTGCAGGTTGGCTCACAGAAGTCTTTTAAACAGTAACGTTACTTGTTAGCCCCATAAACAATGCTGATGTGCTGGACAACCTGTTCCCATTGGTCTATCCACCATGGCATACACACCCACAAAAACCAACACGTCATATTTTCTGAAACTTAAACCAAGTGGTAATTCCCCCTTAACACTACATTTAATAAACAGTTTGTTATCCACAGCACGTCTAGTATTTCTGGATTTCAAGGTGAAATTGAGAGGACAAGATAGAATATCTGTATCGGTTGGCAGATTTCTTCCTGGAATTTGATGAAAACAAGTCGGCACATTTTTACAGTATGCAAATTAGAATAACACTGTGGATAAGTTGGCCGGAACAATTTTTGCTGAAAATATTTTTCCCCAAAAAACACTTGGTTGAATTCTCAGAGAGGCGATATTTTCTTGTCAAGGGTAGTCTAGCATTATTGGAATTAATTATGTGACTAGTATATGCTTTGCAGGTGGGATTTGTACTTGCCTTATTCGGAAAAGATCTTTAGAAGTGAATGGAATCATCACATTGTCATTTGTTAAACAACGGCTTTTGCATGTCCTATGCAACCCATTTGATGGGCGACGGACGACGGGCGACGCACGACGGGCGACGGACGACGCACGACGGAAAACGCACGACGCACGACGGAAAACGCACGACGGAAAATGGCATGTTTGGATCTGGTAAATGGCAGAATTGGGATACAACAAGAAGCAAAATACGACGGGCGACGGCAGATATGGAATTCCATAAGTAAGTGCAGTCCCTTCATACCTGAATTGGGCCGGGTTTTTTTACCCTCTCACAGTCGAAATAGGCGCATTATCTCCTTCCCCGGCTGGTTTAACTATCCCAAACAGCCAAAGCATGCATTGTTAAGACATCACTGTGAACATTCAATTCAGTAGGCAAAGGGTTCACAATATTTTTGGTGTGTCATATTTTTATAACACTGGTGTAAAATTTAATGCAAGATGTCAAAGGAAAAAATCCTAGGCCTAATAGACAAGGTAAAAAGGGCCCGGGCACCCCTCTATTAAGAGCTTCAGTCGAGAGATCTGTAGATATGTAAAGATTGTTTTGTGATTGTTCAAAAATGAAGATCAGTGACGTAGACAGGGGGTGGTGGTCAAGGGTATATTGCCCCCTGTGGGAACTCTTGCTCCTTTTGCCTCCCCGGAAAATAGGGATCTTGGGGGGAGGGAGGGCTGTCGCTATTCCATCTGAGTGTGTTGACGTGCTACTTTAGTATGGGAATAGACCTATAAAGGTCCTTGAAAGGGCCGCCCATAGTACAGACTAAATGGTGCCTCCGAGGAGAGGGTAAGGAGGAACTGCCCCTCCCCCGTGTGAACCCCGCCCCCCACGTCATTTGTAAAGATTCGTATCTCCTGTAACATTAATAGTCGATACTGTTCAAGTACCTACGTGAGTAATAGTACAGGCATGACAATCTTGACCCTAAAAGTGTCAGCTCCCATAGTTAAAGTTTGACCAATGTTTTTCGAACGATAGGTGAATTAAGTATGTGCTCGAAAATTTCCAACCAGATCCGCAGACAGTGCCAAGCTTAGTTGCAGATTTTCAATAACCCTTTCAGAAATTAAGTACGAAGGGAACCATTGATATGAAAATTGATTCCGCACTTGAGAATGAGTGGGTTGGTTATGCATGTACCTGTTCAGACTAGAAAGCTTATCGCTGAAAATTAGAATGTTGGTCATACTAGGGCATTATGCAGCTTATGAATGCGTGTATTGATTTCAGAGTTTGAATGCTGTTACGGTGACATATAGGGAATTTGGAACACTCCAAAGTGACACATGAGGTGGAACAGGTAGTAGAAGAGGGGTGTAGTTGGCGTGTTGGTATACTTCCTAACCTTCCATTCTAGCCGACTTCGGCTACCTATCTAGACTGGTAAAATGTGACAAGTTTTTTGCCGAATTTTTGTATAGCAAGATGAATTGATATCCCGGAAGTCAGTCGTAATGTAAGATGAAAATTGGCGTCCAACCGGGCTAGTTTTCATTCAACCTAACCTTTGAAAAATGCGACGTACATAAATCTGAAACACTGAACCGGACCGTTCCCGGAAGTGTGCACCTTAAGTATCATGAACAAAGTACAGAAGCAGATAGCTCCTTTATTAGAGAGTCCCACAGAGGTGTTAATCGCGGGGGGACGATATAGGCCTACCTAAACTGGCCTGCCTTTTGTCTTGGAGAATTTGTGGTAGTGCCATCCCACTGATCCCAGCCCTTAAGAACTTTAATCTACAAAATATAGATAGGTAATAACGACCCCATTCTTCATCAGGACATTTTCCATCATCCAGACAAACTTTAATACAGAGCAGTGACCTCACTCTTAAATTTCTGTCTCATTTAAAGCTTGATATGTTAGTGAACCCCAGACCCATCCCCCCAAAAAATCGTAGAATCATCGTTATCAGTATTAAATAATCCATTGATAACAACGTTTCATCCATTGTCACTTATTAGCTCATGCATGAAGGAATTAATTTGAGGAATATTATATCCGATCTCAAGAGCAATTAAATCTATCAAGTAATACCCAAACCACCACAGAAGAGTTAATATCATACGAAGTGCATTGTAAGTTTTCAAAAAAAGGAGCGCAACTACTCGTCCCTTTGTGTAAGCAAATGTTAATGAAGTAAGCCAAAGCCTCGGCTTGTTTCCTGTCAAGTACGGTAAAGTGTTGATTGCGCGCCGGGAGTGTGAAAATGAGCACCAAGTGCGCTTGATTGGTGATGCTTTCTGCGTCTCTTCAGGTCAATATCGAGATCAGGCTTTTCTATGAATGTTAATCCGTCGACTAACGGGGTCCACACGCTCAGTTACAGCGTCTCATACACCGTCACTTATTAGTTCTCGCATGAAGGACTTAATTTTAGAAATGTTTTCGATTTCTACAACTGATCTCCAGGAGTAATAAAACCTACCAAGTTATACAAACCAGCACAGATTAGAGTTAATATCATATTAACTGCATTATAAGTTTTCAAAAAAAGGAGAAAAAGGAACGAAATTACTCGTCCCATATGCAAAATGTAAATGAAGTAATCCATGTTTGCGGTGCAGTATAGTGCTGATTGCACGCGCGCAAAGACTGTGAAAACAGTCACAACTAAGTGAGCTTGTTTACACGAGGGGATGAATTATCCTCAGTTGTGGTGCCATCACGAGGTGCTGATTGCGTACCCACATAGGACCTACGTTGTGCATTCTGAGAACGAGCACAGTAAGGCCAAAAAAATAGTTTGTCTCTGGGCAGTCTGATGTTCCGGAATTGATGTGGTGATGGGGTTTTTATCTTCTTTTTCTTTCTTTTTCTTCCTCCAGCGTTGGATTGTACTGATAATTTCAGACACACGTTTTCGAGTCATTGGAGTATATCAGCTTTATTATGATTATAAACGGACAACAAACAACTTTGTAGCCATAGTCTGCTATCATTGTTCAACATCGATCTTGTCAGGATCTATCGCCCTAAGTAAAAGATGGTGCTGCCCGCAAAAGTCGCTCGTCGCCCAGCGCTAGGAGGGGCTGATGACCTTGCACAGATTTTAGTGAAGGAGATACGTCATACGGATCACCCTACGACCCGCAGAGCATCGTGGGTAAATTTTTAACTAGCGATTCGATTTTCGATTTTTTCAAATTTATATGAAATATATTTCAAATCATTGGTTATCTAATTTGGATGAACGAATAAAGTGTAGTGAGAATATTTTCAGCAACGAAGAAGAAAAAGAAAAAATATCGAATTGATAACCGCCGCTTTTGTAACGCATTGATGAGCGACCTCACGCATGTCGAATCCCTCACTTAGTTTGTGCTTATTGAATCTCACTAAAGTCAGAAGCCAGTGAAATGGATCTTGACTCAGGCAGGTTGACCCCAAAACCAATCGATCAACATCAAGCTCAGATGTTGTTGTTCCCCTCATTTCCATTAGAATTTAAACACTCAAAGTAAACTGATCTTGTGCGTGGACGGTGTCTGGTCTTGTGATGTCTCGACTTCAACGCTGATAGGACCCCATCGAAGGGGCGTTAATTAAGTAGTAGTTGTACATGTAGTTTTTTCCCAAATTGACCGCTTCGAAGAGGGAGGCACACTGGCTGATTCAGCGTGTATCTTTAAGTCACAAGACAAAGGCGATTTGGGGGACCTATTTTTCCCCTTTCTTCAATATAGTATGTAAACAGCCCGAAAATTTGGTCCCAATTTAGTGTCTGAGAGGCCATAGAAGACAAAGATAACGAAATTTCCTAAATCCCCCCCCACACACACACACAAAGTGTGTCATACTTCCCCCCCCCCCTTTCCAAACATTTTTGGGTCCACCCTTCAGAAGCGCAACAAGGGAACAGGACTCCCACGACCAAGCACAATCAGTGCACTGCTCAAGCGAGAGAGCGTTATCATGACCAACTCGCCCATGAACCTCTGAATGTAATTTCCGTTGTCGATTCGGTTTTGACCAGTCTAGTTGGAGAAAACCTGTAGGAAAGCCGGCCTTTAACGATTGATCGAATCTCCAGAGACGGCCTACTGATTGCCAGAGCCTCAGAAATAAGCAGTTTCAGGGTGATTATTTGCTATCTTGTCCACCACGCAAACAGAACACGCGTTGTTCGACGCGCTCGCATAATTGGATGAGCGCTTTTGACGGGGTGAAAGCAAATTATTTATTCTTTATTTTGTGCTGAATAAAAACCCTCCTTAACATAAAATAGCTCTAGAAAGAGCTAGAAAGAATCTCTAGAAAGATTTCTGAAGACGAAAATAAAAAAAGGAGAATCTAAGAGAAAATGGCCACTAACTTTTTCGATGGGATGTTCACGCTTCTTGCTGTCCTGGCCATTGCGTGCATGATAAATGAACAACTTATCAATGAAAAGTTCAGTAGCGTTGGGATCCTGTTTCAATGCACGGATGGTGGTATAAAGACAGATTTCACTGCAGACAGTGTAATCGTGAATTACAATATCTTTTAGACAAAATCCATTTGTACCAATTCGCTGGTTTGGAGATACTGAATAAGGTCAAGTTATTTTCGGTAACTAAAAAAAATTATCAAGATGTATTTTTTTTTTTTTTTTTTGCGTTGGGGAGATGTTAATTATATATAACGGGTTTGCCCTTACCCAACGTATATTTATAAGCACTGTATGCTCAGTGCTTGTCCGAGAGCTTGCGAAAAAACCTCACAAGTCCCACCCGAGTAAGCTTGTGAGGTTTTTTCGCAAGCTCTCGGACAAGCACTGAGCATACAGTGCTTATAAATATACGTTGGGTAAGGGCAAACCCGTTATATAACTAAAAAAAAGGCAAAACATTCTATGAAGTCTTGCTTGATTTGTGCATTGAGCGGGCTTTGTTTCCTAATTGACACAAAGCTGGTAGTATTCCTCCTGATTCATGACTCGCTAGGCCCTACCAGTCCTTATGGGTGCACCACAGCAAAATTTAATAAATTCCCACAGACAGCAGTGATAAATTACCATACTTAAAATATTTGGAAAATATTTTTAAAAATACTCACAACGCTCACAGGTGTTCAGGCTGCACAGAAAAACGATTTTCAATATGTTCTCTTTCATTTTCCTTTCATTTTTAGTGGGTTGATCATGAATTTTTTGAGAAATTCTCACCCAAAGCAGACCACCCCTAAAATGAAGAAAATTTCACGGCCCAGAAAAGCAGCCATTTTGAAAATATATCCCTCTGCGGCAAAATTGATAAAATAGTGTCATTTTCGGACCCGATTGCATCCAAACTGCTCAGAGTTGGAAGCCATGAGTCCGTGCCAGAGATTCAGTGCCATATATTTCTTCAATGCTCCATTTCCATGGCTCTCAGGACCCTCTAATATATAATATTTTGAGTGTAAAACTTTTATTAATGAGCTCGGCCGACATATTTCTGGCCTATGTAAGGGGTGCACCCTTACGTTAAGGGGACGTCCGTAAGACGTCTGGAGACTACGTAGGGGACAGGAACCAGTCTACCAGTACTTATTCTAGCGCGAGGACTTCACGCAACGTAAGAAAAGCACGAAGCCCTGCAATGCCAGGAAGTACGCTGAAATGAAGTAAGCTTTTTTCACGTTCGTTTTTATGCTTTTTTTTCACAAGCAATATTCTTTCCAAAATTCGTTTTTACGAGATAAATACTTCTCAGTTCGTTCTTTTTAGATTCATTTTCGGTAAATTTATTTCTTAGAAATATATTGTTTTACGAGATATATTTTTGGATCAATTTTGTTTTTATGAGATACATTTTTTCCAGGTTAATTTTCAGGAGACATATATTTTCAAGTGAGAACTTATTTCTCACCAAAAAAGATTTTAAAAAATAAAATTCGTAAAAATAAACTTTACAATTTTTTTTTCTGAACACAAACGTGCAGAAATGTACCTCCTAACAATGATTTGCTTCCCCCTTAAAAAAGAAAAAGAAACAATTTTTCTAAAACTTCACAAATCTCATAAAAACGAATTGGAGAATATATGCCTAAAAAATGAACTTTGGAAAAATACAGTTTGTAAAAACGAAGTTGGAAATATATCTCCTAAAAACTAACTTTGAAATATTATACTTCATTTTTTGTAAATTTGTGTGTAATGGTACAGCAAGGCTTTCATAAGAAAGGCAATGGAACTCAGAAACGTGTGAAACGGGTGACGTCATGCAAGGAGTGCCTGGCTTTTAGCCTCACTCACAACATCAGAAACAAAGCCAAGTAAATATAGCGCCCTCTGTAGTCTGAATTAATTTCGGAAAAGGTCTTGGAACGTAATTAGGGCAACCGGGCCCAGCCTTTCCCCTCCTCCAAAAGAGTGAACGAAAGTTTTTGAAAAAATATTGAGAGAAGGTCCATTTTCGCCTAATTCGTTTCCCTCCCTCCAAAGGCGTGTAAACAGCCCCAAAATATAAAAGCCGTCAAAGGTTACGTGAAAAAAATTTCAAAGTTTGATTTCGGATCTGCTCTATTGGTAAAGAGCTACATTTGCACTACTGGTAAAGGCGCCCTCTGCCGCTCTCGTAACCTCCTGGTCATGTTGATCAGGATATTATTTGAAACTTTTGTCATTCATAACTGATTGCGTCATTGCGTCTGTTTTTAGCCCCGCCAGATCCACAGAAATAATTCGAATACTTAACTGCCTCTCAGTAGTCTAAGCTTGCTATGGCAAGACATAAAGTTTGTATGATCTGGATACTCCGTGCGCATTGAGCACTGACAATTTGATGGACTTCAAGACCTGAACAAAACTTGAAGTAAGAAATTTCACCCGAAATACATTTCCGTTTATAAATGCTAATCGTACGACCAGTCACTATTCCCAACAGTCCCTTGCAAAGCAGCAAAGTATCACAGCGTGGATTTAATGTCACAGATTAGCATTTAGAACGACAGGCTTCATCTTGTCTCTAGCTTGTTTGTCTCAAGAACAGAATTTAGCGAGACGAGCTATTTGAATAGAAAGCTCATTCATGAAGAAAATGGAGATCTTTCACTGTTGCGTACAACAGTAATGTTCAACTCTGAAAGACCTGCGGTGAAATCCGTCGACTGACAGCGTTGATTATACTGATTTTCCATGCTGAACCTTTCGAAATATTTTGCTGGTGTTTTAACCCTTTTCAAACTGGAAATTGCAAACGATGTTCTCATGCAATGTCTTTTTATTCCAAGACAGGCTCAAAACGTTGACACTTCCCGTCTGACCTTGAGGAAAATTGAATGCACGGGCCGGCACATGAACTAAAACAAACTGCAATCCACAACACAGTAACTACAATTCTACCCTTTGTAGGATTAACAAATAGCTGGGCTATTTTGGCCGAACTCACAGCCGGGGTGGATTCCGCCCTCTAAGCTCGAATTTTGTTTTGAAAATCGCATCAAAAAACACCAGCGTTTTGTTATTACGGTCAATTGAAATTCAAGGCTAAATTCGTAGCAGTCCACGTACGTAATATATACACTACTAGAAAAGGTATACACTTTTGACGGACTTCTCAGAAAGAATGCTTAGGCGCTGCGGAAGAAGAGCATATTTGGTTTTCACAAAATGGGTGACAAAATGGCTGCCAAGAATTACTCCGAAAACTCTTACAGAATCAGCTTGTGAAAAATGCACTGCGACGATATTATTGGGAAAAATGTCGAGGGGAAGAATCTGTCCCCGGCTCTTTTCTGGTTACATCGAAGGTTCACATATCTACTTACTCATAATTTCTTTATAACTTAGTGTGTCAAGTTTAAAACATATTAGTCTTGGTTCAGCCGATATCATAGGGATAAGGAGGTCACAAAAATCTAACCCTTTTCGTGTTAAAAAGATTTGGTCTGTAATGAATTTTCCGGTTTGAGAAGATTCCATTTAACTGCTGGTCTGTTGAAATTTCATTGTTCTGTTCTTCTCTCAATTTAATCAGTGGTTATCGTTCTCATAACTGTTTGTAAATCTGTGAGACAGAATAACAAAAATCTGCTTTCATTTCCCTCTCCCCTGCTCCCTGGGAAAACAAGGGTACCGACTACAGAGGACACCTAAAACTTTCGAAATGCTTTTCAGTCAAACAATAATTGACCTCAGATGGCTCGAAGCAAATGGTGCCACGAAAGACTATATTTCACCATCTCGATATTAAAGTCCTAAAAGGTGTATTCTGACAGGTCAATTTGCCAACCAGAGATCGGATAGTCTGTCTTGCATGATATATAAGGATGGTAAATTATACTGTCATGCTGGCGAATTAGCCAATCCTGCATTTTTTTACATCCGGTAAAAATCCTGTTGCCATTATAAGGCCTTAATTTCTGAGTAGATGAAATGCCTGAAGGTATAATCTTCCAGGATTCAGATTTCCGTGTTCTGTTCCAAATGAGCGAGACCCTCAGGCGTAGTGATCGCAAACAATGGAATGAGAATGCATCATTAACCCACGATGTTAGGGGCTCTTGACTAATCGATATATTCTCTATTTTGTGAAGATGAGCAAAGGTGGATTTCCCGAAAATGAACCCAACGTGAAAAGAGGAGTACCAATGAGTATCTCTCGTTCCATATAATCCAGTGACTTGCAAATAAACAAAGCAGCTTCTCTTGCAACGTAAACTTGTCTCGTGTCTTACAATAGAAGCCAGTTCACTGGTCGACGATGGTAGATCACCAGCTGTAGGGATGCATCAGTGTTTACGGTAGAATTTATCCTGTGACGTACGGTGGAAAACGAACTGTAGACTCAACTGTGTGAATGTCTCTAAGATATCATTTCACTGTAGAATGTGTTTCATCATGAGCCACAGCCACTGAGTCTGTGTTTTAAAAATACTTATCATTTCACTACACATCAACGGTTACATCTTGAAAATGGGGCGGGGTTTCAAATCTAATTTACTAAACAAACTAGAATTGACATTCTTGCTATATGTACCATGTGTAGACCTTTTCACCCACGTGAATAAATGTAAACAATACCACCACGTGTGGACAGCCTTGGCCACGGTGATCGTAAATATTCCTACGGGCAGCTTCAACTACGTGCAAGCGCACCTGCGAACGCAGCATGCTTGACTAGTTTATCTTGAATAGGTAGATTACCATCAGAACACTATGCACTCATTATCATCACAACACATCAGAGGTATAGCACGATCGTGACGTCACTGGAAAAAGGTCTAAATCCGGCAATGATATGATAAAGCTACGAATAATGTTATGACACGTCATCGTTTACCTTATTATAATGGACATTAGTTGAGTCCAATCGGAGTGAGAGAAACGTTAAGATCAGCCATCACACTCGATGGTGCGTAAGGACGCACTTTGCTGTTCGATCAGTAGGTAAGGCTGAAGATTTGTATGCATCAAAACCGGTTGTCTCTAAAAGTTATTTTAAAGATCGGTTTCCAGTATCTTTCCAAGTCGGCTTAAATCACGATGCCAAATTTTACTTCGACCAACCAAGACTCGCGCTCGCCAGTAACGTCTGTCTATGACAGCTACGCGGAAAAAGTGTTGTTGGCAACCTTCTACGCTGTCATATCTACAGCTGGTGTGTTGGGCAACAGCTGCGTGTTGCTCGCCGTAGTTCTTTCGCGTAAACCCCGCACAGTCACCAATGTGTTTGTCGTCAATTTGGCCGTAGCGGATCTCATAACTTGTCTGAGTTTACCCATCATGACCATGGCGGTGTTGAGCGAAAACAGGGAGAAGCTGATGGTTTCAGAGAGCCTTTGCTCTTTCCAAGGATTTATTCTCATCGTTTGCGTTGGGTGCAGTTTTAATAGCATCGCATCGATCGCCGTCTACCGAGCCTTTATCACTCGTCGTAAAGGCAGAAGCCGTGTAATCTGGTTTTTCAACCATCGAGTTCTTGCAGCCATCGTTTCCATAGACTGGCTCGTCCCCTTCGCTGTCGGACTCCTTCCCATTGTATCTGAGTTCGGCTCCTATGAATACGACGACAAACTAAGCACTTGTTCCTTCAACCCGACAGCCCCGGGCTCTGGTATATTTTCCATCATCCTGGTGATTGTGTGCTACCCGATACAACTATTGGTCACTTTAGTCAGTTCTTCAATCATCTGTCATACGGTAAGAAAGTACTCCAGCAGAATCCTCGTAGTCTCTGAGCAGCCCGTTGCCGTCATTAGTGGCATCATGAGGCCGCATTCAACGCCAGGAACATCGAGGCAGCTGCAGCCGTCGTCGTCTGAAGCTTTCTTAGCAAACAAGCTGCAGGTTCCTGGTCAAAGTCAGCGATGTGATACACGTCGACCGTGGGCCGCAAGCCGTCACCTAGCTCCTCCCGTAGCCAGACAGCCGCAGCAGCCTGCTCGAGCCAGGCCCCAGTTTCGTCGGAACCTCGAAGTTACCCTCAGTTTGTTTCTCGTAGTTTTCTTATTCATCATATTTTGCACTCCTTATTTAGTGCTTATCGCTACCACCATGGACAAATCTCAGAAAATCGTCCCGTTTTTGGGTGCGCTTCTCGTCAGCAATAGCTGCATTAACCCTGTGATTTACACGGCCCGGCACCCTGACTTCAAGACAGTGTGCCGTTGCATCATGCTTTGTAGATTCTCAAAGATACCCATGAGATCGTCTTTTCTCGGAAGGTGGCTAAACCGTCATTGGTAACGACATGTCCGCAGTAATCCGAAGAAAAACGGGCTGATGTGGCCGCGTGTTATTAAAACTGTCCCCTTAAGGTCGAATTTCATCAATCTCCAGAAAAAACCTGACGACTTAAGTTGGGAAATAGTTGAGTTAGAGTTTTACTGCACAGTACATCATCCCGGGAATGGCAAGAGCAATGTTCGTTGGGTACTCTCTTATTTGCAATTCTGAATTATGCTCATTCTCGATTCAGTCTGCCATTTACAGTTAATTTCTCTGTTTCACTGGCAGTCGTTTTCCTGCCAAGACACAAGAAAAGCCATTGTGCATCCACGCATTCAAGTTATAAATGCTTCAGACTGATCTTGATGTCGTTTAACACTTGTTTACTCTTTGATATATAATGGTCGTTCGGTGCTTCATTAAATTTGTTTGTTTTATCTGTCCATACGTCAACTAGGGCACATCTGTTCGAAATATATACCATTTGTTTTAATTGTTGTATCTTAATAAATTATGTTGCACCTCCTTAGACATTGCGGTTAAACGATTAATATTCTCTCCGTCTTTGATGCCTGAACCACCGGCGTAAATCCCAGGGTGATGGGGGGTATATGTCGCTTCACAGTTTTTGAGGTGGGGGCTATTGATTCACCCCACACCTTCTTGTGGTGAGCGAAAAATTAAAGCGGATTGTGAAGAATTTTTTAGACTTCCGTCGACTTAAATGGGTTCATTATCACTTAAGAAAGGAAAAACAATTTTAGAAAGCCATAAGCAAGCTCTTCTGAATACATATTACGTTATGTGAAAGTTTCCATCTCTCTGTAAAGGGTGCCCCCCTAAAAAGACCCAAAAGTAACATTTGTTCTCCCCCGAAATTGTTATTTTTGGTATCAAATCAAATCAAAGCTTAGAATGTTGTCCTTTCAAACCTGAAGACTTCATTCAAATCAGACAATGTCCTGCAGAAATAAGATAGATTGCGTAAGACAACCGCTTTTTCGTTCTGTCCTATGGGATTTAAAACAGAATTCAAAGTGTTGTTAACGCCACACTTTAACACGAGATGGTTGCAAAAGCTCACATATAAGGATACTAAAGTAAACAGAGTTCTACAGTGTTACGGTAAAACCTCTTATTTTCAACCAACATGCAAACGGAACCCTGAAATGGTTCAAAGTATTCGGTGTTACAAAACTAAATAACATCGGCACCTTGTTACAAACGAATGAGGCAAACTGCACAGGTTAAACGGAAGTTGTATTCTCCAAATCAAGCTCATTAAATTCTGAAACTGCAAATACTGAGCTCCAGAGTTCATTAAACAGCCATTGCCCCCCTGAAATGAGCACTAGTTGCATCAAGTTTAGAACTGTCGATGAAGCTGTGCGATCATTTAGGATTTGAAGTCGGTGATTGTATACTTGCAAGATAAGCTGTGTATATTGCAAATGGAGAGGGCAAACATTTGTCTTTACACAATTGAAAATATCTCTACAACGCATCCGAGTGACGAGCTTCAACGATATACGATCATGATACTCTTTCACCACAAACAACCATTTCTGTCGAATGTTTGAGGCAAATGTAAAGGTCGACTTGTTATTTATTATTATGCCACTGGATCCCTATCAGGGAAGGCTTCCCTAAAAGCAAGTTGGGTGGATTGAAAGCTCTTGTTTTCAAGAAATTTCGTCACGACAAACACTCTTTGCTCTTTGGAAAGTTGCACCAAGTTGCAGACTTGCTGCCTTCGAAAACGTTTCATCACTGCATTGGCCTACCTCGGGGTAAGTCATCACATAAAACCAGATTATTGCATAACTTGAAAGTGACATAAGGCAATCTTCCCTCATTAACATGACCTTCTGTTGTCACTTTCAACCAAGACAAGCATGACAGAGGAAAACCTCATTCACTGGTTTATCCTAAGTGTTACAACTGAGTTCGGATGCCACATTTTCAAGACAATGGTGTTCAGTCATGCATGACAAAAGGATACCATCAAGGCATCATTAGAAAGAATACTGCTTCTACTTTTCGGATATCCTTATACATTATGATCATGTGGTTTGGGCATATTAACCCCTTTCCTCAGGGTTTGGTTTTTTTCTGCGACACCCTGTATAATGTAAAACTATTTCAATACATGTATTCGCTATCCCGATGACAATTATTTCTTGTAAAAAGCTTTCATGCTTCTTGATGTTTGGCGCCCATTGCATGTATTTGCAATCATTTAGTTGCCGTTAATAATAATTAAAACTGTTCTTTTTAAGTTTTCGCTGCTGTACATAATGTATTACTACATTTATCGCTGATGTACTTGTATTTGCTTTCTCAGTGGCTTTAAAACGGGATATTAGAATCGCTTTCTAATAAGGGATTTTCAAGTTGCTTTCTCGATGACACTTTATTCATTGCAGTTTTTTAGGGCTCAATATAATGTAATGCTGTTATTTCATGAAAACGCTTTATTCTGTAGATGTTCCACGGCCATTTCAAGATTTGTACATTTTCAGCAGCTTCTAATCAACATCCTCTCGATAAGGGGATGTTGATTGGAACCTGCCGAAAATGAAAAACACGTTTGGTTACTGCACATGTCAAAAACAGGCTATCCGGAAATTGGTCTCCGTGCGTTCGTTCTGAGATATTTCTTAAAACGGTTGACCCAAAAGGCGGTTTAAAATATGTTGTTATTCGTGCAAGTCTGCGAGTAGCACACTAACACTCTGATGCATGGTGAGACGAAATTGTCTCAGAGGGCAAACTTGCCCTTTTGTATTTTTCTGGAGAAAAGCAAATGGAAGTGATGGTTCTCGAAAACTGTTCTGGGCTTTGATTGATCACCTGTAGCAATATTGCCGCTGAGCATCCTGGTTCACTCGTCTTCTTTGCCTTTTTGTTTCCAAAGCCTTAATGCCATAGCTATCTACACGTACCGCGAAGGATTCCAGGCTATTCGAGGAAATGAAAACACCAGATGGGCTCTTTGTACCAGAATTGCCTTTCGCGTGTGGTCAGCTCAAGTAAAACATGTCCCTTGTTTTCAGAAGAGACGAAAATGCAGTCGATCGTCATTAATAAGAGCACTGTTAATACAACTTTTTTTATGACATATAAAATAAATAATGTTTAGGTCCCAATACTTTGTACTTCAGTTTTTGATATTACAAGGTTCCTGTTACAAGGTAAATCTGAAAGTCCAAAGGACCTCCAGAGGTCCAGTTGTGCACGTGGAGGCGACGGTTCTGGAAAATTGTTCTGGGATTTCGTTGATCAGCGGTCACAATTCCCCGCAAAAGTATTCTGGCTCACTTTGTGTGTTATTAAGGAATGTCATAATGCCACAGCTGTAATTTGTGCTGCCAGAGATGCGCTGCTGTTTGATGCATTCAAAATATAGTTTGTTCACCTTGTTCCATAATTAGCTTTCGCGTAAGGACAAACCAGCCCGAAATAACTTGCCTCAAAATAGCTCCCTCAATTGAACATGAATTATTTAACACAAAATGAGATTTCGGAATGCTCGTCGATTGTACGTTTACATTATTACGTTTCTTCAATTCCAGTTGCTTCGGCCTATTTCCAAATGAAATAATTAGGAGCTTTCACTGATCTTAAAAGAGGTGCCGAGGATGAATCATTAAAACATGCATGTGTGTGTATGGAAAATATGTGAATGCCAACATTGCTATCCTTGGGTTGTATAATTATAATGTTTCACTGATCCTAATAATTAATTTTATATGTATTGTAAATCCTCACATGGCCATAACAGCAAAAAGCGAGAAAGACCTACTGAAAAATGCACGTGCACAGGAGTACAAACTTAATGAGACCTTAAAAAGAGCTGAGGGCGGAATCCGCAACCCCAAACATTTTTCCGATTTCTTCGCAATGCATTTTTTCACGAGCCAAGCCTGTGTTTTTTTTCGGGGGTTCACTCTTAGAGGTCATTTGACGCCAGTTTTGTTAGAATCAAACACATTCTTCTTGTGCAGTGCCCATTTTTCCGTGGCGTCGTCACAGTGGCGTCGCCTCGTTTCTCATTAACTTTTATGCTTTGTATAATGCTTTGCATCGTGCCGTCGTGGCCTCGCGTCGTGTTGTCGCATCGTGTTGTTTCTTATGGTGCTCTATAGCCGCCAAATGTGCGTCGCGTCGTCCCGTCGCCCAGACGCCACGACGCGACGGAGCTGTCGTAGCGTCGTGTCATGGTGTTGGGGCGACGCAACGCAATTTTGGCGGCCGTAGAACGCCACATGGTTGTGAATTGTAAACATCGTGTATGTGAATTGCAAACGCAGTGTGTGTGTCGGAGTTTGAACGACGTATTTTCATGAAGATGATAAGCACAGTATTGTCTTGCTCAGGAAAAAAAGGTTACCCGCCAAAAACCCATGTCATTTTTATGATGAGCTTACATCAGCCGAACACCAGTCACAAGCAATATACAACACATTAACATTTTGCGTGGTAATCCTGTTTTTAGCAAGGAAAAAAAATCATGCTAATGATCCATAAATTTGGCCCTGGCCACTCTTAAACACGACGTTCACACACACTTGTTTTACATACGAGGTGTGGACATTTCTTTGTTCTCCTGTGGTTAAGGTAAATGCTTCTTTTTCTCCCACTGTAACTCATTTGAGCTGGATTTTTGATGATTTCCTGGATGTACTGTTCCTCTTCATTTTGCAAACGCATCATTTTAAATCTACATGGGCCAGATTAGTAAATGGAGGAATTTTTATCACAATTGAAAAACGGCTTCATGGAATTTGGGGGATGGAATTCTTCAACTGTGTGTAAAGTCTTACACTTATCCCTGTGCCGAGGGCTGAATTTGCCCATTATTTTGATTTTACTATGAGTCGCGCGGGCGACGCGTAGATCACGGAATACTCGTGTAGTATTTTTTGGATCTGCTGTAATTCTGGTGGTCTCTGTGTTTACATGTCTGTGAAATCAGCTCTGTCTCTATGGGCGCCCCATTTTTCAACCAGAAAGACGCGAAGGCACGTCGCGACGGGTCTATAGCACGAGTACGACGCAACGCTACGACGGCACGATGTAATGCATTATACGCAGCATAAAAGTAATGAGAAAGGAGGCGACACCACAAGACGACAGAGCCATCGAAGCGTCGGGGCGACGGGACGACACGACGCACATTTTTTTAGCTATAGTGCACCATTATTTTGGCGGCTATAATAACAGTAATGAGAAAGAAGGCGACTGCTCGACGCGACGCGTCGACGGAATAGTCGTAGCAGCTGACTAGTCGTGGCGATGGCACGACGCAACGCAGTTTTGTCGTCTGTAGAATTAGAACACGATACCTTGTAACAAAACCATATAATATGATTGAGTTGAAACTCTACATTGCTGTAATGACAATGAGTGTTTTACATGCATGGGATGGCCGCTCCTTTGGGGAAGGGATTTTAAGATTGTCCAAAATACGCAAGCTCATTCAGGGTTAAACCTCGTTTTCTCTCACGTTCTCTGGAAATACCCCCCGGTTCTTTAAAAAAAAACCTCTAATATCATACACATATATTCAGCTATTGCACTTGTAGGTCCTGCCGGTCATAATCTTGAACTTCCAGTGTGAAACACGCATTGCTTGAATTCCTAGGGCTAAGTGACGGGAGGAACCTCGGGGGTGCACACATTTTTCAAGGGGGCACCACAAGAGAATAAGCCGCAGCTGCATTTCAACGGAGATTCAAAGATTTCAAATTGGGTGAGTGTGTCCCGGGGCTAGGACATCCGCTGGGGGGAACGTCCCCCCCCCTCCGGTTACTATACACCAAAATCTCATGATTGTTGTGCGGGCTAGGCGGTATGCCCCCCCCCCAGCCCTCTAAATGAGCATGATTAGGCACCTGTCGGATTGTAGTAAAAAATAAAGGGGGGGTCCACTGGTCTGTTCGCGATCGCCCACGTCGCAAGTGCTTGTACGAAACCGATAGAGGGCGCAATTACAGTCGGCAAAAGCTAGGAACATGGCGACGACAATGAAAGAGGCTGTCTCTATGTACCAGAAACTAAACAGGGAATGGAACAAGAAACCTCCAAATCTGAATAAGTGTGGTGACATTCTTGGGCAGCTAAAGGTAAAATGCACCTGCAAGTTCCATAAAGAAAGAAACGACAACTGTTGTTTGGTTTTATTGCCCTTTTCAATGTCGGACTGCTCACACGGTTGTATTGCTGATTCACTGTCATGACTGTCATGAGCCTTATTCAAAGTTATTGTTGATCCCGCAAGAGTGATCGGAGTAATTGCAGAATACCTCGCCACTCTAAAAAACAAAACCTGAAATGACTAGTTAAGTGGGTACAAAGTGAAAATCCCTCGAAGAGAGCGTGACACTTTGACCTGTACCTGGCTAGTATGAGGTTGATCGTGCTCGCGGGCATGGAGAGTTGGCAGAGTATTCTGCAGTTGAGCTCAGTGATTTTTAACAATGGTAGAAAGGCATTGTGGGAAGGAAAAAGGAGCAAACATTGCCCCCTTTTCCTTCCCACATTGTCTTTCTACCATTGTGCAAAATCACTTGTGCCGTATCAACTGTAAGGCTTATGACTGACATAGACATGGGAAGTACATGTATGATCATTGACCACACGTGCTCCATTACGAATACATTGATGTTCATATGGAAAGAGTTTCATATACGGATGCCAGTAATCATTCCCAACCACAGTGACCTGAAGTATTAGCAAGCAGAAAGCAAAAACATGTCCATAAAAGTTCAATTTAGGAGGGAAAATACCGAGTCATTTAGCCTTAGAAAACACTTCGAATTTAGGCCTATCATGTTTATGCACAGGGTGTCAAGTGGCATCTATTCATGGAACTCTATCTGTTCATATTGCTGTGTTTATATTTGGCGTGTTCGCTCCATTTGCTTGATCTTCAGTCGTGTCAGTGATCTCTAAGAAATTTATCATAACCATTTACATCTAACATTAGGTACAAAAAGCTTATCTCAAACTTATTTTTTTTTTCACAATTATTTGCAGTCTACTAAAGATACTTGGATCACTAGTAACCAGTCTAACATTGCTGTAGCAGCCATTAATATGTTTGATAAGACATATCAGGAGCCTACATGTACATGTACAAATTTTTTGAGGGGAAATCTTGGAAAACCCACATGGGGAGACATAATATGTAAAATCTACTCCATCGAATCGATGAAAACATTTAACATCAATAATTTTATAACACTCACAGCACATTATTCAGTGTCACCATGCTGGTAAAATTGCAAACACCCTTGACGACTAGTCCATGGTCAAATAGCCACCGCCAGAAAAGATTATTTTAAGACCATGTTCATGCAGTTTAATTAATTCAGAGGACAACGGAGAAACATTTCTAGGTTTGACAGACTTTTGTTTGGTTTTCTTATTTGGCGGTAGATTGCTTTGTTGAATCTGTCATTCCTACCAATAGCTGGCAGTAAGCCCTCCAAACAAGAACTCATCATAGCACGTAAGTAGCCTCTCCAATCCCTCCTCCCCCTCCCCCAAAAAAAGAAGCAAATAAAAAGCAAAACCAAAATCAGTCAGTCTAACACAAAAGGGACGAAAATGATCAGATATCAGGCTTTGCCAAAGCCACCCTTAAATCATTTCTGAACTCAAAGATTAGGAATCAAGTCAACATTTTTCAAGAATTGACTTTTTCCTTGATGGTACATGTAGCTAATTCATTTTTCTTCAGAGATTTGACTCCAGATGCTTCAAAAGAACATTTTTATGACATAATTGATCACATTTTAGAGACCTCCCTTCGATGACCTGGCTTTAGTGATTCTTGATTTTCTCTCTTAATTTGGAGTAAATTCCAAATGGAATTGTAACTCCTGCAGGCTTGGAATTAATTCCAATGAGTCACCCAAGCTTACAGTTATATGATTTTTCAGGCAATCAAATTTTAAAAAACTGACTGAAATTATTAAATTATTACCTTAACATTTTAGGGCTTGGTTTGTGCCAACAACAACAGTACATGCAGTACATGGAGTCAGCACGTGCTGTCAAAGGATAAGAGTAGTTTTTTTTTTTTTTTTCAGGTGATATCCTCGAGATAGGCGTGCAGTGGAGTGTGCTGAAAGGAGATATCCAGTCATTTGAGCGATACATGGCACAACTGAAGCCATATTACTTTGACTACAGGTGAGCATGACTTTCTGCGTATGTTTACATGGAAAGCATGTATAAACCACCAACCCAGCTCGACTGCTGATGTCATCACAATGTATCTTATGAATTTTGATATAAAAATCATTATCTAACCCACCAATTTGGAGTTGATCGGACATACCCTGATGGGTGTTTCACACCACCAAAATCTAGTCAATTGATCTTTTGGTCCATGGCTTACCATTCTACCAAATGTCAGGAAAATATGTTGCTATCTTTTTGATAACATGCACAAACAGACAGACTGATAAACAAAAGGGGGTGAGAACATCCTGAAGGCCGATTCATACCGTACATGGATGCGAGAGGACAAACGAGTGTGAAATTGTGACGTAAGGTCAAAGTTAATGCTGTGAATGTAGAGAAGTTGAATACTTTTGAACAGTGGCAAATTCATTTTGAGGCTTATTTTTCTTGACATCAAAGTTGCTTTACTCTCACTTTAACATGAAATACATGGCATGCACAAATTGGCAGAGACAAAAAGATATAGAGGCCTGTGTTCTTGAGAGAATAGGCAAGTCAAGGCATGCATTCATAACCCTCTAAGGAAGCTGCCTTCCCTTAGGAAGCAGTGTACCAGGTATTGTTGGCAATAACCATCAAGGCTCAGCTATTTTAAACATCGGCTGGTACAAAGCTTTAGATCTTTCTGGGAGGCTCTCTGAGTGTGCAGTGGTTCATGTTCCTAACTTTCTCTTCAATATTGCATGGACAGATGTCCCTCGATTCCTGCTGCCACTCTAAAGACATGCAACAGCACTGCTGTATGTGGAATTGCCATTGCAGGCAATTATTTGATGCAGGCTTGTCATCTTCAGCATTTTGCAGGGATTTAAAACGTGCTTGCATTGCTTGGTGATGGCAACAAGTGGATACATTTATGGACATGAGAAGTCAGTGTTGTACTCCAAACCGCAGGTTCAAAATGTAATAGGAATTCAAGGATTCTGGGAGTATTGTTTGTCTGTTTCAGGGAAGAGCTACCGGAATCATCCTATAAGTTTCAGCTCCTTGGTTTGAATCTTCTCAGACTACTCGCACAAAACAGACTCGCCGAGTTCCACACGGTGAGTGCCACAGTAACAAGAATAGAAGTTATGTGAACGCTCTAGAAGTTATTTTCAAAACGAAATTACTCAACCACCTGCTTTTACCATTTGCTTTTAAGTCAAAACACTTTGTGAGGGGATTTACAGAATTTCTTCATATGGAGGAAATGTTCGATGTTGAGAGAATAGCCTTTAAAGCCATTGTCTTTTGTAGTAATGTGTAGCTATTTCAAAACCTGATCTTCACCAGCTTGTAACTTTCAGTGTAGAAGTTGTTGACAAAAGCAAGCTACTTCAAATTTTCAGAACGGCTGAGTCTCGGCTTGTGTTTTTTTCAGTATGAACAATTTAAATAGGAAAATGTTCATTTTGCATCTCATGTAGTATTTTAAATGGTTCCTTTCCTGCACTTACATGTATGTCACGTTTTATGTTTGGATTCAGTCTCTCAATTGGATGCCATCTTGCCCTTGGTAATGAAAGAGGGGAATTAGTGCATACAATGTGGCTGTGTGCACTTGACCCATATAAATCAATGCTTTCTCTGCAAAATTATCGTGGCACCAAGATGTGGCCTGCGTTATATTCACAGGTTGTTGGCATTGGAGAACGGTGTTGTAATGAGCACTCCATTTTTACACCTTTTTTTCCAGCTGGTACCTGTGTCTTGTTTCCCTCACACCTGTTGTAGGCCCAGCAGCCTAGTCACGTTATCTCTGTCACTGAATCGAATTTATGGCGTACTCATTTTGCAGGAATTGGAACTGCTACCTGCTAAAGAAATCCAGAACAACATTTACATCAAGCACCCTGTGTCCATGGAGCAGCACCTCATGGAAGGCAGCTACAACAAGGTGGGTTCGTTTGCCTGCCTAGCCTTCTCAGTCCAAGCAGCCCCTAACAGGAGCCCAGTAACCATCACATTCACAAGGCTTTGTCTAAATTACTTGGCTGCGTCTCGACACTGCCCACAGGTCATTGGTTGTGACTGTGGCCACTTCCAATAGAGTGGCATCTTATTTTAAGCCGCAGCTGAGTGATTCAGATGTGGGCTAAACTTGCTCTTGGGAGTTGTCCCTCTTTGAGCACCAGAATCCAATTTGGACAACCGGTATAGTAGAACATCTTGCCAAGCAAGTTAATGTGCTCAGCAATTTTAGCAGAGCACCAATCACAGGCAAATGCACATGCCATGGCCTTCTGGTCGATAACCAGTTTTTGTTGAGCAAAGTTGCTGTGCTTAGCAGATTTGTTTGAGCAGCACACTAGCCATGCATTATGTACTGACACTTTTTGATGTCCGTGTGGCATCTCAGTAGGACCATTTGAACCTGATTGCAGGGACCTTGATAGGCCCCGCTACAACATTTGCAGTCCTGACAGTAATCATCGTTCAACAGATGTGGAGCCCCCACAACTGTGTGCTTTCGGGTCTGTGAAAGCATCGTGGAGTGTGTGTGCATTTCATTGCCTCTTTTGCTTTGGGTATTGAAACTGTTGACATGGTGGCATTTCTGACAAAGCTTTGGGTGAATCAGTCACAAATCATATTGCAGTTCTGATCACAAGGAACAGTGGATGAGCAGTGATAAACAGGTGTCTTTGTCAGCACTTTCAAATATTTTCGCTCTTGAGAGCAGAAAAGTTTTGAATGACTCACGAAGACCTGCTGACTACCTCTTCTCCCTTCAGGTGTTTCTTGCCAAGGGCAATGTCCCCGCGGAGAGCTACAACTTCTTCATCGACATCCTCCTGCTGACCATCAGGGACGAGATTGCCACGTGTCTGGACAAGGCCTACGAGAGAATAGCCTTCAACGAGGCAGCCAGGATGCTGTTCTTCACCAAGCCTCAGGAAATGAAGGCTTACGCTGAAAAGGTGAGCTCAGCAAATTATCTCTTTTTTAAACTGAAAAACAGTCAATCCAGTTATTTCTGTGAACTGGTTACACTCAGTGCTTTCTAAGGATAAACATGTAAGCCATCATTGGTCAGGACTTTGAACAAGGCTTTCTGTTGACAAGTTGTCCCAACCATTTTCCCACGACTGCCGAGTGATTGGCTGAGTTGATAATAGCTAAAGGAAGTGTTGATACTTGGTACATAGTAGAAATGACAATTAACACCCTGTCACTCTGTCCTTCCTCATTTTAGCGTGGCTGGGGGCTGGGCCAGGACAACTATTTTGTCTTCCACACAGACAAGAAAGCGGAGGAAACTATACCATCACATGAACTAGCATTACAGGTCATCGAGTATGCAAGAGAACTTGAAATGATCGTGTAATACATCAAGTGTGTTTTAAATCCGCCTTACATGTATAGTATTGTAGAAATGTACTTTGTTTTGTCTGTCTCATGGAATGGTAGATGTTTGTCAGAAGATGCCGATGTTCAGCTCAGAATTTGAAGATGCGGACACTGCTTTGGTATCATCATAGTGTACTTCTGAATCAGAGACACTTATTTTGAAATCCGTCACTTAACAGGATAAACTGCCAATGGCAGTTAGCAAAAACATGTATATGCAATCGCTGAGGTAATTCCTTATTCATCGGTCACCAGTTAAAATGTGTGTGGATGTACTAAGGCTATGTTCTGTTTGACATGAAATTTGCCTTGCCTCACTGTGCGTTGCTTGGGTGTTTAGAATGTCTTATCCCACATCACAGCAGTCAACAATTGTTTTGTCATACCTCTGTCTTGATTATGTTGATGCGAAGGAGTGTATCCAAAGAAACAAGCCCTGAATTCCAGAAGTTTAGAAGAACATGGGCCTTCTGTCAAACTGTATAATTAACATTAACGATGCCGTCTGCGAAGGCACTGTTCCCTCACTCTCTTTAATTGGGTAAACTTTAATGTGAAAGTAGTGCAGATACCAGTGAGTACAAGTTCACATCATGTACATGTAGTCTGGCTAGCGGTCCCTGCATTACATTATACATTGTGGGGACAGGAACGAGTCTGTTGTACGAGCGCAACCATTGATCGAATTCCCTGGTAAGGTATACACAAAACGTATCATGGGTACCATGCAAAACTGACTGAAATGAGTGACAACAGTTGCTCTCGAACTTCCCGAAGCTCTTCTGTCTCATGCATGTGCACATGCTGTTGGCAGAAAGATGCCACAGTGAGTGTGATATGCAGACATATCGCCCTGTCATGTGATCATTCTGGGCCAATGAACAGACAGTATCCAGGACAGAGGTATGGCAAGTATATTTAATGTGCACTCATTCTAATGACCAAGGATCCATTTCCAAGAGCTGCTAAGCTGAACTTTCAGCCAAGCATAGGAAATGAATAGGCTAAGTAAGTACGAGTTACCAAGGTGTCATACAGAGTGTATGTAATACTCAAGACAGGCACGCCGCTCATTTTTGCTAAGCCTAAAAATGTGCCAAACAATGCGTTCTTCAGGCCGCTCTACTCCATGAAATGATGCCCAGCGATATAAGAGTGGCACTCTTTAGATTGCTGGAGAGAGCAGTGCTGTTGGTTAATCAGTACCCAGGGTCACACAGTGGGACTTTCAGATTGAATGAAACATCCCTGGAATGTTTCTGTGAGAATCATTTTATTCAATAGGCATCTTGTAGAGTTCTGCAGTCACCATTCCAACTGGAGAAAAAAATAGAAACTTTCCGATGAACTGCACATCAAACTGATAAGCTTGGACAGCACTGTCCAAACACAGACTAATACTTATCTAAAGCTGCCATTTGGAATTTTCCCACATTGAATAAAAAAACATGACGAGACTGAAGTCATCCCTGGTTGCCCCCGGCTCAGGCAGCATGAAAAACGAAATGAATCCATTTTTGGTTGAAAGTTACATAAGAGCAAGATTACGTTGATCCAATTGTGTCCGTTTTGTTTTAGGAAAATGGAAATGATTTTAATAAACAGACAACACACCAAACTTTCAAGTGACCACTGAATTCATTTATTCTGTGTGTCCTGTTTGAAGGTCAGAGAGTAATTACCAGTCGACACGAGTTGACATAAAAAGGACTATTTCTTTCTGTTCTTACCAAATTCGTTTACAACGTACAAGAAGTTCAGCAAACACATAGCTTCACAAACCAACTACAGGTAGGTAAACATCCCCTGGGCACCCTTGGGCTACCTTCGTCCCAATAAGTCTAAGGATACTTTGAAGTTTTTTCCTGGGGTTCAATTTGTCTTGATGACATCCTTTAACATCGCTGAGCTTGTACGTACAAGGTAACAAAAAATAAATTAGGAAGATTTTCAGAATAAATCTCCAACAAATTGTCTTTGTGTTGAGGTTTGTTTTCAAAGAAATGTGTCATTGTTCTGACTAAGGTTACCTCAGAATGGGACGTTCAGGACAGAAACATTGACAGCTCCAAGTTGGAGACTCAGAAATTCATAAGTTACAAACGAGCATCCCCTAGACTGGAACAGACCTGCTCAAAACTGTCTGGGAAATGATATTTCAACTTGACCAGTCTGATAAATTTTATTTCCTACCCCACTTTTATTCAGCGTGCGCCCTTTGTCCATACAGGTGTCATTACAAGACAGTCTTAACAAACGGTATAAGAATTGTGAAGGCCAGTGTGTTACTGAAATCTCTCAAATCTACCAGAGAAACCCTCATTTCCTATCTTTGGAGGTTTGCTTATGTATTGACTGTTATCTCCTTTACACAGTCCACAAAACGTTCATAACCCCTTGCCGAGCCCCTTACCGAAGGAATAGACGATCTGTGGTCTATTTGCGTGTATTGTGTTTTAGTTAAAAATTGAATAGGATATAAAGCTCGTGTGGATGGAGCTCCCAAACCAGACAGGGTAGATATTTTTTCCCCCCAAGCAAACTAACATCTTGCAGTACCATAATACATGTTCAATGATTCATCAGTTACCCTTACGGACTAAGGGCCCACTTACACAGACAAGTGATAACGGACAGAGCTGACCGAAAAGTGCTGTGCTGCACAGCATACATGGATTGCAAATACATGTACAAATAAGGGCGGAAACCTGCTCAGTTTCCAATCACGCTAATAACTTCAACAAAAAAACAATAGTGACCTATGGGAAAAGCTTAGGGTGCGGCATGGCAGTGCCCAACCACATCAGTCAGTCTGTGATGTCATACCCAGCAAGACCACTGAATGGCCAGAGTGCACTGTCACAGGGCAGTATCTCTTGAAATATCACCCATTTTGTCTACTCTCAGCAAACAGGCCCATAGGAAAACACCGTCACTGATATACATGGAAAGCACTGACGTTTGTTAACGGTTGTCTGTGTAAACAGGCCCTAATCACATGACGGCAATGAGAAGGCATAACGGACTTGAGACCACATTATGTCATGGGTACACCCAATGTTCCTTGAATTAAATTGCCAGTGGGTCCACAAATGCCTACAACTGAACAAACTGAACAATGCTTGCACTACGAGCACAAGCAAAGTGCTACCCTCAGCCATGCCTTCTCATTGCGGTGACAAGATGAGTCTTCAGTCCTCTATTTTCTGGGTGGAGGGGGCAGGAGTTCTGACTCAGACAGGTTTGTAGTCCAGCTTTGTCTCCAACTTCTTGCTCTCGGAAACCTTCCGTACAGCCTTCATGAAGTCCTCATCTAGAACGTACTCACGCTCCGCACGGATTGCAAACATACCTATTGCAACAACAAAAAAACAAGTACCAACTTCAACACGCACGTCAGTGAATCTGAAAATGAGTGACACGGACAGGGTATTATGTTGCCTTTCTGAGGTGCAATGATTGGAAGCCTCAGTGTCCACTTAAAACAATATAGCTGTTTGAATAGTTGGTACAAAAGCTGGGTCCGTACAAGCTAAGCTCTAGGCACATAAGAATGATCATGTGGCCAATCTGTGCACTTTAACTCTATCTCCCCAGAGTGATTTACTGGGAACTATACCCGTTCACACAAATTCCAACACCATATGGTAAACTGTGCACAAAAACTGTTGGATTCTGCTTATTTTGGGTATGCCTGAACCCATGTTGAAGCACAAGCAGTTTAGGGGTACAGTACCCAGTGCCACAAATTCACACACTTTACTGGTGTTCAATTCTGCGTGGTTAGGGAAGGTTAGGGTTAAGGAACAGTTCACACTTCTTGCAAATGCACAGAAAATTTGATGTTACAAAGCACTGGTGATGAAATTTGCCTGAATTGGCACATGTCCAACAACAGTAAACTCTCGATAACTCATGGATAACTCTGGATTTCAAGTTATCTGGATTTCAAGCTAATGAAAGTTCCCTAGTCTTGCCCACACATACACGCACAGTGCACAAGTAACCCTACTTGCCCTTGTGGTGGCTATTGGAGACGTTATTAGTGGTTATTTCCTTATATCCAAAAATCATTAGTTTGCTGAGAACTCATGTTTTTCTTATATAAAATATTCTATTCTACTGATAAATGAAACATAAACCACCAAAACTGTGGGGTTTTTTGGTGACAATTCTTCCTTTCGGCGCCCACCGCGGCGCGAAGCGCATAGCCCTATGTTCACTTACTTGGCCGGGGCCAGACGGGCCTGGGGTTTTCCTGTTTGGCCACATGATCATCCATTCCTTTCAAATCATTTGAGGGTGCACCATTTTGCATTTCAAAACGTTCAAACTTAAAAGAAAATATTTGTGTGTTTTTGTTCACCTTTCCTTTTAAACAAAAATCAAGCGGAGTTTGGCTACGCAAATAGCATTTCCAGCATTGCGCTGGGAACACAAGTCAATCAGCATGGCTGTGAGCGGTGCGCAAGCACTGCAATTGGGCAGGCGGTGGCAGCCAGGCTTTAGCCACGGCATGCACAAAGCTTCGTTCAGTGCGGTCACATTGCAACCATAAAGAATCAACAATTGGACTGCATGGATGCGGACAGCATTTGGGCCGTAATGGCAATCAGGCTTGCTTGAAAGCCGGGATTTGTTTAGGTTGTGGTCCAACAAGTCAATTACAATGGCACTGGCAGCAAGCATGTTTGTGTCCTCATGCAAAAAGACAAAGTGTGGTTTGCAGAAATAACTCATAATTAAAGTCTCTAGGTTCCTTTTTCCACTCATTGTCAGTAATTTGACAGCGGTCTTTTTGGATCAGCCCTTCAAAAACTTCGAGTTAAGCGGATGTTGTGGTGTGGCATTTCGCGTGCAGAGGTATTTTTGTACATAAAAGCCTATTCTTTTGGTGAGAATGAAGAATGTCTTTGAGATAAGTGGAGTTTCAAGTTAACAGACTTCTAGTTATCAAGAGTTTGCTGTATTACCAATTTCCCAGTGGAAGTGCTTGCCTGGATGTCAACAATTAACGTTAAGGTCCACACCGAGAATGAAACTACCTTATTAAAGCAATGCCTAAGTACAAAGTGTACGGTTATCATGCCACTGCTTTCAGCAGATGCTCTTTTAATGAGTTATACAAAGAGCAGTAAATCACTTGCCGATGCCTTCTCTCAACATACCTGCCTCCGTGCAAACGTTTCTAAGATCTGCTCCGTTGAAGCCATCAGATAACTTGACGACTGCTTCAAAGTCTGAGTAACAGAAAAGCGAACTGAAGTCAAATTTCTGAAGATGGACTGTGTTGGAAATCACACAAGAGTTCTTCGTAAACATATCACAGGTGGGCTGAAAATCTCTTCCTGGGCGCCAGCATATTAAAAAAAAAAGCATCACCCAGGTAATGACTGCACACCTAATATAGATACCTTCACAAGCCAAACTCTCATTTACATAAACTACATTAGGTGCATCAATATCTCCTAGTCCCAAAAATTCAATGCGTGAATCAAAGCCACTACATCATTCACTTTATTAACATCCAATTGATCAAGAGCCAGTACGTTGGACAACTAAAGACACAGAAGGGCATATGACACTCTAGTACATTTCTCTTACCAATATCTCCATGTTTGGTGATGGGAGCGGCATGGATCTTGAGAATATCAAGTCGAGCCTGCTCATTTGGGAGAGGGATTTCTGCAAGAAAAATTAAGGGTTTGTCAGTAAAATTCCAAAGCATATGGCCAATTCATAGTGACTGAAAAAGCAAATCACTTGGTGTAAATTTAAAATAAATTATTAAAAATATTTACGATTCATCTAACAACTGAATTACAAATTCTGACTTTAACCCATAAAAAACCCTTCAAAGCACAACTGACCCTTTGAAATTTTTATTTTGATTTGTTTCTGAAGGCCATCATTGCTCCAAGAAGTCAACTTTGACTTGCAAGAGAAATAAAAGCATCAGATTTTGCTAGAGTATGTCACGTATTGGTGATTCAGTCCAGCATATCGGCAAAATCTGTAATTTACATGAGACTGAGATCTCAGACTCCACTGAGGCCAGTTCGTTTGCCAACAAAGATCACTATACTGGGACACAACAATCCACTGCCTACCAGCTGTCTACGCCGCTTTAACATACCCCTCTAGCATGATCCGATGTGACTTTAACAACTACCGATCTACTCATCAACCTTACCTATCTTCCTATCTAAGCGACCAGGTCTAAGCAGTGCAGGATCTAATGTGTCGGGTCTATTGGTAGCCATGATGATCTTCACTTTGCCTAACGTGTCAAAGCCGTCCATTTGATTCAGCAACTGAATAAACAAGTTTGGTAACAATAAAAATTCTTACACGGACTTTCAATGGCATGAACACTGACTATCTAATACACTTTAACGATTATCCATTACACGATCAACTGATCATTGTTTAAATTGTTCAGCTGAATACAATTCTTGGTTTGATCAGCCCTGACCTTCCAAACTCCTCTGTAAATCAGTGGAGGATTTAAAAAGAGTGAGAAACAAGCTGTTGATATGGAAGAAGGCATTGTGGGAAAGCCCTGGGCTGGGCCTTGGGTTGTTTATGCTCAGCCATGCATGTATACTGGGCGTGATTTTACTGGAAATCATCTGTATTGCCTCATGACATTACTCCACTGCCTCAATACACTGACAATTACTGCCGGAGGATTTCAACGACTGACACTGTATATAATGTTCATCTGGAGGCAGTCGGAAGATTTTTCAGGATTGGGCTCCATCCTAGCAAAAGTGCAGGAGGAGTTAGAGTTAATCCAGAAGTAACTCAAAGGGCCTCGCCCAATTACTCTCCCAAAAACTAACGGCCAATCTGTTGTCCCGATTACCTCCATGAGAGTTCTCTGGATCTCCCTGTCTGCCGACGTCCCTTCTGAGAATCGCCGTCCTCCAATGGCATCAATCTCGTCCATGAAGATGACGCAGGGCTGGTGGTCCCTGGCGTAGGCAAACATCTCACGGATCAGCCGCGCACTCTCGCCGATGTACTTGTCGACGATAGCACTGGAGACAACCTGTGTGTGGTGGGATAGGAGGAGGCTATAAAGCTGTGCTCCGTTTCTTTTGGGTTATGTGTGGCCCTGAGGGGATGGTGTTGATTCCACCTTCTGAAGAGTCTGCCCTGCTTGTATTTGGACGACTGTTTGGTCTCCCCATTTCCTGAAGGCATACGGAGCACCCTGTTCAAAACATCATAGGTACCAGTTCTTCTGTTGCAAAACTTACAACACAGACAAACGTGTGTGGTGCAACCATTAACGTGATGACTTCAGGCCTCTACCATGTCTACTGCTTACATCCTCACCTTCAAGAAATTGGCATCTAGTTGGCTAGCAACTGCCCTAGCTAGAAGTGTCTTGCCAGTACCTGGACAATAGGAGAAGTCACTCATCAATTCACTCTTGCATTAATTTTACTCTTGAACATAAAGGAATTTCTGTATAAACCTTCACCTTTCTAAATCTTTGATCTGCCACGTCTGCAATAATAATAAACAGGTTTGGTCCGCTAAAATCAGATTTTCAGAACTATAAAGTCCAGTGTTATGTCTGACTCCACGGTGACTGCTCACTATAAAGCTCAAATCTTCTGCTATGTAATGCTACGATGCACAACCTGACAAGCTGAAGAATGTTAATCTAACACCATCCTAAGCACACATGCAGGAGTGCAAACATCTTCTGAAACCTCCTCTCTTTTCAGATAAACTTAACGATCCCCAACACTGAAATCAACACATTTTAATTCAGGGAAGCATTTCTGTCAACAGTTTCAAACAGAGACAGCTGACGCAAATTGTGTAGTCACTAGACTTTCATACAAATCACTAAGTCCCTTACCCGGTGCCCCGTACAACAGGCAGCCTTTCGGAGGGGTGATGCCCACTCGTTGGAACAGCTCTGGGTTCAAGAGAGGTAGTTCAATGACCTGAAGAGCCAACAATAATTGGTCCATTACAAGACGGGTCAATTCACCCTGAATCACACAGAGTGATCATCTATATGGAACATACAGCACTGAAGATAAGAAAAACCCTGACTGAGCAGAACCAATCCTCGAAAATCTGTCTGAATTTATGACAGAACACTCTTCCTGCTATCACAGTCTGGGTCAATATCAACCCTAACCTTCCCTAACCACACAGAATTGAACACCAGTAAAGTGTGTGAATTTGTGGCACTGGGTACTGTGCCCATAAACTGCTTGTGCTTTAACATGGGTTCAGGCATACCCAAAATAAACAGAATCCAACAGTTTTTGTGCACTGTTTACCATATGGTGTTGGAATTTGTGGGAATGGGTATGGTTCCTAGTAAATCACTCTGGGGAGTTAGGGTTAACACATTAACTGCCGCACACAATGTGCTCAATTGCTTTATGCAAACAATGCACTAAAAGCTCTAAATAACCCTGACCCTAACACCTCCTTCAAAATCCACCAGAAGAATTTCACTGATATTACAGGATTGAGGAAGGCAAAGTCCAATAATAATAATTCTTTAAATGGGGCCCCAAGTGAAAACACTCAAAAGATGAAATTCACAAAGAAAGAGCTACTGGTTGATAGTTGACATTTTCACAGAAATCAGGATAGGTTTCAAACAAAAGTATCAACTAAATTCTAAGGATAACAATGTGTATTTAGTGATATTTTTCAGAGAATGGAGACATTTGCGATGTAAAATTTTAATACGGACAATTCACAATACAGTGCGCCATCAAGAGGTTGTCACGGAGAGGCTTTTTGCAGTGTATTACGGGATAAATAGTCAGCAAAGTCTCTTTCGCTAGGCTGCACAGTGTGCGGAAAGCCTGAAGTTTTTGAATCTTGGTTGGAAATTCGAAATTGCTTACTGCGAATGGGCGTTATGTAGTCAAAAGATGGGTTTGTGTGGTACAGAGAATGCCTCAATCAATCACATATCCCTAAATCATGTACAGAAGTGTGCTCAATGGCGGCAGCGTGTCAACCGTAAACTTGTCTGTAGCAAACTCTTGGTGGCGCGCTACATAGTGACTAGTCTGTATTCTTCTTCCTAGGCTGCATCCGAATCTCTTGTCTAGAGCTAAGTCTAGGTCTTCGCTCCATTGGAAATGCGCAGAGACGCCTAGACAATAGACCTGGCCGTAGCTCTGGAAGCCCGTTTCGGACACAGCCTTAGTTGTCCAGTTCTTACCTCTCTCAACTCTCTGATCTGCTCAGACAAACCTCCGATGGCTGAGTAGGATACATTGCCAGGGTCTTCATGGGACATGTTATACACCATCGGATCAACTTCTCTGGGTAAATACCTGGTGAAGTAGGTCAAAGTATCGGTATATTAAAGACGCGATAAAGCTTATCCAACATATCATCTCTTAATGCCCGACTGAGATGGTGGAAAGTTTTTGAACTTAAATTTAAGGCATTAATGCAAATTCTACACACAATCCCGGTCATCAAAAACAAACTGCATGCCCATTACAAGTTCTAAAGAAAGCCATGAGTTGCCTTAATTTGCATGCTGTGCTTTTATATCACAATTATCAATGAAATTCTTGCGTTCCTACTACTACAGACTTCACATGCGTATGTATTTGGAGTACACATTCAAGAAACTGTAGATTTCATTACCAAAAAGACTCAACGTAAGTCATATGGTTTACAGATAAATTATCGCCACTCTGCTCCGTTTCGAACTGTTCTGAATATCAGCGCCCTTACCTCATGATTGTTAGCGTTGTCATGTCCAGGGCAACTCTGGTGCCCTGTTTCAGTTTGGCTTTGTCTATGCCTCGCCGACATCCCACAACGTAACGTGGGCCATTGGTGGCCTTCACGATAACTGGAGAAAAGATTGGGAAACAAATCATCTCTTTTGTGTGGCGAAGGAAAGAAGAATCCTCAGGCTGGTTTCAAAGGTATGAATTTCACTGAGAGACATTTAAAGCGGAATCTCTGTATTTGACATATCAATGGATATCATTCTAAAACGGGGGGGTGGAGAAACTTAAACCTGTGCAAAGACTTTGTACAGTTCTTCAATTTGTAATGACATACACTGGGAAGAGAAAGGGCAAACTCGGCTGATCCAGCGAAAATACACATGCCAGCAGAAAGGCCAAAACAATGCCAAAAAGTAAGGCCAAAATATGAATACAAGTAATTTCTAGCCAAGGTTTACGCTTCTCAAAAGAATCAATGGACAAAACTTTTTTTTCTGAACAAGACAATTTTGTAGATTACATGTAGAATGAAACGCGCTATTGTTCGATGAAGATGTTCTCTTAATTGGTTCCTGTGAGTAGTAAGTCATGAAACACTTTCTCAGAGAATTCTTTGAATAGTGCACTGCTTACATTTTTCTTCAGTCAGCTGTTTGAGAACTTCTCCAACAATCTAGGGAAAAGATGAAAGTGATTATATACTCATTCAAATCACAATAATTATGTCACACGAACGGTAACAAAAGTCTGTCAACTGACAACACGTCTCAGAGAAACTCTTAAATTTAAGCTAAATTCGAATACAAAGCAGCGCCACAGTGTCAATTTGCGGAATCGGCTGATCAATACTTCCACATGTCGACTAAACTGAGCCTAATTAGATCCTTTGAAAAATAACATCAGTTCTGAAAAACTATGACACACAATTGTTCACTGCCAAAAAACAGACATTACACTGGAAGCAGAAAATTAGGCAAATTTGAAGTTCTTATATTTCCAAACATGCACCTGTAAGCCCTGAGTAATTTGGACAGCTCAGCACACTGGTTATGAATGTTTGGTGTATACCTCACCTGACCAACACTCTGCAATGCTTTCAAGTCATTCTCTGATTTGTCATAATTCTTTGTCAGTTCCTTGCACTGCTCTCGCACTATGAAAACACAAAAACAAGTAGATATCAGACATTGGTTAACTTAGAAACACTGCCGTCAATATACAATATGGCCTACATTGTATATCCAATATTCAATATATCTGCTGAAAGTGCACAGTGGCTGTTTTGGAAATTTCACCATGACAAATATTTGTCTGGTTCCATTGCCCTTATAAATTCATATTCATGAATTCAGACCTACAATGTAGATAAAAGTTTGGACTAGCTCAAACTATCCAACTAAGCATAAGGAGATTTGCTGTTACAGGCATCAGTAACATGATATTCAAGGGAGATAATTTTCCCTTTCTCATGGGAAATAAAGTCCAAACTACACTGTACCTCTAAATATCAAGCATTAAGCTTTTGACTTGTGGAGATTCGCTGTTACTTTTGAAAAAACCTCCAGCTCCAATGCCATGAATCACAGCACAAAAGTCACACATCCTGCAGTTTAATACAGAATTTGTCCTTTTTTACTTCAGGGATTAGAAGAAACTTAAAACAGCCCTTGATTGGTCTCAAGCGGGAAACCTGCATCTCCTGGGGGAAAATCTTGGATCTTGTGATATGTAAGACATGTCATGCCCGTAACTACTCGGCCATGGGATCCTCAGGCCATGATGGGTATTTGATATGCATCCACCGCCGCATGTCCTGACAACACCGCCTCCCCCCCAAAAAAATTCTCATTATTTACAAAAATTTCATTATTTGTTAGAAAAAGACAAAACAATAGTTCCCAATCTGCTAGCAGTTGTATAAAACACCATGCATGTATTTATGCATTTCATTCACATTCAGTTTAGATGCCTTTTGTGTGTATGTATGCCGAAGATCACCATGGCTTGTACATGTATGTCCAACGATTTGATTGGTTCTTGTATTTGCGCAAGCTTCATGTAGACCAATGAAATACATCGACTCTTACACAGTGCAATTTGTTTGCTCGCTCAATTTCGCATTTTCATGTGGTGCGGTAGGTACTTTGAATCTTATTTTTCACTGTCAATTCTGATGTGGTGGCTAAATGTTCATAACATGTACACGTACCTACAATAACTGTGAAGCAGATAATAGAAATTGCATTTCATACAATCTGATGGATCAATGGCGGGATTGAGTGCATTATATTTGTTGACTTTTAGTCTAAATTTTTCATATTTTTACTGCTTTTACATGTAAGTTTGATATAGCCATAGGCCTAGCTAATGGCTTACTCTGCAGGCAAAAGTTAGTGACATCTGTATATGGAATGCCTTCCCGCAGCTTCCATGACCACAACACTTGAACACTGCTTAATTTACGGTCATACTAATTACCGTCAACACAGCGTCAACACTTCCAAAACACGTTGAAAAGTGTTCGAAAGGATATTTTGGCTAAACATCAACAGGTTAAACTCTGAAAAATTGCCGTTTTACTTTTGCCGAAATCGAAATCAGCAGCCATGTTGCCTCTGGGGCAGCTGGGACCATACCATTACGCTAGAGGGGCGGTAATATATGTTAAAGAAACATAGGACAGTCAGTCGGATCATCCACAAAACGTACAGATTTCATAATAGGAAGTGATTGTAGGCCTAGTCACAAATAAAAAAGATTGAAATTTACAAAATACTGACTAACAACATAATCCAAGCAAGGCACAAACCATCTGCAGCAGGCAAGATGGCAGCGAACCACTACGCCGCTAGAGATCTTTTTTTTTGTGTGTGAAAAAACTCCATTTTGAAAATTAATTTGTGACCCCTAAACTAGGCCTACTGGAAAGTCTCTTTCAGTCCAAGAATTACACCTCTATGCCTCTTTCGATTAAACTTGTATGTTCGAGGAGTTGACGGTGTGTTGGCGTTAATTGTGTGTTAACGGTGTCTTGACGGTTATTAGTAAGACCCTTTAATTTACGATTATGTAGTTTATAACGAAATACATGTAAGTGCCAGGCCTATGAAAAACCTTGCTTTTCGTATACAACTTGTACTCTGACTCAGCAAACTTTGCTTTGGCCACACACAAGATTTTCAATACAAAATAATAAAATATTCAGCCAAAGAAAGCAACTAGAACCAATTTCTTTTACTCAGTAGTTAATCTGCTATTATGAAAAGTACTCACTTTCCTTCAAACGAGCGTCTAGCTCTTTGTGTTCGAGTAATTTTTTACGATAATCTTGGATCGCCTTCTCTCGTGGGTCCGCCATTGTGCAGATTGACAAATTCTTAGCTTATTGAGGGCGCACTACATAGTTCATTCGTCACATCACATGCACACGCCGCGAGTAGGCGCTAGGCATCGTCTACACTGCGACTAACGGTGTAAAAGAAGGCAACGTCCAACCTGTACCCATTGATTTTTTTCTTCCAGGTCAATGGTGTACGCTAGTAAATAAATTCCCATAGACACTAGCCTTAAAAATTCTTTTTAAAATACAACTCTCAGAGGTGTTTAGGCCGCACAGAAAAATGATGATCAACATGTTATGTTTCACTTTCCTTTCAATTTTTGGTGGATCGACCACCAATAAAACGAATTAGGAAATTTCTCAAACTGAGAAAACTAAAGACAGCATCCTTCTGCAAAAACGGCCAAATAGTGCCACTTTCAGACCCAATTGCATCCACGTTGCTCAGAATTGGAAGCCTTGAGTCCAGGAGGTTTAGTGGCATATTTCAATGATTCTCAGGACTTTCTAGTAAAAAGAATATCTGGAGTATCTTATAAATGAGCTCGGCTGACATTTGTGGCCAACTTACAGGGGTGCACCCTTATTTAATATTAGTACAGCTCTATGCCGTGGTCACATTATTTCTAGCACCAGCCATAACATGGGTGTGGATCCGCACGGTACTATACACACCATCCGGAACTGCACTCTTTTGGATGATAAAACATTCCCTACGAAAAATTTCAAAAGATCATTTTTAAAGTAGACTCAGTCATAACAATTCAGACATGTCAGCTGTTCCTATTGGTCATGAATCCGTCACGTGGGGGGATTTTTTTAAATAAAGGTACCCCGCATCATCCCGCTGCACACAACTGAATCTGCATGATGAAAAACCCTCCAACACAAGTCACAGTCAACAAACACCACCAAACTTCAAGTCTCCAACAAGCTGCAGTGTAGTCAATTATTGAGGTTTTCAAGAACAAGCTTTTTATTCAAAGGAATACATCGAGATAAGACTTATCTACATGTTGTGACATAAAAATGTTGATGTCCACTTCCAAGATTTTCTTACATTAACAAAGACACTACAGCCTAAACTTTCTGATAAATAAATCCACTATCCAAATACACATATAAACAAAAGTTAATGACAAGGGTGAAATTTAAGATAACACGAAGCTAATTCAAGATATACTTAAAAGTCTACATTTATAAATATAAATAAAATTTTGGTTAAATCAAAATGCTCTAAGTACAGAACAAAAACATCCAAGCACAGAGTACCAAGATTCTACCATGTATTTACATAATTACATTGGTAATATTTACAATGAGGAAAAAACCTAGGAATGCTGTTTCATGGAGTTGCATAGATTGGCGAATTCAACTATTGTGATTATTAATTTGTTTGTGATAATTCACCTTGCAACATTTCTGAGTCCCAAACCATTATAAAAAAAAACAATTCTCTACTTTGTAAAAGAGTCCAATCATTTCTGATTGGGTAAATGAGGCAGAATTTCACAGGGGTTCGGAGTTTACAGTTATTTACAACTAATTTTGGCTTAGTAAATCAGTTCCTATCCAGGACCATTTTGCTGAGCAGCCTTATCTAAAATAGCATGGATTTCCATCGTAACAGAATTCAAGTACACCAGGATGACAGAACATGGACCTCCTCAAGCTGTAATTTATAGAGTACCAAAGTGAATAAGTCATGCCCAAATGTGTTAAAGGAAGTGACGAGCAAACCAGCACATGAACCAACACACACGTACTTCAATCATTTGCACAACCTTTCCTGGTCCAAATGACACCACCATTCAGTATTCTCTGCACTCCTCAAAAATGTATAGGCAATTTCACATTGCATAGGCATAGCTGCAGATTGGAAAAGTACTTATCATTATATCATTTAGTTCTAAGCAGAACCTCTTGTCTTTAGTCTTAGTTCTGCTGTGCTGACGAAGGTTTGTCATGACCACTTCCTGTGAAAAAGAGATTAGATTTGAAACCCCCAAAAGAACGCGCAACGTTACTGAACTTCTTTATGATAAACGTGTACACAGTTTGGCTAATATGCCCCTTGAAGTACTTTTATCAAGCCAAGTTAATCACCGTAAATTAAACCCAAATGAAATTACAGTACTTATTAGCACTTAACAACTTTCAAGTATAGTACATGTTTAAAGCTTTGGTCAAGTTAAACTGAATACACTCTTAGAGAAGTAATAACTAATGCATTAATAAGGTTTCTCATGAAAAATATAATTTAGATTTCTGTCGCCAATCACAACGCAAGTGTTAAATTTTTTACTCGTAATATACAGTACCTAATGTCCACTAAATAATGGCAATTCTTCATTACCGCAATACTTCAGGACTGTACAAATGTTTTGTCATTTTACTTCCGGTTATTTCATTTCTGCAACAACTGTAAAATAGATTCTTGGCCCAAATCCACAATGCTGCTTTCAACAACTTCAGCGCAACAAAAGCCATCGTCCTGACAGTATTCCACGGCTTTGAATCGGTGAATGCTCAAAAAGACAACTTAATGCTCAGGTGTACACACAGACATGAAATGTTCCCCTCCTTTTTGAAGAGCAAGCCATGCGTCCTGCAGTCTTGCAATGGTTAATTGAAAGAGGGATTGATGGCTCGACCCTAGTCGGTATTGAATCTTTCAAACCTCATACTACAGATCACTCTAGACGGTGAGCGCTTTGAAGCAGCTTTATCACTTTTCTTTTTTCTGACATGTCAATAATCAGTATCAAAGTACTTGCGTTAAGCTTGGTAAAAGCAGTATTAGACGGAAGTGGGCCCTGATAATCTAATTACATTAGTTCACCGCACGAAAAAAGCATGTACATAACAGCTACTGCTGATGAATATTGAACTCTGGAGATGTACTAAACTGGCCTGATGAAGTCTATCAGTATTACGTCTGTGAGCTAGTGAAAGGTTCCTCCGACAGGTTGGACAGAAACTGTTTCTCAACCAGGCTGTGTCTTACACAGGCTCATTCACACCCAGTACCAAAGCAAACGTGAACACCACTGTGGCATTCCTCCAAGCATGAGAACTTCAATTCTGCCAAAGTTTGGGCACACTTTTAAAAAAAAACCAAAAGTTGAAAAAACTCTTCTTAGAACAACAATCTGCAGTGTGCACGGAATACAGCAGATGGTATCAATTAAACCCAAGAGCTAAGTTTAGACTGCACAATGTTTAAGAAGACTTTTGATGCAGAAAGTAAGTTATATTGTCACTCTTTTCTTTTGGAAACACAGAGATCTTTAACCTGAGACAGTTTCGGAAACACAGAAGAAGCAGTTTCCAAAACTGTCTCAGGTAAAACATCCTATTTCCCATGCCCATGTGTATTCAGAATACCTTACTGTCTTAACACAGCCCTGAAATAGCTTTCTCTGAATTTCATCACAGCACTGTCCTGTACACAATCTACAAACAGGAGGATTTTAATAACTGTACAACAGCACTATTACAGAATTATTTACAGATAAAATCCATACTCATGATATGAACTTAAGTATACATGTAATTTGTCCACTTCTTACCTTCCAAAATTCCCAACCAAACAAAAGTCTGTCTTTCAGGTGATAAAACAAACAGTTTACGGAAGTGATGGAAATTTTGACGGGATAGATGTCTGAGTGAAAAAAATTGAGTGTTCTAAGATCAGATGTATTATTGACACAAATCATGAAAGATCTTGCCTCTGTCTCCGAACTTAATGGGGTCAACATTCCATCTTGACAAGAACGTAAAATTTCCTCAATTTCTCATTCCTAGGTCTTGTTGTACTACCCAGTAATTTTTTTTCCTTTATCACAATCGCATGCTTTCATACATGCTCCTGTATGGACACCTTCATTGTTTGGTCAAATATTCTTTAAGCAATACAGCGATATAAACCTTGACTTAAGGTAACATGCATGATTTCAAATGAAAAAAAAAAGTTCAGGGAAAAGGTTTACAATCAGTGGTCCATTAGTGTTCAGGGATTGTGACTGTAGGTGTCAGCCCTTCATCCAGAAGTAGTCAAATCATGCTATGCTACCTCCCACAAACATGCTCCTGCTCAGGAGAGAACGGCTGCTTCCAAAATGACTTGGCTGTGGCTAGCAACAACACACACACACCTATGGGAAGTGGTTGCAGCCAGTATCCAGCGGTTCCCATAGATGCATGCATTTAGCCCTGGCAGCCAAGTACTTTGGAGGTGGCTAACTCTCAACGGGATGTGCACGAATCCACTCAGGGTATAGTTATTGACAGATTCTGCATTCCACACCGCACACAATTTCCCCAGTCACAGGTTGATACTCAATGAAGACTGATGATGTCTGGATCTCATGGGTTAGTCAGAAGCTATGGTCCAGGTGCACAAGGTCCAGATGTTCTGCTCAAGCATTCACACTACTTGAGACAAGCTGATGGGCAGAGGGGACTTCAGAACAGTGGCCTGACACGGGGGAACAACTGGAAGGAAAAGAAACAAACAGATCAGCTAAGATGCCTGCCATTTTCAAAGAGATAACCACTTGAGGAACCACCATGGCTCAAACCTGAAGACAAACTGGCCTTCAATACACCACACACTTCACAAATTCTGATAAAACCTATTCACAATGCAACTTTTTCCAAGTTGAACTGCCACACTGTATAAAGGCAACTTCACACTGAATGCCAAAATGGATCTGACACCGCAAAAGTGGAATTTGCATAAGATGATAAGTGTTTAACTTTGTAGTGCAACAGCATCGCGTTTGCTTTCCCTCCAAGTATGACCTAGCATCAAAAAGTTTGATCTTCCTTCATAAATATGAAGCCACACTCACCCCAAAAAGGTTCCTGGGTACGTAGCCCATCTGCTCCCCTTTCTTAGCCCACCACCACTCTGTCTCTTCCTCGTCGCCCCGTCGGATCACCGTTAGCTCTTCGCCGTCCTTGAAGCTGAGCTCATCAGGCTTCTCCGCAGTGTAAGAGTAAACGGCAAAGATGCGGCCACCATTCAGAAAGCCCATCTTCTCCTGGACACCTGGTGGGTATAAAGGTTCGAAAAACTTCAAAACCTTAAACGAGTGTATTTTTGCTTTTATACGTACAGCTGTTGCCACACACATTTACAAACACCAGCCCATTCAACTATGATCTTGCATTTCCATCAGCATGCTAGATCAAACTATAGGATGGATGTATACTCAAAGGGCTGTCCACTGATGAGAGTGTCACGATGCAAGCTGCTAGTTATGAGTAGAACGGGGTAAGTTTGAGTGACAACCATTTGTTAACCGTGGGTCAATTATCCCTGGTAACCTATGCATAAAATACATCCTGAGTACCATCAAACACCATGGTTGATAAAACTGTATCACTCAAACGTGCCCATTTTTGTCCCTCAACTGTTACTTAGCCCTAACCCTCAGGCCATTTTTGCTAGGGACCCTCCTCGATCCTCCAAAATTTCTTGAAAATGTTACTTGGAGGTGTGCCTATGCCTCAATCCTTCAAAATCCTAGGGCAATTCCTGTCATTATGTTGTGGCAGTGCGAATGGCATTCTCAAGCAGTGCGGTTGATTGAAAAGAAATATCAGGCTGAATTTATTCATGACTGCGCAAGAACAACACAAGGTCTAACCAATGACCTTCACGCACGGCATCCTTCGCAATAAGCCATGCACTTTTGCCATTCACCCTCAATCCTCCAAAATCGCCCAAAGGACTTTGGAGGATTGAGGAGTGTTAGAGTTAGTACTGGCATTGTGAGCTCACAACCATCTCATGATTTCTCTATAGACAGAGAAAAACACACATGTCAGCTTGTCATGCCTGAAGACCCACACAGGCATGAGGACAGGTGAGCCTATTTTTTGCACGGCAAAAATTTGAGAAGTCCAAGAAAACTCTCAGTGCATCAATTTACTGATGACATCAAGCTTTGTTTACTCAAATGCTTTCCCCTGGGGTTTAAAATCCATTATCCTCATCTGACTCCCATAAGAAAGCACTCTTGTAAAGAGAGTGTGATGTCACCAACTGTACTTAGTCTTATTGCTACTGCAACTGTACAGAGTACCGAAGTGAATACATGTAGGTGTGTAAAAGGCATTGGAGCGAGAACCAGCACGTGAACCAACACGCGGACATGCTCCATTCGTTTGCACTACACTTTCTGATTCAAAATGACGTCACAGTTTGGTCCTCTACTGAACTCAGGAAAGGCCTCTTACCGAAGAGATACTGAGAGCACATCTTGAAGCCATCTTCCTCCTCTTCGCACTTGTCAGCTGCCGTTTCCTTGTCACTTATGGTGGTGGCAAAAATGCAGGCGCCGTGCTCCACAAGATTGCGCACCATGATCACGTTGTTGCAAGAAGCCGCGCAGTGGAGAGGAGTCCTGCCAAAGTTGAGGTACAACAAACCCACCCGTTATTATTACAGTGTGTGATAAAAGAAGGGGGTTCAATAAATTGGCTGCTTAGAGATGGTATGCTGGCCAAGCTACAGCAATGGATCAATTGACTTAGACCAGCATTCTGTGACGGTTACAACAGACGTTTGGATATTGGAATGCTTAGCACCCTGATTTCCTTTACTGGAACCATTAAAGATGGAATGATTTCACAAGATTTCTTTCTCAGTGTCAACCACACCATTTGGTTGATGATTTCAAATAGGCCTGAAAAATTTTCTTTCCAAATTTCAAGAGACAAGAATACATACATGTAGTTGAAATCGTAACCCCGTACCGCAAGTAATGCTCACACAAAGGTTCTATCATTTCATGATCTTTTTCAAGGTGAATGGAGCAAGAAGGCCCCCATCAACTTACCACCCGTCACTGTCTGGGGCATTCACATCAACACCATTCATGATGAGGAAGTTGACAATCTCATAGTGATTAGCGCAGATGGCATTGTGGAGGGCTGTGATACCCTCATCGTTGGCGCCGCTAGGGTTGGGCACCTGGAGATAAACAAAAAACAAATTAAGAGGGCTGCCATTTTTTCCCCGTTTTCTACTCATTATCGGCATCTAAACCGTTGTGAGTTCACCACTGTTCAGCCATGTGTTAAGCAATTAACATGCTGTCAAGTTAGCACCTGATGCCTTTAAGATACTGCACATCTGTACATGTACATATGATAACATTTTATGACAACAGCGTCTGTAGATGCTGTTACAATTATAACCAAAGTATTCTTAAGATGAAGTCTTAATGTCTTTCTCATAATAACTTTCTCACAGGAGTGGTCAACCCTCAGGTACTTCTTCAACCTGACGAGTACCCCAATTTGAGATGCGTTCAACATTAATGATAGCCAACATGTTTTTACAGTTTTTTTAACCCGACGGATGGGGGATCAACTTACCTCTGGCATAATCCTACGGACAAGATCAAATTCTCCTTCCAGGGAGGCATCTAGCAGTAAGGCCAAGGGGTCAAATCGTACCCTGATGGTCTTCTTCAAGGCACCTTCCTTTTTCAAGATGCCCTTGACCTCTCCCTTCCCAGTTGAAGTCCGGTTGCTGATGACGGGGGACCTGGAGAGCTGGGACAGGGCAGCAGTGTACTGCTTCTGGCTCAAGATGGCATTGTTCCTGAAGTTCTCATCTTCGTCCTTCTTGCTGGTGTTGTTGGGCTGGGGCTGGGGCTCCGGCTTGGGCAGGTCCGGCTCCTGATTGGTCTCGCTCACTGTGGGCTCCAAGCCTCCAATCTTGAGGAAATTCAGGCTCTCCTTGTCCTCTGAATAGGACAGCCGCTTCTTGAGAGGGCGAGGCATATTCCGCAACCTCTGGAAATCAGGGTGGTGGTAGAGATGGCTCATGGGAAGGTTGAGCGGGCTTGGCGGGCGGTTTGGACTGAGGGGGATATCATCTTCCTCACGCGATGGCTGAGGACCTTGGAGGCCACCAGCTGATGGAGCATTTCCTGGTAAGATCCTACCAGGTGGATTGGGCTGGACGTCTGGGAAGAGACTCCGGACTGCCAGGTTCTTCTTCCCACTATCAGTCGATGTGAGGCCCTTCTCATAGCTGGGGCGGTTGTAATTGCGCATCTGGGCCGGCGGGGGCGGGACAAACATGCCCACCGTGGCTGGGGACCTCTGGTGGCGAGGTCTAGTTGGATCAGGGGCAGCAGTGGAGTACGGCTGAGGAAGCTCAGGTCGAGGTGGAGGAATGTCGGAATTGACTGAGGCAGGAGGATTGGTAACTGCAGTGTGGTCGGACCTTGGTGACCCAGGTTGCGGCCTGGCCACAGGGACAGGTGAGCCATTATGCTGACCAGTCACAGGGGAGGAGGAACCGGAGCTCCTCCCACCAGACAGTTTGGGACTACCAGGGTGAGTAGAAGGTGCAGGAGTGGGACCATACTGGGGTCCTTCGTTCCTGAATGGCGCAGATGACGGTTGACTGGAAACAGAGGGGTACCTCTGACCATTTGGTGCTGGGGGACCAACTCTTGACGGGGAACTTGGAGTTAGCTGATTGGGTCTGGCACTCGACAGTCCAGTTGTGACAGCTCTAGGTGGGGGAGGGGGTTTCTTCTTGCCCTGTGGTGAAGGTGGATGTCTGTTACTGCTCTGGGAGCTGACAGAGTCTGTGCTTACACTCCTGGTCCTCGAGTCAGTCTCTGTGCGGTTAACATTTCCGGAGGGCTGGTTTGCCTGGCGGGACGGGCTGCCTGAGGCTTGTCCAGGACCAAAGCCTGGCGGTCTCCAGTCACCTTGCTGAGGTGGCCCCCGGTCATTCAACAGTTCTTGAGGTGGGGGAGATAGAGCAGCTTCTAGGCTCGCAAGATCGTACATGGGTGACCTGTCCCCAGCCCGCCGCTCGGACAAGGATGACAACCTTGGGTCTGCCTTGGGCACGGGGAGAGGTTGTGAGGACAAGGGACTTCCAGATCGCTGGTTCTGAGGTATGGGAGAGCTGCGATTATCAGGCCGTCTACTCGGCCCCTGTTGCTGGTTGGACAGGCCACTGGTGGGCATGCTGTCAACGCTGGAGTTCTCGGTCAACGAGGAGGTGTCACTCCCACTTTCATTGACGCCTTCGGGCTTGCTGCGTGACTGCTGGACGTTGTCCAAAGATGTGGAGTGCCACGAGGCCGGGGCTTGGTGTGGCCTGCTAGCAGACATGGGCGAGCCCTGCCGGGGGACGCCTGAGGTGCCGCTCTGGTTTGTCCTGGGCTTGAAGCTCTGCGGAGGGAACAGTGTGGCGGGCTTCGGGGGCATTGGACGGCTGGTAGGCCCTGGTCTACCTTGGGCACTGCCACCAGGGGGAGGGGGTCCCGAGAGGTCGCCGTTGGTCAGGGGTGACCTCCTACCAGGGTCACCCGTCATCCCTCGCGGGTCGTTCCTGGAGTTCATCCTGTTACCCGTTTCTCTGGGTTGGCTCCCATTAAATGGTCTGTCGAGCTGTACGTTGCCATTGGGCAACCGAACTGGCACTGAGGCATTGTTGTTGACGTTGGCGCCTGGAGGAGGAAGCTGGGGCTTGCCCAGGATTCGGGTCTTGCGCAGTCGTTCTGTCAGTTCCTCTATGCGTTTGTCAACCACGGCCATCTCCTCCTTCCGCTGGACCATGGTTTGTCGCTGCTTCTGCAGTGTTGCGCTCTGCTCCTCATTCAGTCTGTTACGAAGCTGCAAGATAAAACAAAGACGAAAAATGAAAAATAGGCATTACCTTCATGGATGTACCGCTTCCTTACTTTGACACCATCAGTGTAAGTGCAACACATCAGTGCAAGTGGCCTTGTTGCTTATTATTAATATGCTGCAACAACAAGCAAAACGAATGTAAAAATACTTGGGCCCTAATTGCATGGGATTTCTGAACAGCACTTCATCAGAAGAAATTCTTTGATGTCCTGAACTTTAGATAACGGTATTTCTCTGTTGTGGCAGGAGTTCAAACCCTGGCCTACATTCTGTTTCCAAGATAAAAGATACGACAACTGAAATCTCTTTGCTGACTACAATGTACAAGGAGAGTATAGAAGCTGAATAAACAATCTTCCCAAAACATTAAGCGGCAGCATGACAAAAGCAGCCAATAATTCATAAAGGCAGGCAAATCTCAGAGTTGTTAAGCAAGGACCTTTACTTGATTCACAAAACTTTTTCTAAGCAGCCATGCAATGGGGGTCCAGTCCAAACACCACGTAGTGGTAATTTCTTGACCAGCTGCCAGGGGCCAATTTCATAGAGCTGCTTATGCACAAAATTTGCTTAAGTGGGAAAAAACTTTGCTTAGTAAACAAAGGTTACCAGCTAAAACTCTATCTGATTGTCATGCTAACCAAAAAACAGCTAAATACAATCCCAAAACAATATACATCACATTGAGTTTTGGCTGGTTACCTGATTTATCAAGCAAGGTTTTCTTGCCCTTAAACAAATTTTGTGCTTAAGCAGCTCTATGAAATTGGCCCCTGTTCTGTGAGGGCTGTGTGAAAATGAGTCAGAAGTCAACTGAGCCACTTTTTGAGCAGTAGTTTGACTTGAAAAGAGAAAACGGGGCCCTCTATTTTGATGTATCACTCACTTTAAAATTCTGATGAAAAAGGACACTGAGTGGGGGAAAATTGTTAATGGTTGCTGCTGATTTACAAACATGCAAGATGCTTTCAGAGGCCATGAACTGCACAGTGGCCCTAGTCTCATTTCCACAGTGCAAGTCACCATTACTAAGCGACATCTGTCCAACAATTCAATGGAATGCCATCCTCCACTCGGCACTCACCAAGAGTTCCTTACGCAGTCGGTCCAGCTCCTCGTTGGCTGGCGACCTGTAGACATCGCCGTTGATCCCATTCAGGTTGCCCTGCTTCAGCTGCTCCAGCTGCTGTGTCAGCTCTTCCACCTTGGCCACCGCCAGGGCCAACTCCTTCTCCTTCTGGGCAAACAGGGTACGCACCGACTCCAGCTCGGTGGCTGTCAAGATGAAGGAGATACAAGACACAAGAGAGACGTCTGCATGAAAACAAAGTCTCTGGAATGTACAAGAAATACTTGGAGTATGGGTCTGTCCAAGCATCCCATGACCAGTGACTCCAGTTTAATCCCTGCCAGGGCTGTTAGGTTGCTAGGTTTATCAGGCCTGATCTCTCATCAAGTGTTATCAAGAAACTGTGCAGCATACTACAGTCAACATGCTATTACCCTGCTGAATGCTGAACAACATACAGTCCAATGCAAAACAGTTTCTGTGGCACTTTATTAATGCTTTCATGTTAAACTTACTCAGCAGTTGCACAGGGAACCCTGCCATGTGTATGTTAATGCACAATAATTTTGGATAATTGATGTATTCTGCTGCATTAGCCTTTCACATGTACCAAGGATTTACTTTAAAATTATGGAGAATTTTGCTTTTTCCCCAATCAAACTGGCCAGGATGGAAAGGGATATAAATGAGACATAAACTGATAAATTAAGTCATTCCCCAAGTTGGGATATTTCACTTGTTTCATATCATCTTTGATTGGGAACTGAGCCAACAGTAACCTCTCATAATTCACCCTGAGATTTGGGATGAGTATGCTGATGTCCAATGGAAAAGGACTGACCTTCGAATAAAGAATGTTTTACTGGGAATCTTCAGTGGCAGATTATGGAAGTTTTGCGGAGGAAGCTCTTTGAAAGCTATTGACAGTGCAATCATTTGAAATGCCTTCTCTTTTCCTTTTTTATGAAAGAAACTATATATTTTTCCTTTTTGATAGGAGGGCTAAGGGGGCGTGGCCTCCACTTACAAAGGGTGTGATTGTTATTTTTGGTGGCATCAGCCTGGCCTCGCAGAGTTCGCAGTTTCCGTAATTTCTGCTCCTGGGAGTCCACTTTGTCTCGGAGTCTGCGTAGGCGCTCATCCTCAGCGGCCATTTGCTGCAAAGGAGAACAAAAATGTATGCAGGGTTTCAAAGTTAGACCCTTTTCTTCATTCCATTCCATGGATATTGAACCTTTCTTCTTCATGCACTCGTACGAACATACATGTATATTCTGGATTACCGGCTTAAAGTCTTCTTGTTACCATTAGGTTTTTTTCTGTTGGAGGTAAAAGAATAGTTGCTTTTGGCCACTTTATACAAAACTGTCCTAAAGCACTGACCTAACAAAACAACAGGAAAAATTAGCAAGAGGTCATCAAAATAACTTACACAGTACACACATGTACATACTATCTATGTGTAGAATGTTTAAATCTGTAAGCATGATGGCCCATTTATTGTACATGTATCTCTTCGCATGATTCTGTATAAACTTTACATTCCACAATACACATACATTGTACAGTACATGTAAAAATACCTTGATCACTGAGTGTAATGACCGGGTACATGTACATGTACTCAGTGAGTGTAAAAATTCAATCCAATGACAAGAATAACGAAGGACCATTGCAATCCTTCAGCTACCTATTCATCCATGCACAAATTTCTTATCGACCGCGAATGCAGATTTTTCAGGCACAAAGACGGATCGTCGATATCATTCCTCTTTCCTCTTTTCTCCGTCTTGTCCAAGAATAACAATGGCTCCATCACGTGCAATCCAAGCCCCCCACCGTTACTCAGCTGGGATCCTGAATGTTCGGTGGGCCAATTAAAATTTCAGAGGCAGTGTCACTACCATGGGGCACTGCGCAAAGTCAAGGCCTGGCATGTAGGGTTGCACTGAAAGTGTGTATCGGGTGACTGAACCCTGGAATGCGGGAGAAATAAGGAGCCAAATAATTTAGAGAGAGCTCATCGTACAAAATACTTCAGAAACAAGCCATTATGGGGTAGTTTTCCCTTGCTGTAGGTACATGTACTTTAAGTCTCCCTTATTTTCACAAACTTTCTATCTCGGATGAGTTTCGCATTTCGGAGCTCATGCTGAGCTGCTAAGTGGCATTACATCCTGAAGCTATTTTGCCTTGGTGATAATTGAAAAGATGGCAAGTGAATCATTCTGTAATACAATTTTTACATCGGAGGTGAACTGGAAAATCACAATTACATGTACCGGTAGGGCCTACATTGTACCTACATTTATTCTGGACATAGAAAATGTCTGTTCAGAAAGACTGATTGAATATTTTCTTCCCTCTGAAAGCTGTATTTGCAACATCATCTGGTTCATGTACAGGTACATGTATACCGGTATTTAATATTTTTGAATTTATTACAGAGTTAAATTTGGGAATACACGTACCGGGTACATGTACATGTATGTACATGTATGTGGCATAACATTCAAAATACCTTAGCAATATTGGAAAACATCTCAGCAATCTTTGTTTGATTTGAAAGGTTTCTCAAAGTTTCTAAAATGATACTCTGTTCATTTGGATGGATGATCATAGCTTGTTTTTTTATCACATTAAAATACAGAAAGTAGTTCATGTATAAGTCAAGCAGAGAGCTCCTTATAACAACTGTCAAGAACAAAGTGTTGTGTTACACTTTTTTTACTACACTTCTATACAAATGAAGAACTGAATCTTGAACTTTACAATCCTTATACTTACAGTATATAGATCTTTTATAGCCTGTGTCATAATAAACTTTACTACACCATTCAGCAAAACGTGGCCGTTGTCAAAACTATCCAAAAAACATTCGTACAAAATCCATTCAGTGAACAGGGCTCAACTGGGACTTGATAAACTCCACTGAGAAATACACCAGGTAGACAAAAAATGTCATAATGAACCTCATGTGCAAGGTCAACCCAAAGAGAAATGACACAACAGGTCTTGCTACTATCCCCCACCTGCAGTGCATGTACTGGTACAGGTACATGTACACATACATGTGTGCGCTTGTAACAAGGTGCCTTGTGGGGTACCGGAACAATGGAAGGTACATGTACATGTACCCCACAAGGCCAGTTTGGATCCTCCCCACAAGAATTTCACGAAATAGATATTTCAAATTTAGTCAAAAAGCAGGAATTTTCAAGTGCCATTCATCTGTCACAAATTGAAGTGTTTTATACAAGGGACATACGGTCGGAATTTCAACCCGGGAAACTAAATTTGGTTGAAATGGCAGTGATTTGAAATTTTTTCCGTGTTGTGTGGGAGTTTTGTACACAAGAGCAAAGGAAATACCCCACAAGTATACATGTAAAGATGTAAGGGTGGGTGTACATGTACATGCATATGTGACTGTATAAAGAACTACTATAAATGTACATGTACGTGAAGTAGCGATTTCATGGGCCTTGGATAGGGACACAAGGAACTATTTGATACAAGGTCAAGCACCACTCATCCAGATTGTAAGGCACAACACAATCCAAATAACTCACTACTACCAGTAGGCTTATTCAGTTGTATTTTTAAGCAAGTGACAGAACTTCAGAATACATAAATGGGTTCTTCCACTATATGAGACTGATCAGAAACATCTTGAATGTCTCTGGGCCAATTTTGATGACCTCAGAATGATATTTGGCAGAGGGACTCCAAAATTTGGACTTTTGAGGCGTCGGAATAATGAGGCGTCGGGCTTATGGGCAAATTTTTTTTTTCAGCCTCATACACGTATTTTGATGCCTCAAAGGTCCGACGCCTCATAAATCCGACATCGGACTAATGAGGTGTCGGACTTAATGAGGCGTCAGTGCGATTGACTGTGAAACATGGAAGAGGATAGATACTTATGAAATACAAAAGAACCACATACTGTAGTGTACATTAACACAGTATATGAACAATAAATCCTGTGCTTTTCAGTGCACTGCCTGAAATAACATTTCAAGCAGCAAATGAATTCACCAAAGTCCTTGGACTGGCTTCAACCCTGTTATATCAAAATATTCATTTTTCAATATTTTTTCAATATAAAAATGACCACAAGGGCCTCTTCAGTTCAAGGGAAGGTTTACACTCAGGATGTGAGTATACCAATTGACCTACCAGTAGAGAATGGTAATTATTACTGAAAAGTCTACAGTCATTAATAATGAGGTGACTGCAACCTGTCAAAGGCAATGTGTATCTACATGTATATGGAAAACTTTCTGAAACTTGCGTTGTCTCCAAAATTCTACAAAAAGAGTGTGGATTCCTGTATAAAATCATCTTTTCAGATGACAGAGATTTTACATTGTTTGACTTCCTTGAATCAGGATGTAAGAGGCCTGCCAACTACAGTCAAGAGTGAAATATATTCCCAGAGGGTAATGTAATGAAAAACACACAGAAACAACTTGAAGGCTAGGGTCTATCTACATGTAAATTCACAATAGGCCAGACTACCTCATGTTGCAGTCACTCAGGCTGTTCTCAATCAAAAGCTTTTCACAAGGAGGGGGAGGAGCTTCCTTTTATTCCAACAAGGACTTAGTTTTCAAGGATAATATACATGTACATGTACAGGGTGATATCTCTGTTGGCTGGTTCAATCATGGAGCTGCATATATAGCTCCATGGTTCAATCATGATCACTGATCCAGTTTTTTTTTTTTTTCATCTCCTCCATCTGCCAATCAGGCAAACATTTGTCTTTCAACTCTTATTAGCTGAGCAGGTATTTTTTCCATGCTGTAACCTTTTCCTCCCTGGTACTTTAACAGCAGTCCCCTCTCCCCCCTTTTGCAAACCCACTCACCTGCTGTTTTTGCTCTTGTTGCTTCAGGAATTTGAGACGCTGCTGCTTCGCAACCAGCGTCTGTTGCTGGGCCTCAATTTGGTGTTGCTGCCGCTCGGCCATGTCCTGGAGCTCGCTCAGCGACAGGTCAACACCGGGTGGGATCTGCAAAAGTACACCAAGACAAGCTATTCATGGCCTTTTTACTTTACTTTACAAATGACCACGCACTATAGTCTGCAGTTTAACTGGAGTGAATCTCTGCACAAGTGACCATGAAGACTACATGTATGTACATGTACCGGTACATGTAGCCTGTTCACTACCGGTATGTTTCAAAAATCCAGAGAGAGACCTTATGATCAAAGCAACCAGCCATGCAAATGCTGAAAACCTGTCAAAAAGACAAGTAATACATCTAGTTCCTAACTTAAAATACATATACATCACTGTAGATCCTTGCCAAAGTTTATGAACACATGGTACATGTACATGTACATGTGTACATGTACATCTGATCAGGCCAATGAAACCACCTTGAGTTTTTCTCAACTAAGCAATGTCTCAAAAGCCAGTTCACTCAATAATATACAGTTTATGTATACATGTAGTGTTTCTTGTCCTCCTTCTGGTGAACAAAATAGGGTTCCGGGTGATGTCAAACTGTAAGGTTGCTGGGATCATGATCCTTTCTGTGGTGCATGAACCACACACCAAGCCAATTACCATCTCTAAGTGCCATGAGAAACTGCCAAACCCTGTGTTTCACACCAGTCACGGTAGGGTATGATTTGAATCCAATCTCCATGTTCGGAATGTATGGATATCAGTACATCTGAAACATGTCACTTCCAATTGCCCCAACTACTGAGTGACTAATACACCGCTCTCACACTGCATACTGTTCCTGGGGGCAGCCAAAGTTTGGAGAAACAGTCACACTTGGTTGGTGTCAGACTTAACCAAGAAATGTACAGTGCATTTACCCCATTCCTTTTGAAAGGGGGTGGACATGTACATGTGAGGGTCGCAGTGTTTATTATTCGGTGCTTTGATAGGCACTGGTACATGTAGCTGCATGAGATTATTCCTAACACACAGTGAACTATTATTTTGTTTTTGTTCTGATAACCAGCCATGCTGGATAGTTTTATAAGCCACTGGTGGGCAAAAAACGACAGTGACATACATACATGTAGAAAGAACAGACCTACATGTGCATGTGTACACACATAACACATACATGTACATGTACTCCTACTGGGTACATTATTACAAAATTAAACAGAAGACCCCTGCCCAAAACCCCTAAATTAATTGTGTTTTCCTAATTGCCTGAGACTGATCCAGACAGTGTTCATACCGGTATATGTACAAGGCGATCATGTGTCTCGTTTTTGAAAATTTTGCACCAGTATTTGAGCCTACATGTACATACGTGGATGAACATTATGGTCGTTTTCCAATACTCGACTTGGGCTCCGTCTCAGGCTTCAACAATTTTTTTTACTTCCTGACTTTGAGGTTGTAAGAGCAATAGTAAGTCTTCTGGTGCCACAAAACATCAAGTACATGTAAGATGCAAAACAGCCAAACATTACATTATTTCAATTTAAGTTAAACGCTTCGACCCACGATCGGGGATTGGTTTCCTACATGAAGCCTGAGACGGAGACGAAGTTGAGTATTGGAAAATGGCCTAAGTTACATGTATATCCTTTGTAAACATGTACCGGTACATGTACTTTACATATATCTATTCATACGTGTTTGAAATTTGTGTTTATACACGTACATGTATGAACTATACACGTACACGTACATATATACAAATATGTACTTGGTACCGTACATGTACTTGGTTGGTTTCCTCCTGAAACATCCTCTAGGGATCCTAACTACATGTACACGTACATATAGGACATACTGGCAGATGTACATTTTACAAGTGAAGCCATTTGGCATACAGTTGCACTGAAGCCTTATTCACAAGAAATGGATACATAAAATTCTCATACGGGCTTTTCATTTTAGATGCCAACTGCTAAAAGTAAAACCAAATTGATTCTTCAGGGCTCTGTTCAAATTACATGTACCAGTACATGTACATGTACAAAGACAAAAACAAAGTCGCATCTTGGTTGTTTGTTTCCTTTGTGTATGAACTGAAGGAAAGTATCACATATACATGTATACCAGTACTTTATAAATACACATGTAACATGTACATGTACCATACATGTATGTGTACATACATGTACATGTGCTTTTAAAAGTATACGAGTACGTACAATACACCTGTACACTTGCATAGCTGAATGCTAAATGAGACAGGTGTGATGACTGCTGTCAATTTTATCACAACTACCAGTAATTGTTTTAGAGAACAAAATGAAATATGTACATGTACATGGTATGGCAGCTTTTTAAGTACCGGTGTTAATACCTACGTGTACATGTACTGGTATGTACTGTAAATCATCTACACAAATGAAAGTATGACATCTACAAGTGCATAAAACAGAACACCCAAGCTATCAAAGAAAGGATGGCCCTTATCGATGCAGAGAATATACTCACAAATACATGTACATCAAAACATGTAGAAACCCATGGGGAGCTTGAACATAAATTGTTCCTGTGCATGCTGAGAACTCCTCTCGGACATCAGTTACAAATTAGGTAAACAGAAAAAAGCTGAGACAGTACTCATTTGGAGTGGAAATCACTCTTTACGATGTACAGAGGCGACCTGTACAATCTGGGCCAACTTGTTAACTGGACCAAGTACACAATCCCAAGAACCAAACGTCTGTATTTCAGAAAGCACGCAAAGCCACGTCCCATAGTCAGCTTGCTTGATTACGATTTATCCCCAGGACAAAATGGCACACATTACAGACGGTCTCCTGAGAATGCCAACACGACATCACGAATAAAATACAATTGCGAGTAAAATGTAACAGAAAGCAAAGCCCCCCACCCAAAGCAATCACTGTAACCACTGTTACTCTTGATTCATAACCAGGGCTTGGCAAGCCGGTCCCCCACAGACTTACCAGGAACTCTCCGCACACAAGAGAGTTAGGACGGGCCGGTAACCGGCAATAGACCAAATCCTCATCTTTGTCAGTCCTCATCTCATCCTTCCTAAATCCATTTATCGTTCCCCAACCCCCGTAAAAACAGGCACTTGGGCTGAAGCACTCCATTGCTCACATCACAGTGAAAATGTGCCTGCCTTGCCATAACCCGGCAATCAAAAAGAACTCGAAAGTGGGGTTTTTTTTCATGCAAAGAGTCAGTAAGAATCCGCTTCAAAGGAGCACAAGGTCTCGACAGAAAGAGGAGGCCAACCTCCCAAAATCCTAGCAAAGCAGTGAATGAAATCTGATAGAATATGAGGTCAGCAGGACACCCGCCGGTGAGCACTGATTGAAAACTGGCAAGGAGAGAGCAACTCAGAGTTAGTTAAGCATCGTCCACCAGCGAATGCTGTGATGATGAGAAGTCAGGCCTGGGCTCCTTGGGGTTCAAGACCCAGCCAGTGGGTGGTGCGACCAGATGAATTGTCTCAGAGGATTTATACAGGGTTGGGGTTTTGTGTCCGCATAACTTCACATCATGGATCGGAATGTTTCCTTTTCATTCCTTTCTTTCAATTTTAAGAGAAGATCCTTCTTGGAAGCATGTGGTACTCAACTATGAGCCATAACATATGTTTATTGTGTGTTAATGACAGTTTGGGATACATGTACATTATCAGTGCATGCACATTTACCAGTATCTGTACATGCACATGTAGGTGAAGGATTTGTAGTAAAGCTGATGAAATAAATAAGAAAACCTGTCAATTCAAACTTAATTTTTTGTTTTATGGGTCGTACATGTACATGTACAAGTACACATGAACAGCTGTTGAAATGCATATACCGGTATCACATCTGACGCTGATTAAAAATGTAGGCCTACTCCTGCCTAGAGAAACAGTACAACTGTATGCCATGTATCCACCCGGTAAATAACAGAGAAGGAAAACCTGGAATCAGTTTGATCATCTGCATCTGCATGTACATACCTGTATGTACACATAAACAGCTGTTGAAATATCACATCCGACACTGATTAAAAATTACACGGAGAAGCAGTACATTTGTACAAGTACACATCTGCATGCCAAGTACACGTAAAACTTGTAATCACTTTGGATCATCTAAATGCACACGTACATGCTGTTGAAATATCATCACGTCCGACACTGATTAAAAAATGTACACAGCAGCAGCATCTATTTTCCTTGGGAGAGGCATCATTAAGAAATAAGGCGTCAGCGCTGAAAAACATCTGAGAGTTGATAAATCACGCTGTATACGTTCTGCCTCTGCGTCCTGTAACCTTAGAGGATGAAATCTCTCCTTGTCTATCAGCACTGTGCAATCTCCATGGAAGCCATCAATTTCCTTCTTGGCTTGGCCAATTTTTTTTTTAGTTTACCAGTACTACAGGTAGTGAAGAAATGAAGGGCCAAATGCACGTGCATCCATGGATCCTTCCCACTGAAAGAAAACACTCCCTTAAAAAACTGGATGGATGGTTTACAACTGCTAACAGTCATTAGGAATTACAATTCCTGCTAAAAGGAGTTTTTTCTGTTCTCATCCATCAATTCTTTTCCTCAAAGGTTAACTTTTCATGCTGTTGTGTGGGATTATAAATTAAGTTAGCAGTAATGCATCTGTAGGCACTTGGGAATTGGTCCCACTAACGAAGGCTGACAAGGGCTGGCACACATGACAACAATACTTCTGTGGAAATTTGAGAGAAAATCTTTGGCAGCAAAGTAATGAGTTAATATGATTACAGCCCCTGTCAATTGACATGTTGGTGTTTTGGCATTCTTTCACTTGGATCTATGTACAAATAACAGTACGCAATTTTTACACATGTACATGTACATGTAAGAAACACCATTCACTGACACGATGTACACATACATGTACTTCAGTTTTAATGCAACTTGCTTAGCTTTTTCAAACATTTCTGCCGGTACACATTAAAAGTAAAATATACATGTACATGTACCTGTATGTACGTGTACATTCTTGTAGCTACATTGTAACTCAAACATCACTTGACATAAATACATTTTGCTTCCAAATAATTATAAATCATTAATAATCTTATTTCACAGTTTTTCACCGGCTTAAGGTTCAGGCATATTACAATTGGTATCAGTACATGTACATAGCTGTACACTGTAGAATGTAGATGATACATACGTACAGTGTACGTACATGTACATGATTTTGTGCTGATTATCCAGCATACAAAGAGAATGGGGGTGGGGCCTGAATTTATTACACACCCACTAATGCAAAGTGCTTAACACTGTCTTGATCAAATCCTTTACAATCCATCAGGAAGTTGTGGTCAATTTTGCATCCAGATGTGATTACATTCTGTAACAGAATGCTTGCAAAAAGTAATGCCTCTTAAAGTACAAGGAATGTACCACTGGTCTGTTTCCTTCACAGCCCAGACTTGCATATTGTATTTAAGAGGATTCAGACACATTTCTAGGAAAAATGCATGAGGAGTTAGGGTTGAATCTTTTAAGCTCGAAACTCAAGAGGTACTACATGTCATGAGCATGCGCAGGTAACTGTGTATTCAAACCTGTACGTGTAACGGCATAATGGAAACTCTTTCAAAGACAAAAATACTTGGAACTTTCAGCACCATTTTATTCTAGACACTTGTAAAATGTGCCACTTGGCACAAGCAGAGCAACTCAGTAAAAGGTCAAATCCAGGGGGAATTTGTTTTAATTTTCCATTCAAATTTTGCCTTTAGTTTCATTTACCATAAGCTGAAGACCCTGGCAAGATGTACATGTACATGATGATGATGGTGTTTTCCACTTCGGCAAACTTTCAGTTTCATTTACATCCCCCTATTAAATAACACACTCTGGCAAATTGACGCAGCTCAATCTTCTCCTTCATAACCATCAAAATCAATCCACCAATTATTCCCCCCCCTCGGTTTCAAGGGTAAAACTGAGACAACGATTCCAGATCCCGTGATGGGGCTTAAACAGAGAGACAAAGCCAAAATATGGAAACTGTCTGTGAACTGCCCACATGTTTATGGCCTTGTCCCTGCCTCCCGCCTGCGTCTCCTCCCAAACACATCATCTCCACATCACTGGACATGACAAGCAACCCCCTACCAGCCTCCTGACATGCTACACATAATAGAATACTTAGCAATCCTGTCTTTCCTTGTACGGGGAGGGGGGGGAGAGCACTAATCAGTGAGATGAGTAACGTTGAAAGCCCAGACAAGAGACCAGCTCTGGGGAAAACATTACACGCATGGGTTCTGGTGCGGTAAATCAACGCTGGCGACTTACATGCATACCTACGGGAAGTACACGACTGCAATAAGTGTACATGTACATGTACAGTATATGTACATATAACTTTACTGCACCTGTGTCCTTTCTCTCTTTTGTGCTAATTATTATTTAATGCTGCTTGTCCACATGGGCAGGTGGCTCTGAGGATATACACACATGCATACATGTATAAATAAAAACACACCAAGGTCTTTTAGCTCAGATAAAGTTGTTTATCTTCATATTACAAATCATTTCATTGTCTCACTTTGAAATTAAGCCACCTGTTCTTGGAGTGAAATAGTTTTCACACACAAGTATATGTTCCCATATAGGCCTACACCATACTTGTCTTTTTCATTAGTTTATTTGGTAGCATGCTCATCTACCGTCTCACTGATGCAATGTCGGTTTTTCCAGTCGGCCAAACTGGCTTGAAGGTCTACTCATACATGTACCCACCAAGATTTCATTTTCAAACTTAACTTACTGGTATACCCATTGCCAAAACTCCATGGGATTAGGCTCACACATGTACAATGAAACCCCTTCACACTTAAGTCGGTATTTTAAAGCTTTTAGATGTAAAAGAAAAAACTTGAGTTTGGATTGCCTTGAATTTAAAATCAAACATTACCCCAGTAGGCCTTCATGTACAGGTAGCAACTTTTAAACAATGTCTCTGAAGATTATTGAAAATGCTCTTTTTTCATACAAATCTTACCCTTCTCCCAAATTTTTGTACCCTCATTTTTCACCAGGTGATAATTTTCAACCTCTGCCCCGCCATAAAAAAACTACTCCACTGCTTAAGAAGTCCTTCAGAACCAACTCAGAATAATGACTACTCTAATGGGCCACCACCACATGGCTAGTCTGCCATTATAATAATAAATCACCCCTTGTGGGACCTCTGCCAACCTTAGTATTATGCTGAACAATCATTTTTCTGAGACCCAAAAACTAAAATACATGCACAGTATATGGCCAAAAGTAAGTACGTGGAAAGTATGGCAGATTTGGTGCTGGCATTTTGGCCATATTGCTCAGATTTCAAAGGACAGAGAATGTACTTGTACAGTAAACATTCAGTATGTCATAATACAATGTACATGTATATGTATACTGTACACTGTTGTACAATATATGGTACCTGCCAGTACCGTACATGTACATGCCAATTTAGGGTACTGAAATGTTTTGCTCAATGTACAAGTACATGTACACGTTCACGCTGCATTTTTAATATGTACAATTTAGGCCGACCAATTAGTATTGTATTCTAGTAAAAATATTATTATCCTAAAAAAAAATTTGAAAAACTTAAACAAGTCTTTTTAGAGAGAATGTACAAACAGAAGTGTTACGGGTAAATTGTTTTCTTTCATCCTGACTGTACTTCAACATCACCAGCTTCAATATTCCAGCCTAAGAGTACATGTACAAGTGTTTATTGGTGGGACGTTTTCTATTACAAACAGCACTTCAATTGACAGGGTCAATTTCACCATTTTATTTCCCTCCAGAGAAGAACAAAAGAGGTTGACTGGAACCATAATGTAAACACTGACTTTAAACTGCCTCTCTGAGCCTGGGTGAATGAACAATGTCATCTTCGTCATCATCACGCTCAAAGAGCTTCATCCCGAATTCCAGAGGGACTCGTAACCTGCAAAATATTTGGCAAACCAGAATCCAAGAAACTCGGATGTGTTGGTTTCACCTTTGAACTCTCTTGTTGTGGGTTGTTTGCTTACACTGTGGTGCGGTTTGTTGTCCATTCTACATCACTGAGTACCAAAGTATGCACTGACAATGCATGTGGTTTTCAACCAAACCAAAAATAAAAATACAGTAAATTTCACACAAGATTACATTTATTTGTATGGTACTGGTAACAACACTGCTAAATTTATAACCTCCGTGCACACAAATCCAGTAACTTACAATACAATGTACATGTACAGTACATACTGTGTGTGTACATGAACATACCTACCGGAACATGTCAGAGAACAATGGTTTAGTACATTTATGTAAACTTTTCATCTAGAACAAAACACATGTATTAATATTACGAATTTGAGAAGCCATTCTCCTCAGATCAGTCGGCAAAGATCTGTGAGGGAAAATGGTGAAATTAAGAAAATTCATCAAATAATCAAAACTTAATAAATTATGGACACAGCATCATAACACTCAGTATCGTGTATCCACGGTAACCACATTACCATTTTTATTGCCAATCTGAGGCACACATGCATATCATCTCAGATAAACATTTCCATACTTGTCAGACAGTTCCCAAACAAGTCCAGTTTGTAGAAGCGCATATTCTGTGGTTCTTGAGTCAGTCAGTAAATTGAGAAAAACTCAGAACTTCTTAGAGTGCAGTTTTTGAAAATTACGCATGTATGTGCACATGTATGTACATGTATGTAGTTTCAAAGGAATACTGTAAATTCCTACACATTGTGAGTAAATATGCATTTGTGGAGGAAAGAAATTACATTCATTTCAAACTTTCCCCCTTAATATTCAATACTTGACATGCTTGAGGGAGTTTTTTATAATCACTCCCACATGAACAATTGCAGTCATGTTCAAGCGTGTACTAATCCTGTACATGTACATGTATGGATGAGGTGCATCAAGGATACTGTATGGATGAGGCACATACGGTACATGTACACGGGTACACTGTACATGTACATGTATAAGTATGTACATGTCTCCACATGTAAATGTACACGTACTAGGAGTCTGTGTTGCATGACTTCGGCAAATACAGTACCTTATACATGTAAACTTTGAACTACATTTAGATAGCGGACATACACGTACAGTGTGTTTTATCGCTAAGGAATGTGTCTTCAGTCATCCACAGAATGGTTCATTGTGACATGTATTTGTACATGAAGAGAGATAAGGTCATGTGCTTATTTCCCCCTCAATACCCTCCGGCACTCCTAGCACTGTCTGGAACCTTCGAACAATAGATGTCACTCACTGAAATGTGCAGTTTGCGTCACCTCCAAGAAAAAAAAAGTCACCCCTTCACAGAAACAAGGTGGTTGTATTCAGATATGCAGGATGGATCCCCGTCGCCTGCCTGTACTGTGCAGCATTGTAGAACTATATTCTTCACAGGAAATAGTGGAAAAAATTTGCAACCTTTGTCTGTCCTACACAAAAAAATAAATTGTACAAAGGAGTACAGTATAAAAACTATTTAATGCACAGACTTAGAGGATACCTTTTACAAGTCTCAGGCTGCTTGCCTGTCCTATCAATAACAGTACAGTGTATTTTTTATCCAGCCCACGTCTTTTTTAACAATTGGTATAGTCAACTTGTGTGAAAGTGGAGATAAACACATTATGTTATTATATTATGTTAAAAAAGACGGGCACTTTTCAAATTTGTGATGCATGTAGGGTAGTCTGCAATGAGAAGCAATTGTGTATGTACACAACCAATATTCACAGATATGGACAAGATGCATACCTACCAGTAAAAATCAGTCAAATGGATTCTGAACATTGCAGCCATTTTTAGAAGGTTTTTGAAAACGTGCAGAATTTGGTCCCATGAATGTGGCAACTACCAAACGAAAACTTGCAAGTGTGATGACCAAGAATATCTTATGTTTGATCGGACAGAAATTACTCAAATATACATGTATACTGAGTTATTTGAGTGACACAGCTCTTAACTCTTGATTCAAGATACCAGTAGTCATACAAAATATTTACCAGTACATGTATATCGCCTACTTGCCAAGGCCCGCATACCGACACCTCAGGACAATGACAACAGAAGAATGAGCTGATCAATTCTCATGAGATTATGCACCAATGCTCCTGAAGATCTTTACGTCAAATCTGTTCCTTCCATTTGCCAACACGACATCAAGATGAACTTTTTTCATGTGTTTGCATTTGGCTCACATTTTAGGAGTAGTTACCGGTGCATGTATATGTGCTCAGGCGTAGGATGGGGTGGGGGTGAAATGCATAAGTACATGTACCATGCATGTACATGTATGTAAGGTGTAGAACGTTGGGGGAGACTGGTGGGGATACATGTATTGTTGATTTTGTAATCTCTTCCCTTTGACACAGTGTACATGTACACATACACTGTACACGTATGGCCCTTGAAGTGACTTTATCCAGTGCCAACCACTGGTCATGCCCCTGTCACCCACAATACCTTCTCTCCACAAAAGCCCCACATTGATTTGTTGCGTGCCAACATAGGGCATTGTTTAGCCCCAGACAGGGGGGATTGGGCCAACAGTTCAGAGCTGCCACCCTGCTGAAGGAACTGAGTGATTGCAGGGGGGGAAAAGGCATTGATCAGGGCAGATCGATCCTAACCACTACCGCACAAAAGGTCAGGTATGCAGATCATACAGAAGCTGGTTCCTGTCATAAAAAGGATGTGCATGAATGATTAATGGGGGGGAGGAGGACCTGTTGGCCATAGCACACTTGACAAGGATAACTGCTGAATGCAGTGAGGGGTGCACATTCCCCCATACAAATGGAATAACTTAATACCAACATTCCAATGGCTTATATTTTACTGAATATACATGTAAGTTGTAGCTTTTCAAAACTAGTCCAGGCTAACTTGACCACTTGTGAACAAGTTAAATGCCAGTCTGAGCCTGGTACCATATTTCCTTTTCAAAAGATCACCTGCACTGTCCCACATGTACTTTTTTAGGGGCCTGGGTTAAAAAGTTGAATGTGTGGCTTCATGGCATCTTTTGTTTCTAGTCATGTCTTCCCTGCAGTGACTAAATCTATACACAAGTGTATGCATAATATTAATGAGATGGCACAAAAACCATACAGCCTACATGTACCGGTACATGCCCTCATGCACTATTTGTGGCACCCACAGAAAGATGCTGGGCACAGCTCTGCACAAATTTGTACATGTACATGTACATGTACGCCTACATACAAAGTACTACATGTACATCAGTCATGCACACTTCTATGCCATGTGTGCACACACCAATGTGCACATGCTGTCCTTCATGTACTGTACAAACTGCCACTGCTTGGTAACAAAATGCCTAAGTTAGACTAGTATTATCATTCACACATGTACATGTACACCGGGGTACTACATGTACGTGTACCCGAAACTGGTACAAAGGACCAAGAGTGAGCATCAGTAAATACTGAGGTTGTATACAGACCTGTACAAACATTCCTCCTCAATATACCGGTATGAAATCTATCCCACATTGTACATGTACATTTCCCCCTAGATTCCCTCTTAATTTACACAAGTTCTTCATTTCTCCCTCAACTTTGAGGCAGCAGCTGTATACTCGTACATCAGTACCCAGCCCATGTCAATGTTTTTTCTAATCATTAAAACCTTTATTGTTATTGAAAAATGTCTTTACACTGTGAGTACCCTAAAAGCTTGCAAACGGTGATTACTCCTGTGAACTGTACCGATGCCGTGGTACACACATGTACATGTACTGTACCCGTACAGTTCCTTAACAAATACATGTACAAAATATTCACATACATGTACCGGTACATGTACATGCTGTAATTCATTCAAGTACACGTACATTACATGTACATCTGAAGGCACAAATTTAGTACGGTATGAATGCCAAAATGCATTTGACGAAGGGAAAAACATTCATCAGTCTCGTAAAGGGGCTACACACTCTTTACAGATATTAGCGATTAGGGCATCATGAATACAGTCTGCCAAACAAGATGGCCAGGTGGTCAGGCAGCTGCAGATACAGACCACATACAATGGAATCCATAATATTTATGGAAAATATCATATATTTTACGGCCTTGAAAATGCCCACAACAGAATAGTGAGACGTTTATTAATAGTACAGACGCACCGGTTACGTAGACTCTACGCACATGTAGGTAGAGTTTACGAGAACGTACTACTCAATCAGACAGACATTGAGTGAAATGGACAGCGCGTTCCTAAATGCATACATCTATGGCACTGTTCAATTTATTGACCTCTGTTGGTCAGTCAAGAAAACTGTGGATGGCTCACATGTAGTGAGTTGTACACACGTACATGTACATGTACTCTATGTACCGGTGTGTGTGTTATATAAAGAAATTTCAAGTGAATTAAGTGTCAAGTACAAATATCCAAAGCAAAATGACAGCCTGATTTTTTAATATTTTGTTTATTATATTTAGGGGCAGACATACCGGTATGTAAACAAACATCTATATTTAGAAACATGTTTATATTTCAAAAAGTGAAAAAAGTGAATATGTAAAAGATTTTTCACCTTCCTACATTTGATTTGCAAACTAAACAGTCCGTCAACAAATTCACAATGGACTTCCCCTCCCTCATCTAAAAATGGTCTAGCGACCCTCAGGAAAATTTCCTGTTTCTTCCTGGGCAAAGTCTGCAAAATGAAAGCAGCAGTCTCCGCTCCATCAGGGTGCTTGTAACTCAAGAAAATCAAGAGATTTGTGGTGCCAGACAGGTGGGACTTGGGTTTCAAAGGACAGATTGCTGTTACACGAATGATACACTGGCAGCACTATGCCAAAATCACTCACTCAGAAACCCAATACCGGAATGCATGTGCAGGAACAAAAAGGATTTAATAGACAGGATGTGGGCAAACAATTCCCAAAAGAACCTTTTTTCATTAATGGGTTACAGAACTTTTTAAAATTTACTTCAAGTAGCAATGTGAATACCAGTCAATTCGTAACAACACAGACAAATTCAGCAACAAACAATCTTTTATATACATGTATTGGTACATGTCCTACATGTACATGTATATTTAAATTTTTCACTTGTACATTTAGGTACTCTTGGAAGAAATAAGATAAAGCATTTGAACCAACCAGAAAAAACAGGTCTTTCATTCAAAAATTAATTCTAAAAAAGAAAAAACCAAAACAAAGAGAATTTTGGCTTTATACACTTATCGGTATGGCACTCTTCCCGTATTTTCTCTGTACCAAAAATCTGCCAGCGAAGACCGAAGCTTGACTCTGAATCTCAGTTTGACCACAAAATGGATAGGCTCACACATATACATGTACAGTACATACATGTATAGTACATGTACATGTACCTCTATGTACAGTACACGTACTGTGCATGTTTACATGTACACTGTACATACTGCTTTACACTTTTGGTACCAAGATGTATCACTGTTTGAAATTCAGAACAACCACGGGAGAAGAACAAACTAACAGGTTTTCATTCTGTAAACATGCACTGTACCATAGGCAAAGTAGAAGACTATTTCACTGTCTGTACGACTACTGGTACCGTAGAATGGTTCATGATATTGTCCGTGCACAACAGGTACTGGTGGTATACAGGCTATGTTCAATGTACGGTACAAGACACCAAATCAGCATTGTTACACTTACCATATTCATCGGTAGACTGTAGTGTAAACTTATTAACCTTGGACAGATTTGTAACTGGAAATGAAGGGGAGCCAGCTACTCACTCTGTACCTTCCAAGGCTTCCACTGACACTTCATAAACATCTAGAGACAAACACTTGTTGCACATTATATCCAATATCCAAGTTCCAACAGGGAGTACCGGTGTACCAGTAGATGTACATATGCTAGTAGTATGTACATGTACTTATATGTACAGTGCATGAATCTGTACAAGTGTAGATGATCATCAGAGGATGAACAGTACCGGTACGTGCATACATTACATGTACATCAGTTCCTTATTTATAAGAGCAAACTGAAGTGCCCAACATGTCTGTTCAGTTCTCCAGAGCAGTCTGAGCAGCACTCCCACAAAGTCCATGTACTGGGGGTACAGTGCAACTACTACTACAGTACCCAGTGCAGTTAGATGTTGGAGGAGGGTTGCCCTGATGCCAATGCAGTGACTCACTGTAGGGATGAGTACACACCTCCAATGATCAACCACTGCAGTCAGGCTTGTCCCACACAGCATTAACAGCAACCTGTAGTCAGATGCTCAGAGAGTGCGTGGGGCCGGGCCCAGGCTCAGTGGTGGGGAATGCAAACAGCAAGTTGATATATGTACATTGTATATTACTAGGTACAATTAGTCAAATTTCAATCGGTGCTTATCAGTTCCGGCAGGAAATACTGACAAGTACATATATGTACATGTACTTGGGTCCAAAAATATGATACATACATGTACATGTACTACTAGTGTACAATGTACATGTACCGGTACATGATCAGTACCAGATCAGTCACCATGCCACACCATACATGTACAGTGTACATGTAGCATGAATGTACATGTACATGTATCTAAGGCTAGAAATTAAAAGACACAGTCCTACCGTGTATTTCTTGAAATGAAACAGTGTTTGCCTGTACATGTAGGCGTTCTGCCGATGACATCATCAAATCAGCCTGGGAGCGTGAACGGCCAAAAGGGGATTATTTGTGGGCGGGGAAATGCAGGATCGTTTTATTCATTTTGGTGTCACAATTAATGGGGTAAACATTGAATTTATGATGTTTTTGAAATGCTTACTACCATATTTATTGTTATTTTGAAATACTTCACGTGAACTGAATGTTTTCGATTTCTGTTAACCTTTAATACTCATAGTTCAAAGTTCACCGTTTTTACAATCAGCAAAATTCATATGCAAAACCAACAACGCATTAACTGTTAACATGACCGAACTGAAAGGTCCGCAAAAATACCTGTACATGTACCGGTAATTGTCTTTAGTTCAATAATTCTGGATTTAGTGAGGAGAAACCACCTTGGAATGTTAAAGCTAATAAGCTAAGCTACAATGACAACATTGAATCCAAACAGCATGAACTAATGCTCTCCCTTTACAACCCTAAACATGTACATGAACAATCCCAGTGGATTTTTCTCATAATTTCTTCCAAATTAACAGTGAATCTTTCAAAAGGAATTTTGAAAATTTCCTGTAGTAAAGTAGGCCGATTGCTAATTGGGTGTATTGATTAAATCAGTGTCCCCCGCCCACCAAGTAAGACATTCTATTGGTCATTTGGTTTACATGTCTGTATTTTCTACACATCATGATGAGGCCAAACAAATAATAGTTGTGCTTCAGGTTATCTGCCCTAACCTAGCATATCACGCCAACCTTAATTTTTTTATTGAAAAAAAACTTTTATGAAATATACTGTTGCCTACCCTCATGCTTATTTTTATACACAAAGCTTTGAAATTGTTTTAGATTTTGACATTTTGGGGCTTGAAAATTTGATGTTTTTCTCCCATGTTAATTGGTCTCATGGTAGTTATCGGTGTGATCATGATCAAGCATACCATAAATGCATACCATAGTAACCATAAACATGGATTTTACGCAGGGTCTGTTCAGAGTTTAACTATTTGTTTGTGTATTTCATCTGCTCATTGTACGTAAACTAAAAGTATCATTGATATTAAACGCAAAAGCAGACTGGGGCCCAGACTATATACATGTATCACATCACGCACGTTGTACTTGAAGCTTGCACGTTGTGCTTGCACGTGTCATGGCGGTGGAAAGCACACTGTGAGCTGGGGGAGGAGCTTTGGCCTTAGAATTTGGGAAATGCACTCACATTTCAATAAGTAAAATAATTAGGTCAAATTCTTTGTCCTTCATTTCATGTAAATGAAGCTCAGTTACTGTATTTACAGAATGAATAAGGGGTGATGAATAGCAGATACACTGTACCACTTTACCAGGCAGAAAGCAACAGCTTGCACCAGTACATGTATGTACATGGACTGGTTCCTTTAATTTGTAACTGTTGACAGTATGGACTTGGAGAACATGTGTTTTTGAAGACTTTGTACATGTAGAACCTGCCCCAGCAGAAATGCAACCAATGGTAGAACCAGACACTTCACGTTCATACACCTCCACATGAACATGTGGAACGTACATGTATACATGTAAACTGTACATGAGCCGTACTTGTACCGTATGTGACAAAAAAGTGCTCTCCTGAGGTTGCCTGGTGTACGGTACCGGTAGATTGCCAGAAGTAACTTTCGTCACGTGACCAATAATGCTTCATATGGTTTACTTACATGTAAGATTCTGTCATTTTTGACAAAACATGAATTTACGGTACATTAATTACTACCTTGTTGGTTTTCAACTTTTCAAGGTATTTGATCATCCCAAGCTGATAACGTGTACCGAGCATGACAAGAGCTAACGTCCTTCATTCCATTTATTACTTCAATAAAATTTTTGAAATGTCCTACTCACCTTGAGATCTTCTTGCATCCCTTCGCTCTTCCTCATCCTCTGACCTACGTGAACCACAAACCAAGCAATATTTAACACATATTACATTGACCACCAAAAAAAAGGAGAGACACCCATCCAAGCAAACAGATGTCTGTGCAAACTTTTGAAATTTCAATTGGCAGATGGCTCTCACAGAAAGACAAACCATCTGTGGCATTAATTGAGACCACTGTCTCCCATCAAAATGCATCTGTCAAGGATCCACGCTCCTTCCCAGCAGAAGGGGCACTGAATGCTGGACCACACTGCCCTCTCAAATACTACCACATGTACTCCAACTCCCAAGGTGCATTCCTGGAATTGCACACATCATTTGTGCACTCAACACATGATTTGAGGGGTACCAATCTTGCATGGGTAGGCATACCGGTATGTCATGAATCCAACAACTGGGGTAGCATGTACATGTACCTGGTAATGTGTATACACAGAACTATCGTAATCAAATTACAGGTCCTTTTTCCAATTTCACTGACCCATACATGTAAATGTACATGTACTGGTATGACTCACTGCTACAAAAAGAACTAATGTTTAACAGGTACATGTACAATGTACATGTACATGTACCTGTACCCCCAGTCTGTTGGCAACTTCAGAACATCTGTTCAGAACTTCAGTTGGAAAAATCCTGTGATATAGGCCTACATGTAAGTTTGCTGAAGCTCTTCACTAAGTAAAACTATGGAGGAGCTCTACTCGTACATGTACATGTAGGTTCCTTCCTCAATGATAGAACCAGTCTTAACATCATGTAAAAGTTTGGCATGGTGATTATGATACATGTACCGGTACCAGTTAATGGATTGAGGTTCAAGATGTTGTACATGTACAGTACAGAATTTAGCAGAAGTGCACAAATATGTATACATGTACATGTACCTCTTTCAATGGTTCCCATCACCCTTTCAGAGTGTCCCAACTGATACTGCAGTTTTCAACGATGTACCACATACATGTACATGTTCAATGTCCATGTAAATAATGTACATGTAAATACACCGTGACGCATACATGTAGGCCGACATGTCCATTAGCCTTTAAAAGAAAATAACTGTTTTTCATACTTTCCTCAGTGTTTATGTACATTTACCGGTATGTATAGATGACGACTAAGAAAACTGCTTTCATCCCTGTTGTATGTATGCTTACTGTGCATGTAAGTTCAGTTCAAGTACATATATTTTTTTATACATGTATCAGTCAAAGCATTCTCAAAACACAGTATCAATTTCTTATGTTACATCAAGTATATACATGTATATATCAATATCATGTTGAAATTAAAATTCTTCATTATCTACCACGTCTTTGTCTATACACAAACATAATGAGGATTACCTGTGCATCAATAAAACAAATTAATAGCAGGTTGAATATTTACACAGTCTTATAGATTACTCGAACATACATGTACAGTATGTGACCGGCTCTAGAAAAGTGGGTAATAATTTAGTGATTTTAAGAATAATAATTTAGATTTTGTACATCAAAAGCTACAATTTGATGAATGACCCCTGTCGTGCAGAGATAGACATGTAGACATTTGTAATTTGGGATTCAATAAAAGCACTTTTCAAGAACAAGCTCAGAACGTGTAGTGCTTGGAAACACAATGCTATGTAGGATTTCCTACTGAATGATCAATTTTTCATCTTTATTCATCAGTATCCATGTTTGTAGTCACAAATTCTGAAACCATAAATGTTATAGAGGCTATTAATGGAAAAACACAAAATCATGTTTCTGAAGATTTGCCCTCTCCAAATAGAACAGGCCATCACGTGTTTTGGCAATAGGCGACTTATTACCCTTTTTTGCAGAGTGGGTCACATATGCATGAGAAATGTGTGTGAGTACTACCAGCACATGTACATGTGCAGGGTATTTCAACCCCCCCCCAAAAAAAAATGCTATGAGACACTCTTGGGGACAAAAGTTCACAAACTATTACAAAGCAGTTCACCTGAATTCCTTCCGTCTTCGACAAATTTTTTGATGATTTGGGACCATTGAGCAAATAAGGGTTTGACCGTATTATGGTACCGGTACCTATAAATGTTGTTTGATACATGTACATGTAGTTCATAATTGGGCAAACTGGTTTCATTTTTAGCTGTTTTGGTAGTACGCACCGGTATTAGTATTACTGAAATAGCTCTTTTTTATTGATTTTTTTTTGGGGGGGGGACCCAACCATTCATTTCTGACACATGTACCCCATACATGTACGTACAAAATGTGTACGAACATTTGTGCGTGACGTAAAGCAAACATCTGCTGGCATTCCACTGACAGGAAACCTTTGGAATATGGGCCAGACCTTTTTTCACAGGGATTAACGATATTAAAGAGCAATAATGCACCAGACATGAAGTGCAGATTTTCACCTTCGCAGCACAATATGCCACGGCCTTGTCACATTTGCCTGCCTTGCCTGAGCTCAGTTTGATAACTTCCATGTTGATAAATTTGCCATCTTTGTTGTCAATCCTTGTTTCACCAACAAAGGAAGCACCTGCCTGCATTTGCTTACAGGGGAGTAAACCACACCACAGCCAGGCGGTGTGTTATTATCTTGCATCTCTGCCAGGACTGATTTTTACTATTCCCACGAGAGATACCACACTGTAACGCGCCATGCATCATGTACAGTCTGCATCTTGCCAAAACACCAAACCCATCAATGCCCCCCCCCCAAGAAATTCTCTCCTGCAATATGGCTGCCGGTCATTGGCAGGACTGACCAGGCAATAGGGAAGTGACATATTGGAACAGGTGTGGGAGGAAGTGATATGCAAACTGTGATTTGTTTGTTCCAAAGAAATGGGAATTACTGCAGGCCACAGAATGTCCAAGTGTTTTAAATTTAGAGTGCATAAGACAAATGAGCAGGACACCCATCATCTATCAATAGTTAGACATGTGCCCATGCAAATAAAAAACACCTGGGGGGTTGGTTCCTATTTTATGATTTGGCTTCCTACACCAGGTATCAGTTTACATGAATTTAACAATGGCTCAATACCAATACTTAAAATAGCATATAAAGATATAAATTTACACACCTGGACTGTACTGGTGTATGCATGTGCATGTACTACCGGTATATCATACATGTACATGTACAGTTCATGTACAGTACATTGTACATGTACGTGTACAGTACATGTACATGTACAGTAAAGGCCTACTATACAGGCACAGCTGAATGGAACAACATGTACCGTACACTGTATGTACACATACATGTACACACATGTATCCGTACATGTGTACGTGTACATGTACACTGTGTATAAATTTCGAAAGATGATGTCAAGGAAAAAGTCTCTGATCAAGCCTACATGTACATGAGCTCCAGGACATTTTAAGGAGACTAGCAAAGCTCCACCCAAGAAAGACCCATAGTACTGCCCTGAGGGAATGTCGCAACTTGACAGATTGGGCCCACAGCTGACAGGAGATAAAGGGAGAGTGCCAGAAATGTATGTGCGTGTGGGGGGGAGGGTTGGATGAGAAGGGTCAGTGCTCTTGAGAAAAGGACAAGGATGAAATAACATCCTTTCCTCCTTCTATACTGCATCAATGCAGCCAGGGGAGAACATCCTCTTGGAGCACCCGGGCAGATGGGGGTTTCTTTCAGCTCAGTCTCCCAAGATGCTAACTTGAACAATTGGAGAATGAAAATTTGACTAATGGATATTTTTTTACATGTACATGTAGCAATCACAGCAGACTTTATGACTAGGGGGCATCTGAGTAAGTGCTGGATTGAACATGGCAGATGCCCTTTGTGAGTTGGGAGTGGGGACTGGGGGGGTTAGGTGAGTCATGCACCACAAAATACCCACCCCAACGTTCTCTTTGACCAGGACGTGAATAAATTCTAAAGCGTGGTGAGCATGAGTGAGGAAACACATAGCTGAGTGCATCTCTTTGGCATCAATCAAACGTACTATACCTTCATCAGAGCTTGCCAGATTGCACTCCGATATATCAGAGATGTTCAGACGGATAGCTTTATCAAGTGTCTGACAGTTCTGGGCCACACTAACACAAATAAACATGGTGCAAAGCCATGGATCTGAAGTGGTTGTTATTAATATGCTGAAGCAACTGCAGTATAACACTGTGATTTAAGTTACGTACCGGTATATTAATCATAAACTCTCACCAAGACCAACACCAGAGTTACAGAAATTGCCTTTGACGCCCATCAATTTGATACACACAAGGCAATGTTCAGTTTATACATGGACAAGAACATGTACATATATGTACTGTACATGTATGTACATGTACCAGCAGGCCCACATGTACATACAGTACACGTACAGTGTACATGTGAAAACCTTCTTGAACTGCAAACAAGTCTCAAGACTAAATTAAGCCTGAAGAGCAGCATAAGCCAACATGAAAGCGCAGCAGGCAGTGGCGTGAAGACGCAATCACTGGGAGTCCAAGATGATGGGCTAGCTCCCACGGGATGCCTAGTCATGAATTACACCCAGTTATCAAATTAGCTCCAATGGCTGCACTCAGCTAGGAAAAAAAAAATCATTCTCCATACAGGAGATGGGAGGTGACGCGAGACATCGATCTCGCAGCCAGCCAACTGGTAAACCGAGAAAGCCACGTGGAGGTGGGAAAGACACATCGTGCTCGCCTTCTGGGGTTGGGAGTGCTCATTGAATAATTCATGAGACGGCAGCCAGACCAGGATACCATATTTAAATTGCCCGATGAAGTGTACACTGACACCACGGTTTTTGGTAGTTTTAAAACTTTTGCCCGTGGGCAATAAATTTATCTTGACTCTTAATATTCAAATAATTCAATCCTGGCAAATTGATTTACATGTAGAACTGTTCCTGTTGCATGCATTTCCTGAAAAAAAAAATTGCCCTGTAAATTATCAGATTAACCACTGTGCATCCCACGTCAGAACTGTTTACTCCCATAGGCTGTTCTACGTGTACACATGGGTCTTTCTTTTAACCACTTCATGCCGGGACATTTTTCAATGTTAATGATGCTGGGCGGGCATAATTATCATTTTTTCCGTTTTCAAAATTCTTCAAAAATTCATCATTTAATTTAACGGACGTTTATAGCCGCACGAAGTAATCTTTAGGCACTACTCTACCGGGTAAGTTGACAGGTGACCTTCATTGACACCCGAGTATTTCAGCCAGGCCTGCAGTCTTGTAAAAAGAGCCCATATTGTGCAGTATTATGTAACTTTCTTTTGTTCACGAACCTGGCTCAGTGCACTGCTGACTTCTTTTCAATAGGGGCCAGATTAGCATGCAGCAGTGCTGGGTGGCTCATCGCTGCGGTGGTGGAGCGCTTTTGTCCCCGGTGGTAATCCGCTCGCTCTAAATGCCCCAAACCCTGCTATACGGTTTCGAAACAAATCTGGATTATCACCACTTTTGAGAGTAAAAAAATGTCGATAATGCCCAGCAGCCTGGTCTTTTGTTCGGAGTACGGTCTTTTGTTACAGGGCCCTGTTTCCTTTGTCCGAGTTCAGAAACCCCGGCCACCCATATAAAGCATACGTCTCCGATTCTGGAGTCCCCGGCATGCACTGTCATGTGATTGTCACATGACACAAACATGCCAAGTTCCCACCATTCCTTCATCATCGAGAAATTTCGATCAAAATTTTCGTTACTCACACAAAAGGTTACAAGTTGCGGGTTTCTTCTCAAGACATGAAGGTAAAATTTACCTGAAACTCAACGTATTTGCTAAAAAAGGAGCACGATAGCCACTTAAAACTCACGAATAAAAATGAGCGTGTGGAAGAAAGACACGTTTTTCCCTTTCGAATCGGAAACGCTCGTCGTCGAGCTGGAAGTCGCCATTTTTTTCATTTTGCCATGTCAAGTCTGTCCACGTGTGCCAGCAACCGTCTTGTAATGTTTTATGACATCAAAATGCTTCGCATTAATTCCCATTCATCAGAAATATGGACAGGTTTTAGAGAAAATCTGTATCCCTAATTTATATGACATCACTTTTCATTGACTGCAGACATGAAATGTTGTTGCCATTGTTAAACAAAATCTAATGCAGTTCCCAGTGTAAATTAATGTTTGTATAGTGACAGTTTTCCCATGTGTAACAGAGAAACCAGTTTCTCTGTTACACGTGAAACGAGTCATAAAGCTCTTTTAAACTAAAAACTTCAGAACACTTAATGTTTCTGGCAAAGGTGCACCAACTAAATGGCATGCATACATGTACCTATGAGTTGTGCCATATACATGTATTTGCTATTTAAGCAACTTTGTGTTAAACCAAACTAAACTTCGCAAAACAATTAAAAAAATAGCCAAAAAGTGAATGTTGGGGGGAAATGTTTGCCCATTTTTATGCCACCTGAAATCCTATCTAGAAAAAAATTGTAATGAGAATACAAGTACATGGTATGTAAACAAACAAAACTGGCAACAGTTGAAAAGAAACCATCATATTTGGTTTCTCTGCTACACGCCAACAATTTGCTGCACCACTGCACAACTTGAGTCTATACACGTCAAGTACCGTCAAAACAAAAATCATTTACATTTATTGCATGAATGTATTATCAATTACATATCAAGAAGTTTTGAATTTATTTAGACAATTTTGACCACCATGTCACACATTTGGCCCCCTATTTATAAGAAAGACCCACATACAGTGTCTCCAGTACCGGTACATACCATGCCAAACTGAAGGAAAAAACAACTGTGACAGCAAAACAAGCTGGTACACTTTCAAGTACGGCATACATGTACCCAGTAGTACATTACCGGTACATGTACATGTATATGTCCTGTACAGTACGTTTAAGTCAGTTTTCCTACCATGTACATGTACATGTACATACCACATGTACATGTATGGATACAATTAACACCATTAAAATTAGTCCTCAAAGCTTCTCCAAAACCAGAATTTAAAAGAAAAACATAATAAAAGAGCTTTTCTGTGATTCAAAACCCTAACATACATGTACATGTACTGAATCCAGCTACATGTATTTAGCAGAGGTCAATTAGATCATTTCTTGTAACTATGCACTGATGTGGGCTATGAGCAAAACATTCAAGTTAAAGGTGCTCTCGGGTTGGGTAAATTAAATATCAAGAGGCAGGGATCTGATACAAAAATAAGGTTGAGCAATGGTTGGAGTACCCTCAAGTTGTACCGCACACCACTCATGTATATCTGGTATAATATGTAACAGTACATTACATAACCAGTAAAGCGTGGTTTCCATATCTACATACCGGTACGGTAAGAAACACAGAATGCAAAGCAATCAAGACGCAAACTGCAACGCGGACATATGAAAACATGCCAAGTGGAGGTGTTGCCGACAACACAGACAAAAACAAACCAGCCTGCGAAGGACTGGCAAAGTTGAGCCAGGTTCAACTTTGCCGACTATATACATCGATCCCCATACAAACACGCATGCTGACGTGACCGACGTGCAACGATGTCCCGCTCGCTTAGTTCCATGAATTTTCCCCTTTATCTCCTTAATGCTTAAATGTTATACCCTTAGGATCAACTAAATACATGTGTAGCTGACCGTCAACGAAATGCATAAAACTGGAGTAGAGGTTTGGCATCATGAGGCGGTACAGTCAATCTAAAGGCACATCCTCCGCGAAAAAACACAGAGTTTCGGACACCACTTTCTTTCAATTTTTTGGTAGAATGACGCCATGCACCGTCTCTTCCTATCGTGTCTGCGTCTTCACGTCTTGCATTCCATCTGCGATACACACGACCATATGGAAACCCGGCTTAAAACATTGTCATACTTCAAAAGTAAAACTTCCATGTACATATAGTCTGTGGACCAATATTGTTTATTACCTCAGATGGTCACTGCCACTGTAGTCTCTACCAGCTTTTCTTGCATTTCCCCCAGGGCTTTCCGGGCTTCCAAGGCTTTGCAGTTACCCTAGCAGAATTTTCCAGCCACCTTTTATAACTCTCTGAGGGGTCACTGGCTCCAACACAAACAGGGTAATGTCCCCATTTCTGTATGAATTATGATAATGATCAAATCTCACCACTACCAGACTAAGGTGCAGAGTGCACAGCCTGTGTTGTTGGGGGAAAGTTTGGCCTATGGGTACTTACAATATTTCATACAAGCACCGGTACATGTACTGTACACTGCACATGGTACCAGGTACAAGTCTGTTTTTTTTTTTTAATAAAGTATACCTGTAAGGGCGTCACTGTACACCTCACTGACATTGTAGATGTGCACATATGACATGCATGTGTGACATGCCCTGGCAGGTTAAACGACACAGAGACAATTTCTTTGGAGAAATTTTAAACTAAGTTTTGGGGACAAAATGTGATTCCCTTCATTCTCATGAGGAATTTGTCCCCATACATGTACATGTGTACATGTAAAATACATGTGTAAGTCCCCACAACCATGGAGGAAGGACACAGAAGGAGTTGTAACTCAGGCACTTCAAAGCGTCCAATGATGGTCCAAAAATGCCTTATTATTGCCTGTATCTTAGTCAGACAAGTGGGACCAGTAATACCCTGGCAATACTTGTAGTTTTTTGCTTGCAGTTAAATACAAACTATCAATGTGACCAGGAAATAGAGAGAGAAAAATTCCTGATATTAGACCTACTTTTGCCATCATAAATAAACTTTTTAAATTTTGACACACTGTTTCATTATCCATGCAAAGTTTGTAATTCTAGTCTCCTCTGTCCAATACATCAGTGTTCAAAGACTAGGTACGAATTTGGCAAAGACTGGCCATCAAAATCTTCACTTCTTCTGGAAAGCTCAGTTCATTAGGAACAAAATTCATCACAGGGAGTGATCGTGAAATCTCATAAAATACACCTTTGTACAAATGCATTAATAAAAATTATTCAAACAAAACACAAAATCTTACAAACAGCTTGGCTATTTATTCCAAAAAGAAGTCCAGAAGAAAGCGTTCAATAAGGGCAACAACTGCACATGAACACTTTGGGTACACAGCCTACTAAAAGTAACTACGCAAGCATTATGTACAGTACAAGTACATGTATCTGTACATGTAAGCCTACCGGTACCAGTACCAGTTGGCACATGTATCATTGTGTAGAAAATGTATATGTTGTCTGCGTACATGTATGTCCCTGCATGTCCACATTCTCGTCGTATATTGCAATCATCTTGAGTCATTGTCATCCAAAATGCACTTTACTCTCCCCTCCCTTTTCAAATTAATTTTGCTATCCCATGAATTTGAAGCACAAAAGTAATGGATGAACCGATACATGCATATGATGGAACGGTTCAACATCACTCCTTGCAATCATGTAGATGTACATGGAAAATTTTCCAGTGATGAATCAGCCTATATGAATTAGTAAATGAAGCATGCAAGCAAACTATATTTTCCCAGTAAGCATGCAAACATTTACATGGGTGAGACACATTGAATCTATAGAGAGTGTGCGCTTAGCATTATTCATTTACACTGTATGCCTACGGACTACGGGTTTCAAAGTTTGTATGGTAAATTCACGCAAACAGTTCCAGTGAGCTTTCCCTCCATGAATGCCTTGCCTTTTTAATGAGCCAGTTTGGTATTCAAACAGCGCATGCCTGGTGCAAGGACATTCAGGAACAGCTTCGTACCAGTTTGCATGAGCGTAGTAGTCTGTCCTTTCAGCACAGCCATATGCTGCTTCAAGCGCACGCTCTGTTCCCAGAAGACACTGGCTTTTTGAAATACCGGATTGGCTCCGAGTTTCTCCTTGCCCATGTACATCATTTGAAGACAAGCTTTCTTCAGCCTACCAGGTACCATGCAAATATGTGTAACAACTTGTTTCCACTAACAACTGGAAAATTAGTTTTCAGTAATCATTCACAGAAGCTCTTTCATGAACTTGCTGAGGGCAAAAAACTTCCTAATTTCCCACATGCACGTAGAAAGCATACGCTTACCTACACTGTACATGTACAAGGTATACACACGTACAGGTACTTACATGTACATGTACATGTATGCACACATCTTGAGTTACCAGCAAATGTATGAAAAGTGAGATCCAACTGCTGTCCCAAATAAACCAAGATTACAGCTCTTGCCATTTCTTTGTGAGGAAAAGACCCTTGGGCCCTACTTCTATCGCTCTTTTCACCCTCAGCTCTCGCCATCAATGCTCTGACTAATCTCCAGCTTGGTAAATGCCAGATGCCTCGCCAGCCAGCGCCACACACAAAACTGCCAACTTACATGTACAATGCTACATGTAGGGTCCCCCCATGCCTTGGGTAAATTTTGCACGATACAGCATTACAGAAATCACAGGGCAACATCAAACACCACTTCCTTGCAAAAAAAGGCCAAAAAGCCCCTCAGGAAGACTGCAGGTTATCAGGTATGACTTCTTGATAAAGTCTGTTTGCCAGCTACATGTAGTACCATTTCAAAAGATTTTCCCATAACATCAGAAAAACAGTTCTATCCAGGTGTCATAGTGGCTGGTTGTTTAAATTCCATGGGATCACTCACTTTCAACAAATACATGTTAGCACACCCTCTGAAAACAAAGTTGTTAAGCGCACAGGTATTGTAAAGTATGTTGAGGTACAAGTATATGGACATCAAACGAATGGGAGAGAAGAAAACTTGATTCCCAACCTTGATAATCACTGCTGGAGACCTCCTGCACCTTGGCACTCTGGTGACGCAAGTAGAATTTCACCTCGTTGCTGTGGGCACCCCACTGCCTCAGAATGTCAAAGATGTGCTCCTCGGGATGAACGGGCCGCTCTGTGGAGGATAAGGGGAGGGAAAGCAAGGGGTACAATGAGTCAGATTACTTGGCAGTTGGACTGCTGTACATCCCCTCGTAGACAAGAGAGGGAATATGAAAAGTGCAGCAGGGGAACAGCTGGTAACCGGGTGCTGCGGCAGCTCCTTGCATTTTAAAAACTTGTTTTTCTTTCGGAACACAAGGGGAACCACTTTTGGCTGTGAATTGAAAAACGAGTTTCCGCATTGCCTCCTCGAATATACAGTAGAGTACAGAGGAGGCAGGTTTGCAAGAAACATAAATCAAAATGTATCCAGAACCTAGTCAAATAAATAAAAGAGTGTCGAAAACATACTCGGTACTCCTTTGGCTAAAACCACACTGCCCAGTGTTGTTGCTCCTTTGTTCGTGTATACATGTACATGTATTGTACATGTACATGTACATGTAACGGTACATGTACAGGTACCGTACAGTACATGTGAATATGCTGGTATGAACAGAATACTAAAAAGTACAAAGTAATAAGTTGTGCAAATCATGAGGCTGATGAGGTCGTCATCTAACTGGTTTTACGACACCAGCACAAGTCGAAAAAAAAATTGCCCGTTGGCTCACATACATGTAACAGTTCCTATACCCATCTAAAAACACACTTGCACCTCATTAAACATAATGACTGTGACATGCACAACCCTACCCTTGAGATGATTGCAACGTCTGTGTTATTTTTCAAATCCTTGAGAGTCTCAGGCAGGCACAGTGTGAACAATTAAAAGTCCTCCGACCCAAGCCCAATAATTCCATGCATCACCTGTCATCTTTGTTTTATGATTATACAGTAAGCTACATGTACATGTCCCGTACATCTACCATACATTTTGTGGGAAATGGACACTTTGGCTAGGACCCGGTATGTTTGTAACAAATTTGGCCAGCAACACCTGTTTTTTACGGCAATGTTCTAATAAGCTCGGTCACCACCTACACATTGTACATGTACATGTAGCGGTTACATTTTAGGGTAATTTTTAGGGATGAGGTTACTCCTTTTCCAAGATGCTTGTCATACATGTACATGTACTGTACTAGTACCTCTGTCTTGGATACTGTCTGTTTATAGGCCCAGAGTGATCACATGACAGGGCAATATACCTGCATATCACACTCACCTTGAGACATCTCATTCTGCCGACAGCACGTGCACACGTACATGTACGCACATGAGCCAGAAGAGCTTCAGGAAGTTGGAGAGCAACCGTTATCACTCCTTTATGATACGTTTTGTGCATACAAGTACAGGTGTACTACTAGGTTACAAGGGAATTTGATCAATGGTCGCGCTTGCACATGCAGACTCGTTCCCATCCACGTGGTGCGTAAGATCCCACCTGGGATTCTGATAGGTAGGGTTGAGCAGAAACGAAAGTCATCAGCACCAACATGTCTCTTTGTGATAGATGTTCTAGTACAATGAATTGGCTGCAAGCAGACTGCCCCTTCAATTGGGTGGACATGTACAAGTACATGTACATGTAGTTTCAAATGTTACATAGAAGCCAACAGGTAAGGTAATACGCCCTGACTTAAAACTAGGACAAAGCATCAACAACCAGATCCATTTCACAAATTTCCCTGTATTTGTGTAAAACTACAGTCTGAACTCCTGATAACCTTACCAGTGAAGCTACACATTGTCAAGTTGGCCACGAAGATAAGGAGAGAAGCTTGATGTCCTGTAAACTGCAGGCACTGAATAATTTATTTGCTCTGTTCGGGTTTTTTTTTCTGACAAAAAAGGCCTGGGCAATTTTGGAAAATTGGCAGAAATTAGCATTTAAAGGTCAAACTGGCATGTACCTCAGGAGGTACCGGTATTTTGTCAGGATTAACCAGAGAAGAGGTAAACAACCTTAGAATTCTCCAGGAGGGAGCAGTGGAGAATTGCTGATATGCCAGTGAGGCAGGAATGTGCTCCGTTTGATAGTTACCATGACGCTGACATTCTTGCCCTATCAAGTGGCTCAGGGAGTCCCAAAAAATACCTGCTATATTTGACAACGTTAAGGATACTGCATCTCCAAAAGGCTTTTTCACTCACATCATGAGTCCTTGCTCTATGGTACTAGTAAACTGGTACATATACATGTACATGTACATACAGCCTACAAGTATGTCACTTTCCATCACAGGTTTACAAGGTGGATCTACCAGTACGCTGAATTTAACATGAGCCAACAAGGCAAGATATTCACACTAAAGAAACAGTTTGTATGATGTACATGTTCAAGTACGTATTTACATGTACATGTACATGTGCGTCCACTATAAGCCTTAAGGTCTATCACTGTACTGTATATACATGTATGTACATGTAGGTCTATCCGTGCATAAGTACCGGTACCAGATCTGTCAACCCTGACCTCATTCAAAATATTTAATCAAACTAGTGTCGGTAACAAGTTGAACAAAAAAAATCTTGGGATTACGCCTGGGTCCTCGATTACACAGACTATGCAAAGTGGAAAAGAACCTAAAGCTTACCTGTAAGTGGTTCACATACCACTATCAGCTTGGAAACTGCATCACCTTAGGATGTGTACATTTGTGTACGGTATATGTACATGTACCTACCTGTACATGTATCTTGGACTAAATACATTCTGTCACATACCGGTATCGGTACAGGTGTATACATGTACATGTCCTGCTACTCTTTGTTTTTCACTTCTTTCATTCTTTCTCTCATTTGGGTAGAAGACCATGTGCTCTACCTGTTTGTGGCATAATAATGATCGTTTGGAATAACCAAGGTTATTCCTCCCTTGGTTTAATCATATGAATCCCAAGCTGGTTGAGGCTACCAGGTTAGGTTTACCAAGTCACTTCTGTAAACAGTAAAGAGCCAACTACTGATACGATCTGTACTCTCACCTGATTAATGCAAAGGAACGGCGCACTTCCCTGAAGCACATGTCTATTGTATGTAACTCGGGGTTTCTAAGTGGCAAAATAAAAGTACAGTGTACAAACCCGTATAATATACATCTGCAAAAAGGTTCTCTCCTACTCTGTATTTGCAGCTCAATTAGTCCCCAATTACTTCCATCACCTATTTTCAACCACATTTTAATCTGAAGCTTCCACAAGGACGGTGAGACGTCAAAAGATGCACCTTCATGCTGACACAGTAGAGAAAGGATGGCAATGCACTGTGACTGTTTTTACAGTGGAGGCCAATCGTGTCAAGTTGGCTTTATCCACATCAACCTACAAGCTACATGTATGTACCGCACATAATGCACACGTATGTGTACATGTACTGTATATATATATATGTAGACCTGTATTCCGTTCTTTTCACATTTTAAATAGTTTGTACACGTAAATGCAGTTCCAGAACAAAAACAGCGGAGCATAGCCTGAGTGAATGTACCGGACATTCACCCCACCTGATGTATTTGAGCTGGCAAAGTTCCTCCCGGGTACCTCCTTCACATATCTTGACAGAGCAGGAACTATTGGCGTATTCACTGCGCATGCACTTCAACTTTCAAGGTGCATCAATCCCATGACTGCATGTTAGTGGCTGCACTCTACATGTACTGGGTACCTTCTTCAAACCTACACAGATCATGACATACCGGTGAAATTTTTTCAAGAGCATCCTGATTGAATTTGAAGGATTTGGGAAGGTTGTCACCGTTAGTCATGTGTGGAGATTGCGCACCCTTAGTGTACAGCACACAGAGAGATCAGAGCCTGAAATGTAATGTTCAACGTGCACTATGAACATGTGTGCAGTATCTGATTAATGATTTGCATTCAATTTCAATAATTCTACTGGTATCTTCCAACAACACTACAAATGGCTACAACAACATCAAACTGTGATTTCATTTAAATGACTGTAGAATTTTTATAAATTATATAAAGATCAAAATGTGATTTCATTTAAATGACTGTGAAATGTTTATAAATTATATAAAGAATTGAAGTTTCAACAGCCCAGCACACAGTTACCCCGCACCGGTACACAGACACATGAGTATCCAAGCCCCCATCCAAGTCTGTATTTTGACTGACAGTGAGAAATCCAGGCAGGGAGCGGAGAGTTTATTTACGCTGATTCTGCCCTATAAACTCTCTGCCTCATTGTCAAAACAAAGGACTGACCAGACATGTCAGATCCCAGAAAGAAGTCAATAGTGAATGTTTTACAAACACTTGTAAACATGGCGTGTGTGAACAGTGCTTGCTAGCAAGATATAACTTGTTCCCACGCAATGTTAAGGGCACAAGGAACGTACATGTATGCATGTCCACAATGTATTGTAAATTAAGAGATGTACGTACCGTACAGTGCATACGGGTACATGTACCGGTACATGTACATCTGCCAGGTGCATCTTAGTTTACAAGTGCAAACATGAATGTCAAAGCATGTCATTAATCCCAACACTCTTCAAAACATCCTACTTCATCCAGCTGTAGCTGACTAAACGTACCGTACATGTACCAGTAAGCCAGGGAGAGTAAAATATGAAAAGTACTCGCTACAACAAACCACATACGGTACATGTATGTACATAATCAGATTTTTGATAATTGGTATCAGAAAGTTAATATACACGTACATTGTATTTAATATCAAATATATCCCATTTTAATACAGCATACTCTTGTTAACTCCAAACCAGATACAATGTACATGTACACTGTACATGTATGTAAATATACTGCTAATCCAAAACTTGTTTCCTCAAAGTCACACTTCATTAACATTAAGAAATTATTTAGGACACTAGTACATGACATGAAGTACCAAGTACCGGTATCTCCATAGTTTGAAATGCCGGCATGGTCCCCGTATCTCTGTTTTGTTTGACCAATACGAAAAAACTGCCACTGAAAATGTCACAAACAAGGGCTAACATTAGTAACAAGTGCTAACTTTTTCAGGAGTCATTACTCCCCAATGCACTTTGTTTCTGCATAGTACGTTAACACATCACAAAGTACGATAACACTACACATGTACTGTTTGATCAGACAAGTTGCCTGATTGCTACTGCTCATCTAATTATAGACTGCAAACTGACAATCCAAATCCTGGCTCTTAGTCTTACTGTAGCTGAGGCTGCAAAACCTAGCTTTCAAATTAGCCTGATCACTATCACTGGATCAGGTGCAGTTCATGGGTCAAACAGGGTAGCGTGTGCTCATGCATACGGGTAAGGTGCACAACAAGAAAAGAAAAACTGCTGTGAGTTTGACTTGTTTATTATTAAACTGCATGTACATCCATTAAAACTCTGGTAGGGTACTTTACATGGGAAACATTTTCAACATTATGAATGCGATATTTTCAACTCAAACTACTGTATACCATCAGATTCTTATAATTACAAATGTAAAAACAAGTAAAATACATGCAATAACCACATTAACAGGAACTGGAGATTCATTTTGTCGATCTGACTTGCTTTTGATATTATCAAACTCATTCTCAATAATGACTTTCAATATTTCAATATGAATGAAAATTTCATATTGGTGATACAATTTTTTAAGTGATATTCAACTATTGAGAAACATGAAGAGACCCTACCGGTACATGCACAGTAAGTCTGTAAGTACATGTACATGTACATGTATGTCTAGAATAAAAGCTGTTGCGTTCACTGACCAGGCCAATGTTTTAACCATCTCCCCCCCCCAACTCAAAGAAGGTCACATCTGATTGGATACTACACAAATATTGACTGCTTTAGGTGACACACTAAAACTAACGAGTACACATGGCCTCCTGAGGTTATCCTTTGAGCTTTGCTGATAAAAATGAAACATGCTACATGTAGCAGCAAGATAATGCCGTCAATATTTGTATTATGGTACTCAGTACAGAATAGTATAGATATCGGTACAGTACCTGATTACCAGAACAAAATCAATGCAAGGGTACCTCTGTTGGAAACTGGCAGTGAAATGAAACTCGCAGATCACTTGCATAATTTCCCAACTTCCCCAGGATACACATGTACATGTATATGCATGTGCGTTTTCAGCCTAACCCTGCTGTGCCTCAGTAATAGATCTGCACTGCGTGTGAGCCGGAGCGTACAGACAGGCACGTAACACAGCACTCCCCGTTGCTGATGGTGCTATTCCGGGCAAGACTTTCAAGGTGTCTTTAAGATGCACTGTGAAAATAGCAACGACAGCAATATACTCTGCTCCCAGCAAACTGAGAAAGAGAGTCTGTGGATAAGATTTTCTGAAGTGTTGCAGTGATTTACTACATGTAATTCTTACCCCACAGGATGTGTGAAAATACCGTACATTTAAGCCAGTGTATGTACGGTATACCTGTATGTACCGGTTACACCTACGGTACGTACATGTATGTATGTACTGTACATGTACTTGTACATGTACACCTGTACACTGTACGTATGTACAGGTGTGCACTTAGTAACATCATCCAGAATAGAGGGCCAATTAAGTGCCAGTGTGGGTCCTTTGGGATAAATCGCGACAACAGTACACCTGGGACAGATAATTTGTCAGAGAAAACTGTCAGTTTTCTATAAACAAACTGTCAGAATTACCGGTAGGCCTACAGAATGATACTGGGAAAATAAGTGGGCAAATATTAACGTTTCACAGATAAATCTTCTCCTAACACGGGGGTTCTTTGACAGTACTGATATGGTACATGTAAGTACTCCCTACACTAGGAAATTCATTTCTTTTTCGAGAGACAAATGCTGGCTGTTGGAAAAACTAATTTCTTTGGTTCAACACTTTGACTAGTTATGTAAATCTTCCGGGATGAAAATGGGCCTACATAAAGTACACATTATTCCATACAGCATAACTGTACATGTAGTAAAGGGCCATACCGAATATCCGAATATTCGATCGATTACCCAATATTCAAATATTGTTTTTCAAATTTGAATATTCGAATGCAGAATTTATGACAAGGGAGAATTTTTTTGTTTTAAATAAGGAAAACTGTACTGGGGATGCTTGTTTCAAACAGATTTAAATGTAAAGCGACAGAAATCTTAAGATTCAGAAAGTACCAGGTGAATTCCCTTAAATATTGCTAAATTGTGGCTGGTGATACATGTACATGTAAATGTGAGGATAATGATGAACAATTGTGTGCGTTGTTGCAAGTGATTTTGTATATGGTTTGTTCATCAACAATCTGCCAGTCGGTAACGACCGAATATTTTATCGAATTGAAGGTCGAATATTCAAATAGTGAATTATTCAAATTGACTCAGCCCTACTATATCCTTAAAGGCATGATATTGCCCAACCCCCAAAAATAACTAACTTGTTCCAATTTGCAAGTGCACTCCGGTACAAGCACAGTCCCTGGGATTTTAAAAGAATTTCAACTGACTTCTTTACTACTTCTCTGAATACAAAACAAATACAGCCTTAAATCAAATGCTTGAATCTAATCTAGCAGGAAAAAAATAAGACTGAAAAGGGTTTAAGCACTATCTAAAGAGACTCCCACATCCCAACAAGTGTCTGCAGACACTACAAAAATCTCCCCAGGAATGACTTGGGATAATCCCATAAAAATGTTAATCTTGAGTTTTTAGAGGCTAAGCTGGTAATCTTGAGCAGCATGAGCATGCCAGTAATTCCCTGGGAAAGAAAGCAAGCACAAGAATGAGGAAATACAGATTCACTGAAGCCAGCTTAGCTCTCAGCATTGCAATGCAAAAAAGGAATGACAAGGAACCTTTGCTGAAACTGGGAAAGCTCTTTATCCTCCCCGAGTTGAAGTGCACCCCCAAGCAGCAAAAGAAAGACAGATGGTGGTAAGTTTTCCAGGCGGGTTCTTGCACGCGGTCTTCATGTACGCAATGACCATACATTAACGAATGAATTTGTAACACGTACTCAGCTTGCTCCGCGTCGTACGCACCATTGATTGCCACATTAAAAAACGTGTCCTCTTTTGTTCCGCTTGGAGCGGATAATCTGTGACAGTTGCTGAATGTCTCAAAAGGTAATAAATTTAATAGTGCTGCATTGTGCATGTGGTTTTTGCAGAAATAGTCCATGTACAATGTACACATGTATGAAAAAAAGAATAATAGTTTCATATTTTTGTTTTAATATGAAACGTTCATTTCAAACAAGATTCTTCAGAATCCCAATTTATTCAGAGTGGATGGGATGTCCAAGCCCCGCCTCCCTCCCTGCAACTTACCACAGCCTCTCCACAGCTCAGCCAGGTGACAGTGCTCCTCCCCAACCTCCTTGCAGCAGTCTACCACATCACGGCACGTCGTCTCCGGTGTGACGGGCACCTCGGCAAACTTATCCGGGCCGTTGCTCAGGAAGACGTTCACTATCATCTGGAGACGACAAAAGAGGAAAGAGGCACACGTGTGGCGCGTGAATGATAGATCGGTGATGTGTGTTTCCCGCACTCTGCATTCTTTCTGACTAGTGCTAATTGTCACCATTTGGCTGTGTCCTAATTGAGATCAATCTCACCAGGCTACATTTCAGGGGATCATTAAATTTATTTTTCCAAAAGAATTAATGATGTGGGCATGGGTAAACACTATTTAATCTTGTCAAATATAAAGCATCGTCAACACCACTCCCTGCAGAAGTGTTTTGATATCAACTCACAAATCTGACTACAAAAGTAATGTTGACAAGAAAGATCAATTACGTTATTAATGGATATGAAAGGCACATACAAGTATCAACGATTATGGAAATTCAATTTACATATAACTTTGTACTTTTGGTTTGTGACCAACAATATGTGCATGTACATACGGTATTACAGGCTATAGCAGTCAGTACATGTCATTTTCACTATAATAGCCCAAATCATTAAGTTGGCTACAACACAACAGAAACCAATCATAAACAACCTAGACAAATTGCTTCTGACTTCATTACCAAAAAACATGACGAAATAAAAAATTGTATACATCTTCAACCATCCATATACAGCAAGGATGAAACTGAAAGATTTACCTGGTGATGATGATAAAGCTATAATAATTTGAAAGTAACATATTCAGGCACTTTGCCTGCCCTTCTTACATGTATGTAATGAACCAGTACAGGTGCATACACCTGCTTTTTAAATTTTGGTTCTGTGAAACTGATTACCTACTTGTAATATTGGAATGGACAATAAAACCCAAAGGTCAATCCTTGTTACAACCAATCAAACTAAACTAAAAAACATATGTGAATCACTCTGCCAAATAATGTACATGAAATCCTGAACTGTGACAACTGGGTTAATGTTTAGCCCAAAAATTCACACTAAAAATGCACAAATACTAAACAAGTTTACGTATAACATTAGTTGTTTTACATGTGTCTCAAAACTACATGTACATGTAGTTACAGGGACATGGAAAATACAATGCAAAATGGCAAGTACATGTACATGTACATGTATGTGAAGGCCACTCTAACAAGTTTTGCAGGGGGAAACATGCAGGAATTTCCAAAAGTACCAGTAAATGTACATGTAATTGCAAATAAACATGGTCACCATGAAACTGATGAGGACAAATGTATGTCAATTTTGATCTTAAAAGATGTACATGTAATGATGTATGAACGTACATGCACATGTATTGTACACATACACTGTAGGCTACCCCTAGCCCAGGTTGGACATTGTCTTCATTTTATTACAGTCAGGGAGTCCACCTGGGCTAGGTTACACCTTACTTTATGCGTGCAAAATGCCTGAATTTGCTGGTATACTAAAAAACATTTGTGCAGTTACATGTTAATAAAATGATGTAACCCTTATCTGAATCTGCATGTTATGGGCCTACCCATGAGGTACATGTAGTTTTTCTGTGGTTGAAATTTAAATGTCAACAGAGTTGTTGATATGCAAGACTGCACTTTGCACTGCTGTTTTCAATAGTGAATCACACACCACACGAACAGACACTTTGTACAGTGTGTCTGCAGCACACAGCCTGTGATGGTTTCAGGCCTTGTACACTGCACATGTATTTTCTCTACATGTGCTGGTGCTTTAGATGCAGACCATATGGGCGAGATTTTGAATGGCAGTGTTTACAATAGCAAACCAATCGTCCTACATTGTGCGCGCGTGACATCAACCTAAACGGAGCCAATTTTGCATATGAATGACACGGAAATGAATGCAAGCTGAACTAAGGACAGGGGACTAGTCGAGGTTGGAAAAATTCGACAAGCTCTGGAAACCGAAACCAGGATTTGGGACACAAAACTATACGAACCTCAAATGCTGGTTACAAATAATGATAATTTGAGCTGTTTTATAGTATTATACTGTGTGAATACAATGTGAATACAAATTTGTAGACAGGTACAGTACAAACATGACAAAAGGAACTTGCCAGTAGACCTACACTGTACCGGTACATCTACATTTATTTAAAGAGATTAACTCAAATGAGCAAAGGTAAATTATAAATGCACATATGTATAAATGTAAACGTGTAAGCACTTGTACATGTACCTGAAACTTACTAGTTGCTAATACCGGTATACATGACCACACCATCACAGAGACTTCCTCTTTTGAATCACATTTTAAATGAAAATTTTACAAAAGCATACTGTATATTTTGCTTTGGCACTAATATTTTTTCCAAGAAAAATAAACTCTTTAATAGAAAGAGCATGGGTAAATGACATGGCATCATCCAAACTTTGTTAGCAATTTAAACAAGTTGTGGAGAAGATTAATTGAATACCGAACTGCATATCTTGACATGTACATGCACCGGTAAATTGCTCTAGATTTTCTGGATGAGTTCACACTTTACACCTCGGAAACTGAAGTATGTCCCATCTGTCAGGAAGGATAAAAATGCAACTGTTAAGATAACGCTTAAAAAGTCCCTCAAAACCGAAAAACGGAATGAACTGCAGGGTTCTTAAACACTAACTTCAAAAATGAGACGGGTGTCTCAAGAATTCCTGTCTTAATAGAAACTGCAACTCAATGAAAATACATGTACATAAATGTTCTTTTTAATTCACTGGATAATTCGATAATTCCAGATGATTTCAGACAGTCTTCCCACTCAAATTTGCGAGGTGTTGATTTACAGCATAGCCATGCATGACCAGAGATGGATGGTCCAAACTGACACCAGAATGTAATTGAATCAGCCCGGTTAGTTATCATTTCAAATAATCAGTTCTTCCTGGTGTTTATTTACCGACATAGCAACTGCTTTCAACTGTTACCTGTACATTTCATTCTATTTTGTAGGCAAAGGACCATCGTCGCTTGACTGATACATTTTTTTAAAATGAGTATCTTATGCTCGGTCACTGTCCCAGGGAAGTGGACTGACCAGTTTCTATCAGAACGTATTTGTTATTGCAGGGCAGTAATTGGGATACACACATGTATCTTTAGCCCCAACTCCCTGGGCATTTATGCAAGGAGGGGACCTCAGTCCAGCAAAATTTCTCCAGTTAATTGCCTCCAGTTAAAACTTGGATACAACATCAATCCTCCACAATCTCTACATTGTAGGTCCATGCACTTCTTGTATGCACTCCTTGTAAGGGATAATACTGCCTCAGTCCTTCAAAATCCTCCAGCTATTCCTGCAAGTCACTACTCCGTGTGACTTGCAGCCCTTCTTTGTTTTTTTAATCCAGCCTCTAAGGTAAGTAACCAGTGATGCAAATTCATTTTCGGGGGGGGGGGGAGTACCAGTAAAGTACAGGTCACAGCCACACAGCTAAAGCTACGTAGCACAGCATGTAGTGAGCATCGTGCTGGTATCAGTCTAGTAAAACAGCTAGGCAGTAATACAAACAAGATTCCCCCCCTCCAAAATGGGCAAACTGACGTGCGGAGTTAGCTCAGCCATTGACCTGCAGCCACTCCCACATGTGCACGATGTGAGGCATCAAAGTGTACAGTGCAGTGCGATCATTGTCGGGTAGGAAACGGGAGATTAGTGAGTAAAACTCTGATTTTCACAGTTCTGCAAGTAACTTAGACCCACTAACTGGGGCGTTATAACTTCTTTTTTTCAAATTTTGGACTTGATCAATCATATATACACTGTAAGTCCAAAATGTGAAGAAGCAGTTCTGGTTTTAACACCCCAAGTTAGTAGGTCTAGGCCTACTTCGGTAGCCATGGAGGAATTAAACACATTTTCTCCACAGCATTAAGTATAAAGAGGATCCCCTAAAACTCTGGGGTTCCTTCCTCCATGGTCGTCCATTACACTTCATGGGAGCCTCCCTGCTGGGAGCGTGGCAGACAAGACAAAACCCATGGCCATGGAGGTAGCCTACCTTAATCATGGCTGAGGATGACAACAAGTTCTGCCCCAAGACCTTGAACCAATGCATCCTTCGAAATCAACCACTCATTTTTGCAGCATACACGTAGCACAAATCCCTCAAAATCCGCCACTTATCCAAGGAGGATTTGGGAAGGTTAGGATTATTACAAAAAAAATATCCCATCATACCACTCGTTGTTTTGCGCAGATGAAGACACTTTGCAAATATGAGGGTAAGGCTTAGTCCATTGCATACTGACCATTTAAGATTAAGCTAATACATACATGTACAAACCTGTACAAACTGTACATGTATGTTTGTAATCACAGAGCTACATGTTGGACACAATTCATCTAGTTGGGCCTATGGTTTATTAAATAACAGGAACACACGTCCACACCTGTTCCAGTTCAGGAGAAGGTCCTGGATGATATCAACATGTTTTTGTATGGGGAGGGGGTTAGCATTTATCATCATCGCCCCCTCCCCATGAACCTGACATGGTCATTTTTCACAATTTTATTCTTTTCCAAAAATCGTTCATCCTACAGCTTTTAACAGCTCATATTAGACCTAGTTATTACAATCTAAGTAGCAGTATCTTTTCCAACATGCCAACTTCTATGACAAGTTGAAGTTAATTGCAAAAAAGCACACAACCTCTATGGTCTATCATCATGCATGAGATGTCAACCTGACTCACCACAATCTCTTCAAATTAGCCTCAAATTCAAGTACAATTTAGTGCCTATAGACCTACACGTTTTCGACGAAAAGTAGGCCTAATTTCCTGCCCTAATGGAGACATGAATGAGTAGGCTAGCTAAGCTTATAATGCGGACATCACCAATTTTTCTCCACAGTAATAAGTTGATAGCCATCTGAAAGTAATAAAATGTCCTAAAAAGTCAAAATAAGCAGTGAAATTATTGAGGTATTCAAATAAAAAACCCACATTTCCAGATCAGTCTCATCGGCTTCTAAGTTCTAGCGCAGCGTCCGTAAAGCGTCGCGTGACAACCACCTAGACATAACTTAACGTTGAACCAAGCATGGAGAAGAAGCAGGTTACCGTTTGCGAAAGGAAGGGTTGTAATGTGATCACAACCTACCTGTGTACTAGGAAGATGTGCCATAACTACTGAACAGATGCCAAGTCTTCCATTGCTTAAATTCACGCAAAGTTTTGCACCAGTAAAACAATTTCTTGCAAGCAAGGTACACAACACTACGGCGACGATCCGTCCGCTGTGTCGCATACATACACGTACGTACATATGTACAGGTACTGTACATGTCGCGTCCTCTATGTATATAACGCTAAGGCCCCATCAGGCAACCCGCGCTAGCGCTCTACGCGTACAACACGAAATCACACAGGAAAACTCCAGGCTTCGACAATTTAACTGGTACACATTCAAAAGACGCATGGACATCCACGTGCGAATTCGAGTGTACCAGTCATGTTTTCCAACGCGTTTTGGCACCTTTAGGGGCCAAGCAAAAGGGTGCGAGTCTTAGGAGGGTGTGATGTAGGCCGACATGAACAAACAGGAAAATGGATTTAGAGAAAAATCTGATTGACATTTTAAGGCCATGTAATTTTTCTCATTTCCAATCAATTAAAGTATTTTCTCCCCGTATTGTAAACAAATCTGTGAACACTCAGTAAAATGATTGGTTATTGAAATAAATTTCAACCAGTTACTCAATTTTACCACGGACGTGAAAACAATTATTTGGTTAAAACGACCCATTTCAATATTGACTCTTTGTCTGCTTATTTGAATTAAATAAACTAAACTTTGTACAAGATCATACCCGGGGGCTCTCTTTGAAATGTAGGGCCTATCACTGAGCTCTGTAGATCAATGGGCACGGCTGGCCTCGGACTAAAACGAAACCATGGCCCCCAAACTTACTCCGAAAATGACTTCCCCTCAAAACAACAAAATCCAAGTGACACCCATTTTGCCTTTTGAGGGCCGAAGTGATCATACAGAATGGAGGAGACTGTTTTTCCCAAGCTTCGTGAAGTGCTTCACCCGCAGTGGTGATTCTGACTTCGGGTGTTCGGAAATGTAACCACTCAAAGATGCTGCACATTCGGCACTGCTCTATCTTGTTATTTGCGACTCGGAATCCACTGGTTTTAAGACCAGGGGAGGAAAGGAAATCTTTCTTCTTTTTTTAATGTTTGTCAATTTTAAGAGTGCTCGGATTAAGATTGCTAGCTGCAGACTAATGCCGGTTGGTGCAATGTTGCAATTTATAATTATTATTAGCTTTAAGCTTTATCGTGAAGAAGTCCGTCATATAGGTGGTAGTTTTATAATGACTGGATAGGTCTAGTGCTTTGACTAAACCATTATTTAATTGTGATGGCATAAGCGCACTCTCATAATGTCCAGTGCTTACAAAAATGCAATTTTCAAGTTCAGATGCCAAGTTCATAAGTGTATGATTGTCACCGTACAACGGGAACTCAGCGATGTAAATGGTGCATGGTGTGTCTGTCTCTGCAATTTTGCATCCAAGATAATACAATTTAGAGGTTGCATACAGTTACGCGCAATGCATTCAGGCTAAGAATAATAAATACAAGTTCTGTTGAATTTTACATGGAAATTGAAAAATATGTCAGCTCTGGCTGTCTATTCCATTGTTCAGTTCGACTACGAGTCGCGCTCAAAACATCCAATGTTTTCGATCGTGTACCAACCTTTGAAATGACAGTAGGGAGCGCGCGGTGTTATTGGGGGCGCCCTAAGCATCAACGGTGAAAGAAATCCCACATGCGCCATGTCCGAAACGGGCTTCTAGAACTACGGCTAGGTCTATCGTCTACGCGTCGCCACGCATTTCCAATGGAGCGAAGACCTAGACCTAGCTCTAGAAAAGAGATTCGGATGCAGCCTAATAAAGCACCAGCTATGATGCAACTAGTGTAATGGTGGACGAGATCCCCAAGTCAAGTCCCCTCTACTATAATAGTTTCAAATGAATATTCATGTTATGTTCTGATTCGGAGGGACCATGATGATTCAGAGTTTAATTCAGCTGATCAACCCAGCTCGACTGTAATCGACTTTAAAACTTAAACAAAACGGAATTAGTGCAACGAAGTTTACAAGCACCAATGTAGTTGTAGCTTTTGTCTTGGGAGCATAGAAAAGTGCTCAACAGTAGCAGACAGAACCAACACAGGCGTCATGAGCAGAGCGCCAGGGATGCCAGGGGTGTCACCCCCCCGGTTAGTTTTGTCGTCAAAATCATGGTCTATCGGCAAAATTTAAAAAACGGAGAATGAAGATGAAAAAAAGGTGCATGATGGTCAAAATTTAAAAAACGAAGAACGGAGAATGAAGATGAAAAAAGGTGCATGATGGTCAGCCTGCAAATTTCACGTGGCACGCCCCCCCCATTCAAAATGGTCTAGTGCCCGGCACGCCGTGAAAGAAAAACCATAAACAATGTAGGTTCGATTCCAAGGCATGTCATGCGGAAACTGGCGAATTCCCCCCCCCCCAGTTTCCCCATTTTTCTCGGCAATGGAGACGAACGTCTTTCAGTCCCCCTGTGACGTGAAACTGAGCAGAAAGGACACGATGGGGTCATTTGAATTCTTTAAAAAAATTGCCGCTGGTAGGCTATTCAAGTTCTTTCATTGTCACGGGGCGGACGGTGAGCACAGAGCCAACTAGAACACCCGTGGGGGCCGGCGCGGAAGCCGTGGCTCTTGAATTGTGTAAAAATTTCACTCTCGTGAGGATGATGATAATATTCGTGTAAAGTAGAGGTCAGATCCGAATACAAACGGGTGGAATGTAAAAAAAAAATCAGGCAGAGTGGTGCAAGTTAGCTTTTATTGCTTTTATTTATTTGACGGGAGCTAAAACTGTAAGCATAAACACTTGTTGCCCTGAATCATTTTCAGTTCCAGCACAAAACATGAAGCAACGCACAAACATCCCCTAGCCGACAGACAAAGACACAAGCAAACATTCAAAATAAGAATTAAAAAACACATAAATTGTCACTGAACTTTCGTTTAATTACAAAGTAAAACTGGGATACAAATCAAATATGAACGAAGTTCCTTTTTTAATTTACATATATTCTTTTTTAAATTAATGAATTAATATTTTGTATCTCCTGCACAGCTGCAATTTCAAAAATTCATTAAAGTTTTGTGTGTGTGTGGTTGAAACTCGGGCATACGAGTGGAATATTTGCTCATCCGAGAGCAAATACTTGTCTTTACATTAATTAAATAACCAGTTAACAAAATAACAGTAGAAGAAATAGCAAAAATGGAAATAAAATCATGCCCTCTTTTTAACAAATACAAAATAGTCGGGGAAGGCGTACGCTAGGTTCGCTCCTCATCCCTGGCCCCATGCGTGATGGCATGAACCCTGCGTTGGTTATGAAGTCGGAACAAGCGCGGCTGGCGGCTGAATTCTTTTCCTGTCCACGCGTTATTAGAGTAAAGAATGTTTTTACGAACAAACACGCTGGGGATTTCCCTTTCGCCGCAAAAATCAAACTTGCGTTTATTTAAGCATCCATGAAGGCATGATTTAAGTTGCAATCCACAACAGAACAAGTTCTCTGATTGTTTGTCAGAAAAACCTTATTTTCCCTTGTTTTACTCAAGTGTACTATAAGCTAAACAAAGGAAACTACAAGCAGGACGACGTAGGTATTCAACTGAATTTTAGAGAATACTTGAAATAGAGGGCACTTCGACGTTCACTTTGAAAATGAAACTTTGAACGAGAGTTGGCCACCGTGTGACCATCCCATCGTGGCCGTGGCCTCGCAAATGAGCTGATTTCCTCATTTTTTCACTTCAAACTTCTACATTGACAATTGAAAACACTGTACAAAGTCTTGTAAAGATTGGAATTTCTTCATCTTTTTGTCAAAGTCCAAGTTCCATGCCTGATTGTTGCCAAGTCCCTGATGTTGCCATTTACTATGAAAATCCACCAGACTTTGCAATGACCTCTTACAGTTGGTACTCAGTAATAGTCCTTTAAAAGAAAACGTGATGCGCAATCGCTGTAACTTCTATGGCAAAATTAGGGATCATCATCTGGCATCTATACAGACTTAGGCATTAGCAGTGTAAATTTCATTGTGAAAACTTTAGTATACAGGTTCTATGCTAATGTTTTTTTTTGTGATTTTGTACCGATGAGATCGGACTTACAGGAGATACAAACCTGGTGCAGTGATCTCCCTTAAAACAAATCCTCCAGAGCCACAAATCAGGAAAAGAAAATGAAATATCCTGCAATTACATATGAGATTATGATGACTTTCAACAGGAGTACACTTCTGGGACCCTTTGCTCATTTTAACCAACCGCACTAATTTCATATGTATTCCTGGAGGAAGGTGCTTGATTCATGGTTGGCTTTGTATTAGAATATAATGCAGTAGAAGTTTCTGTTATACACATCATTAATTTTGGTGTATATGTTGTTTGCTTTGTTGTGTTTGAACAGAGAATGGGCCAGCCCTGGATTATATTCGACCCATCCACTGAGAATCTTGATACTTTCCTGACAGAAAAAGCCCCATCCAAGATTTCCAGGTACCGGTATTGAAAGCATGCAGTTTATTAGACATTAGGCTTTTTATTAATGGGATCAGCTGATTTGTTCTTTCCTCACTGCAGTTATATCATTACACCTCCAAAATACACTGTAACTGTCAAAGATAGTACAAATATAAGCAGGAAATGATCGGTTGAGACTTGTACCAATCAACATGTCAAGTCAATGTCAAATTAATGGATTTTTGTTTATGGCTTATTTTCTGGAGCAGGGCAGCAGTTACTAGTCTGGTCAACAGTCAAAGAATGTGTATTTTTATAGAAAGGGTTGCATGATCTACCTTGCCTGATATTTCAGTTCAGTTCACATGTATATCCGGAGAACAAGGGGTCATAGGTCACTAAGACCTATGTGTACGTGTACTAACCATGAGGACCCATGTTGCAGGCTGTCTATACAATGCAAATCTCTTTTGATTCTTCTCTTTCTGAGGGGAGAATGTTTGGAAGTGGGGGGGAGGAAGGTGGCACATCCCATACTTCTCCCTTTTGGTCATGCCATTGTTTGTTATGTGACCCCAACTCCCAACATACCGAATTTCATTCTCATAATTTTCCCTTACTCTCAAAAGCTTGGATGGTCATAACTGGATTTGTGTTAGACATTCAAAGATGAATACCCAGGCTGCAGACCTGCCTGACAGCAACTCTGACGAAGACCAAAATGAGGAATTGGTCTCTGACGAGCAGGAAGACGGGGAAGCAAGTTGTCTAGACATGTACACAGCATGGGAGGAACTGTGCGCCACCATGAGACCTACCCATGAGGCCATCTGTCAGTTTGCAAAGGCACAAAGGTCTGAAATTCATAATCCCAAACAGTTTTTAAAGAAGTATTCACCAATACCTGAGGCAGTTTAGCCATTCCCACTGGTCGACAGCCAGTCACACTTCAACAGTTGACAAAGCACCTCACGCAGTATGCGCCAAGTTCACATCAATCTGCATAAAAGGAGATTTTGTTTATGACTGCTCACAAGAGGAACACACCATAACCTGGCTAGAGGGAGGTTTTAAAAATGAAGTGATATTGCTGCATACAATCATTGCAAATGTGTTATTTTAAAACCTATTTTGACTTTGACTACCTACAAATTAAAGGGAACAAATATGTGCCTGGCCGATTAAGCCAAGCGAATTTATGCCCAGTCATGAATAACTTTTGTGCAAAAAGTCAAAATACAAAACTTGCTGCAAACTGCTTACTGGCTACAGTGACCTTAAGTATACAAGTTGAAGGGGCTGGCATGTCGATCCCAGCAGAATCTTTCTGAAAGGTCAATTACATATTAGTGACAGGCCAATTCAGCCAGTTGCAAGTCAAGTCACAAACAAAGTCAAATGAAAAGTGAAAGTGATTGAATGGACAGCGACAAATGATTACCCTTACATGTCACATGACATTCCAATAGCTAGTGCATTAATGTTTGAGATTATGTTACGTGTAACTTGTGATTGACTTGTCATGTTACAGTGGGGGGGCTAGAGGCAAGGTATTTTTATTTGTAATTTTCGTATTGTTACAACCAAAAGTGTTCATTTTTTCTGTAACAACCTGTAAGGGGCGACCCATGTACGTGTAAGCACAAAACACAATTTTTAGACCTCCCCCCCAGTCCTGTATACACTGTGGCATCTACAGTGGGTCATACCCCTTCCCTAATACACGTGCACATTCCATCTATGTTTCTCTTTCATTTGACCCATTGCAATGTTAACCCTAACAGTCCTCAGTCCTCCAACAGGTGAAGGATTGAGGACTGTTAGGGTTAATGATACGATGATGGGAGAAAGGTATGCATTTAAGAGTGTTACAATGGGTAGGTCTTTCTCTTCCCCACATCAAAAGGACAATTCCTATCATTAGGAAAGTGGGAACGGCATTGCGAGGACAAAAATTGATCCCCATAGCATTTTTAGTCTCAGTAACATCTATATTTCAACATGTGGTTTCCCCATTGAATATGTGATTTTTCTGATATGTTAAAGCTGACATGAGTAGTACTCTGCCCGCGTATGCATGCGTTGCCAACTGGACGCCCTCCTCCTCAGTGAGTAAGCACTTTATGGACAGTGCTAACCACATTATATGACTACATTTTTTCTTGTTCAGATGCTTGGTAGGTAAATGGTTGCTGTTTGCAGAAACAGGTAATGCAGTTGATGAACTGTGGAGTAAGGTAGCCAGGGCCGTCCTAGAAGGCAAACTGGGCATTTCTGCAAAAGTCAGTGTCCGTAATGACAGACACAGGTCACATGTGATTTGCATCTACAACTCCGACTTTACTGACGTCGAGGCAGTGCATCGTCTTGAGAAGGGTATCCGCAGTCTTGGGTTCTGCAAGAACATGACGTACAAGGCGGACCTGTTTACATACCTTGGTGTTTATGCCAAGAATCACTATGGAATTAAACCAACTATTTACAGCAGCAAGCTTGATGGTATCAAAAGGGAGCTGGTTTTCCAATACGACCAACGGTAAGTGCCTCCTCTCAGGCATTTTACCCACCAAGCTGTTTGGCCTGACAAGAAGTTTTGTTTGTTGGAGTACATTTGGTTGACTTATAATTTGGTGTCATCCACAACATACATGTTATCCACGTTAACTCAAATTAAAAAAGAGAAAAACCAAAAATTCGTTCACACAATCCCGTATTTTTGGCCCTGATTTTGAAGTCTTTTTAAAAAGAACTGAACCGTGTGGTGGTTAGTGATTGGAGTCTCTTTGCTTCAACAGAAGGGCCACAGATAATCCAAGAAGGCATAGCCACAGGAGAAAACCTGCAAAGCAGTAAGAACTTTTTGAGCAATGACTTGGCGCAAATGTCTGAAGAAAGTGGTGTAAATCCCTGCTGGAAATGGGGGGGGGGATTTTTGCCCAGCCATGAAATAAAGGTTGAGGGCACCATTTGACACTATATTGGGAGGGGGGGTCGCAACGTTCATGAAACGATTACATAGCCTGTAACATGTACTTCATTCATGCAGAATCTTCTATCAGCACATCATATTTCTGGGGATTTTTTATTGTTCTCGCATTTTGGGTGATACTTAATACATTTTTGTTGTCGGGAAGTCCGAAAAATTCTTCACAATCCGCTTCAACTTTTTTCTCATCACGAAGAGTCAATGGAGAAGGGATTTACACCCGTGGCTGAAGTTATTGGACTGCACTGGTCTGAATCAAGTAAAGATGTTCAAAACCATTCCTTATGGCTGAAAAAAGTCTTTCCAAAGTAAACTAAAAAGATGAATTTCTACATGGCTGGGATTGCTAAATCGTATTTATAAAATGTGCATCGTTGAAATATCAGTGCTTGGGTTTTGGAGATTTCTCAACCAAAGGATAATTTTGCACCCATCAGAAGCCCTTGGGAGAGGGAAGGCAAGTAAGAGAAAGATCTGCCACAAGCCTCAAGGATGCTGTGGTTGTTTTACTTTGCTGCTGTCTTTATATATGAGGCCCTTAACCACTTACTTCATGCTGGGGTGCCCGGTACCGGGTACCTTGGGTTTGTAGCCAGGGTGCCTGAAATCGGACAAAGGAGCTTGGCCTTGTAACAAAAGACCGGGCTGCTGGGAATTGCCAACATTTTTTCAGTTGTCAACAGCAAAGGAAATCTGTCATTGTTTTGAATGATTATACCACTGTTCGTGGCATTCAGCGTGGGCGGATTACCACTGGGGACAAAAGCGCTCCAGGGATGAGCAATACAATACCGCTGCACACTTATCTGGTCCGCATTTGAAAAGATGCCAGCAGCGCACTGGGCCAGTTTCGGGAACAAAAGAGAAATATGTAACACCGCACAATCTGGGCTCTCTTAAGGTGGCAGGCCTGGCTGAAATACTCGGGTGTCAATAGATGTTGTCTGTCAGATTAGAGTAGCCACCAGACAGTCATTCATGTGGGTGTAAACGTCCAGTAAATGAAGTTATGAATTTTTGAAGAATTTTGAAAACAGAAAATCTTGAAAATCCCTCAGGAAACGTCATACAACTTCAAATTAAACCTGGCAGCATATGGTTAACATGGGGCTACAAGTGTTATTCCAATAAACCTGGTCTCTGTTTTGTTGTTTTTTATTTTCTTACCACTTTTTTTTTCCTGCATGCCTGAAATTTGTAGTCAAAATATCACAGCCCACTTAAATCGCCATTTACAGTGATGCGATGGAGGACAAATCGCAGAGGAAAATGACTGATTTCTTCAAAGAGAGTTCAAGCTCTTCTCCAGGCAAACGAAAGCACCAATCACCATCAGCGAGCCAGTCACAGGAAGATGAGCCCACGAGCAAACTCCCCAAGCGGTAAAATATTCTGCTAAAAGGCCTGCATAACATTGCGATTGGAGAACTGACTGACGAGTGTACCATGTATCAAATTCTAAAAACTCCTCAAAGTTCATGGCATGTCGCCTGTTTATTTTCCTGACCTAGCCCCAAATAATGTTTCTCATGAAATCATCGTTCAGTGAGTAAATAGGTTATTCATATAAGGCATCCAAATCCCACATTTAACTGTTTTTTGAAGTCTCAGGGGATTTGCATTTGTATTCTTGTATTTTGAGGCACTGCACTTTGTGATCATTCATTTTACTTGTGCATGTAAATTTCTTTTTACAGGATGGAAAGCATCAATGATGCAAGTTCAACAGCTCTGGATCCTGGTGCTCCTTCACTGCCTGTGTTACACCCTCTGTAACCCCCCCTCCCTACTTTGGAGCATACGTGATGCTTGGATTCAACTGGCAAGAGCAGCAGGTTGTTCAGTTCACATCAAGTTTGTAAGAAAGGCAGCACTATAACATCTGAAACAAATTAAGAAATGAAACTTTCATCAGTACAAAAAAGTTGCTATCAAAAAATGTTAAATGAAGCTTTCTATTAGTTCATATTCACATGATGTCATGGTTTTTAAGAGGCAGCTGTAGCAGTTGTCACTGCATACATGTACATGTATTAAAATCGATCCACGTAAAACTCTGTGTTATTTTTGTTTACATGTAGGTACAATGTAGCGGTCAGTGTGACAATTTTTATTTCCGGCCAACACGTCTTCCATGCAGTTCAACATGTATTGAGTTTTCACGTGATCCAAGACACTAAAATATAGTGTGGTGTAAGAAACTTTAATGGTGGCAGGTATCTGTGATTGAGTAGCATCCTTCCCTTGCATCAAAGCATGTACTGTGTCAGAATGTTGAGTTGTATATCCGACAACAGGTTTCACTGCATACTACTAATGCATATTCCAGGTGTATTTATCATCAGTCCAACTTGAGTTTTCCGTTCTAATAATGTATATAACTGTGTTGCATGGTCCAGGTCAAACTCTGCATAATGCGCTGTTCTGCGTTATTTTTACGCTAAAAGCAAAACACACAATAAATAAATTTGTTATCACGCTTGCGGAACACAGAATAATGTAGTGCATGGATCTGTGTCCTGTATACCACTTGGCTTTCGGCCGCCACTCACGCTTGTGTGAAAATTAGTATTATATTGTTGCTTGAAATTTGTGATAAATTTACAAACTGATTTTGTCCATTGTTTCTGTTGTCATCTACTCTCCGCCACCCAACTTTTGGGGCAGGTAGATTTTTTCACGTTTGTTTGGAATTGAAACAAAATGTCCTTGACTAAATTTGGCCAGATCATCAAAATTGGAATTTTGAGAGACTTCATCATATGGTAATCAGATAAATTTCAACTTAACGTTCTTCATATAATGGATTTAGCATTGGCTCATCAGCGCTGTATGTTCCCTACTGCTTTTTATTATGTGCTTAATTCTTAACTAGTAAACATAAAATGTATTATATATAACAGATTTGCAGTTACAGCGCAGTGCAAACTCATCACTGACTTGCTTCAAAAGGTTCCTTCCATGACCTTCATGGTTTTTATGATGCGGTTAAGACCATCTATGGACTGATCAGAGGGACTACAGATCCCTGAGGTCTGCCAATAACTCCACCCATATTAACCCCGTTTTGAGCACCATGGGTTTATACACAGAGCCGGGGTGCCCGAAATGGGACACTCCATGTAACAAAAGACAGTACTCAAAACAAAAAAGACCTGCTGCTGGGAATTGCCATCATTTTTCGGCTCGCATTTTTCAAAGGTTATCTTTCACTCACTGTTTTTAAAAAGTATACCACTGTTTTGGGCATAGCACGCCCGCGGATTAGCACCGCGGACAAAAGTGCTCCAGGGCCCCATTGATGAGCGACACAGCACCGCTGCATGCTAATCCAGCCGCGTTTGAAAAGACACCACTCACATTCACTGGGGACAAAGGAAACTAAACAACACCTCACAATTCTGGGCTCTCTTTACAAGGCAGTAGGCCTGGCTGAAATACTCAGGAGTCAATAAAGGTTGCCTGTCAGCTTAGAGTAGAACCATGCAGTCATTCGTGTGGGTGTAAATGTCCATTAAATGAAATGATGAATTTTGAAGAAATTTTGAAAACTGAAAATCTTGAAAATCTCCCGTATGTGTGCACTGCACTTTAAAAAGCACCTGGAAGCAAGTGGTTAAGGGCCGCAAAGGTATTCTCACCTGTTGGGCAGAGCACTTCAGTGAGCTCCTAAACCGTGTCAACCTCAGCGACTCTAGTGTGATGGACCACCTTCCTCACCAAATGTGGCTGCCCCCCAAGCCACACAGGGATGTTCACCCGCATGGTTGTTGGGGGCCTGGAGTCGGAGCCCTTTGAGGTCAAAGTTGGAGTGAAGCAGGGATGTGTCCTCCGAACGGTCCTCTTCAACGGGTGGTAGTGGTGACTCATCTTTCCCGACACCAGCTCCATCTGAATGATGGCATAACCTTCCGGTATCGGCTTGATGGCAGCCTTTTCAACCTACGACAACTGCAAGCAGAGACTAAGACTAGGTCAAAGACCATCCTTAATCTGCAGTATCCTGATCTGCACTCAGCAGCCGGTCTCCAAAAGATCCTCGACACTATGGCCAATACTTACACCAGCACTGGGCTTGTCATCAATGCCAGGAAGACGGAAGTGCTTCACCTGCGTGTGTCCTGCGAAGGCCAGCCTTCTGTTATGTGCTTTAGCCAAGTCCACAGCTTCATCTTCCTTGGCAGCATCCTGGGTTCGTCCTGCAATGTCAATGAAGAGGTCCAAAATAGGATGCAGAGAGCCCCCAGTACCTTTAGCTGGCTGTTACACTGTGTATTTTTCAACCAGGGTATCACCATCTCCGCCAAGGTAGCTGTCTACAGGTCTAGAAGGCCACATGCATCTCCACCTTGATGTATGGCTGCAAGGCCTGGACAATCTACAGAGCACATATTAGAAGTCTTGAGGCTTTCCACATCCGCTGTCTCCAGCGTATTCTCTGACTTACTTGGATGGACCAGGTTACCATCCTCAAAACAGCCAGCTGTGTCAGTGTCAAGGCTCTCATCAGTGTTGAGGCTCTCATTATTCAATGGCAGCTCCATTGGGTTGGACACATCTACCGGATGAGGACTGACTTCCTCGCACACTTCTCTACGGTGAGCTTTTCCACTGGTCAATTAGTGTTGGAGGTCAGAGGAAGCGGTTCAAGGACCATCAGAAGGTGATCCTGAAGTAGTGTGGGGCCCACCCTCTCACCTGGAGCAGCTCACCACAGACCGGGATGTGTGGCGGTCTCCATGTCATGAGGCAGTGGATCACTTCAAGGCTGAGAGGAGCGACGCCACTGTCCATGCCACAGTACCAGATCCCCCCCTCTGGGTGACGGAATCCCTTGCCCCACCTGCGGGAGGCACTGCGCCTCCGAGATTGGGCCCTGTGGCCACCACAGGAGTCATCACAGGCACCCATGTCATCACCATTAAATTTCTCCTCTTTTCTTTTTTTCCTTCTTCAGTGGGGATGACGTCATTATCGTTCTTGATGGACATCCATAACTAATAACAAATGCACATGGGAAGCACAGCACCAATGGTCGTCGAATATCACCCTGGTCTATTGTTCACCCGTAAGATGGAGCTGGAAAAAAATTTGACTGGGAGTCCAGACCTTGAGGCAACAAAATTTAGTCATCTCAGGTAGCCATCACTGCATCACATTGAACTGTCGAATTTAACCAGTCGACTAAGCCACCCACTCTGTAGTGTGCACGAGACATTGGGTCTTATATTGCAAGATGCTAAGGACCTGTCTCTGCTTCCCCTTCATGAATACAGGAGCAGGTCCCCACCCCCATCCAGGGACAAGTTCAGTTGAAAAGCTTGTGACTTGGCTGAAGACTTGTTGACTTGCCATGGACTCAACTTGCCTACTGAACTGGCCCATACTAAACAACACGGAACACTTTTTTTTTTTCCTTTCTGTAAGTTTACTTACACTTTACAGTTGTTTTTTTCAACAAGACGCACAAAATTTGAGTAGGCTACTGTACAATAACAGACTCCAGACAAGTTTATATAAACCCAACACTTTCAGTTCGACTTACCTTGATGTATAAAAATGAGCAGAGGCAAAATAAACATCTCACAGCCATGTTAACTGCAGTCATCCACCCTTCTTAATTAGGCCTTTCCATAGCACTAACCACAACCACACTTTAACAAATTTGCTACTTCAACCGATTTTCTCTTTCTTCGCAATCTTGACCCTTTTTTTTTGCCAATCCACAAATGCATGTTTACTCTTCTGCCCCATGCATGCATGTACACGACAATGATATACACAAGACTTGTTTTCTTCGAATATTTAATTTGTAAAGTCCCATCACATGCACGCTCTTTTCTCTAATACATATGAAGTCAACATTTACTAGTCCACATTAACAATACCACCACATCAGTTGTAACAATCTGTACAGTTCACTGTAATGGCTCTTTTGTATGGTTTATCTTTTATATTATTACTCTACAACTTAAAATAGTGACTACAGCAGTTCCGTAAGGCTGCCCACCTGTTCGACTAAGTTTCAGTCCATCAACAGAAATAAACAGATGCATCAAATCTTCGTGGTTCAACTTATCCGATAAAATACAATACAGAGACTTCCAGGATTTCAATATATTCTTAAATAAGCAACCAACAAAAACAAAACAGACGTTTACTTTCACTTAGCCCAATACTGTCTTTAAAAAAAGCCAGGTGGAACAAGAAAAAGACCCCTCCCCCCAAAAAAACACAGTTGCAGGGAGGAAAATTGGCTCAATGGCACCTTCTCATACCTTTGGGGTCAAAGTTGGCATTTCATCCAGCACTATATGTTTCTCCGGGTCTTCGTTTCCAACTTCAATGAGTTTTCCTCCACTTGTTCAAAACAGTATTCCGCCAGCCTGCCTCGTAAGATTTCTTCAATCCCCTAAGCCATAGTGACAAAGTTGCCTTGGTGGGGGAAATCTCAGTACATGTTATATACTTTCCTGCAAAGATCTAGGCTCTTTGTGATATCTCCATGACAAGATCCCATAAAATGAGTCAGACAGCCATTTGTCCCCTGTAATTTTGGTTTTAATAGTTTGCATCAGAGAGAGAGCAAACGGAGCTCACTATTTTGACATATCACTCAGTTTGGCTTTATGGCACGAGCAAAGAAATTGATGTAGGTGAACAATGTTGAGGGTTCCTATTGACTCACTCAGCGCAAAATTCTTTTTAAGGCCTTTGATTGAAAAAAGGGGCTCTGGCAACTTGTGACTCATCTTAGTAGGTTTTGCAACTTTTTCATCTGAGCTTCACAATTTGTCAACAAGAATGACAATCACGGCCAATCAAATTTTAGCCAGTCATGGGCCAATTTTCCAAGCCTTGACTTTGAAACTACGGCTTCATCTCAAACCCCAGACCTATTTTAAACTGCATCTACGGAAATCAAGATGCTGCCAAATATGGGCTTCATACAAGATCGTTTGAGGTTCCCAAGGCAAAATGAGAGCAGTGTTGAGGGTGTCTCAATTCTCAATGAGATTTGAAGCCAGAGGCCTAAAGCGAATATTCGGATCACGAAACAGTACAGAGCGAGTTCTGATAGCCTACTTTAAATCTGTGCTGAGGCATTGCCAAATGAGGGACAGTGCTACCATTATTTGGTTGGTTGCTTGTTACACACCCATTAATAATACACCTACCTCCTTTTCATAGGGCCACAGTTCAATTGTAGCTCATGCAATTTCAGATACTCATGGTAAATGTGGGAAATGCAAAATGTAAGAGTAAAAAAAAAGTAAGCTCCTAGTTGTTTGGGGTTTTTTTGGACAGCATAAAAACATTTCAATTTAAAGAACAACAGCTGCCCATCTAAAAAAAAAAATAGTCTTGTGTGAACTTTAAAAATCGTAAGTCTGGGTGATCACAAAAGATTAGTCCATAAGATCTACTACTTCATTTTAACATTTCATACCATTTCTACAGGCTAAAATGTGAAATGAAAAGTTTTTTACTTCCTTTTACCAAACATTACTGCATGTTAACTCAGTCTTTACTGGCAAAGTTATAATACACATGTACATTAGCACACATATGTACGACCCAACATAGTATATACAAAGCTGTGTGCTCTATCTCATGCTTGTGACATTTGACCTTCAGCAAATATAGTTTTTAATAAAATAAAGACAGCTAAACCGATAGCATGGTGACATTTTTTATGTTAGTTTGAAAACTCTAATGAACGATTACAGACTTGCAGTGCATGAGCCAATTCGAGTTCAACAAACTCAAACTAAATGAACCACCTCATACAAACTACATTAACTATACACATCAGTGATTTTTTTAAAAGCCTATACAAAAGAGATAGGGCAATTCAGTGACAAAATAAAAATATACAACACAATATAACAAGTACATTCCTTTAAATATTTCTTTGCCAAAAAAAAGAAGAAGAAAAAATTCCCAGAATAAGGTTGAGATATTAAACACCGACTGGGTAAAAAAAGTAAAACAATTTGTGAAATGTTTGGATTAGATCATGTTATTACCCAACATAAGAATTAAGTTAGAGGGCTGTGGTGATCCTCCGTAAAGAAAGTATATCTTCAATGCATGAAATTTTTACTACTGATTGTTCAATGCCTTCTTCAATTAGCCTTTTCTTTCCAAATCTGGTCGCAGAGACGGCACAGCCAGGAAAAAGAGCACCTCAGTGAATTCGAGGGCAACAAGTCCTACTGAAAAAAGAAAAATGCCGCAGCATCCAAAATCTTAGAAAGTAAAATTATAAGCTACAACTATTTTCAGACCACACGACACCGGACATCTTGAGGGTTTTGGTTTCCAAACTTTCTCCAGAGGACTGACATATAACAGCAATACACAAACAGTCAGTCTTGAACAATGTGTGTGGGATTTCAGTTAAAAGCTTGTAACATTTCTTTGAACAAGTTTGGGCCAGACTTCTTAGACACTACAACCAATGTTGTGACCCTCATGAGCGTGCTACAATTAATCCTGGACTTTGCTTTGATACTGTCAAACTTCACACTTGTACTGCTGCCTCGCCAAAACAAAAAGCCAAACAAAGCAAGACAACTCTGGTATCCTAATGTTGACACATGTGCAAGGAATTTGTTTCTGCGCTAACAATGAGATTCTCGGGAATGCAAATATACACAAAAAATTCAGATCGATGCTCCCAATGTGCACACCTTCCTTCCAATATTGCATCGCAGTCCAAGAGGTAGTTATGCAAATTCCATTTCCTCCTGCATGAATATGTATGGCCCTTATCTGCATGAGCCAATCCCCTAAATTATCACCATGGGTCAGGAACCAGTACCCGGCATGCACTTTGCGGCTGACTTGACTGGTGCCTAATTTCGACCAAATATGGCTGCACTGCTTAATCTGACCAGCTGGGTATTTGCAGTGAACAGCTGAACAGAGCTCAGTTTGTAAAGATTTCATTTTCTAAGAGCCGATAGAAAGACGCTGAATCACAAAGCTATTGTATCCCTGGTTACTGCACATCTGGATCTACCTATTAGTTTTAATGCAATGCAGTCATGAAGGCCCACTTAACCAAACTTTATGTTCTTAAAACTTTGGAGAAATGAAAGCTACACGTACCTATTTGCTCCAGGCATGACAAAAGTGACGAGAAATTATTGTCAATAAACCAGCGCCAACATCAGAGATGGATTCTTTGTATTTTCGGACTACCCAGAAGTAACCACAGCTATTGAAGGCAGCTAACATGTTGAGGGACAAGAATGTATAACATTACCGCATCATGCGTCTGACCACACTGGTGCTGCACTTACTGAATTGATAATACGCAGAAGTTGCAAACATATTTCAGAAAATCAACAGCAGATCAAAGAGGTGTGCGGATATAAAGTAGAATCTTGCTATGCTGAACGGTCGCTACATGTATATCAAACATTCTCCTAACACAAATGACCCCCTCGGGCTACAGCAAAAGACATTTACAGCAGTGAATAATACAGATACAACGTATTGAGAAATTGGGGAAAATAAGTTACAACTTGTACAGTTCCCCTCAATCCTAATCAGTATTTTTTTCCCAATCATTTGATGATCACCATCAAATTGAAGAGAAAGAAGATATTCTGCTACATGAGCACTGACGACAAAAAATCCCAAATGCCCACCCATGAACATTTCTAGAGTTAATCTCACAAGCTCTAATTCTGCCAATTTCGTGGAATCCCCTCCCCCCCTGCTGGTTTCTGACCTAAATGTCATTATGGTATGCCCCCAAATTGATTGCAATACTGATCAACTGTTTTACTTTCCACCGTGTGTTTCATCATGAAAGCTGAAAGCTTTCACAGCCAATGGAAGTTTTGTTTGGGGGGTGTGGAACATTCGGTAAAACATGGCAAAAGGCATCCACAGTCAAAACAAGAAACAAACCAGAAAAAAAAAGGAAAACATGCCAGTCGATAGCTGGCCATCACAAGAAAGAAAACCAACACTTACAATACATATTTCTGGTTCAGCTTTTATGATGGCCCTATACAATGGATTAAATATTGCAGCTTGTTGCCCAAAACCTTTTCTTCTTTTATAACATGTGTTCTAGGACCGCTGAAATCCTCTCTACTGGAGACATCCTTGGAGTTTTTTCCCACACAGGGATGCTTGTTGCCCTTTTTTGTAGCAAACCTACCGCTGCAGAGCCTTAGAGATGTCCTCCCTTGTCACCAGAGTAGGAAAATTTTTCAAACTGCGGCAGCCCGGCGTCGGTTGACAACTCTGCTGCAGAGAACAGAAGGGTACGGTGGGTGTAGGGGTTGAGACAGACAGAGAGACAAGGCAGACAAATTGGGTGGACAGACAGGGAAAGGGGAGATTGGGTCAAGAAGACATTGCGCAACAGCAAAACGAGACAGGGCATGACAAGAAGAGAGACGATAGCAAGTGGTTAGTCTTGCACACTGACACAGCTTAAGTCCTTCTCAAGCATTTTCCACTGTAATCTCCAACTTGGTTTTATGTCAGGTGACGGGCCCGTGGCAAAACTCATTTGAAGCAAGATATGGGACAGAGAGAACCTCCCCGCCTTTGTGTCATTGTTTGATCGGAATCTCAGGAATTCTTTACAGACTTCTGAGGGGGATGTTTTAGGTAACAATAGTCTATAGTGTGTATAGGGATTGGACAGGTAAGGGGGGTACCCCTCTTTCCCATATCTTGCCTGGTATAGCAAAACTGGTCAAGCATTCAGAGGGAGTGGCATTTCATGTGGAATTTTCCTTAAATTGTTAATGCAAAGTTTACTGTAGTTGGTTTATTTACAAATCAGCGAACTCGGAAATTGCTGAATTGATACTAGGGGTCAATTCCTTTGTGACAGGTGTAATGCAACACTTGAATAAATCCCCCTCAGCTGATTGGTGGGTTCTTGATCACATATTACTGAATAACATGTCACAGCAATGCACGGCGTCATTGTTCAACTAGGAGCCCAGTCAACATTAAAGTAAAGTTTTATTTTATGGAGATTGAAAGTTCCGTTGCATGGCTGATAAAAAGTCTGAACTCAAAAATGATGCAGAGATTTATTATGGGGATGTGCCGAATATTTGATCGATTATCAAATATTCAGATATCATTTTCCAAATTTGAATATCCGAATGCAAAATTCTTGAAAAGGAAGGGAGAATTTTTTTCTGTTTTAAATGAGAAAAATGGCACTACGGAGGCTTGTTTCAAGCAGAAAGTTTCAAATGAAAGTGACTCAAAAAGTAACATATTCATTTATAAATTTAAAGGAATAGAAATGTTCAACAGAGCAAGAAATATTGTTCAAATATTAAATCTTGCTAAATCGTGGCTGGAGATACTCCTAGACGTGAGAAGCTATTATAGTGATAATAATGTAAAATTGTGTGCGTTATTGCAACTGATGTGGTTTATGGTTTATGTATATGGTTTAATCATCAACAATCTGCCGGTCGGTAAGACCAAATATTTGGATATTAATCGAACTGAAGTTTGAATATTTGAATAGCAAATTCTTCAAATTGACTCGGCCCTAATTTATTCAGGAATCATTCAGGTGCTTTAATAAATCATGTACATGTATATGTGATGTATACCAAAAGCAAAATATGAGTAACGGCGAGAAATACAAACTACATGTATTTTATCAAAGCTCGCTGTTGCTCACAGTTTGCTTTTGGTAGCAACTTTCCCGCCATTCATAGTCAACAATATCTTGTACAATTATTTTCATTCAGATGGTTCCCTATGTACTGATTAGCAAACTGGCAATTGACAACCAAAGATGCAACCATGCCCCAGGACCTTGTTCTAGACAGTCAACTGCAGTTACATTGTCCAAGTATCAATTACTTGGGTGGTTTATTTCAACTACAGTTAAAGGTTGTCACGAGAATTTTCTCCCACTTGCCACCTCATGAAATCATCGTTACCACTACCACCATGAATCTTCATTATTGGTATATTATCCATGGTACACAAACAACAATTATACAGTAAGGGGTCACGACCATTTACACCTGGCTTGGAAAGGGTCCCACAGGATCCTGGGCCAGTTTGAGAGCACACCTCACATTTGGATAGAGCTCATCCAGCACAAGACCTTCATGATCCAAAGCTTTGAAGCTATTCAGACCAGTGTATCAATAGCTTACTGTGGGAAGATCCACAGCTGAACAAAAGGGAGCTTAATGGATCAGCCAGTGCTGTTGAGATTAGTGAACCACAAGCGAGCCCAGTCTTGGATAGTTTATGTTTTGCGCTTGGAAACAAGAGAGCCCAGCTGAAAGAATGCCTTCATCTGCCTGCCTGCCTGGGCTGGTATTTATTCAACTGGGCTTTATTCAACTGGCAACACTACGGCCCTTTTCAAACCGGGTTTAAATGGTCTCCGTCCCTACGCTATGCCACTCCCCCTTCTTTCATGCCTGTTCCCAGGGCTTCCAAAAAGTTGCTAAGGTTTTGTGTACAGCCTATCTGGTCTGACCAAAAATACCCCCTCACCAGCAATGAAGAGACAGGTTGGTGGGGAGTTCATGCACGCAACTGACATGCCACCAGCAATTGGTCAAGCATGCTCAGCACAGTCTGCAACAAATGCACATTGCCCATAGACACTGTCCCCACCAAGAAGGATGTTGTTGCTCAGTGACAAACCATCCTCACTTGTTCGTGCACTAAAGCAGACAGCCTGCCTCTTCCAATGTTATACGCAGGGATGAAATGGATTACTGCTGCTGAGGTGAACATTTCCTCCTACAGTGAGGGACTCGATCTCAAGTCAAATAAAGAATCGATGTGCAAAGTTTCCTTTCTGTGACGGAACAAGGGAGTGTGCACTTTTGCATAACCACCATGGTCCCTTGGTGGGGAACTCGACCCAGGTTTAGTAGTGTCTGACACGGTCCATGCTGAGCACGCGCAACCAATTTCTGTTTGAATGTACAGTCTGAGCATGTGCACAATGCAGGAGAATGAGCCCGACTGGGAAACTGCCCACTAGCTTGTCTCTTCAGGGCCATGCGAGGGGGTGCTTCGACTTGGGGCAGATTATACACTGCTTTAACACTTTGGTGCAGTAACTTCAGTGAAAGCCACTGATTATTTCTACTTGAAACAGATACTTTTCAATTACAATAGTCAACATCCTCTGTGAATGGTTGCAAGGTCCATTCTTTTCCTTTGCTATACTTCTCTGGTTATTCCCTCAAGAAAATGTCACAAGGATCTTCTCACAAACTAGTGGTACATGTCGAAACAGTCAATGCTCGTGTAATAATAAAACACATGCCACAAATGGAAGCATTCACAAGTTACGGAGAGTGGTGTCTGCCTAAGAAATATCACTCACTGTTCTCATCCGGTGGAGTGAGTTCCACAGGCTCAGCAGTGAACTCTTCATCAAAGTACCTGGTGTCCGTCTCCGATTTCACACTTGGCTTGAAGGGTGGTTCGATCTGAGGAATATAGGACAGCAGGGAATTACAACAGGTCAAATCATCTCCACAACATCTCCCCTCCACATTGATGAGGAACTGAACTCTGTTCTGCACACCATTGAGAGCAGGACAGTCTCACAATGCGCAAGATTTCTGAACACATTCTGAAATAGTCTGATGCCAATTAGCATCTCTTCCACAATAACTATTTGAAAGATAACATCAAAATGTGGCGAGGTGAAAAAAAACACTCTTGATTTGATTGCAAGTCAACATACTCTCATCAGACTGCAAAAACAATCTGTCTGGATCTTTGGACTTCAACATTCAGTTCATAGTTGAAGATGTACTGAAGTGTAGCAGAGAAATTCAAAAGACTTGAACTGTTAGATTTCCACACTCTGCAGCACGAACAACTGATATGTCAAAAATGCTCCCGAGCATTTGCATTTGTGTTGAATATGACTCGACAATCAAAGCTGAAAGAGCCCTCATCATGAAACAAGGATACATCACGCTTCAAAACATGAGAACGGACTCATAAATCTGAACAGCAATTAGTGACATCTTCAAATCAAACGTCTTCGAGAGTGCGACTTCTAACAATCTTTGGGGACTGATCGACTAAGAATCAAGATGGCAATGTTTAATGCATTTCTGCAAGCTCTTGCGGTCGACTTTGTAGGCAGGGGTGACGGATGTTTCCAGATGTACCTTTTTGTTGTAAAGGTCCTCCCAGTTTATACTGGCAAAGAACGGGTGCTCCATGATCTCCTGAGCATCTTGTGGACCTCCTCCCAGCCTAAAAAAACAAAAAAACCCAAACAAATCCAATTTTTTAATTAAAGATCTCATTTAACAAGTCTGGTGGTTTCAACCGAATCGCGTCTCTTAACTGTTCTCATAGGGATTTCTTTATTGAAGGTGGCAAGTCAATTCTTCATTTAGAAACAAGCATCCAGCTTTACCGATACCTGTACTTGCATCAAAGCCAAGGCCCCACCTTATACAAGTATTTAGCAGGAACTCCTTAAGGCCAAAAACAAAACACTTGTTTCATGTTTCCCAACCTACCATATACTGACAGCACAAATTTGAACTGCAACCAAGACTAGATACTGCTTTATCTCAACATATATTCACAATCTACCTGAGCCCTGCCACTGGCCATGAGATCTGGTGAGATGCCTTGTGACATATTAAAGGCCAAGTGTTCTTGGGGAAAAAGACAAGGCTATAATCTTTAAACATAAGTTACTAGAACAAGCTACCATACTGCAGGTTGGCAATGTGCTGAACTCCTTGTCAAAACTTGGGAGTGGCGACACTCTTTGCAGAAGTGTAATATTTGTCCATGCCAAGTTTGAGTGGTTAATCCAAGGTCCACTCACGTACCGCTTTGCCGGATCTTTCGCCAGAAGACCACTTAGTAATGACCTGGCACTTTCGGTTAACCTCGCTGGGAACTTGACCTCCTCCACAAGGATCAGCTCGAACAGGACCTCATGGTCGCGGCTGTAGAATGGTAATCGGCCACACATCATCTCGTACATGACGACACCGGTACCCCACCAGTCGACGGCCCGGCCGTAATCACTGTCTTCTAAAACCTGTAGGCAAATGACAACAAGCCTTGGCTCTCTGCTATTTGGTTTCATTTATGTGAGATATACAGTTTGTTGTAGTTTACCTTGACACCCAAATCTACTAGTTTGTCCAATGAAATCGTTTCTCATGACATTATTGCCAGCGGCGTATCCAGCTTTTGTGTTGGGGGCAAATCAAAAAGCAAATGCATCTTTGGACTCATTCAGCATGATGCTGTGGACAAAAAACCCCTCAAAAGTCTTACTCACTGTCCAGACATCCTTGCTTTTATTTGCCCCCCCCCCGGATACGCCACTGATTATAGCACATTTCTTCTTGGGTGTTTTTTTTGGGGGGGCCAAAATTTTGCCTTTCGAAAACGACAAGAAACTGCATCAGCCTTACAGTCAAATGCTACAGACACTGACTCTTGAAATTAATTTTTAATATCTGAATGACGTACATGTATCTCACCCAAACCTCAAATTTTGGAACACTCTGTATGAACAAAGGGTTGAGTGCCACAGACAGTCTGCCTTCACAGACTTCACAACCTTTGTGCGTGCGCAAAACAAGTACATGGGGGCATTAATGTGTATACCAGTCCGCAAGCAGTGATGAGTCACGCTTGGCATTTAAACCCATCAGAATGTGCAAAGTGCCCTGTTCAAACATCCTCTGTATTCTCTGTGAACTGATTAAGCCATCCTAAATTATATAAAATCCATGAAATCTTTTATAAAATTTGAAGCGACTCTACCCATTTCAAGGAGCAAGAGGTTGATTACTAGGTGAATTTTAAGAACAGTACCTTCAGTACTCAAAAAAAAACAGACACAAAACACAGTAAAGGGGGCCATTCACAGAAGCAGAGTTTCCTCCATGCGTAGTTATAAATTTCTGTGTTGAAATAAACAAAATCATTTATGCCTATTTGAATAAAACAGTAGTGCACTTATTACAAATTTTTTACTCCCTTTTGTAGTCACAAATCGACAGAACAACATTGACCTGTGGTTTTGGCAGTAAAATAGACATTAACTTTTATTTTAAAACAAGGATAACTCTCTGGAATCAATCTAGTTATTGTCTCCACGCCGATACACATAAAAAAAGAACAGGTCGTGGAGTGCTCAGGCACGGCAAAAGTGTAAAACCATCAGGGACACGCAGCTCACATGACAATAACTTATCGGCCCCCTCATATGCATAACAAAAACAAATACTGGGCACAATTTGGTTGGAAAGAATTTAGAGATGCAGTTGTTTCTGTAACATGCAGTAGTTTGGAAGACTCGTGAGCATTTCAAGCGAGAGCAGGGCAAATAGATAGAAAGGGCCTACCTCTGGTGCCAAGTATTCTGGCGTTCCGCAAAATGTGCTGGTCGTGTTGCCGTACGACAGGTCCTCTTTACACAGCCCAAAGTCCGTTATCTTGATATGACCGTACTGATCCAGCAAAAGATTCTCCAACTACCAAGTGAAGACAGTCAGACACATACAGAGGAAAAGAATGATAATGCCAGCTACTGGTCTCAAAGGACAAGACAATACACTGTAAGCCCATATGCCTAATATGAAACATGTCCAAGGTCATTTGGGAACAGCAACATGCTCCAGTGAGGTCTACCCTAATTGGTCTGCCTCGACCACACGTATACTTTGCTCACAAATGATCTGGCCTTTTTTGAAACACCGAACTGGCTCGATGTTACACACTTTACAAACTCTGAGGTTTGACTTCAGACATCTGAGTACATACGTTGCTATATGAGGCTGCTTCTTTTTATCCTGAAATTTCTCACGTTGGGTTCCCTTTGAAAAAGGTTTGGTTTTTCATTTGTATTTTGCTTTTGTTCTTCAGTGGGGTCAATATTCTAACAGGGTCAGTGGCAATAAACGGTTATATTCTTGAGTTGGGAGCCAAATAAATTGGTTTACTTAGATAATCACAGAATTCAAAAGAGAAATTCTTACTGTCAACACAAAGTACAGTGTACTATAAATGACAAATATTTCAGCAGCAGAAATTAAAGAAAAATGAAAATTACACAGCTTTTCCCAAGAATATTTAATCTTTCCAACTTTTCCAAAGATTTCCTTTCCAAACTTGGTTGCAAATCCACAAATAAAAGGAAAGGCAAAATAACAGGAACAGTCAAATACGCAGTCAACCACTTTTTCACAGAAATCCCACGAAAACTGGTTGAGCCAAAGTTTCCTGCACTAAATAACACCATTGTACTCGACCGATTTTATGGGAATCACGAATGTCTACATAAAAAAGTTAATATTCCCTAATATAAAAAATAAATAATAAAAAGAAACTCTGATCATTAAGTTCCAAATTGCACATCGTAAATTTTTTTTCTGGTATTTCTTTTCAGATTTCAAAATTCTACAAAAAAGGTCAAGGTGCAGGAGGAAATTTTTATATGAAACTTGGAGGCTACCAAAAGCATGGCATTCCTGCGGAATCTGAAAATCCTTTTTTCCCCCAAACCATTCAGGGAAATTCCATGGAATTAGCTTGCCTGTCATCTTCTGTAACACGGTCATTAACCAATTTTTTTCAATCTATCATAGTACATGACAGGGTCCTACCTGCTAATGACAAACTGCTAATTTCCAAATACAACCACAGAATTTAAAAAAAGGCGGCAAGAGAATAATACAGTCTAGAGTATGCACCTTGAGATCACGGTAGATGACATTGCATTCGTGGAGATAGGTTAAAGCTGAGATTATCTCGGCACCATAGAAACGGGTCCGATCCTCCGTGAACACTCGCTCCCGTGACAGATGGAAAAAGAGCTCCCCACCGTTGACATACTCCATGACAAAACACAGCCGGTCGGTCGTTTGGAATGAATACTTGAGTGACTGCGACGAGAAAGAGAAAGGGTCACATCTGTGAGCAACACATGTATGTGTTCCATGCAGCAATTACTATATCAGAGTAATGGCACTACTGAGAGTCAAGCCAGTCACTCCTGTTGAAATGCGAGTCTTGAGTGATAATAAGCAGTATGCCCTTCTCCAAGCTGTTTTGAGCTCTTTCTATGAAATTTCACCAAGTGAGAAACGTTTCGTGAGACGTACCGGTGCTCAAACCAATGACTCCCATTCAGTAATGCAGTCACCATTTCATCTGGTAACTAATGGTTCATCCAATTTTCTGACAAAGTTGTTTTTTTTTTCGTACACTGTGCTAAACTCCTATGCACTGAACAGCAAAGCAACCAGGTCAACGTGCCAAATTTACTTTTGATTGCCAACATTCAAAGTCTGCAAAATCATCAACTATTTTCTGGACTCCGAAACAGAGCATTTCATGTGCATGTACTATACAAGTACATGTATTCTATTCAGTTTTAAAATAATTCACTTTTGAAAGCTGTCTCTCTTCTTCTTCCAACCCCTAGCCTGCTTAGAGGAACTCATAAATACAGTAGGCTGTGATGACCTGTACAAAAACAAACAATGTACTTGTACATGTGCGATATAATTGCTTAGTATGACTGCTTAGAGGAACTCATAAATACAGTAGGCTGTGATGACCTGTACAAAAACAAACAATGTACTTGTACATGTGCGATATAATTGCTTAGTATGACTGCTTAGAGGAACTCATAAATACAGTAGGTTGTGATGACCTGTACAAACAACAATGTACTTGTACATGTGTGATATAATTTTGCCCAAACATCAACGCAGCAACAGTCGAAATCCATGGCACGGCAACAATACCAGACCAACAGGTACTGTACTGCTCCCAATGCACTGCACACAATCATGACATGTACATGCATGGAGTGCCATAGGAAAACCAAACATACATGTACATGTACTACTTATATACATGTATTTAAGCACACAAGAACACCGTATGGTGTCTTGACAATGACTCAAAGGAGGTGTGTTTTGACGTTGATAGCAGCATGGTACCGCAGCCGCATTCATTCAAAATAGACTTGTTATAGTCAAGCGTGGTATTTTTCTGGCAAAAACAAGTGGCAAGCATGAAACATTTGCCTAGTTTATTCAGTCATCTGTATGACAGCAGCTTGGAATTATTTAATTAAGGAATATTTCTTTTTTCCGACCGACCGACCCTCCCTCAATTGAAAAAAAAACATGAAAACCACACAATATAAAAAGGCACCCTAATGCACTTAACAGCTACTGTAGAAACCTCTTATTGGCATGACCCCCTACATGTAAGGGACTAATGAGTAGAGGTAGCATGGACAAAGTCTGATTAACATATACTTTGCTGTACTTCTTATGGTTTCTCGTCTTTGAGGTTGATTTTTATGCTTTTTAGAAATCACTCTATTCATAATAGGAGATTAGTTGCTCATACATGTATGTACATGTCTCCTTACAGAAAGTCTGCTGGTCTCTGAATAGTTTGAATCCAAATGCTGAGCCCCAAACACAGGGATGAGTTTATATGTCCTGCTATGCACCTCAAAGTACAAATGAGAAACTGAAGGTGAGCATGTCATTTATACATGAGCAACCTTCTCTACTCCTAACAATAACCCAAACAGGGTGAGGGTATTTTTCGTGGGTTTCCTAGGATGAGTCCTTGGGTCACACTTTTTAACTAGCATCAGTTGCATTTCAGGCTGTTCCTAGGGAAGCGTTTTTTGGAGAGAGAGGGAAGCTCTTTCCAACAGAGAGGCATTGGGGAATGACCCATGAATCAGACATCCTATCTGCTGATCATGAAAATTGATGCCAGGAAGTCAACCCTTGAGGATTTTCACCCTTTTAAGGTTTGGCCTTGATAAAAAATCGATTTTTTTATTTCAAAAGTGTTTTAATTAGTCCTGCTCTGTCCATTGGAACCTCATTTCCAACTAATATAAGAGAAAAATTTCTAATGCAGTCTTAAACCTACGATGTTTCAGGCTTACATGTTTTTGCATTTATCATCACTCTTAAGTCCACTCAATATTTTCTAACAGCTATCCTTCGTGGGTCCTATTATCTTTTTCTTCCTGTATTTGGCATTATACATGTCAACAATTTGCCTAAACATTCTCAACCCTTCAGGAAGTGAGCTGAATCAAGTCCGATCACATCTGTTTGCAAGTATGGAAATGTAAAGAGAAATTCAGAGATGCCATTTCTGTTGGCATCCTGCGGGTGATTTATCCAGCTATTCAACCCCTTTCAACCTTTTCTTTCGGGAAAAGTTACCAATTCAACAAGGACTTGTCATCCAGCGACACTCTCATGAAATATCCACTAGACTGTAGCAGAAGACTGGAGAAAAAAATTCAGCCTTAACAAATGTATCATCGCCTCCCCCCCCCGGAAGTTTGAAAGCTTTCTAAATTTGGCAGAATTCAACACTTTGTAACAGCACACCCACAATACTAGGACACCACATTCAATATTTGATAGATGGAAATACGTGTACATTGTATGTTTCACATATGCGCAACAATGTAACTGGTTTTGGCATGTTACTACACTAATTTGCATTTATAACAATTCAATAGCCCACTGTATTGGGGCCCGCAAATGTCTCCACAGAAAAGTACATATGCTAAAAAGAAGTGAGGTTATTACTACAGTGGTCTACAAGCATTACACTGAGCTCTATTCTTTCAGATTTGAGGATGTCTTAGGGTAAATCTGAAAATCGCAAGTAAGATATAAAATTTAAATTTTAGGGGGGGACTTATCGTGCCTTGACATGATTTCCATATTTACCCCAGTCTGGGGACTTGAATGAAACAAATGCAACAAAACAGACAAAAATCTGAAAGTCCAGTGAAGGTGAAGGTTAGCCCCAGCTACGAGCCTGACCTGACGCAATGCTGCAGGTCAAGGCATGTCACCCTGGGAGTCAATGTCAATCTCTAACACATCTTACCGTCAGGAACGGATGGCGGGTTCTCTGAAGGACATGACTTTCAGTGAGCGTGTGGGCAACTTCATCCTAGGGAAAACCGAGAGGAAAAAAAAAAAAAGAAAAGTGAAGTGGGAAAAACAGGAAAGGATGACTAACGAGTTGGCTAATTGGAGGGAAAACAGGGTCCCCGCCGCTCTGACTTTTTGGGGGAAGGGGATGCACCCACCTTCCCACCTCAGGGTGAGTCACCTGGCTTCAACCCCCCTCCCCAATACAACAAGGGACTTCAGAATCTACCAAAAATGTCTGCAGCTCGTTGCTTATGGTGTCCAGTGCTGTAGCTTGGCCAAAAGCAAAAGTCGGGATGTTGAAGGTCACAATATATAAGATGGGAACAGGAAAAATCTCAGCTACCCGTAGTGTCCACAGCCTGTAATTCTGCAATTCAACCTAAAGAGGAGGACCATTTGATTTTGCAATGGGCAAACTAAGCCTGGGCTACTCGCACCTCCCGACCGAGTCTAAAGGACATTAACAAGCTGCCTGGATAGAGTAGCAGGACGGTCTGCACAAATTTACTCTTGCAATTTCAAGCCAAAGGGAGCTGGGATTCATGCTCATTTCAGCATCCCGTCTTTGCATATCATTCACATCACACAGCACCAATGACATCTTCTTACAATGGATGGGCAAAAACTGACGTCTAGAAAATGTAGGACTCGGGGCAAGGAAACTAGAGGTTTGGCTGGGACAGCAAACTGAGGGAGAGAGGACATAAAGGAAGTACATGTACATGTGTAAAACTGATTGCTTTACACAACTTTGAGGCAAAAGCAGTACGAGTGTCATCCATCGTTCAACGAAGCCCGAGGCACCAAAAACAACATGTGACATACATGTATATACATTTACCGGTATGCATGCAAATTTTATGCAACCAAGGTTAGTTAGCCTCCACAGAGACTTGGAGAGCATGTCTGAAAAAGTTTCAGAGCTGGTAAATGTGCTGTTTCAATAGTTCTGAATGATTCAGTAAATGCACATGGCCTGATAAAAACCTCATACACAAGTCAGCCATACTGAATTCAAAGTGAGGTTAAATTTTTATTATGAGACTTGAGAATACAAACTAAAGCAACGAATTTCATTACAGATTGATTTCATTTAAAATGATGAATAATTTAAAATTTGTGATATACATGTACATTATCATACCGGTATCTATATGTCTTAAGCAACATGTATATACCTCAGACAGTCTCCCTATTCAACAGTGAGCAACTTGACTGTGTATTAACATTTGATAATGCCCGTTGTGTGAATCAGGTGCTGGCACCTGGATACGAGCCAGTTTAATCAATTCTGATTGGTCTAGAGTCTGTGTGCACGCAATGCACCACACGCATGCCAAGTCCATATAAGGAGATTCTTTTGAACAACTTGCAGAAGGAATATACCATGAAATGGATGGGGGTGTTCGGGAAAATGGAAAGTAAAATTCTGGAACAAAATCATTGGAAATCCATCACACATTGACTTTTTTTGACTTTCTGACTAATAAGGTATTTATGGATGGGAATAAACGTGCTTGGTTAACACCGGCTCTGGGGAATGAATGCTGATAATGCCCTCACTTGCAGCTTGGGCATTAGTCATGTCCACTCTCCTCAGCCAGTCTTAAACGCACGTTTTAAAACTGGCCAAGCACATACATGTATTTATTCCCTTATTAAAAAATGAAAGTGGGACATGGAACCCCAAATAGTCTGGCACCACCCGTTTGACAGATTCTACTGAATAAGACAGATTCAGGGCACATGATCAAAAATGACATCCTTCTGAATTGGGTCTATATAACATGTACATGTACATCGGCCCAATCAGTCTGCATGGTGTGGCATGTGCACGGGGCCGATTCCAGAGTGCCAAGTTTTCCTTCACGTCACCAAGCTTACGGCTGTTGAGGGCCCATAACACTTGCCTGCTGACTAGTCAAACTTTGAAGGCAAAGCAGGTGTCATTCTTGCATAATTAATGAGCAAATGTGCACGGGTATGACAGACGGGGGCAAAAGTGGGAGGAAAGAAAATTTGCTGGGGAATTCCCAGAATCAAATTAAAAGTTTCAAGAAGAAGTTTCTAGAGCTTGAAATTTTGGAGACAAAGTTGAAAATGTAGTGCAAAACTCAGTAAATTTCCACTGAACCCCCAACAGAGTCTTCAAAGCAGAGATCATGAAAATGAGTATGTCTGGAGTGGTGGGTCTAATGAAGATTTCGGAAGTTCACTCCCAGCATCCAAAACAGGGAGTGTGATTTTTTTCGGGGGGAGGGGCCAGAAAAAAACTTTTCTTGAAATAGACATTTTTCATGGGACAGAAAGATGTGGTGAAAAAGAATATCAATCAAGGAAACAAAATGATACCTTTGCCACGATCACTTCCTTTTTTAATATCTTGATGGCATACAGCTCCCCGTTTGTCTTCTCTCTGACGAGCAGGACTTTCCCAAATGTGCCTTTGCCTAACATCTTAAGAAACTCAAAATCTTGAAGAGTCTGCAAGAGTAAAAAAAAAAAAAAAAAGCAGAAAAAATATTTAACATTCTTACCATTAATTTCTTCCAGCTTTCAACTGCTCGGGAATATTGCACAGGGAAATGGTCTTTCCAAGCAATTTGATGATTGAAGCAGGAGGAAGATTACTAGGTACCAGCACATACATGTACATGTACATGTAGCTCTTTACTACTGCACTTGTAAAACGGTTTGTTTTTTATTTACTGCAGATTTTGTGAGACACTGCAATGACTAAAAGGTAAAAGGAGATCACAAACGAGGCATCAAGGCAGGTAATTTTGCTACACATCTGCACCAGCTGCACGCACTTCAACTTGGGCAAATTTCGTTGAGAGAGTTGTGTTTGTAAGCCATTTATTGTAACTTGGGCATTGTAAAGTGTACTCGCAGAAGTTTTGCAGTGCAGAGCTTTTCCAATTGGATTCACTGGGTTCCTGTCAAACTACCGCTGCTCTGCAGAGAGTTTCTGCAGACAATTTTGGTCTGTCACCTTTAGTCACTGGGAGCACAATGTAAAGCAAGCAGGGATGTAAATCCTCTGTGTACTCTGACTGGACTTGAGTAAATCTGCTCAGCCGAGGCAGTTTTATCCCCCCCAAAAAGTTCAATAAGAACATGGATTTTGATGGAATTGTAAAAATCTACAATGATACATCAACTTTGTTGAGACTCTCACTTAAAAAATGTTGGATGAGAAGTTTAAATGGCAGTTTACCACATGTCTATGTTAAGACATCAATACAATGCACATGCGAGAAGCACTGAAATGCTGACTTCTACAGAACAAAAACCTGGAAGGCTTATTTTAACCAGAACACTGCTAATTTTCAACACGGTGCCTGGTTTTCCAGCATAAGGTACTTTGTTCTTACAGTAAGGGGAATCTCTTATTTTTGGCTTCCACTCAGTGTGGCAGGAGCATTAAACCTGGACATACATGTACATGTACCAGTATCCTTTCACTGAAAGTGCCTGCTATGATGTATAGATGTACCTGTAACGGTTTTAGCCTCCCATAGAAGTTGAGTCAAGAAGTTTTTCACTTGGTGAGTGGAAAACAAATGGTCGTACACCCAGACTTTCCCCCAGCACCCACCTTTGTATGCCTCTTCTGTATACTCCTATTGTCTGTAAGCCTCCCATAGAAGTTGGGTCGAGAAGTTTTTCACTTGGTGAGTGGAGAACAAATGGTCATACACCCAGACTTTCCCCCAGCACCCACCTTTGTATGCCTCTTCTGTATACTCCTATTGTCTGTAAGCCTCCCATAGAAGTTGAGTCAAGAAGTTTTTCACTTGGTGAGTGGAGAACAAATGGTCGTACACCCAGACTTTCCCCCAGCACCCACCTTTGTATGTCTCTTCTGTATACTCCTATTGTCTGTAAGCCTCCCATAGAAGTTGGGTCGAGAAGTTTTTCACTTGGTGAGTTGAGAACAAATGGTCGTACACCCAGACTTTCCCCCAGCACCCACCTTTGTATGTCTCTTCTGTATACTCCTATTGTCTGTAAGCCTCCCATAGAAGTTGAGTCAAGAAGTTTTTCACTTGGTGAGTGGAAAACAAATGGTCGTACACCCAGACTTTCCCCAAGCACCCACCTTTGTATGCCTCTTCTGTATACTCCTATTGTCTGTAAGCCTCCCATAGAAGTTGAGTCAAGAAGTTTTTCACTTGGTGAGTGGAAAACAAATGGTCGTACACCCAGACTTTCCCCCAGCACCCACCTTTGTATGTCTCTTCTGTATACTCCTATTGTCTGTAATGCGGGCATTCTGCTCAGTGGTTTTCTCCTCGTTTGACTTGCTCACCCTCTCTACAACATCTCTTATTGCTGCCATCCATTCGTCCCTGCAACAAAGAACAAAAAACCAACATGCATGTACATGTAACTGATCTTTCACCATTTGTGAGTTGGCCACACCCTTTGGACAACCCTAGGAATGTACATGCAGTTTTGCATCTCAGATTTTGTATGTGCTGCATCCATTTTGTATCATGTAGTGAGCCAGTTCGGTATTTCAAAACAGCAAGGTCATTTGGAACCAAGCAGGGTAAGACCCCCTCCCCATTGACAGGGCAGTCTTTGCAAGTGCGTCCGAATGACCTGGGACAGGCTTCATTTCGGGCATGTGCAGTGGTAATACTGAACTGGCTCACTGGACAACATTTCACAAGCTGCACTGACTTGACTCTGTCACAATGGCTGAGTTCAGGCGGCTTGTTCTCGTTTGTTAATGAACAGCTCGATTGGTTGTTTGTGGGTCAGTCGCTCGAATGCCGGCAATGTTCAACCGGTTATTAGCGCTAGTAGTTATTTGTGCCAAGCAACATGCAACATGGCAGCGTCCTTGTGCATTCTTCGAGAGTTAATGTTGGATAACTGGGCTAACTTCTTTTCCATTTAAAAAATTCATTTCTGTCATGGAAAATTATTAGTATTAATTTTGCAAAACTTTTTATTGTCTTCGGCTTTTTAAAGCCATATCGGTTCTTTTTGCGGCTGATCAAAAATCAAATCTCACAGGTTTTTCCATGTGTTCGTTTAAAATCCTGACAAGGAGGTGGTGTGTGATCCTGTTCCGAAAACAGTGTTCTTTGGTCGTGTTTCCGCCATTTGAGTGCGAGAACACGAAACCATTATACTGAGTATAGTAGAGATCAGTGCACGAAACCCGTGTCAAGAACGGACTGCCTGAACTCGACCAATAAGTCACTTACCCAGTTTTTTGTATTATGTAGAGTAGCTGTACTAAAAATGATCAAGTGTGACACATACCGATATATCAGTGGAATACGCTTTCAGAATGGAAGGAAAACAACCATTTATTTATGAACATTCACTTTTCTGGGCTTTTGTCCAAAATACAATGAAATTCAAACTGTGTCTAGTGGGTCAGGGCTGCTATCGCCTGTCAGCCTGTGATATTTACAATGCACATAATCACACTTTAGCAACTTCAGTTTAGCTTTTTAATAACTTGAGAGCTTCTGCAACCTACTGGTACATGTGTATGCTTTCAAAACTACAACTCCTGTTATGCACACCTTTTGTGCCTATTGCACTGAAAGTCTCCTGTCCATGCTTTGCACATTCCTACTACATGTAGACTTGACTTCAATGCGCATGTAAACGTACATGTATGTAATAGTGAACACACTTAAACAAATCAATAGTAACAGGTCATGGGGCACACTCAAGTTAGTACTTGTTAGTTTTCTCAGAAAAATGAATAGGCAGTCTCGATGACACAATGTACTGCCAATATCATCACACCGGTACTTCAACCTGATCCATGCTGCAAAGCTTGTCAAAGGATACGTAAATGTTTAACAACTATAGGAAGGACAAGTACTGCTTCCAAACAGGTTTGCAGCCAGTTTTACAGGATCATAACTAAAGAAACATTTAACAACCACCTCCTCTAATGCAGGATGTACATGTAGAAGATGGAGCAGATGTTCATGAACATGGACCAGATCAAGACTTTAGCTTCAGCAATGAACATGTACTTTTTTCCATAAAGCTCTTCCCTCCTCCCCTCGGTTTCTCAGTCTCTTTTTCCTCAACATCAGAAGTTTCCCTGTTGTTATAAAAACGACACTTCCTACATATGCCCATGACAGGAATTGTCCACTTCCACAAACAACTGTCTTTCCTTGGAATAACAGGGGCATGCTGTGCACCTTTGGTCAATTCATTTCTGGTATCTGTACATACATGTATCAATTTCAAACCTAACTGATTTTCATTTTTTTTCCCTTGAAAAAGTGTCTCCAACTTGAAAACCATTATTCAACAATCATTAAAGGTTGGCAATGACAATTTCCCTGAACCTGGGAAAAAACCGAAAACGTACTGACTTGAAATGTCACAATGTGTACATGTACCTGCATGTCAAGTACATGTACTCATCATACATGTACACTTACATGTACACTTACATGTATGAACATGTAAAATGTAACAGTACACATGTGTGCATGGTACCGTGTGTACCAGTTCATATAGAGAAGACAAATTTGAAAACCAGTACACTGTATGTACATGTATAAACTGCACTCGAGACTTCCTACAGTACATGTACATGTAGCTGTGAAGAAATATGCCTTTGACAGTAACTATGCCAATTAACATGATTAACATTCACAATTATACAGTCATAAGCACAACTGTGACCGGCTCTAAACAGATGGGCAATAAGTCGCCAGATTCAGGTTATGAGTTAATGATACATGTAATGGCTGGATTTTGTACATGTCCATACCAAAAGCTACAATTTGTAAATGACCCCTCTAGTGCACTGCGTTCTAGAGATCAGGAGATACGGACTATGATAGACATTTGTACATCCACATTTTTTGATTCAATAAAAGCACTTTTCAAGAACAAGCTCATAAAGTGTAGTGCTTGGAAACACATGCTACATGTATGTAGGACTTCCTATCGAATGATCAATTATTCATTTTTCTTCATCAGAATCCATGTTTGTAGTCACCAATTCTGAAATATAAATATTATAGAAGCTACATACATGTATTAAAGATGAAAAACACAAAATCACGTTTTGAAGAAATCTTGCCTTCTCCAAATGTACAGGTACATGTAGAATAGGCCATTACATGTTTTGGCATTGCATGACTTACTTGTACATGTATTACCCTTTTTTGCAGAGCGGGTCACGATTATATAAAACGGAACCACTTAAACAGTGCATCAATACTGAGATTCAGTGCTCAGACACCAAAATGGAGAAATTTGAGCACAGCTTCATGTACGTGTACATGTGTGCAGAATTAAAGACCATTTGCAGTCTTCAATACCTGTTCAACATTCTGCACATCAAACTCCCCTCCCCCTCCTTACAAAATCAGGAACAAATGTAATCTACAATGTGCTCCAATGTACTGAATTCTTTCTTAGGGTCCTTCTGATGTGTAATTTCAGGTTTGTTCCATGTAAAACACTGCACAGAATCCACTGCATGCATGTACTGTACATTTACATTTGTACAAACAAGCATACAGTGTGAACAGGACAGTATACAAATACATGTACATGTACACGTACATGGTCGGAGGTTGGATAGTCAATTTTAAGCACCTTCAATATTGGAAGTTAATGAACTAGCTCCGAAGGCGCAGCTGAAAGAACCGCCATTCCTGTAGTGTGTCAACTTCCAATGTGGAGAAGACAGCACTAACATGGCCACCCACCAGACCATTTACATGTAATGTTTTACCATGCCGCATACAAATTCGGTTGCCACTAAAATTCTAGGAACAATGCAAGATCCAGGTACAATGTACATTTTAATTTACACAGATATTTGTTCTGAGTCACGTAGCTACGGGTAGGGTGATGCCTGTGCATGTGTACTTTACCAAAGCTGACAGTTAAACTGAACTGTTACCGGAAACAATTAAGTATGGTAGCATTTTTGACTTGCACATGCATATTGCCTGGTCAACAGTAAAAATAGTGACTGGAAGGTACCGGTACATGTACGGTACATGTAAGTGTGAATGGACCAACGAGAACCGGTCCACTATGAATACCGGTACGCACCGGTAGGAGGTGCATGTATGGTAATATGAACAGTGCATGTGCCGGATACATGTACTGTACATCTCTTTCTGCAACAATGCATGTATCCGGGTACTTGTGAGCAATTGTGCTGCATTAGTAAAATCCGCCCCAAGTTGAAGTGCACCCCCCCAGCAGCACAAGAAAGACATATGGTAGTAAGTTTTCCAAGTGGGCTCTTGCACGCGTTCTGCGGGTACACAAAGACCGTACATTAAGGAATAAATGCATTAAGCGTACTCAGCGTGCTCCGCATCACACGCTACTGATCTCCATTATAAACGCGTGCTTATGCAGTGAGGACCTAAAAAACACGCTCTCTTTTGTTCCACTCGGAGCAGATTACAGAGAACACCCCTACCCCCGAAAAGACAAACAAGTACCTGTTATTGAAATTACAGGTACTAGAGACCCTGCGAACAAATGGTCTGGTATACAGAGTACTATAAACAGAGGTGAGATTGACCAATGATAAAATAGCTGAAATTAACTTTAAAAAAAGCATAAAGAAGCTGAACTGTGAAAATCTCCTATACTTTTGTACACAGTCAGTAAGGAAAAAAAGCTGAAATTCATAACAAAAACAGCTGAAATCAGCTAAAAAGCTGAGAAATCTCACGCCTGCATAAACCTGAGCACAGGTAACCAATCAAATCACCGACTTCACTTTTCATTGAGAACAAATTAATCAGTGGCAGGTGCTGCATCAGCAACCCTTTTCTCGCTTCCACAGGAATGACAACACAACAACATTCACCCATCGTTGACCCCCAACCCCTTCCATATTCCCAGGCACCAACAAAACAGAGAGAGAGGTAGAGAAAAAAAAACCTGGGCTTGTTTACGTCCCTCGGCCACAGACTTTGTTTTTTTCCCAAGCCCACAGGAAGCCGGGATTTCCTTTTGCCGTCCGTACGCCTGGCTAATCAATTCTGCCCGATACTCTGTCTCTCCCCCCCTCCCATGTGCAAAGATTAAAAAACGCGGCGCGTTGCAGGTCTGCTGGTCCAACCAACCCTGGGCATGTGTCGCCCAGGATTCCCGCTGAAGGAAAAAAAAAAGAACATTTACAAATTTACAGCCGACAATGTTTTTTGATGCTGTGCAAACAGCACTGCATGTACGAGTACATTGTACCAGTATATTGCCTCCATGCAGCACATGGAAGCAATGTACTTCCATCTCTTAACTCCATTTGCTTTAGTACATGTATGGGTACATGTACACGTATATGTCACGTTTGTTTTGGTTTGCATGGTTTTTAAAAGCGACTTTTTAAAATATCCAGACAGACGAGTGCATGTGTGGGTGAAATACAGCATCCTGTTTTCCCGATTTTCAGTTGCCATACATTTGAAACAGCTTCATAAATCAGTGTCATAAATAAGGTCCTATCCCATGCATGCCTGCTTTGTTTGTATGGTACAAAGACGTACAGTCCTCCCATTAGGTATTACATGTACATGTGCCTACAAGTATTTGCTTATGTGTGAACACTGAGAACAGAAATAAACGCCATCTACATGTACAAACACATGTTCCAACTTATTACTGTAAATTACCTCCTTCCTGTTGTATACATGTACATGTATATGTTTGGACATTTTTTCTACTAGGCATGGCTTGATCGAATTGGATGCGTTTCCTTTGGGTACCTTCATTCAATACCATCATTTCAACACTTTCATTGAAGTATCAACAAAAACTGAGGTTCCTGCTGAAATCTGAAACTGCGCGACTCTTCCCATGACCTTGCTTACTCATAAAATGAAACGCACATGAAACAATGCTATAATCTGTTTTTAAAAAACATCAGACAGATACCGTACGCACTCAAGCATTTGTGAAATTTAATCTCCAGTGCAGTTTTTTCCTGTTTGTTTGCATGACAGGTATTGTCAGCTCTGTTTGTGTGTTATTGGAAAAACATGACAGCCGATACTGCAACCTCCAGCCTGCCAATATGGATTTACTGTCTTGCATTTCACTTCCATTTAATTTGTGCAGACTCCCCAATGCAGACTAGGCACTAATTTCATATTTACTCCCCCCGTAATCTATTGATCAGTTTAGTGCAGGTTGTATAATCTTCGCCCTCTGGGCATGCGGGGCTCCATCCACCGAGTCTGTGAAAAACATTTGGAGAGGGGGGGAAAAAAAAAGCAATACCGTGGTGGTACTCCATCGTCCAGGCCAGTTTGATACCCTAACGAAAGATAATTCTGTGGGTAAAAAATTAGCCATGTTGGAGGAGATTTTCACAGTGAATCTTTTCCGTCATATGGTGGTGGTAAATTTGGACCTAAACTCGAGTGCTTTTTCTTTGTTGGAAGTGTCCCCCCATCACAAACATTTCTTTTGACATTTGGACTGTGCCAAAATAAAGTAAAGCTACATCTACCATACATGTACATGTACAGTGTATGTTGTCTTGGTAACAGACTGACACCTTTGTAACTTCGTTCTTTGGGGTATAATACGGAATAACCACTCACTTAAAAAGTTATCATTCATGAAATACGTATATGAGTACATGTACATGTATCTATTGCCATGCTAAATTGTATCTTGTCAACCCAAACAGTCCTCCTTCCTCTAAAAGGTGAAGGAATGAGAAACGCTACCGGTAGGATTAATCTTCATTGTTTTTCCAGCATCACTGCCCAACATGATTAGTTTCTGTGAAAAGCACGTACATGTATTTTGAAACCCTGTGATGACAATTTGCCTACAGACTAGGGAACTGGCCAGAGTAACAACGGCAGGCACTTAAGGGCAGCAATCATCCAGTCAATTTTGTCCTTGCCCTACATGTACATGTAGGTCGCACATGTTGCCCGGGAAACATAGGCCCTTGATCGTTACATCTGCTGGTACAATGTATGTTTCTTTCACCTGGATCACCCAGACTACAACCACCTACCGGTACCGTACATGCATATGAATATACAAAAAACTGAAGTACAATGTACCAGCATCCTCTAAAGATGCATGCTGGTGCATATACGGTTTTCTTTTAACAGGGACATTTACAAATGGTGCAGATGTGGGTTACATGTACCAGTAACGGTATATGCAGCTCAGAAAAATTGTACGGCTCTATATCGCTGTTTTGTGCTGTTATTTCAAAACCCTACATATACATCATACATGTACATGTACATATAGTCGTGAGTTAACCACCTAGTGTTTCCAAGCCGTACCGGTACACGGGATATCGGTACACGGGATACCGGTACGTGTATCCCGGACACAGACCATTTCTAATGGTCCCTAATAACTTGTATTCTGTACACAAAGAAACAAAGAAAACAAAACCAGAAATTGTGAAAATCATTTCAAAAATTACAGTGTACATGTTCAATTACTAAGCTAAATGAACACTTCATTTTGTGGTACCGATCTCTATTAGCTGGTTTCTTGGGGTACATACATGTACATGTACATGTACTAGTACTAGAAAACAAACATCCAATGAATTCAGATGCATTTGCACCATGCAGTCTAACCAAAACATTATGAAGAGAATCTATATCAGAAGGTACATGTACGTGTAAATCTGATGAAGTGTAGACATGTGGGACCAACATGCATGTACCGGTATTATACAGGTTACATCTGAATGCACACGTACACCTGTACATGTATATGTAAATGTACATGTACCATTTACACATGAAACAGAGACCCTGGCTCTAGCTACTGGTACATGCACATCCCTTCTGCAACAAAACACAGCCCCTCCCCCCCATAAACACAGATCTTGTGCATGCGGGTGTTACACAATGATTGACCGTCCATTTAAAAACATGTACATGTACCAGAAAGTGACCATGACCCAAGCCAATATTCAATGCAGAGAAATAACTGAAATTCATTCCATAATCACAGATAAATAAAGTGAAAAACCACAATGGAGTGGAAGGAATAGAGATGTTTTCATAGTGAATAATTATACAAGTACATGTACATGTAGGATGTGTGTATACATGTATGTACATGTAATACATGTTGTGTACCAGTACACGTACCACGGTATGAAGTTCTGAACACGGAACTGCATACATGTACAGTAGTTCAATCAACCACCGGTAGGAACATCCGTAGCACGTGCATGTAGGGTACATGTACATGCACATGTATGTTGGCCTATACACATGTCCATGTACCAATACACGTACATTGTACATGTACTACATGTAGGCCTATATGTATTTGAAATACGGGTACCACTGCTGATATTGCAGGCATGTACACTGTACATGTACACATGTACTGTTGACCTGTTAAAAGGGCGAGGCTACACACTGTACATTTGGTTACTTCCAACCCAAATTATACACATGTATGTACTTGTACCAGGCACATGTCCATCAAAGCCTGCAGAACAGACCACCTCGTTTTTCAATGCAAGGGGCACATCAATCTGCTGTGGGAACAGATGTCCCAGTTTTGCTCGAAATTTGGACATGTAAAAATGCTTGATTGATGAGAACTAGATTTCATGAAATGTTTGGGAATGCAGAGTACATGTACATGTACAGTATGTACTTTGTACGAGTACTTGCGGTGTGAGGTTCTGTTTCCAACTGCACACCATGTCCTGCGTAGAATATTGGGGGGAAAAATGACCTCCCTTATCAGGAAAACAACTGCCACACCAGCTGTGAAGAGCCGCTGTATTACCCTTTGACTTCAGTTACTAGCACTACCTACATGTACATGTATGTCCGTATATCAAACTGGAGTATCCCACTCCTTGCCAGTGTAAAAGATGCAACTAGGGAGGAACGGAGGAAACCGTGATCCTGGCACAGAAACAATATTATATTTCTGTCTGGCCGTGTTGTTTACTACTCTGAGCAGAGCAGTTGGGAGGGAGTGACTGTACCATCATCCCCCGGCTGCACATTCATGTGTGTGATGCACTGCCAAATGGCTCGGCACTCATATTATGAGTCACTGACTGACTGGTGCCTGGGTTCTTGTTTGTCCCAAACCGCACCGCGATTATAATAATGACAGGTAAAGACGAGAAAAGGGAGAGCAGGGTGCATCCATGTTGCTCATACATACCGGTACATGTATGTGAATTTCTATGTTGGGGAAGCACAGCACTGCTGTACGGTGCGTGCACAGTACCATACGTACATGTACCTTGTGCTGCATGAATACCTGGATGACAATAAGCCATTTGCAAGTTAAATTTGAATAAAATCTGGTACACTGAGTTCTCCAAATTCACGTGAACATAAAAACTTGAATTCTCCATACTAAAACCACTGTTGCTATACCTTGTGATTCAGGACAAGCTTTTGCTTAGTTACAGTGTACATAAGAGATGCCTTGCAACAATACGCTGTTCTCAATGGATAAGAAGGGCACAGCGGAACCAGTCCATTCCAGAAATGGTGGTCGCTATGCAAAAGCTTGCCCCGAATCATGAGGTATAGCAACAGTGTCTTCAGTCTAGGGAATTCAAATTGTTACGTTTCTGTGCAATACGATAACACAGTGTACCAGATTTTATTCAAATTTAACTCGCAAGTGGCTTATTAAGCTTGTTGACTTGAACAAGTACACATGTATGTACAAGAAATAAGACATACCATACAGCTGCCGGTAGGCCTACATGTACATGTATCAAGCCATACATATCTATAGTTGCTCTTGTGAAGTTTCACTTCTATTTTTCCATGTGCATTACGACATTAAAGGGTCTTGGGTGCGCCATGCTGTTTTTTTGTCTTTTTTTTTCAATGCAGTCCTTGTGTAACACTCACAACTTGTTTTCAGTGTTTTAATATTTTATGTTATTTGCATATTTATGAGCAAACATGTGACATCATTTTCGGACAAAACTCTGATGTTTGTTACATGTATTACTGGACTGCAAGAATTTGGCCGTCTTTCAATTTTCTTTGCTTTGGTGGTTCATTGGTGATATACAGTGGGTGACATGTAGTTTTCCCACAAATACAAATATTGCACTTGCAGGGAGCAAATTTTTGAACACAGACTATTTTTACTTCAATTTTTCATCACAAGCTACCGGATCCTTGCGGAAATTGCACACTTCGCGTTCACACGACCAATTCCGGTTGTAATCGCAAGAAATTCGCAAAAGTTTGAAGGAAGGACCCGTACAACAATCAATGCATGTTATTTAAAGCTTCCGAAGATGAAAGTTTACACAGTATAGTATTTATACACGATACATCTACATGTTTACAGGTACAGTTTACAATCTAACAGGTTGTAATAAACAGGTGTTTAGTTAAAGGGCTTATGCAGTAAGTTTTTTAAAGTAAAGTGATACCAGTACTTGAAATGAACCATTTTGCCCCAATCACATGTGCATGGGCTTGTGCTGATACATGTACATGTACATGAAGTTGGTCTCATATACCAAATACATGTATTGTCATTATATGGGTGTTTTAAGAGTCTGTTTTGCTTGAAGCTAAATCTTTAACCCCTTTAACCCAAATTCATTTGAAGTTCCATAAAACTGTGCCCCGATGTACCCTGCATTATTGCGTACCGGCAGTTTTCCTGCAAAATATATATACACGTGTATGGTTGTTTTTTGCTTTTTTTGGCAAGTTTCCACAAGCACTTGTGCATGAATTCAGCGACAATGAAACATACATGTAAGCTGCATTAGCTACACGTATGCACCTGTCTTCTAGATTTTGTGACTTGATTTTGTGACAGTACTGGCATTTTTCAGTCATCGGCTTCCCAAGCAGACACATTAGCAGCATGATAATAAACAAATAAATAAACAAATAAATAAATATTGCATGCTTTACATGTACATGTACATTCACATAACCAATCGCAGTGATAAACAGTGACACAGTGACTTCGCATCAATGCAGGCAGTCTGGCTCCGTGTGATGAACAGGGTCCCTTTTAATTGGTGACAGGGTAACATTTTACACAAGGTATATGTACAGTACATGTACATATATGATCGATGCAATTTCATCGCTCGGGACCCCTGTTTTCAGCACTCATGTGAAAAGGCCTCTATACACATGTGCATGTACCTGGGTACATGTACCTGTACCGTACCGGGAAGATGTACACAGTTCGAACATCAGTCCTTCATTTGAAGAAAATCCAGGAGAGCTACATGTACATGTATAAATCGCTCTCCTCAAATCTCTCAGGAGAGCAAATCACTCCCCTTAAAAAATAAACCAATTGGAAGAAATGGAAATGAGGTCAGACAATTGTTTGTACCCTGACGGTCTACATGCACAGTGTATATTGTTCTACTTTCTCTGATGGTTTATGATGTTCTTGGGACAACTTTTAAAATTAATTTAGTTTTAATTCAGTTAGAAAAGATTTATGATACACACATTGTCTCAGTGCTTTTTTTAAATTTGATACGGCATTTTATACTACCAAATTAAAAATACACTATTTAAGCCTGACTAACTAATGTTACATGTAAGTTTCAACCTACAATTCAACACAGTAGTACGCCATGTACATGTAACTTTAATTTAAATCAAAGTGAAAGTGAACCTTTTTCATCCTGATTTGGGCATTTCTTTCAAAAAAGAGCCGGAAAGGGATTTGAAAGTTTCAACTGCACTTGCAACTTTGTTCAGTTGATGCAGACTGTAACAAACCCACCTCAATCAAAATAGGAAAACGTCAAACCAACACATGTGCACACATGTGCGAACATGACAGTGTTTACGTATGATTACGGTCCGACACGCTGGGGGGGTTTCCTGCTCAAATTCAATGGTCACACATGCTGTATGTATGCACAGAGCAACATTTTCATGACAACCAAAGCTCATGGCGCACCACTTTCGGCTTAAGCACCACATAAAGAAGATCGATACTGATTGCCTCTCTTGTCACTGAAAACTTTTTACTGACCAATATAAGCATGTAACAGACTGTACCATGTACCGATACAGCGAAACAGTGCGTGACATACAGGTACATGTACATGCAAGCATATGTACGTGTACATGTACAGCGTGCATGCTACACGTTCGTGCAGGGCTGGCTGGCCGGTCTGAAAGCAGGCTGCACTCGCAATGCATTGATCGTAATATATTAGTACAAGAATTATAGCCCTACGTATGAAAGTCGCGGCAGGATAAATATGAAATCATAAGTTACATAACAAACAAATCACAGGTTTTTTTTGGTGATGTCATCCACTGTGTTTGCTATATCGTTTGTTATTTGTAAAGTGTTTTTTTTAAGGGCGCGATTTTTTACCTTCCTTTAGGAGTGTTGAGGAGTGCAGTTGGAGTGCCTGCGCGATCGCGCTCCTTTAAAATGAAGGACTGGAAAATGTCCATGTCCATGTATGGCAAGCAGTGACAGCCGACATGTACATGTAGTTTTTCCACTCACACATGTTGTGGCATGCATTGAATAATCTGGCAAATTTGACACAAGATTAATGGATGGAAGAATTCCCTGGAGTTAAATGTGCTCTACAGATGTCTAAAATGCCTGTCCATGCACATCGGTTCCAGTAGATATACTGTAAAAAGCTGAGCAAACATTTGATTAGAATGGGAAATCCTATTTAGGTACTTCCTACTCTACATGAGGAAAGTGTGCTCGCAGGAATACCAAGAGTACATGTATTTTCTTGGCAAACATAGATATTACAGTGATTCCAGTGATAACAATTACACAATGGGAGAGTCAGTCCCTGCAAATCCCTCTCACTACTACCCCGATTTCTAGACATCAAATATAGCTAAGGAGGTCAGGCAAAGACTTGGGAGCTACTTGTACACGAAAGGGGTGTGGTCACTGAAGAAAACAGGACGCCAGTGGAACAACGCTGGGTACACAGTCTATAAATTAAACATCAGGAGGGGCAAAACCGCTACACAATTGTGTCTCTGTAACACAAATTGTGGAATAATCGAATAGTTTCTTACCTCTCTGTTGCAGAGTCTACTTGAAATGTCCGATCCACAAAGGTAGTCCATTGTAAACATCGTACGTAAAATATGTTCTTATCTTTCCTATCAGAGGCTAGCACTTGGCATTGACAGTCTGTGGCACAAAAGAAGAAAAATAGCACATGAATAAATATGCAAAACGTTTTTTTTATTTTTGAGGACACTATAAAAAATGAAAATTACCCAGTAATGAAAATACGTACATACGGGTAAATATAAATCCTCTCTTAACTTTTACAATCATGAAATTCCAAAACCAGAAAGTGAAAGTTGTTGATTTTAAACTCCTGTTTATCAACAGGCCTACCCAGCAATACATGTAGATATATCTTGAACACAAATAGCAAAAACTGAAAACACTAAATATATCCCACATCAGCAATTCCTTCTGCAGGAAAAATTATATCAATTTATGGCATGTTCTCCATAAAATGGACCAAAATGCAACTCCAGATGTCATCTTTTCAAAACTTCTAAAAGAGTGACTTTGACCATGCAAAATACAAATTAGCACCTTCAGATTTATAAAAATGATTATATTGGGATAATTAGGCATAATATGCACTCATGGTGGACATTTGGTTGGCTACCAGTGCAAATCAAATGGAGTTGAATTCATTTAAAGTTTTACATCAAAGTGTTTACACCAGAGGACTTGATTTCAAAACTTCTGTCAACAAGAAGGAGAATTCAGTATATTTTTTGACTGATGTATTTCAAAGCACCTAAGAAATGTTTTTTAAAAAATATAAGCCACAAAAAAAGAGCACAAAATTGACAGAAAATGATGAGAAGCGTTTGGCTCTCTTCATTCTCTTACCGTTTATAATCATTCTCACTATACCAACATACTGGTACAGTATTTGCCAGGTCTTGTATCTTTCAACCACCAAAAATTATTTGACTTTGAAATTTATAATGAGTACAATATGTTCGTTGCGAATGTCTTATTTGACAGAATTTTGATGACGTTGGAGAATTTTGACAGAATTTTAATGACGGAGAATTTTCACAGAAACTGCATGACGTTCGAGAATGCCACAAATGCTGTCACATGTAGTGCTCGAAAATTCTATGCACGATTTTCATTTTGCCAGTTATTTTGGAGATAACTCCGCTCAAAATAAAATTAAAATTAACAACTCTGAGCATTAGATATGGCGTCATGGCGTTCGAGAATGCCACAAATGCTGTCACATGTAGTGCTTGAAAATTCTATGCACGATTTTCATTTTGCCAGTTATTTTGGAGATAACTCCGCTCAAAATAAAATTAAAATTAAAAACTCTGAGCATTAGATTTTCATCATGAATCGTATTTTGTCTCGAACGTCATTTTTTTGCGAACGTCATTCAGAATGATGGATTTTCTTTTGAGAAACATTGTTCTGAAGAGAAAAATCGTGGAGCGTCGCCATTCCGTGGAGGGACTCATGAATATTGAATAAAAAAGAGGGCGCACTATCTGAGTTGATGTCAAAGGTCAAACAGGCCACGATGCAGCGAAATGTTTCTCTAACGTCACTGCCAGAGATTGATGCAAGCCGCAAAATTGCCACGATCGGTAAGTTCGACTGCAGTTTTCGGGAACATATTTGAAGAAAATGTAATTGGTCCAGTTGTAAAAGGATGGTGGTTTGGCGGTGCTTTTTTGCACTCTTTTTTAAAGCTTGTGTTGTACATTGATATATGGATTTTACTTGCTTTTTTTGCAGTCAATTTGTTTGACACTAATGAATCGAATGACATTCGCGACTGCCAACTTCGGGACCCGATTAAATGTGAGAGGTCCTTTTTAATTCGTGATTATGGTTTTAATATGTGTAAATGTTATCACCTTTCACCATATATAAATCTGTGTAGAATAACCTCAGGGATTATCACTCCTCAGTAAATTCTATTGGCTCGGATTTGAACAGGGAGTTCATGTCCCTCAAAATTGCTAACATTTGAGACTTTCATTAATTAACTCCAATTAAGTTGAAAGGTTGACATGGTTATCATTGTTCCAGATATCTGCCATGACTTCCATCATTACATCAAACATTGGAAATTAAATTCACTGCTGTTCACTTCAGGAAAAATGAACCCACAAAGTTGAACATTATCTAATGGTCCATATTTTGAGGAACCTGCCTTATGCAAAAGTTAATCGGTGTGAACATGTCCATCACAGTGCTGACTGCTCAAATACATAATGAAAATCTCACATGCTCCTCCACATCCATAATATTATTAATATTCCAGTATCATGAAACTGGTGATCCTATGGGATTTTTACAGTGCCATGGACTTCAATGCTATCGCAACCAATTGCACGCAGGGTGTCAACAAACCAATCCATCATTTCTTGTCAAGGGACGACAACAATTTTTTACAAGTGCATCTCCCAGGAATTTTTTTTTCAATGGCAATGGCAGAGTGTTTGTTTATGGTACCCATTTAGAATCATCAGTCTACTTCTGCATTCTCCAGTAATTTTGTCCGATTTCACACAGAATTAAGACAAATACCTGGAGAAATTGTAAAAAAAAAAATTAAGAACTGAAAGTTCAGCTTTATTAGTTACACAATTTCCTGCAAACTTTCCCATCATACATACATGTATGCCCATGTACCCAAATATTGCCACAAGAATATACCACAAACCACAGATACAATAGATGAGTCCAGTCACCAATGTGAAAAACTACATGTAGTACTTTTTGTATGCATTACAGTTTTTCCCATCTGGCCATTGTTCAATAAAAAGTTCCACTCTCCCTTCTGGAAAGGAGAGTGGAACTTGGGCTTGGAGCACATGTAATGTGATTATACCAAACACAAAACAAAAAGGTAAAACATCATTCTGGAAATCCACTTAGCATGCTTACATGTACGTGTACCGTAGTTGGGGCAGAAACAGGCAGAAATTCTGCACAAATTACAACGAACCTGCAACAAACACTGGCACAAATATGGTACATGTAGGCTCTAGGACTATCTACATGTAGCAAGAAACTGACACACCTAATTGACTGGGTCACTTTAACATGTTCTTTTTCCCCTCTGCTTCCAAGTCAATGTTAACAGGTTCTCGAGGCTACATACAAAGTACATGTACATGTAGGCTCCCACATGCATATTTTGATATGCCTTGTACATGTAACTGTACGCGAATGCCTGCAGCACACTGCTGTATTTTTTGTATACATGTACATGTACTTGACTCATGCATGTTCTGAGTTTACATACATGTACACTTACAAATACATCAATAAGAGCCAAATGATACATGTTACCCACTCTTACTCACCTACATGTACATGTACCAAAACTGTGCGATTTTATTCCACACCGGTGTATACTGGTAATGCCTGTGTGGTCCAATCATTTTTCAAGGACAAGATAGTCATTGCACATTCATTGCTCATTACACTCTCATTTCTTACCAATCAAATTAATGCACAAAGCACAACTTGCATGTATGCACACGCCCGCATGTGCACATAAATGCACTCGTTAACATTAATTTCTGAAATTGAAAACTCATTTGCTCCACAGGTCCTGACCTGCTCGGCAAATTACCCGTAATAGCTTAATGTGTACAGGTACATGTATGTGCACCCCATCAGTGTAAGTATGCAGCTTGCTTCAGTTCAGGCACATGTACATTTATAAGGTATGAAGAAATACAAAGTATGCAAAGTAAGTGAGAGAAATAACATGTGATTCACTGGAACCCAAATGCGCACAGACTGCAAGTGCTAAATTTTATTGACAGGAGCTGAGGACTATCACTTTCAATACCGACTGCCGCATGGCGCGAGGGCCCTCATCAATTTTCCATGGCCTGGGCATTTATAAACCAACAACACCATAAATAAAGCAACCAAGCCATACCCCTCTTAAATCTTCCTGAATCATTGGGGAAACATGGCAGCTATGCTGAGGAAAAAACAACTGAACAAATCGAAAGTAGGGAGGTTGAGGGGAGTGGTCCATTATGTGCACTATCAAATCATGTGAGTAGCCACACTGTGAGAAATAAACACTTCTAAAAGCCAGCATTCATTTTTAGATCGGCAATATCAACTTTCTGAGTTTTGCTTTGTTTTAATTAAATTGTTTTTCTTATATGGTTGGATGTTCTTTTTTTTTTAAGGTTTGATTGTGGGCAAGTCTGGGAGATCATTTCCTTGTTATTACTTACCATTACAGAGACATTTTTGAAAGGTTCAGAATTATCAAGATGACAGGAACTCAAAATAAAGCTACCATTTCATCGATGCATTTTAAATAACATGCATACCCTTACGACATACATGTACATGTATGCTCATGCTGTATTCTCAGTCTGATTGAAGCGCTGAAAAAAACATCACTAGCTTGCTGCAATTGGATTCGAACCCATGACTTCCTGTTAACTAGTACATGTATGCATCAATGCCAAGTCTGCCAAGTCTGGCAGTTTCTTCCATTTATTTCTCTTGCTATGCAAGCATACATGTACATCTCAATTTTTAAAAAGTGTTTCCATAAGACTTCAGTCCACGATGGCTTGGGGCACGGCCTTGCAAGGCGGTATTCTGAACAAGAGAGGGATCAGAAACTTTCCAAATCCTGTGATGAGGCTAAGCATGGACTTCTCTTTCCAACCCAGGCATGCCGGGGCTACAAATTAACATGTACAGGTACGCGTAGTCGACTTTTGCGCCACCAACAATTCACCATCTCATTGTGACTCCTAAGGAAAATGGTATGGTCCAACCCGAGCAGCACTGTGCAACACGGTTGCTCCTTCCTGGACTCTGCGACGGAGGTAAACTTGGAAACATTCGCAGCAAAATGCAAATGGTGTATACCACCTCTAACCACTTTGCAACGGACGGCGCGTAAACACAACCTGGCTGTTTTACACAGGCACGGCTGACAGGTTAAAACGTCAAGCGCATCTCGAATCAACTTCAGCTGGCATTTGAACATGGTAACGTCCCATTTCATTTTCTGCACGCACAAAAAAAGTCTAAGACCGTGTGCTGAACTTGAACTTTGATGCTACGGGTATGCATAGCCTGCAGTGGCAGCTTGCTCGGTGGGCATCCTGCGAAGTGTTGAAAAATGCATTAAGAAACAGTTGAATAAACTGAATCACTATTTGTGACCGACTTTACCAGTAAAAGTTGGCAGCTACCAATGTGGACTGTGAATTAAAGGTGACGAAAAATTTCAATTGAGGAGTATACTGTACCAATGAGATGTAATGTATAGGGACCCGTAGTTGAGTTGGTTTTGTGGTCAAATAATCCGTTTATTAATTTAAAAAAACATGGATTTTTTTGCAGTCATTTGGGGCCTTTCGGGAACTTTGTTTTAACAATGAAAGATGTGTCACAAGGGCATTAGCGGACTTTCTGCCATCAATGCACTACATGGGGAGGTACATGTATTTTAAAAGTATCAAAGTTACATAAGTGCACTTGCTGTGCCTTTTTCTTTTTTTTTTGACAACGTAAGTTACAGATTTTTACCTTTATTGCCAATCAGGCTCAGTGCAGAAATGTAATGTACAGAAGAAAAAGAAATACATACCGGCAATTTGAGCAATGTACACATACTATTGTTCAGGGGGCACTTTTGTTGCTGGCTGGTATTTTATTATCGTTAAAGACCAGTCACATGACAGGCTCTCAACAATGGCACTTGGTAAACTGTCTCAGGTTCAGGTACCGGTGCATGTACCACAAATTAATGAACGAAGGTAAAAATGCTATTTCTTCATAACTACAATAACCTAGTAATGGGGTACGTTTTTACACATGTAATGTTTGAGATCAAGCTCTCTTAGAGAAAAATAATCGGCAAAGCACTGAAGTCTAGACCTGTCCAATCCAAATGGCCAAGCCTGATGTACATGTACATATACACGAACATACAAAATAAGCCCGACAACGACTGGCTGGCAACAACAGGCACTGCAAGATGATTTATCTGTTGTCCAGACCAGACCCAAAATACACACAGTTCTGCAGGCCAGGCCTGTACATGGACAGCATGTGTATGCCTGTGTGTACATGTACATGTACACCTGTACAATGTACATGTATATACATTACACAGCCTCGGTAAACCGGTGGGTGAACTTTGCTGAACTTGTTTACGCTGGTTCAGTCCATGCGGTCATATTTGTGTATCCACACTATACAGCCCAAAATGGTAAGGGATTATTCAACCTCATGTAAAAAAAAAAAAAACAGTAAAAAGGTCAATTTTTGTTTCTTTCTCATGAAACATACACTTATCAAAACACTGTGCTTGTATTCCGTGTGTACATGTATATGTACATGTACAGTGATCAACGTTGACGGCTTTTTCCAATTTTATTTTAATGTCCTACATGTACACTACAGATACATGTCCATTTTATTTGTCGCAAGGTAATCATCAAATCCTTCCACACTCTCTACCTTATCATACCAATAAATAAATTTGAACTCTAACCCCCATCCTCTTTTCCCTTCTTTTCTTACTGAATGCGAGAGAACATGACTCACTCCAAATGAAAACCCCGCTGAATGCACATGTACGCTGCACTGTACAATGTATTGGATAAACAACAGCCTGGGCACTATGCAGTTGTATGAAGTACGCATCTCCCAACCAAGAGTTCTTGCTAATCCAACAAACACATGACAGCTTTCGACCACAGCTAGAATCTGGGGCCTTCAACAGGGTTAGAGTTAACAAGCAAATATCCAAACCATATTGTTTATGTTGTCTTTACCAAATTTCTGATACAAACCCTGTCCAAGAACTACAGTATCTTTCTGCTCATAAAATTGGCCCTACGGTCAGGTGACTAGGTTTATAATATTTCCATTTTCCAAACTTTCCTTGCCAGCCAACCCCCTCCCCATGCATGTACCGGTACCAGTACATACTCACGTCTTCACCTCAACCTACCGGAACCGTATACCTCTTTCTAAGTGGGTTATTTGCTGTCTGCATCCAAAAATAGATTTTTTAGGCTAAAAAAAGGCACTGATGTTGACTGTCAAGCTGCATAGTGAGTAAAGTTGTACAAATAGCTCTGCAAAAATGAGGGCAGGGTGCTACTGAAATGTCAAGCCAAATGGTAGAGCCGAACAGGATCTGACTAAGTCAGTTTGGAAAAAAAATTCATACACACTCGCTGCCACCCTCTAAAACATGAGGGAATCATTGCCTGTATTCTTTGTTCCTCCATGCTTTACCTCATCAAATGTCAAAGGGTAACCAACAATCAAACACTTAACACAGATACGGTACGTACATGTACATATGGTAGCATGTACTTGTACATGTACAGTATTTGGTCAGAACTGTAGTTGACTGAGCTCTGCATGTACACAGCTGTTAGGGTTCGGAAGTGTTGTGTACATGTACATGTACACTGAGCATATGACAATTTACATGTACAGTATATGTGGTCAGAGAGTCTAGCTGACTGAGCTCTACTGGTACATGTACATGTACATGTACACAGCTGTTGGGTTTTGGAAGTGTTACATGTACATGTATATGTACTGTACACTGAGCATACATGTACATGTATGACAATTTTCAATTTCCATGTGGACGTATCATAAGGTTTAAATAGTTCCAAAACTGGAACTGTTTTGGCTACATTACTAATATTCCTTCATCACTCTTCCGATATTAACTGACTACACTCTTGCTATTTGGTGGACAAACGATCCATGTACGTGCAAAGTACATGTACCAGTACATACGTTTACATGTAAGAACATGTACGTTGGGCATTTTTTCTGGCTCTAATGACAAACTGGGGCATGCACAGGCATCACTTCTACCGCACTTGTTGCCGTGGTGATTCAGATGAAATGAAACTAATAGTGTGTACATGTACAAGCACTGTCCATGTGCAACATGTGAATAAAAATACTGTGACCTCGATGTGCCATACAGTGTGTGTGTACAAGAGGTTTTTAAGGCAGCATAATTGGCAAGTTCAAAGACATACAGGCCCTACTGTTTAGAGACCAAAGTCCGCTGTACAGTTCTGTCAATTAATGCTATACAAGACAAGCACTAACACCTCGTTCAAATCAGCCATACACTGAAGCCCACAGCAACTTATGGCTTCCCATGAATTACATGTACGTGTACAGGGTACATTAATTATCGACCTTACTCCCGGGGACTAAAACCAAAAAATGAATGCATGCTGATGAAATACCGGTGCATGTATTTAGACTTACCAGTAGATGTACTGGTACATGAAGGTGGAAATAACCAATTACTTGCCAGGAACAAACAAGGCTTGTAAACCACCACCTCATGCAAATGGTACCAATATGTACTGTACCAACTGGTACATGTACCGTACATCATTAATTCACTGAGTGCAATGCTCAGGTTGCATATGGTACGTGTGCTGTGTAGGTGTATTGAATACATTGTGCAGTGGTGGGCAGGTACTGTAGGGTCTGTGCCGGAACCCCATTCAAAGACGTTCAGGGGGAAAAATGTACCAGTACATAAAAATTCTCTGTTCGAAAGTCAGTTCTGTCTCACCAAAATGCTTAACAAACTTCGGACAAAAGCAAAATGTGCTAATACACAATGCAGCCTACAAACCTTTCCCCCCAAAAAAACTTTTTCAAACCCTTTTTTTCCACTGTCTGAAAAGTTCTTTCACAATTCATTTTGAAAGGTGGTTAAGGATGGGTGTTCAGGTACCAGTACCCGGATCTGACGCCATACCCCATTATTCTATGGTACTCACTTTTAAACATACATGTACCGGCAATGGACCAAGGCAATGTAGTTTTATTAATGCAGTTCTTATAAATTACTCCTTTTTGTCCCATTTAAGTTGATTTTCAACTTTAGTTGTGCCATTTCAAGGGCATTTTTGTACCTCTTTTGATATTTCTGTACTTATGTAAATCTGCACAAGCAATAGAGTGACATCATTGGATGTGCTTTAGAGACCTAGAGCAACTTTCATCCTATAAATGCTGAAAATTTCGGACATTTTGCTGTTTTAGGTGAGTCACTGTTGATTTAGTTCATAACACTAAGCCAGTGAAGCAAATTCTTGTCACAAAAAAATTTTATTTAAAAATCTTGCACTCTTCATTTGAACAGAAAACCTTCAAAAATGAACAGTGTCTTCCAGTAATGACATCACTGCAATGACACCTTCATTTATCAAGATATCCATGGAAAATTTTAAATGATCCAAAGCAGGTTTTATTGAAAGGAACCTAGAAGAAATTTATGTCAGAAAGTATTCTTGGATTGGATTTTCCCCCTCAGTAAGGAGCCAAAAATAGGGTTAGTCGGAAATGAAAACCACAAAAATAAAAAAGGGGCAACCCTAAGGCTTAGAGCTATGGTACAGTAATATCCCTCCAGTGTATAAAGCTCACAGGACAGCTGAATTAGGATTATCAATCAGATCACGACACCATATATCTTTGACGTGAGTGCCCACAGAAACTGGAGCAGATGAAAAAGATTGCCAAGAAACATGTAACTGGTCAAAGTAGGTGTATCGATGTGCTCCATGGCTGTATTCACTTATGACATTTTCACTGCTTTGAACATGTCCAGTGAGGCTACCCAGGCCACAAGTGTAATCTTGCTGCTGGTTGTTTGCTGTGTGGCTGAATTGGATTAGATTGGATTGGATTGGACTGGATTGCAGTGAAGGTCCACCTGAACACTATGACCTTCATCTTAATGGGCATCATGAATCTCCTTTGGCAAAAGCAGAAATGTGCATCCAACAATTTTACCAGATCCACATCAGAAAGTTTTAAATTTTCTCCTTTTCGGTTTATCATCCACATGGGCCAACAGTGTTCAACACACTGGTGCTGCAACTGCACCAGTTGTTTCATGAAGATTTATAACCCAGGTGGTACCTGTTAGACTGGATTTTTCCTTACCAATACAATACAACCCTATATCTTTACCTGCAAGTTCCAGACCACAGCTAATGCTGTAGTTCCCAGTTTGCCCCTTTGGATAGGTGCCTTTTTTGTCTAGCCAGGCACAGTGAGAGTTGTGAAATATTTCTGACAGTGCAGGTCCCAAGGCTATTACAATTACCCTTGGTACTGCAGTGTGTAGGCCCCCTACATGTAGTATATTTTGTACATGTATCTTACCGGTAGGAGCAACTATGCTAGCTTGATTTGTTTAGTTTAGAGATGGGAGAACAAAACAATATTCTGTGAGTGATATTGCTAAGAAGTCCCGACTGGTTCACTCAAAGACGAATCTTCACGGCCCTTTGTGATTAACCATGCATACAAATCCCGATTTCTGTTGTACTGGTTTTGTTTTTGCTTTTTTTAATCTTTGTCGGTCCATTTTTTTTCTTCACGCCAAAGGCTCAACTCACCTGCCACCGAGAAATTGTTTAAAACTTTTTGCTCCACATCAGCTCGAGTAGTGGGTTTCTCTTTGTAGCCCAGGTAGTTGCCGTTGGACATGAGCCGGAAGTACCGTGGCCTCCAGTTCTTGATGTACTCTCCTGAAAGCAGGAGGAAGGGTAAACAAAACCAAAGATGATCGCAGATTGTACGAGGATACAAAACTGAATGAGACCTACAGGTATTTAAACTTCATGCTGTTTGTTGCAAACAGTTACAAAACTTGCAAGTTCTCACGCAATGAAATTTATTGTATGTCATTAATGGCCTAGGCTCTGAATTATTATCAGAATGATTGGAATGAGTCTTTTGATCACTGAATTCTTCCATTGCTGTAACAAATTGGCATGGGTACACGTCACCTGTTACTATGAATATACATTGGCAGATTAGGTTAACCAATTCAACTGTCTACTGTGGGAAAATCACAGCAGCTTTAAACTCTTCCTTTAATTAATTAGAACAACTTACCATGCAAATTGTGCTGAATAAAAAGCTCAATTTTCAACACCTGTTTTTCTATTTAAGGCAGGCACCCTCCCCCCTTTTTCAATTCCCAGATGATATTAACGCTTTCCTGTAATTTTTATCTTTTCTTGAAATTTTTTACCCGAGATATTTTCCTGAATCCTCCAACATCCTCCACTCTGCAGTAAACAAATGGCAAAACGCTTTAAAATACAATCAAACCCTTGGTACCGGTACATGTAAAGTGCAAGTACATTTTTGTACATGTGCATGTACACTGTACAACAGTGGCTGGACTTTACCTTCCTCGATCCAGCAAAATCATCCCAAACTTCACTCTAGACTTTGAGAGATCAGAGAGGCCTTGAGTTAAACCATCTTTGCTTTGTGCGAGACAAAAGGACATTTTAAAGATATTGCCTTAGACTTATTTGTCACTTCTGCAATTCAGAGTAAACCAAGTTTCCTGCATCCCAGGAAATCTACCAACATGTACACAATCCATGGCAAATCCTTGGTACATGTACAGATTCTTCCACTTTCATGCTCCATGTGATGAACAGCTGCTGGGTGCAACCTGCTCAACCCTACAAAATCTTTCAAAACCTTGTGATGGATTTTGAAGGCCTGGGGAGGGTTAGGGTTGATTGAAAGCGAAACGTGCCAGGCTAGACATCACCACTGAATCCTAATACATGTATCTTCCAGGTTCTGATGCTCTCACCTTTTTTGCTGACCCATCCTTCCTTGACCACTATGCAATTAGAGTCCTCAGAATCTCCGACGTGAGGGAGATTGGAGGCGAGCATTCTGGATCACTGTCCTGCAGGGAACAGTAAAAAAAGAATGGAGGTTGGTTGCCTTGGCACTAGGGCTATGCCACTTATTCAAACATTTATCAAATAATTTTTTTAGAAAAAACACACGGTATTTGGAGGTGAAAAAAGAACAAGCAAAATGTATTTATTTGGTCACAAAATTGCATTCTGAATTTATAATTGCAATTTTGAGCCTCAAAGTGCTGCTCATCAACTTAAAAGCAGACGAATACACATGCCTAACAGTAAAGCCCAAAATAATATTTCCTTCAAAATTTTCTAGTTTTACCTTTTGCACTTTTATTTGAATTATTTAAATATCTGATCTAATGGATGGTTAAACATTTGAATAAACTATTATTCAAAATGCCCCTGCATCTTTTCAGGGTACAAATAGCTACATGGCTAAGAAGGAAACTAAGCTGGAACCAGTTTTAAACTTTACCATGGCAATGTATCACCCGCAACTCCTCTCCTGTTTCTGGATACTAAACAATTGTGAGTGTTAAGGAATTTGTGCAATTTCTGCTTCAATCCACTACTTTTCAGTTTTCACCATTCTTTTCTCCACTTTTATTTCATAGTATACTGTATGTAAAAGGGCTCTACAAAACACAGGAGCCACTTTATAACTCAGTGGGGGGACAGGTGTGAAACTGCTTGAAAACAACGCATTAAGTGCAAGCTATGCAATCTGATAAAATTCTTCTAAGTACATGTACATGTACATACAGTATATCCTATTCATAGGCCTTGCCTAGTGTCATCAAATAAGGGAATCCTTTTTATGTTCTATGGTTCCCATATCTTTTTTGACTTGAAAGAGGGTTGGTCAGTCGCAAAAAAAAAATTTCCAAAAAAAAAAATCCATCTACATGTACATGTATACTTGTCACTTTTTTTACATTGAATACCACAAGTATCTTTGTTTCTAGCTGAGTATAGAGAAATATATTTATTGGTGTACAATAAGATATGGCTGTACTTGAATTTTCAAGAAAAAGTCATGGAACTACCGAAACTGGTTGCAAATGTAGTTTTATAAGTTTTAAATAAAACAACATCGATGAAATTAGTGCAACATTTTGCAATATCAATTTTTTCATTGTTAGAGAGGGTCCATAAAATAATGGAGGAAAATTGTTTGTTATTCATGGTGTTATGTTTAGATCTTCCTGAAATTTATTTAAGCTTCTACACTTTAGTATTTTACGAGGTCAGTCATTCTAAAATTCAGCGCTATAACATCATCTGCTTGCACAAAAAAACCATTGTCGTCTATTTGAAAATGAAGTGTGCATGAGCGCTTGTAATGAACGTTGTCGCTATGGGGCATGAACATACATGTGGACCTACCGTTACATGTACGTAAATGCTGTTTAGAAAAAGGTGACAAACATGACAAATGTGACAGCAGTGGAGGCTGCCATGAGACCGGTCATTGATGTTTGGGCCGAAGCAAATTGCACATGTACATGTTTATTTTCAGCGCTGTTTTCGTACAGCTCATCACATCTTAGTTTTTTTCATAGGCAAGATTCTTTTAACAGGGTTGGCAGAAAAAAAAGGCCTTTTTTTCTACAAAGGAAAGGCACTGAGGCCAAGGTGTAAAATATTCTGCAAAACGAGTTTAGAAACTGGAAAAACAAAGATGGTGTTTTTATGTGCTTGAGCTGCACGTATCATTTTTAAATATTTTATAACCCATGACAAAACATCATATTACAGGTTGGAACAGGCACGTTTTCTGACAAAGGATTTCTTAATTTTGAGAAAATTACTTCACACCAAAGAATTCCAGTGAATTAAACGATAGAGTTAACGACGAGAACATGTTTTGTTTCAAATTCGACACATTTTTTCGACTGCACAGTGAAACCACATCCCCCGGGTCATTAAGTCGACCAACCCATTACGTCAAGGAATAATCAGTGGCTGCATGTACCAGTATAACAGTGTTCTACAGTATTTCACTAGCATTTTCAAAGAAAAGTTTCACATGTACATGTATGTAGATAGACATGTATGCTCTGTGCATGATTCATGACACTAACTACATATACAATGGTACATGTACATGCACATGTACCCGGTAGGTACTGTAGATGAGGCTACAACTTCTTCAAACAATAACTTACCTACACTGTACACATACGTACATGTACGGCATTGATGGGAAGATTTTATATGGCTACATGTACATTGACAGCGACATGTACATGTACATACTACCATGTACATACATGTATATGTACAGGTACTTCCTGCATTTTGAGTCTTCAACTTCATTAAAACGAGAGTAGGCAGGCTCTCAAAAGAGCCACTGTAACGGTACACGTACATACCGTATATCTGTACATCACTGATCCATACTTTTTTTCTGTCTCAGAGCAATCTGTCCCACATGTGTACACGTAATATTTTTCATGAATTACCGTATGACCTTCCGGCAATCTCACTCGCACAATATTTTTAGGATGCGTCACCCCTAATCGCTTCCCAATGAAAAAAGCATGAGCAGAAAATACAGTACTAGTAGGTTTCATTGAAATAGATGGTTTCTAGACCACTAAGTAGCTCTTTTTTCATAAAAGTTCCTGTTTCAGAGAAATATTGAGACACAATCCGAACTCCCTAGGCCTTTTTATGAAAACGCTTCCTTAAATTCAGTAAACTACAAACAGGTATCAGTGCATGTACTGTACATGTAGTCTCTTAAAACTATTCATCCATGGACATTGTAAATTGTAAATGTCACAAAAATATGTTTAAGCAACATTGGGGGAATCCCCATTTACATCCAACAACCTACGTGTACATGCACATGTATGTACATGTACATTTGTGTAATGAGTCTTTACAATGTAATTTTTTAATGCAGTTCTTAGAAATGCTCCTCAAGTATCCTATTTCATCAAACTTTCAACTTTTTGTTGGTGTTTTAACGCCAGTATTTTGCTGTCAGTAACGGTATGTTTTACACGAGAGTACTTGCTGTTTGTTCCTTACCTCACCATCTCTAATGATGCTATAATCTTTTGCTACCAGTACATGTAGGACAAATACAACAGCCCGTAAACGTATAGTTGGGGCAGGTTTAACAAGTTATGATATTGCATCTGAAAAATACAGGATTTTCTCACAATACTTACAATATACATCAATGAAAACTGCAAAGAAAACCTGAAGGCAATGGATATTGGACTATGGACTAGTAGCCCCTGATGATTTTTGCTTTTGTATTGGAAACAATGAAATAGTGGGGATTCAGAAATTTTATCACTACAAATCTTCATCTGGTTCCATATTTAAATTGTCTCCAAGAATTCATATTCATGAGATGGAATTCAGACCAAATGTAGGTTTGAGACCTTTTGTTCCTTAAAAAGCATCAAGAGCCACAAATGACTAATGTGGAAAGTAATCCAAGTAGGGAAAACAGTTAGTTTATGTATAGTTCATACACATGGCGTATGCGTGCACATGTAAATGTTGCAATGCTAGTACTAGTAGTAGTACATGTTCACAAATGTATAGGCCTCATTTTATTTTATACCATTTCAGAACAAACCTAACAAACTGAAAATGTGGAACAGGTTACTGCCAACACAAAATTTAATTGCTCAATTGCAAAACGAATGAAGCTTACCAAACAAACACTTCAACTCCAAGTCCACTTTGGGGTGTTCACGGTTGTTCCGGGTAGGCGCTCGGCCGAAAAAATAAGACCTCACACGGTGACTTAACCCAGCAAGTGAAATCTCCGGAAGAAAACACCACCGGGGCTTCGACTTCGAGGCGCACCACAAACCAATTATTTCTGGTAGGACACTGTCACCTTCACCATAAGCCGCTACCTGGAACACAGAGCTATGTTTGGAACCCCCTACACTCCGAAATGCAGGTACAATTTCCAACAGAAAGTCCTTTTTGCGAAGGTAGCTATCAGCCAAAATGATCGCTTGATGCACCCTTCGCTGTTGACCTGCTTCCTTGTTGATGATCTAGCCCGAGTGACGTCATATGGACGAGTCTCCGTCGTCGTCGCTCACTAGACTGCACTCGTGAAAATGTGGGTATCCGTTCTCGCAGGTCAATCACCGATTCACAGTACTTATACTGAGTCCAACTTGCCGGGTACCAGCGAAAAGGTCTGAAATTAAATACTGTCAATGCACGGGAAATCTCGCGATATCCTGTAAATTCTTCAACTGTTATATCGCTGCGTATGGCAGGAAAGAATTTTGCCCACGTTCGTATTATCAAAAAATCATAACGAGTTTTTCATACTTAATGCAAACGTAGACATGATTTGCTTTTTTTCCCGGAACTTTTCTCTCAAATTGACACACATGTACAGCACATCACTTGAACAATCTACGCGCCTGGAAAGTGCAGATTATAGAGGGCGCTGTACTTGCAAAACAATGTGGACTGCAAGTGCAACTTTTTGAAGTTGATGCTTCGCATTCTTTATGAGAAAAAATGTTAGGGGGTTAACGGATTTTGAATATTTTGTGATTGAAGCCCTGTTTCTCAGTACCCCATGCCCAGTGTCGTCATAATCTTGACTTGAAAATTGCAAGGATGCCAGTAAACAGTAAATGCCTGAAATGTTTGGCGGTGTGGTGACGAGCTAGCCCGGGTGGACTCCCTGACGGTACTACATTACGGAGGGAGTCCAGGGTATTTTGTTAATAAAATTTGCATTATTTCTACCTTTTCCAAGGAGCCAATTTCACGTCTGTAACTTCTATGCGTCCTTATCTCCACCTTGGTTGGTTAAGAAATTTGAAACATCACCACCAAAGACAAAAACGGGGAAATAAAGTGTTGTGGACTGTTTTCAGCCGTTCTCAAGTGCACTTCGTACAGTGTGCGCGCAATTATTCGGCGTACGAGATTTCGAGCCGCGTACACGCACATCGAAACTACATGTTCTGACCAAAGATTATATAGCGCCGCGTAGCGCGCGCAAGATGGGTAATTCGGCCATAAAGGTGTAATCACCATGGGTGCCATTTGAGTGTGAACGTTAATGTGTGTGCGTGTGCCTGTTGCGGCGCCTGCGCATTAAACGGCACTGCGCAGGCGTAGTCCAGCCAGGATGGCGCCCATATGATAATAGCGTTTTGCGCGTATTCATGGTGAAGTTCCCCATCTTGCACTGCTACGCGGCGCTATACGATCTTTGGTTCTGACTAGAACCAGCGAAACTGAAGTCTACACCTTTGGGTGCGTTCGATTAGCTTCCCTGAACACACCAGTGTTACACTCAAGGGAAGCCTCAAAATGAGGCTTATCGAACGCTGCAGTGTGTTTTCCAAGGCATTCTGGGAAAAAGGTCAAGTCCCCGCCACGTTCCATCATGTACGTCCATGCTTTAAACAGTCCATCCGTGACGTCATTACACTCGGCAGCCTCCAGAGACTCGCTCGCCAGCTGGGGTAGTAGTGGCTGACACCAGGGCAGGCACGAGGATCACGTGATGGCTAAACGAACGCTTTGGTGTAAGTTTGACTTACACGTGTAAGCTAATCGAACGCACCCCATGATCGTATAGCGCCGCGTATCCACTGGTTTCGAAAACGCTCACCGCACAACGGCACGGCGGTTCTCAGCCACGAGTACCATTGATCTCTATGCCGAGTACACACAACATCCAGCTGGAGAAAAGGCTGTGGCGTGCGTTGGTGACAGTCGGCCTAGTTACCTGCGCGCACGCTGCTACGGCCGGTACGGGAAAGTTAAAATTCATGATTTGTACAATTCCTGGCCATTTTTGAGCATGTATTATGTGTTAACAGGTGGACTTAAAATAGACAGACAAAAGGTGTCCACAAAATTCGATAGAAGTTAAGATAGAAGGTAAAGGACCCCCGGCAGTTCTGTGTCGAGGGAAGAGGGTATTATCCACCAAGGCTTTGGCACAATGTTACTAATATCTATTGACTTGTTCCATTTTAAAAGTCATACCGAATACATTTTTAGATATGGAGAACTTTTCCAGAAAGCGCTGGCTAGATAATTTTTTAAAAATAAATTAAACTGATATGAGAGTCAAAAATGGCGATTAACAAGCTCTTGGGCCTGAATTTAAAACGAAAAATCACCTACTATGAGGTTTAAAAACTTCGACACAGTCTAGCTATCTGTCCATTGCTCTAAAATCCAACTCGTCACTGCCAGTTACCAATTCAGTCTGCTTACTGTATGTTTAGTTTACGAATAAAAAAAAGACAGGCCGATCAACAACACGATGTGTGCGTGATCGCTACTTACCGCACGTGCGCACGCCAGTACTGCCTCTGCATACTGTGTTCCTGTTCATCACGATCATCATGCCCGCAATGTAATCCTCTTTTTATTCCTCAATTATCAAGATAAGTTAATTTTTTCATTTTAATAAAAATCTGATCTCTACAATATTGTGTATTTATACATCTTTAACCAATAAAACTCTACGAACAAATTAAACATGTTAAACACTTTAAAGAGAGATCGTTGATGAACTTCTTGCCGTACAACTACGAGAACCCTGAACATACAAAGCCTTCTACACTAACCGAGGTTATTCTTATAAAATAGCAGCTTGCACAGTCTGAAGCCCCAGATCCGACAAAAACGGAACTGCATTTTTTATAGCGGCTCGACGACACGCGGGTTAAGCCGGGTACCTGCCACCGCCTCCCAGTAGCAGGTGAGCAACAGACCTTCATTGGAAATTGCGCACGCGTATGTGTGCACGCAGCGCGGCTAGCTGTACTGTACATGTACGTGCGTGCACTTATGTAACAAGACTTGGGAACGGATAAATGACGTCTACAAAAGTAACATCGTCTCTCACTTATTTTCCTGGATTTTGCAGTCCCTGGTTTGTTTTGAAATTCCTACCCCCCCCCACGGATAGATAAGGCCTCGAAAAACTTGTAAACGTGAAAACTTAGTTTTTTCAAAAAGGTAAACTAAGAACAAATTAGAGCCAAATTTGTGGTCGTTTTGTACACAACTTTTAGACGTCAGTCGTAATGAAATGAATACAACGTCCAGCCTGGGCTAGGTGACAAGCATGCACATGTGCATAGTGAAAGCACAACAGTCAGACCAGGAACAAAACTTATGCACGGCAGCCATGGCGGTAACTGCTTTTGTAACAGAAGGATAGCACCAAAAAGGTGCAGCCCTGTGGAACAAAAGCTCCCTAACCGAAAAATGGCTGCCATGCCCGACCTCTATGGCAATTGACATCCAGAGACCATGGCCGTTTTCCAATACTCAACTTCGTCTCCGTCTCAGGCTTCGTCTTTGAAACCAATCCCCGATTGTGGGCCTGAAGCGTTTAAATTAAATAGACGTTCTGTAATGTTTGGCTCATTTGCATCTTACTTGATGTTTTTGTGACACTACCAAACTCATTATTGCGCTTACAACTTCAAAGTCAGGTAGTAAAAAAACAGTTCAAGCCTGAGACGGAGCCGAAGTCGAGTATTGGAAAACGGCCCATGTGACCAAACAAAATGATACTGAAACGCTATGAATGGTTCTATTTGCTTGTCTGCTCATCCCATTGCCCTCAGCATGGCAGCGACAAACAATACCATATACACAAATTATCCATACACCATTCCTCCATGCACAGACAATTCAGGGTTGAATATTGACTAATTTTTAGACAAGGTACAAATTTCATAGAAAATTAGCACAAAGCATTGTCTGGTTCCCTGACAAAAAGGGAGATCCTTATGACCAATAGCCACCGCAGTTATGTGAAAAACACAGGAGGAATTCCATTTCGGAAATCTTCCAAAGCTCGATTGAAAATTTCTGAACCGATTTTGTTGATTTTCAAGCAGTGTTGTCAATAGTTGCGAATGGTGACTTATAAAAATAGGTTTTCTTTGTTGATTTTTGCACATGTATTACTGTTCAAAAAAGGGACTCAGTTTTTGTACTACCTCATCCCCAGAGGTTCCTTCATTTGGGGCAATGCTGGAAACCGTGAAAACGAGGTTGAATTAAACCACAGCAAACTGATGCACTCAGTCCCAGCAACGAGGGATCTGGGCCTTTGGAAAAGTTGCCGGGACACACACACGCGGATGTCCAAAAAATGCCCCGCTGGCCGGGACAATAGGAGAGACTTGGCCGTGGTTGTACAATTTGTTGCTCCACTATACGAGGACCTTAGCAGACACCTGGCCAGGCTTGTACAATTTGCTGCCCCATTTTACTGGAACATTAGTGAGGACTTGGCTGGAGTTGGTCAATTTTTTGACCCACCCTTGAGGGACAAAAGCAGGAACTTGGCCGGAGTTGTACACTTTGCTGCCCCTCTCTACTTGGACACCAGCACGGATCTGGCCGGGGTTGTACAATTTCCCGCCCCGCTCTATTAAGACATAAGCAGTGACTTGGCCAAAGTTGTACAATTTGTTGTCCCACCCTATGGGAACAACAGCAGGGACCTGGCTGGGGTTGTTCGAGTTAAGTTGCTGCCCCACTCTACTTAAACATTTGCGGGGACTTGGCTGGAGATGTTCAGTTTTTGACCCACCCCAGAGGGACAAAAGCAGGGACTTGGCGGAGTTGTTTAATAATTACAGCCATTTTCCCAGTTCCAGGTTGTGAAAATTTTTCAGTCTGATTGCAGCTCAATTAATCCTAAAATTCCAATGAAATGTGGTCATTAGACCACCTTGCATGCAGGAGATACTATACCATTATTTTCCGAAATAAATTTTTCAATTTGGACTTATAGTACAGGATCAACGAATACGACGACACTTGTCCTAGTTGTCAATCAATTTAGCCAGTTACATATCGCTTCAAACCTTCTTCATTGCATAAAAATGATCAAGCAATAAAATCTGTTCTTCAGCCAGAACCTCTGTAACAAACTGATTCAATAATGAAAGATTTCTTTATTTGTTCACATTTCATAATTCCAGTTAATTAAAAAAGAGAATTTGCACAAATTTTGACTCGACTTTTTCGGCTACGCAGCGCTAGCGTGCAATTGTACCAACAATAATTATTCTCCTGTGCCGCACAGTTGGCAAACTCACTACATTACACATACATGCAAATCTGTGTAATTGAGTTCAACACATTCCTGTACACGCATGCGCAATCTGAAAATAGGGGGGAAAATTACGTTCACTGAACTTGGAGACTCTAGACATTCCAAGTGGGACTTTATATGACGATTGAGTACATGTATGAAAAAGAAATTGACATCACAAATGAGTACCATTCTGCCCTATAATTGTTTTTGTTGATTTCGTGGCTCCTGTGATCTTTGACAAACCGCACTAATATATCAGAGTTTTATGGCCAGGACTGTCTGTCTGGCCAATTTACACCCCCAGCTTATTACCGTTTTGTCCTGGTTTCCCCCTGGATCGGGACTACAATTGAAAAGTGCACTATGTCAGACATTCGCTCAGTGCACTATAATTAAGATTTTCACAGGGTGTGTATTTACGACCAAACTGCATAGGTGAAATTAGGGTGATTTCCAAGCATCTCTATTGTTCAATGACTATTTAAAAAGTTACAAATAAACTTGATGGACAAACCACATTTTCCATTTTCTGCAAGAAAATTTTAGACTTTTAGAATTTGTGTCAACTGTATTAACAAACTCAATTTTCTGCAAGCAGAAAATTGGATTTTACTTTGACAACTCTCACGGCACCCTAAAAGTCACTTGCACCAATTCGTGCGATGCTCCAAAAGTGGACAACCCAATTTTTCTCAGTTTCTACTGGTATATTTTTGTTTTTTGATGTTGGGACATCCATTTTCAAAAACTGAATTTTCTTTCAGTGGAAATTAGGATGCTACTTTTACGACTCTTGGCGAACCCCAAGATTGGCCAACTGGAAACTTGCATTGTAAAAACAAATGTTGCAAAAGTAGGTTAAATGCCAGCGCATGCTATGAGTCCTGTCAAAAAGAATCATGTGCAACCAATTCAAGGCAAACTATGCACTTCAAAACTTTTGAATGTTCATTTTAAACAAATTCTTGTGGTACATTCAACTTGGATGGACCCTTTCCTTTACTTATTGTTTGGATGCAGTCAGCTGAGAAACATACATATGTGTGGAGCGCTGTGACAGTGTACATGTAAACATACCAGTAACAAGACATTGGTGTCATGTGTATACTCAATATACTATTGTGGTACACTACTTACAATAATATGTACATACTCCTCTGTTCATGTTCATGGAGAAAAAACCGCTCTAAGTTTTGCGATAGTCACGTTTGAAGTTGGTTACATTTTAAAACAGAGAATTCATAGAGATTAACTTATACTTCCTCAGAGTTGTTTATTACACTTTACAAATGCATACATGTACATTATAAACTGCCACAAAATGCGACAAACCGTACTGTCAAATTCTTAACTGCAATTAAGGATTACTTATTCACCAATAATTTGTTCTTTCATAACTAAAAGACTAGGGAAATGGTATCAGTAATACACCTGCTTTTGTCATTATGAATAACAGCTGCAAAATTGACATAAGTTTGTATACAGTTCCAGAGTTACACTTCTCTTGATGAAAATGACAGTGACTTTTGCCCTTCACTGCTTTAGATATTGGGCACAAATGGTGTTTAGGTGTTTAGCCCAATTTTGCCCAACATCATGATTTGACTTTAATAGATTTGGTCTAAGTGATTTCTACCAAGTTGTAGGCATCAAATAGTAAGGTTGATTTACCCTAAAAACAATCAGTTGGAAAAGTGTTGATTTTTGTCTCTTCATGAAAACAGTGAAAATTTGACTTAAGCACCTATCAATTGTATTACTGGACCCAGGGGACCCAGGATAAGAGGGGACTTTGCCGCGGATGTAAATAGACCCAGCATGATAGTTCTGGCCATGTTCCCATTATCTGCACGGCCTGGAGAGGCACCCTTTTCTTTCTACACCACAGCCCCAGCCAGGACGTGTGGGGCATTACTGTCCTAACACCTGTGCATGCATGGGGTTTGCCACTGACTCCCACATTATCGCAGCCCCTGGCATGCGGGACATGTGCCACAACCGATCACCCAAAACTTAAAATTGTAGGCAGTCTAGTGGTAGGCCTAACGTACTTCATTTTAGTTTCTTTTCACAAGAACAGTACATGTACATAAAAGTTGGTAAACTATCATGTTTGACGTTTGTGATGAATGACCGTCGGAACAAACACAATGCATTATGTAGTTTTCCCAGTTCCGGATTTTTCCTAGTCCCAGATCACTCGGAAAGAACAGCTACAGTGTACTTTTTTGTATTGTCGTCCCATACCACGTTTTCAGAAGAGTGTTATTTTCATCTTCAGACATTAAAATTTCTAGAAAAGTTATTTCAGCCAAATTTCGAACACGCACTTTGACATATTAGGGCAGTTTGTCAAAAATCACGGGAGCCCAAACATTGACAAAACATTTTACATGGCAGAATGGCACTCACAAAGTGTGATGCTAAATACTTTTTTCATACTCAACAGTCATATGAAATCAAAATCAACTTTCGAGTCCCCATTTTGTGAAAATTTGCCAAAACATGAAAATCTTTTTTTCCTAGTTTCAGATCATGCATGCATGCGCTGGCGCACATATGCACACTATGTGGTAAACTCAACTACACCCATGTATTAAATTTAACAGATTTGTACATGTACGTGACTTACGGGTTTATCAATTGTAGCGCTTGGGGAAAATGATCGGTGCAGTAGCTAGTCTTGGACCAAGACGTCAGTGATCGATAGTTGTTTTATTTCTGTTGAAGAGCGCCCTCGTACAACTACAAGTAGTTTTTCGAGCTGGCGCACAGTCTAATTATGAGTCGTTAGGGGGCGCACTATGCACGGTGTCCGCTATCAAGCACTAACGTCTTAAGACCAAGACTATACAGTATCTTGCTACCGTAGCACTGCGCAGCTGAAAAAAAGGTCAAAATATGTGCAAGTTCTCTTTTTTTAATTTACTTGAATTGTGAAATGTAAAGAAACTTTCACCAAATTAAGAAATTATTCAGCAGAAAATCAGAAATTGTTAGTTTTGGCTGAAAAGTGGATTTTTGCTTGATTCCCAACGTGAATTATTTGACCTGACGTCATAATTTCGCGTTCAAATTCGCTTCGCGCCAAGTATGAACCGGCCTTTATGTGGTAAGAGCAGCCGATTATTTAAAAATCCAGATCCTAAATGGGCCTACTCAAATTTTTTCTTTATCTGCACGAAATTGGCTCTGAGTGATAGTTCGTCTGATCATCACTGCATTTGCGATATGTTAAAGGAGTTAGGCCTGTATACACGCTGGACGATTTCAGAATTCTTAGATAACCCCCAATATAGATTTATTTTACGTGCTAATTACAAAACTGTGCAACACCCTATAGACCAAAAATCCGCCACGCGGGCAATGCGGCGCTTTGGTAAAGACCAAGTTTGGACTGCTTAGCATTTAATGTCATTTAAAATTTCAAGAAGGATGACCTTAACTATAACAATTTGCAAGACTTATTTGTGAAATTGACAGGAAAACTGCATCAATCTTTTAGGAGCTACATTCGAAGACTTGAATTCTCTGGCCTTGTCTTGGAATTTACAAGCATGGCCAGAAATTAATTCTAAGATGGCGAGTTCTCCGATCAAGGAAAGTGTGAACGGCTAAGGTATCCCGCCATTGTTATTGCGAGACCATGCGGAATTCATACAAGTTAATTTTCAGCATTACTGCCAATAAGGAGCAACAGATGCGTCCACTTAGGCTTCTCAAAGCAATTACAAGCTCAACAAAATGCCGGATTTTCCATTTATTTTCGATATTGAAGTGTATTGTGTGGCGGCAGTCGTGTAAAAACCATATAATAAAACTCGATTGAACAAAATTAATATTATAAAATGTACACTCTAATTTAATTACTAGTGTCCATTTTCCCTGGCCCAAAAATGTACCACTCATTACCCAGTACGAGTGGACTGGTGGAAGCAATACCGTATGAAAGAATGAAGAGATATCGCCTCTATCGCCTCATTTGTGCAAAATAATGGATCGATAAAACAATAGCGTAAAAGTCACAGGTGGAGGTTAGCAATTTGTCATGGCACAGAAACGAATGTTCCTTTTTAAATATGAAAGAATGCAGCCTAGAAGCCCAAACATTAACCCTTAAGTATACATCATTCATTCATTCAAATGTACTTGTCGCTGCCCGTGATAACCGATACATATACGTTCCCGGCGGTTCAAGCGGCCAACCCACGAACGACAAATCGAGCTGTTCAGCTCAGCCGTGCACGAAAATACTTGGACAAAATTCCTTTATTACTGATTTTAATCATTTGGATTGTCTTCTTTTTCGGGATACTCATTTGCTTAAAGTGCCACTCCTTAACTTGATACTTTGTCAATATTCAGATAGCGCTTGTGTTACAACGTCACGCCCATGGTTACCAATAAATAATCATTAATGGCAAAACTTGGGGGTTCCTTGCTCTATATAGGCAGTGTCCACAGCCTAATCACTGCTTTCGAACAACAAAATACGATGAAAGAATGGTAGCATTACAATGGTCACCAGATTCATCGATCAGGACAGAAAGTTACCCACAATGCTTTGCGCCTCTAGCTGTGACATGCTTTTCATGATAGGCATTTTGCCCTTCCCTCCATCGCGTTATTGTGAGTACTTCTGAGTAGTACGAAGGCGGTGGATAATGAGCAAAGTATGTAGTTCACGTGTCCCTGTGCCCTCTGTCATTTCCGCCCGTAAGTGAGTCTGCCCAGGAACTGACATTTTTAATTTTTCAAGCTACTTCGCTTCGCCCATCCGCAGTTCTACGTAATTGGACTGCCATGAGAGACACCAGGGAAGGAAACAAATACTGTATTAATGATTTATTGGTAAACCATGGACGGGAGGTCTGAACACGAGCGCTATCTGAATATTGACGAAGTAAAAGGAGTGGCTAAGCAAACATGTGCCTCGACAAAGAAGACGATAGGGATGATTAACGGGAGTCGCACTAGTAGCAATTTGTTGAGGCTCACGGGAACACTTCCGCTTTTGGGCTTCGATTTCGTTGATGGCCGCTTGTCGTCGCAATCTTCGGTTTGTTGTTCTGCAGAAAGGTTATTGGCCTCTTGCTTGTCTAATTGAGATACTGTTGCCTAACCGGCTTTGCTGATGTCTGCGATTCTGATTTTTTTAATCAGAAATCAGTGAAGTGGATTCGCGGAGGAAACTCAGAGCGGCACCGGTGTCCGTTTTGGTCAATTTCGAATTTCCCACTGAATTCCAACCTGATCAGTGTTACCACGTTACCACCCATGATAGAACAAGCAAAACAGAACGACACGGAACGGACACGAAGTGCGTTGGAACACTGCGGGAGGTGTTGGACCTGAATGACCGGAGTCAAAGCGCTAACACACGCTTAAATATAGAGTATATGCCAGAGTAATCCACAAACGCAACAGAGTGGCGTGGTATGCACCATCCTATAGACCTTTTTCCTGTGATGTCACGATCATGCTGGACCTATGATGTGTTGTGATGGTAATGTTGCATGGTATTGTGATGGGAATCTACCTATTCAAGAAAACTAGTCAAGCATGCAGCTTCAACCACGTGCAGCATGCGCTTGCACGGTTGAAGCTGCCCATAGGTATACTTGCGATCATCGTGGCCACAGCGGTCCACACGAGGCGATATTGTTTACATTTAGTCACGTGGGTGAAAAAGGTCTATTAGAATGCAAGCATTCGAGCCATTTCCAGGTAGGGCAGCCCAAACAGACAAAACTACATTTTACGTTTTAACGAAGGAATGATTATCTTCCCAAATTAATTTGAGAAAAATAACTTGTTTGTATATATACTAATTACAAGGGCATTATCCACTTGCATTTTTCAACGAATCACACAAAGCTTTTAGAGCTATGCCGTAGTAGTAAAAGAACGTCACTTGCTAGGCGGAATGAAAGTCATGTACATGTGCGCATTATTCCTTTGTCGATTAGGTTTTTATGGAATTCCATATCTGCCGTCGCCCGTCGTCCGTCGCATTTTGCTTTTTGTTGTGTCCCAATTCTGCCATTTACCAGTTCCAAACATATGGTGTTCTATTCCCGCCAAATTAGCGTCGCGTCGTGCCATCGCCCCGATGGCACAACGCGACGCTACGACGGCTCCGTCGCGTCGTGCTGTCGCGTCTTGCCGTCGCGTCGTGCCGTCGATCTGTCGCATCGTGCCGTCGGCCCGTCGCATCGCGTCTTTTCATTGTCTTCATGCACAGATGGATGAAGCCGTTGCTTGTTCTTACTTTTGTTATTGGTTTTTCTTATTTTTTGTTGAGTCGTGTTTTTATTGATGTATATAATAAACACACTTTTGTGGTTTAAATACTCATAGGATCTGTTACTCTATACTGATCTATTTTTCCCTACCCCCCCGCACAAGTACCATTTACACAAGGCAATGTGTTCATCCTTCCATAGTGAATTGAAATGGAATGTAATTGAGGCTTCAACATGAAACTGACACTTTGACCTCAATGTTACAGATTCCATTTACCTACCTGCAAATGATGCCATGGCAGACAGAGAGAATACACTGTATCTCATCTTGTCTGTAGCCTGCGTCAAAATAATGGGAAACTAGTTCATCTCATAGTCAATAATGTTAAGTCAGAAATGGTCACAAGTACGCACTGAAAGGTGATCACAGTAGTTAATTTGAAATAAATATGGGACTACACTTTTTATTTATTTCAAAGAAATTAATATTGAACATCTCTGAAAGAGTGTTGCCTGAATAGTTTCACGTAGGTAAGTAAAATAGGCCTAATTCACTAATGTCGGGCTTTAGCGTTTAGCTTTGCATTATGTGATCTTCGCTACAGTAGAGGCCAAGCCTAGTAATGTTAATCCTAATGCCCATGAAAAAGCCCCGGATAAACATAATGGAAGCTAGTTGTGTTATTACGGTAATTATTTTGTAAAGATGCATTTAAAAAGCTAAACATTGTGAAAAGGATATTATTGACGAGAAGAGGCAATTGAGAATCGAGCAATGTGTAAATCCCCGACATCTTGCATCGTTCAATTAACAAGCTCACTATCGACATCCGCCCTTTATTGACAATCCCAGAATGCAAAGCTGCTAGCAGCACAAACGAGACGGCACGACGCGATGGCACGACGGCAAGACGCGACGATACGACACGACGGTACGACGGCACGACGTAACGGCACGACAGCACGACGCGACGGCCTAATCCACAATGTATAAAAACATGCAATGGCGGGCGACGCGACGGCACGACGCGACGCCACGACGGCAAGACGCGACGCCACGAGGGCACGATACGACGGCACGACGCGCCGGCACGATGCGACATTAACAAGAAATAGCACGACGCGACGGCACGACGGCACGACGCGACGAAATTAGCTTAGCATGAACTCAATAAGAAAGGAGGCGACAACACGACGCGACGGCACGACGCGACGGCACGACGTCGTGCCGTCGCGTCGTGGCGTCGGAGCAACGGTACGACGCGACGCCAGAATGGCGGGAATAGAACACCATACAAACATGCCATTTTCCGTCGTGCGTCGTGCGTCGTCCGTCGTGCGTCGTCCGTCGTGCGTCGCCCATCAAATGGGTTGCATAGGACATGCAAAAGCCGTTGTTTAACAAATGACAATGTGATGATTCCATTCACTTCTAAAGATCTTTTCCGAATAAGGCAAGTACAAATCCCACCTGCAAAGCATATACTAGTCACATAATTAATTCCAATAATGCTAGACTACCCCTGCCCCTTGACAAGAAAATATCGCCTCTCTGAGAATTCAACCAAGTGTTTTTTGGGGAAAAACATTTTCAGCAAAAATGTTCCGGCCAACTTATCCACAGTGTTATTCTAATTTGCATACTGCAAAAATGTGCCGACTTGTTTTCATCAAATTCCAGGAAGAAATCTGCCAACCGATACAGATATTCTATCTTGTCCTCTCAATTTCACCTTGAAATCCACTGCAGAAATACTAGACGTTCTGTGGATAACAAACTGTTTATTAAATGTATTGTTAAGGGGCAATTACCACTTGGTTTAAGTTTCAAAAAATATGACGTGTTGGTTTTTGTGGGTGTGTATGCCATGGTGGCTAGACCAATGAGAACAGGTTGTCCAGCATATCAGCATTAGATGACAGAAGTCTTTTAAACAGTAACGTTACTTGTTAGCCCCATAAATAATGCTGATGTGCTGGACATTCTCAGAGAGGCGATATTTTCTTGTCAAGGGGCAGGGGTAGTCTAGCATTATTGGAATTAATTATGTGACTAGTATATGCTTTGCAGGTGGGATTTGTACTTGCCTTATTCGGAAAGATCTTTAGAAGTGAATGGAATCATCACATTGTCATTTGTTAAACAACGGCTTTTGCATGTCCTATGCAACCCATTTGATGGGCGACGCACGACGGACGACGCACGACGGGCGACGCACGACGGGCGACGCACGACGGACGACGCACGACGGGCGACGCACGACGGCAGATATGGAATTTCATAGGTTTTGCTGTACGATGTAGGTTTGCTGTACACTTGTCTAGATCATGCCAATGCTGTCGAGAAACCCCAACTAATCGTGTCTGGTCCCCCACCCCTTTAAAGAAAATGACCAACAGAGCTGTCCACGCAGTGGACAGCCCGGCCAGCCATTGCTTTGGGGTCCAGTCCACTAATTCAAGCCCCATTGAAAACAGTGTAAAATCAGCACCGTTCAGGGCCCAATAGCATGCACACCAACATCCCTGAGATTTCTGAAACACAAATGAAATTCTTGTCTGGTCACTTATCTTTCAATTTCTTTTCAATTTTTTGTGGGTTAACCAATTACATTTTTAATTATTCCCACAAAACAAAATTACCCCCCAAAAAGTGATTTTTCCGAAGTCCGATTGCAGCCATTTTTCAAGTGGCAACCCTCAACTTTCTCGGGCACTTAGGACCATTTTTCAACCGTAGTTTTTAGCCCTTCTGCTCTCATGTGAAAGCTCAAAGACCCAGGGAGTTGATCCTGGCAACGATTTACACAATCTCACCATTTTGGGGGCCAAACAATCTCCTTTTTCAAAAGATACAGTGGGGGGCACTTTTAATGCTAGTGAGCTGGCCAGAAATTCTCACTTGAATTAGTGGTCTGCACCCTTCGGGATAATTCGCAGAATGCCCACGTGGGAGCGAGTTCCTCCAAAAAGTCCGTGCAGTACGTGTCATGGATCTGATGGCGTTCACAGATTTGGTATTCCAGATGTTCGTGTTACTGACCATGAATGACCCTACAACAGAACGTTACCTGGATTTGCCGCAAACCCTCATTCGGATTGTCGTAAATTTCCATGGCATTTATGGACCTTTTCGCTAATAAATTCATAAATATGCACGCATGCGCACAAATGGCCTTGGCGGCAAGAAGTGTGAGCGGGCCATTGAAAATGTACAGGGGTGTGACTTTGATAATCATTTTCTCTCAGGATTTCTGGCTTTGTTCAGTTTTTTCTTCAGAAAATCCCATTAAATCGTTTTTGCTGTTAGTTTCTAACCTGAGCCGGATTTTAAGTGTTCTGCATGTAAAAAGACTTTATAATCGTGATTTTCCCTGTGCGCACGAGACTGCCGTTTCTTAGTATGGCCCCCTTCCATCATAAGTAGTATAGATTACAAAATGTTCTTGGAACCAACCTGTGCATTTGTTAAATTTTTAAAAGTCTTTTTACAGAGCACTAAACACCCGGCTTAGGTTGGAAACTAATAGCAAAAACGATTTTAAGTAATTGGATTTTCCGAAGAAAAAAAACCTGAGAGAAAATGATTTCGTCCTTCTTCGGCCACCTATAGGAATAGTAGGCATATGTAGAGGTTTGCGTGGTGCAGGAAGTAGCAGTGGCAAGTTTGAGGTAGCACAAAATTTAGGAAGCCTCATTGTGTTAATTTTTTTTGTGGTTCTCCGAATCTGCGACGTCAACCTGTCACGGGTTAAGGCAGCTCTTCGAAATGCTGAGTACAATGGTTCTTTCAGAACCGCGCTATTGTACAAAAAAGAGATGATTATTTCAAACACGGGTGCTTTAATCCAAAAAAAAAAGTTTGATGGGGACAATTTGGGCCAAAAAATTGAGCATAAAATCTTTTGCTGGCATTTAGTCATGATATGCTCAATAGAGACTGTTCACTTATTGAACCAAATGTCTATTCGTTAAAATGTGGAAATGTTGCAACCGTGGGTAAATCTTGGGTAAATTTGGTAAAGTATATACATCGCACAAGTTTTGTTGATATTTACCTGGAGGTCGGTAATTTAGGCCTACGTTGTATTTAATCGTTGCGTAATTGAATTAAGAGCGTAACAGTCATGCAAAGGATAAAATATGATTGAAATATATAGTTGCCAAAATATTATGGTAATTTCTACCATGCTACAAAGAATGCCGCAACATGAAGTCGTGCTAAATTGGTACTGAGGTTTGTCGTTTCTGTCCAACTTTTTCTGAGCGTGTACTGAAAACTTGCCCAAACTTCCGTTTCAAATCATTGGTGTAGAACACGAAGAAAACTTGATGAAACCTCAACTATCGGTGGTCCGCTATAGCAAAAACGTAAAGTGTTCAAGACAGCTACATGTCCATGTACATGCAGTACGTGATCACGAACAAGGTATTTATATCAATACCCTGCAATTCATCATGATGGTGACTTCAAGCACACTCACAAATTTGCTTTAAATGGATCATATTTTCCTAGAACAACTAGAAAATGCGTGCGTCGGGTCGCATCGCAACCAACAAATTGAACAGTCCCGACCAATGCCGCTCTTTTTAACCGACGAGTGTGTGTTTCTGCTCAGGGCGGATAGATGTCTCTCTCTGTACCTCTCTCCGTCTATGAGCCCTGAGCATGAGCTGGACCAAAAGGGGGTGCAATTTTCCTAGCAAACTTTTGGTAGTTACTACGCATCGCTGGTTCACGAACGACTATGAAACACAAGCGTTGCTGTCGCACAGCTACCGACTACAATAAACACTTCCGACTAACATGGCTTCTTTCAACCGATGAGGGGGTGCTTCTGCTCTGGCCGTGGGTAAATGTGTACCTGTGAGGGCAGAGATGGTAGTTGAGTTTGATGAGCCCTTTACACCTGAAAATGGCAGTAGCGAGCACTGTACTCCTCAGGGAACCAAGATGGTCTAATTGGAATGTTTATGGCCCTCTGAGCAGGGGTAATAATGAGGTAGCGCCGTGTGCTCCATCCCGTGCGCTTTATAAATATCCTGTATAATTATAATCCGAACGAAACTTGACCGCTTGCAGAAAGCGATCAACATTAATATTTGATACAAAGATGCACCACGGAGCTGAGGTTTCGTGGGGAAATACCCCTGAGACCACAAATGGCCTCGCATTCCGAACACTGTGAGGCTGATTTACACAAATACACACCACTAACCTCGCGGCATGGTGGGCAAAGCTGTCAAGAGAGAGAACCATCTTGTCCCTGTTCTTGTAAATACCTTCCATCCGCGGAAGGTGTACAAAAAGCTGGGATCATAATAAAAAACGAACCAGTGAGGTCAACACTGCAATGAAAGACACTAACAAAGACGTTTTGATTTATTGTCATTTGGACTGTTGTACCACTCGACATACTTGCGCGGGGCGTCTCCGAGAAAACACACCAACAGTTCTGACCTGCTGAAACCAGAGCTACAATGCTCGCTAGAAACCGCATAAAATTTAGGATAACTCGCTCACGTCCAATGGCAAGGCATATTTATCTGCGTGAAGACAGATGACTTATAAATATCAGGCAGGAAACTAGTATAGGCAAGTTAACTAACCGACTGAAAGACTATTTGGTTTCTTTAGGCACCACCACCTGCCCCTTTATCGAGTTGATTTTTTTGGTATAGCTTTATTTTTTTCATCTGACACACAAAATTTCTCATGCCTTATTGTAAAGGACCATTTGGGGGGAGTTTGCGCTCGAGCAACACGCAAACAGCTGATGTGCCCGACGACTTGGCACTGCCGCTTTTGTGTCAATAGCGGTCATTCAGCTTGTTTTCCCTCTCCCGCAGACCGCGTCGAACTCAAATTTACACGGTATACAGCATGTAAAAGATCTGCCAGCCAGTGATATTTGTTTTGTGTTTTTCCCCTTGATGGGAGAAGAAAAATTAAGCAAACATGTGGAGCATGTAGGCCTGAATGAAACGAGAAAAAGCCGTGAATAATTCAGGGCCACACGTGATCGGATGATAATGATGATCTCCGCCACACATCTCCCCGGTCCAGTCCCCCGCAGGCCAAAAATTGTCAAAACACTGTGTGTATATATTTACCCAAATCGAATCGGCGACGCCACTGATCATGCAAATATGCCTCTCAATGAAAAAAAAACCTAGAAGAAAACACAATTTAGGCGCTGTGATGGCGCGGGAGCTGTTCCAGCGTGAGGTGCAAGCGAATGGTCCCGACACAGCTGCACTTCAGCTCCATCCACGCTATCTACGCTGAAGTATGAGATTGTCCGATACGCGACCATTGGACTGTACCCCCGGATAAACTAGCTCATTATTGTGCCGGCTTGTCAACGCGAAGCACGGTGAGATTTGCGCGCGGTGCCTTACTGATGTGATGGGCTACGTAGAGATGTCAGCTATTCTTGATGTCTGGGATTTACGGACAGTCCTCATCGGTGTCGTGGTCTTCCTCTCGATGTCGTGGGTCCTGCGCCGTCGGCGTCCCCTCGGTAGCAACACTCTGCCCCCGGGGCCCTGGGGTTGGCCCCTCATCGGGAACCTACCATCCCTCGCCTTTGCGTCCGGTGCGGATGAGCCCCACGAAGTCTTCATGCGGATGGCCAAACAGTACGGGCCGATCTTCAGCCTGAATGTCTTGGGCCAGAGGATGGTGGTAGTGCACGGCTACAAAGCAATACGAGAAGCCTTCAACAACCCTTCCTTGAGTGATCGCCCGGAGCTGCATATTCTGCAAAACCTATTTAATGGTGCCGAAGGTTGGTAAACATCACTTCACCCGTCACCGTTTGTCTTATTAATATATTAAAGTTATGGTTAGTGTGACCATAGTTTTGGAGCAAAAAAATGTAATTTTACTATTCTTCTTTTAATTTTGCATTCTGAAGCATCAGGGACATGATTTTTTTTCTCCATCCGACAGTTTCAAAGTGGACAGAGAACAGGTTGTACAATGTGCATTATATCCTCTACTGTTGTTACATTTCGGTTTGAAGAACTTTCCACGCGTGCAGCACACGCACAGTACCGTCGAAGAACAAGGGAAACCGCAGTGAACAGGGGACCCATTTTGTTGTAGGTGCCAAACCAGCCAGTGTGCGTGTGGGTTTTGAAAAATGATTTTATTGTGCAATAATTTTGACACTGAATAGGGCCTTATCCGGTTGGAAAATAGTGAACGGGGCAGCTGGCGTATTAAACAGGTGGTGTCTGTCCTATCGGCTTACACTCATGTGTTCAGGATAATAAAGAAACCGGCCGAAAGTGCGGCATTGTTTGGCTGTCCTTACAGCGCTTTTGTGCTGGGCCCTCGTTACAAAAACTGCCACGCAGGTAGGGATTGTGTACCATGAATGCAGGCGGCATGGCGAGGTATTATAAACCGAGTGGGGATATATCCCAAATGATTTATTTTTCCCCATATGCGATACATTGTATACAAAAAAGTAAAAAGTTCACTGCATGACCCTTAAGGTCAGGTGGAACAAACTACTGTGTACTATTTACAAGGTTAATGGTGCACACGTGTCGGAAAGCGGAGACGTTGGGTGCTTGAAGAGATTTTTACACCAGGGACCGACAGTTCTGACTACAGGAGCGCGTTTCCGTGATGTGTAATATCATTGAGCAATAAAATGCACCATGGTAATATTTACTACACAAAGTTTAACAAAATACGACTACGTTGCATTGGTTTCCCTGTGAAAAATACTTGGCATACTAAGCACGTACATGTACAGCCTTTGATGAATAAAGTTGTCGCTTAATCAGGACGTCGCACTGACCACTGGTGCCACCGTGCCACATCCTTGCAGACCATGTGGTTTTCATATTTTGTTCTGCTACTCGATCGACCGTCGAGCTTCCAAAGTGCTTGTAACATCCTGCGTAATCTTCCGTTTATGATGTCATTATAGCTGCTGTTACAGAGATATGATGCTTTAAAAAGTGTACCACGTAGCTTATCTGTGAAACATCCTACGGCAGTTCTAAAAGATCTTTAACCTTTCCGAGGATTTGATAATCCATTTACAAACTGAGGGTTGTACTTAACGTGTCAGTGCATGGAAAGTACTGTGTCTTTTGTACTTGAATCTAACACGAACCGCGAAGAACGGCCTGAGTTGGGTGAGCGTACTTTCACGGAGTCTAGCCTACAGCGGGACCAATGTGTACCATATGCAAATTATGTGGAGTTACTCATTCGCAATGACACTATGAAACAAGAAAAAAGGTTGCCGCCAGTCCATTTAGATTTGATGAAACAGGATATTATCTTAGCTGTTTGAAACTCCATGACAACACGCGATCATCGTAGCAGTTGATCAATATTACTTGTATAGCTGCAGCCTTCGATTAGTCAAGCAGGCTGTAATGTCAGCGTATGGTTTTGCGTGTGTCAAAGTTTAATTCATAATTAAGCCTGGAAAAGCGTTTACTTCTCATTTTTAATAAACCAATCGGTTGCCCGTGTAATTGCAGGAAGCTCCCCTCTCTCTGTCCTCGCTCAGATCTCTGACATTGTTAATTAAGGGAGACAGAAAGGCATCGCAAGAACAAGGATGCAATTAAATTTACTGGAATCCGAAATCGGATCCAAGACGTCAATGTGTGGCAATGCATTAGCACAGCAAACGTTCAACATGGGCATGTAGAGGCTAGGTAAAATCAGGGACCCCACAATGCCGTTTCTCGCTTACACGGGAAGGTACCGCTTTTCGCTCAGTGCATAGAAAAATGCCTCTGGTGTACGAACCAACTCATACTGTTTGAAACCGGCCAAAAGTGACAAGACTTCCAAGATCAGCCTTGAACCACGTGATTGTAACTGCCCTGAGAGTATACATTTGCTATTGGAAACGAACCCGAAAAATAATTAACATGAGTCTGTATATATAATTATCTGACATCTATAAAGTGAATATTCATTACCAAAAACTATGAGTAGGAAGTATCCAACTTAATGCGTGGCGATCTGGATGTGAATGTATAATGCAAAATAGCAACGCAGTCAGATACTGAATGTGGGTCATGAGTATGGTAGCGAGTGTTCCCCGTCGCTGTCTCCATCGAGGTCGTTGTCACCATGTTCGTTTACTCGGCCTTAAGAATTATTCATCATATGAGAGAAATGGCTTCATCCGTCTTAAGGGGCCTCGATTGTCAGGGTAGGATGCATGCAAGCTGTTATGAAATGATAATGTAACAATGTAGAATAGCTCAATGGGGTCGGGTGGTTCTAAAGGTGCGAGAACGTGCTGGTCATTTTCCCTTATTTTGTGCACTTGTCTCTTTTTAATGAGATATGGAGGAAGTCACGTGTACCCCCAAAGCACTTTCCACCCAACGTCATTTCAAGCAGCGTTGTCCTCGTGTAGGTCCAACGGGACGACGGGGGAAAAAACAGTGCTGTCCGCACCCCAATGTGGCAAAATAGGCTTAAATTCGAATTAGTCGGACTTGAACCCTCTGACTTGTGGAGCCTAGACGTTATTATTATGACACACCCCCACATTGGGTGAGTGGAGACTCGACTTGTGCTTGTCAATAACTCGATTCGAGTTGATGTACGCCCTATGTCATTGCGACATTAAATATTGTATGGACTAGTTCAAGTTCTGGCTGAGTCAGGACTCACACTCGTGTGTGTTTGGGGAATAACCAATTTTTCCGTCTTGGATTCAAGTGAACTTGTCTATTTTTGCTGTTAATCCTACATGACTTGGATTACTGAATTCGGTCGTCCTGCAAAAATGTTTACGAAGTTAAATGTGGTTAATATTTTTTTCGTTGTTTTTTAAACACTAGGCCTGTAGTGTCATGTCCAAACATTTTAGCAATTCGCGGAATTTTTGAAACGTATGTGTTCCATTGCTAATGGACGTACGTGCAGTCCATAATCCACGTACGATAGCTGTGCTAATCTTGGCTAACCGCCCTGTCAAAGGCTTAAACTCGTCCCGGGTCAGAGAATAATACGAAATGATGAAACCAGATGTGGGACGTCGCGCCGATATGATAGCTGACTTAGGGGCAGTTGTTCATACGTGCGATATTTATCCATGCATTGTTGACGATCGCGCTTCTTCGTGGTTTCGAAGAAGTGGCCATAATTACTGGGCCACATATTTACCGTTTTCAGGGATACAACGTGGTGTAAAGACACAATAAGGTGATTTCTGGTTTATAATTGTCTCAACTGACTGTGGAAAGAGTTGGACATTTTTTTACTATATACTTACAAAAACATTTACTTTTGTTCTACTGCCTAAAGGCAAAGTCGTTCTGACGACATGTAGGGCCTACAGTTGAGAAAATGTCTGTATAAGTTCTAAACCTGCAGTGTCGTTAATTGTAGTAAAGTTGGTCAATCTGCACACAATGAGGTTTTCTTACGGACCAACTGTCGTGTACTAAATCAATAATTTCCCCCAAACAAAGAAGAAATACCGAGAGTAGAAGCCAAAATGACGAGAAAAACATGCAAAAAGCAGCTGGAGCGCTTAAACACATTGTTTCAGTAATAAAATCACTTCTTTTCTCTTGATTACTGAAACCGACATTGACATAAATAGCATCAAGTCTTAAACTGTGGCACAGTGAGACTACTACAGCCAGGTTCATGTGATTTTAGGGATTAAAGAGAAAACTTGACCAGGTCCTGAAAGGATTCTCGGCATTTTCGACAGAAACTTGGCACACGGAATTATTACCTAGCCTATATGTATGTAATGGGATTCGAGCTGGACCAAAAGAGCTAGCAACGGGGCTCCATTGGTAGTCACTGCGCATCGCTGGCTCACTAACGACTATGAAACGCAAGCTATGCAATCGCATCGTTACCAACAAAACGAACAGTCCCGACCAACATGGCTCTTTTCAACCGATGACGGGGTGCTTCTGTTCGGGGCGAAGTTTATGCTGTTCGTGCGAGATCTTTGTATCATCCTTGATTGCTTGCAGTTCAGGGAAGAGTTTGCCAAGTTTGATTATGTTTGTTTTCACACACAGGAGTAGCTACTGCATCCGGAGATACATGGAGGGAACAGCGCAAACTCATCCTGAACGTCTTTAGGAATTTCGGCGTCGGGCAGGCGTGCTTCGAGGATCAAATCGCCACAGAGGCTAATCACCTTACGGCCGAGATCAAAAAGCTGAAAGGAGAAGTCTTCAATCCTGTCCACCTCTTCGGCAACGCCGTGTCCAACGTTATTTCCTCAGTGGTCCTCGGCAGGCGCTACGAGTACAACGATGTGGAGTTCCAGCGTGTGCTAGCATCCATGGATCGAAGCATGGAGTTGATTGGTGCCGGCGCAGCCATGCAGTTCCTTCCCTTTGTGAACAGGCTGGGTTTCCTGCCGAGTATCAAGGAGATGACCGCCACCATGAAGTACGTGATGGACTTCGTCATGGGCATCGTGAAGAAACACCAGAGTGACTCCTACGTGGAGGAGTCGCGCGATCTGATGGACGTCTACCTCAGGGAGATGAAGAGCAAGGAGGAGCGAAACATCCCCACTAATCTCAGCGTCCTGAACCTCGTCATTGTCGTCTCGGATCTGTTCGTGGCGGGCACCGAGACCACGGCCAGCACGCTGCGCTGGGGTCTGCTGTTCATGATGCTCCACCCCGAGATCCAGGGCCGCGTCCAGAGAGAACTGGACAGCGTGGTCGGACGGGAGCGGCTGCCGCAAATGTCCGACAGGCGCAACCTGCCCTACACCGAGGCCGTCATTCTGGAACTACAGAGGCGGGGTAACATCGTTCCCCTCGGCCTCCCGCACAAGGCTGCCGAAGACACGACCCTGGCGGGGTACACGGTGCCCAAAGGCAGCCTGGTTGTAGCCAATCACTGGGCGCTCAACATCGACCCCCAGCTCTTCCCAGATCCATGGGATTTCAACCCGGAGAGATTTCTAAACGAAGACGGCGAGGTGACGAAACCTGAGGAGTTAATTCCCTTTAGTACGGGTGAGTTACGCAAGAACTTTAGTTCACCAGATTTGAGACAAAGGTATATTTTCATTTTTTCTACTACGAAAAGCATGTTGTTAATTAAACAGGGAAACTTATCGGTTTTTCCTCACGATATACAGAGACTTTTTAAAGAACTAGACCGTTTCCCGAGGCCAAAATAATTAGTTCCGGTATAGGTTGTTTATAGGATGTTATATCTCCGCACTTCGCAGTCCAAAGTTTAATATGCTGACTGATGTGCGGCTTGACATGGCTCAGAACTCGACGAGGGTGGGGCTTTTAAATGTTTCTATAGGGCAAAATGCTGAAATACAGTCGCCCAAATGTATTCAGGAGCATAACAAGTACGCGCTGAGTACTAATTTATCCGGTTCGTGCACTGCACATAGAGTTACATACATTGATCGCCGTTTACATGGAACCGGAAGTTAACGCGCAACTTCTGCGATCATCCAATTGGAGCCTGCGAATCATGGCGCGTCCGCCTTTGTGACGAAGTCACTTATGACTCGGATGGTCTTTGCGTGCACGCAGAACGCGTGCAAGAACCCTCTTATAACCACCTGCCTTTCTTTTGCCGGCTGGGGGTGCACTTCAGCTCGGGGCGGATTATGAGGCATTTTGTACGATGCCCAATGAAAACATAACAGCATAGCCACTCACGGATATAACGTATATCCGCACTTCAATGAACAAAGTACAGTATAAGAAAACTGCAGAGCACTGAAGATCAGCAATGTTGGGGCAAAGTAAGCAAAAACAGTGCTCACCGGTTTGCTAAATTGCGGAATTTTCCGGTCTTCATCGGAGCTGTGGGGGGACTAGTAGTTTTTCTGCATTCAAACCACTAGTCCCCCCCAAAGCTCCGATGAAGGCCCAGTGGGGCCGAAAATTCGCACCTTAGCAAACCGATGAGCACTGTTTTTTTCTTATTCGCACTGTAGGTCCGTTAACCAAAATCTCCAGTTCGAAAAGCAATTAGACCCTCTTGCGCATTCACTGAACGCTGGGAAACTGTGAAATAACTTCAATATGCACCGTGATCAAGGGTTTCCCCCATAGCCAAATGACAACTATAAACCGATATGCACTATAGTGTTGATTGTCAGTGTTTCTGCGTATCATTTTGCAGGTCGTCGCATCTGCTTGGGAGAGCAACTGGCCAAGATGGAGCTCTTCATTTTCTTCACGCACCTTCTCCACCAGTTCACCTTCAGGAAGCCCGAGGGCTCGCCGCCCCTCAGCCTCAAGGGTCACCTGGGTATCACCCTCGCGCCTATGCCCTTCGAAGTGTGCGCCCTGCCGCGGTGATTTCGAATGAACGCAGAAAGCAAGGGGATGTAGCTTTCTCGAGATGTGAAAGAGGTGACGTCAGCGTTTCCTGAGATGAGTTTTTCCGGGCCATTTTAATGAGCCTTCACGAAGTTATAAATCGCCTAAATTATTAACTGAATGACGGTAATAGATGGTCGTGAACTCACCATCCAAATACTTTGGAACTTAAGTACTATAGAAATCATTTCCTGATCAATCGGGTTGCCGCCTCTGCCATCGACAACAGCAATATCAACCACACCGTAAATTTTACCATCACTTTACACACAATCAGGCTCGAAATTCTTGGTACTTTTATTTCCACTGAGATTCCAAGGAACTTAATGGGGGTGCACAGGCTCAAAGGTGTGTGCAGTGTGGAGACAGAACTGTGATAGGCCCCGGGACTGGGGTCTTTGGAGAGTCATAGCAGACTGTCAGAAAGAGGAGATGGGGGTTGCTAAGCGACTAGTGGGAGTCACGGTCATCAAAGCAAGCACTATCAATCAATATGATGGTGCTAAGCCATGGCAGATTTGTGCATTATATGCGAATGTATGTGTACATGGACTTGAAAGGTGTGTGCATCAAGAACAACGGTTCAGTGGCATATGGGGGGGGGGAGTTGTCTCCCTGGAGACATATTGGCATTTTTTAAAGCAACTGAAAGCACCAAACTTTCGAACCGCTGCTATCACCTTTCTTTGGGATTTCTTTTCTGGATGATTTCTGATTTCTGATTTTTTTCGAAAGAAAAATCCCACTTTGCTCCCCCCATTCAAAACCTGGACAGGCCTACGCCACTGCAACAGTTTTAAGAAAGGTGGTTTCATAGATGAGAAGTAGAGTAAGGATTCAAAAAGGGAGTCACGCCTATGAAAACAAAAAAACTAAACAAGCGTTTTGCTTAGAGTTGCTTAGAGGTCTCACATGGCGGCCATCTTGGAGTTGTGCCTTTGTTTCACATGGATACGCTTAAGCAGCCCCTTGTACATATGTTCCTATAAATCAAAGTTCAACAAGAAAGTCTTCGAGTAGGTTGTTAAATACAAACAGTCTGCAGATCTGCAGTGGATGTGCAGTAAGTGAAGAAAACTTACTGTAGGTGACAGTCATCTCCCAGAAGGCATATTACTGTCCCAGAATGCATCGCGTCAATCCCAAGATGCACTGTAATAAAGGCTTATACGGTGATTTCCCGTAATACTACCATATTCAGCACGTATGTTTCACTCCCATTCGATGTGTGGAAATTAACGACTTCGACCGTGCGTGGCGGTAATCGACCGGACCCTCGTGAACCATACGAAATTGTCCTTAGCAACTTGCCAATCCTCTGTTGCGCCTTCTCGTTTTGAAAACTTCGTTTGCACAAAATTAACAAACGATCACATTGAAACTCCTTGTATGTGCTCTAGAAGGCTTGAACCGAATAAAACACTGCAGAATCATGAAAAGAAATGCTGCATAAATACGAAATTTAGCCTCATAGTGACCGTTGCCGTATGATAAACTATTTCTCTTTTCAATCGATCTCTTGCAAGACCTTGGTCTTTTTCCCACTTAATTTCTCAATTTTAGAAGTTTTTCCAGAATAACGAAACACTGCATACGACAGACCAGAATCTCAACTACACAATACAATCAGTTTTATCTAGCTAGATTTTTTTGTTTGACTTTCATGAGTTATTTTAGACACTTCTCCTCCGCGCGATCTATACGTGTTTCACATGCATGGAACCGATACAACCACGTACCGTGCACGTGACACTTAAATACACGCGTACACAGCTATGTACATGTACATGTACACTATACGTTACATGTACTGTATGTGTGGGTGTACATGTACACGTAGGCCTACATGGAAATAACGTGTCAGAGCCAGTGTTCATGCATGTTCATGTGGTTCATGCATGTATCACACATGTAAAACTGGGGAGATGTAACGTGAATTTATACAATCCCTGGCAATGTTATAATGACAGATAGACCTCGGTTTCAATAATAAACTTCATGTTAACTTACTGTACTTTTGTTTCCGTCATCGTTCCCAAGTCACTGAATTCGTAAGCTCGCAAGGTCGTAAGATTGTGCGGGATAAACGGAATCGGTGCTGAGTTGGATCTATATGCAAACGCGTCTGGTCGGGAAGAGAAAAAATCTAGCGCAAAACCGTCAGCAAATCTAAAACCTTCACATCTTTCTCCACCACAGCCCACATTTTGAAACATCAGGAAAATTTGAATTCTTTGTTTCGAGCCTTCAAAAATCGCATGAAACAAACTACAGCTTATACGTAAAGAGCTTTCCACAAAACTCGCTAGTTTTGAACACTCTGGTACTATTTCACAAAACCACGTTAGGAAAAGGCCTTATCTTACCATGAAAATATTTTGAGCAGGTATTTTTATTTCCAAAAAGTGAAAATAACACGTAAATTTCATGACATGAAGCAGCTGCTTGCCTGGCACGGATTTTTTTGGCCCTTATTACGTATGCAAATTACCCTAAAAATGGGACATGCGCAGTTAATAATTTCCCTCTGAAACATACGTGTCAGCGTGCTTGAAACAATAACAGTGGAAAAACTACAAAAAAAGGAAAATTCGTATAAAGTATGTGCAAATTGTACCATACCCATAAGCACATCATTCAGACCACTGGATCCAACAAATACATATAGATTGTCCACTGTCTAGCCCAAAGTTTGTTTTAAAAGTATCATTCTGGAAAGCAAATGTATTTTGTGCTCAGTTCACGCAAATAGCTCATTTCAACTCACCCCTGGATAAATCAAAGTATAGGTCTCAAGATGTCAGGTGTAATCAGGACATTTTGACAATGCGTTTAACTTAATTGGGCAACTCGATACATTTATATTTTTATTGAGAGTAGGGGTGACATTCCTACCATATTCCAAACTCTCAAAACAAAATCCGTCTTGCACCATGACATTTGGCTACAGATACACCTTAAGATTTTAGTCTGATCAAGCAACAAACTCCTAAATCCAACATTTCCCAAATAATTTCAGAATTCCATCGTGTCCGATTTTAGTCCTTTCCTTTCCCCGTTTCATGAACCCACACAGTTCTAATATAAAATTTGTAGGTTTATGGAGCTACCCACTTGTCTTGAAATTTTGAATCCAAACTGTGCAGTGGTCGATAAATTGGGACGTGTTCTATAAATATTCGTTCTCAAGGTGAACGACCCCAAACTTAATGCACACTCTAATAAAGATCCATTTTCACCAAGCACAATCCCCTATCCCGCTGCACAAGAAATCGATGCAATATAAATCGGAAACTATTCTCTGTTATGCTTCCTATAATCTTGTGTGTATTTACACTTTGACTACCCATAATCGTTGTATGAATATGCTGATTAAACAATAAGTCACTTATGAATTTAAGCGGAATATTGTGCTGAAATTAGTTCTCACGCTAATTGTTTTGTCTTCTTTCGCCAGGCATGGATTTGGAGGTTCGGTAACGCTGTGATACATGGGCCTAAACCAATCATGACTTTTCCGAGACACCAACAACGCAGTTACTCATTAATGGCTGCAATTGAGAGGAATTTTTCTCCCGTGTACTATAGCTGATAGTTAGCAATGCTCGAGGCGCTCTTTGGGTATTGAAATGTCAATGGCGTACGTGTTCCCATTGCTTCGGCATATTATGCCACCGTCAAAGCCAAGTCTCCAATAAAAGATTAAAGTTCAAACTCATTAAACATTTTTTCGGCGATGTGTTCATTACACGCACGGCCATGTTTGTTGTGGTCTGCGAGGGGATATATGAAAATTGAAAGCGGCAGGAAAATAGGCTGGCATCCTCTTTTTTATGGCTCTGGAATGGGCATATTAATTATTATGTTGGCTTCATGGAATTCGGTCTGACATATCAGTCTCACAAATGATGTGTTTTAAGTGAATTACAAATGTTTTTAGCTGAACGGCTCATGTACCATCAAGTTGGATGTTGTTATCCATCACCTGTTTTTGTTTTATTCAAAATTAACGCATTAGATATTTTTTTCTGAAGGAGAAGTTGTAGTTAAAAGTTAATAAAAGAATATGATGATCCGTATTGCGTTATTTTGCCATTAGATTTAACTAATTTTTACACGGCTTTGTGTAGCAGCCTTTGTCGTCAGGGAGAATTCAGTGACTTAATGCATGTACTCAAAAGTTGTGATCAAAAAATCCATCCGAAATTAACGGGTCGGCCTGTGTCTGAACGGTTGGGTGCAGTCTAGCGGAGTTGGGCCATTTGAATATGGAGCTCATGCGTCGACCCTATCTCTCTCTTTTTTAACGCTGAGGGGGTAGTTTGTGCAAGGGTGGCTTTTCTTCGGTGCTTCCAACATGTGGGTCAGGGTGCTTGGCGATGCCTGACTCTCTGTTCCCCGCAAAGGTTTTCAGTACTAATTTAATATTACCCTTGGTGCCTGCATACGATCAGAAAAGGACCATGGTCATACTGAGACATTATGCACAAATAATATTACAGTAATGGCGAAAGTGGTATGAAAAAAAGATTATCCGGAAAAAAAATGTTCGTCTGTTGACATGTGAAAGGGTAACAGAAGACCTACATACCTTTACAGGTTTCAACAGAGGCCTAAACAGGGTTTTTAATATTGGGGATTTCTGTCTTGCAATGTATTATTAACTATCAGGGATTCACATTTTAAAGCTGTCCCATAATATAATGCTGATCGTTGTCTTCAGTGTGTACATGGTGTCAGCCTTTCTATCGCCCTCTGTTGACAGAATGGTTAATTATTGGAGGGTGTCTCTGGGATGGTTTCCTGTCGTATCAATAATGTGCGAAAGGTAGTCGCCGTAAAGTTTAAATAATTGAATCTGGGATGCCCCTTACATTTGTAAATGCGGTGTGCTCACAGTCGTTATTTAGTGAACAGTCATTAGAATCAAACTTGGGTAAAAGAGGAGATTTATACTGAGACATTTTTAATGTGATACATATAGGAAAATCTACAAAGAAAAGCAGCTTACACACGCACAATATTCGTGAAAATTGACGACAGCACCCGAAAATAAATGACGATGGGTTGGAAAATTTTAACCAGTTTACGGAAATGTTCTGAAACAGGAGAGATGTTTTAGTTATGTGACCATGGCGATTGCTGGAACTAAAGATCTCTCGAAGCAGTTTATATCTTTGGGTTTTCGTTTACATCCAAACGCGCCGGTGACGTCTTATTTCTTTGAGCTCAAAGTTTGTTCAACCTGAGTGGCCTGGATCAAACATCCTCTCGCGTGCGCACAAATTCGGGAGTTATATTATACGAATTACCTCTGGCATGGTTTTTTGGACCATTTTCTAAGTAATTAAAAACGAACCTTTTCAAAGATAGCACATTCTAAACAACAATTATCTAACTGGAGCTCACAAAAATTAGCCAACAGTCCACCTCGGAGACCTTGGCTTAAAGTCATGGTTGTGAGTTTAAACGGCATGCTTCAGTTTTAAAGAAGTCAATCTTCGCCATTGCAACCGACATATTTTGTAAATTGGCCCAGCATTTTGCAACTATAATAGTGTCAAATTTAATTAATGTCTGTGTTGGCATGCATCAAAGGTAGGAATCCCAGCCATGCCTAAAGTATGGGCCTCGAGCTGAACAAAGAGAGGGCGCTATTTTCTTAGGTTCATGAACGGCTAGGCAGTGCACACAACGGTCGCACCACTACCAACGAAATAAAAACTCTCGACCATTCAACCGATGACAGGGTGCTTCTGCTCGAGGTGGATACCTTTGTGTGTTGATTGAACATTCAGTTTACCCGATTTTTAGACTCCACCCGTAACATTTTCCAGGGTTTTCCTCCTACTTCTAAATCTGACCAAAGCTCCATTTTCGTCACTGGCTTGCGAGCCATAGTGCCGTACGTTTTTTTGAAGGGAATCCACGGTTTCGTTATTGGAAATAAATTCTATTGGCACGATTCTTCAACATTTCACGAAGCTTAGTATAAGTCGTGTGGTACTTGGTGAAAATGGTGACGTGGTGAACAGTTTTTAAAAGCGACCCGATGCACTATAGTTATCTTGGGAACGAGCAACAGTGACCACCCCCAGCATATATTGTTGTGGAAAAATATTGTAACAAACGCGATATGGGGGACAATTTAACCCCTCCTACCAAAAGTGCATAAAGAGCCTCTAAATTTAGCCACACCCCATCAGCAAAGCTATCAAAGATTATAGAAAGAGACGTGCAAATTTGTGACGACGCCAAAAAATGTTGGCTCCCGAAAATTTGATTCTGGATTCATCCCTGTCCGAAGGCCATTCGGTGTAAGTTAACGCTACCTATATGTTTGAGTATACAAACCAACGTCGTCTGTTAAACCAGGCAATACCACGAAAGTGTGTACCAAGAATAACTTTTTCGATTTGCGTTGAGGATTTGCGCGGTACCAAACATCAGCGACAGTTCATCAAATATCTTTGGAGTTATTAAGTACAGTGCTAGGCTAGAAAATTGGGCATTAGATAACTTGTGTTTCAATTATCAAGCAAGGAGAAATTGCATCGTCATAGAGACCCTATCACAAAGTGACAAGCAAGGTATGTGGCATTACGGACTGATACCCTCCACGTCGAGGCACTAAAAGCCTCAGTCAGTCACACGTGTAATTGGTCTAATGGTGGTGAATACGATATATGAGACACTCTGATACTAAAGCCTTACAGAAAAAGTACTGTGCGTTTATCTTCTCCTTCGGCGTTGATGAATCTATTGTCGTGGTCACGTAGACCCCGGAAGAGAGTCGGGGGTTGTGTCGACTCTATTTGGGTAAGAGGTAAATTTCGCAGCGGTTTATTCGCTGAAACGACAAAGTGATTAAAAAGGTTGTCACCATCCTTACAAGTCGATCGTAATTCGTTGATGAATTGCTTTTCCATTAGTGCATGTTCAGCAGTTGTCACCGAGGGAATCGATTCCAGAAAACTGATGAGGGTGGCACAGTCAGATAGGTGCAACGGACCCTGTGAGCTTGTACAGGCATTGGCGTAAGCAGCACGGAACACGCTTTGACACGATATATGGGCTGTTACCTTCACAAATTGTGCATAGGTTTCGTCTGGCGAATCTGTCTCTTGTAATCGGCGTTCGGAATTAACGCCAAGAAATCTTAACCCTGTGATAGACCTCTTGATCAGCAAATACCTTCAGTTGACAGAATGGAAGTCACGCCAATGCCCCAAACTTTTCAGACATGGCGCATTGTGATTATTATCATTCTGACTAGCGGCATTATAGTGAGCAATGTCTTCTGTATTGTCGTCATGTGGCGGGCTGCTGATATCAAGAAAGTGACCCGTATCTTTGTGGTTTCCATGTCAGTTGCCGATCTTGGAATTGGCTTTTTCACGCTCCCGGTACAGCTGCTGTCGCTGGTTGTCGATATGACGGACACGTCCCAACAGTCTCTCTGTGTGGTCCACGTCATACTCTACACGCTGTTTTCTGGAACGTCTCTTCTCAACGTGCTCCTGATCACAGTGGAGCGGTACGTGGCCATCGAGTTCCCATTCCGGCACCGGTCTCTGGTCACGGTGCGACGGGCCTACATCGCGATGGCCTCTGTCTGGCTGATATGCGGGGCGAATGCCGCCATTTCGGGCACGCTAGCTGGCATGACGGATTTCTTTCACGACGAACTCGGGATTTGCCTGTCCTTCAGCGTCAATACTACCAACCACTTCGAGTGGCTCCAGGTCTGTGCTTACCTATTTATCCCTCTGTTCACCATCGTGGCCATTTACACTCGCATCCTCGTCCTTGTCCGACGTCACGTTGTCCGCCAGTTGACGATGGTCCGTCTGAGCAGCCTTCCACTCGCCAGCGGCAGGCGCGCAAATCAACCTACCAAAAATGGCCGTCACGTCTGCAAAAGCCGATCTCTGGCTTTGCGCAGGAAGTCCCTGTGTACATTCCTGATGGTGGTGTCCGTGTATGTGGTCACGTTCATTCCAGCATCTATCGTCTTGATCCTAGCAATCACTGGCCGGCCCGTGTCCACCTATGTGCTGGAGGTAGCCAAATTTAGCGTGTACTGCTACAGTTGGCTGAACGTGGTGGTGTACTCACTTAGAGACAAAGCCTTCAGAGAAGCAGCAAGAACCATCTTTTGCAGACAATGAAGAGGGCAAGAGTTTTATCCATCAGAACAGTCAAAATCCATTAGAGTATCCTTGGTCATGGTTTTCTTGGCCGTAAATACACGAGGTAAAATTTAAATGAAAAAATACCTTGATTTGATGAAATACTGAGCAAAAGGTTCTAAATGTTTCTCACAATTGATATTTGCACGAGCTCTCTGAAATGTGCCTTTTCAGAATTTCCAATACGGTACCCGATGGGTTATATGTGAAACTCTGCAATCACACAGCAGTCATCTCAGATCTGACTTTGTTCTTTGTCAGTAAGTGCACACAGCCATGAGTAATCCTGCGGAACAGAATGGACGCGCCCCAAAGATGGCTACCGATGTGTCGCCATGCGGGCCGTATTTGCAGATAACTTATAGTTGCTCGTGCCCCATATCTATTCTTCTAGAATGCCATAAACGTCGATAGGCCCTAAATGAACTCTGAAATCCCTTTACATTTTGGGAGGGGATTTATGTCGAATGCTTGACAGGGAGGATGAATCATGATGTTGATGGTAACATAAGCGAATCCCTTTGGGATTCACACATCTAGGATTGTGTATCGAGAGTAAACTTTACAATTACTGTTTTGAATCAAGAACATTACTCCTAATTATGGACTTGAATGCAGACAACTGCTCATCCGAATATAGCACTTTTTTCAGGGCAATTGGTTCCCGCGTATCGTCATACTATACCCAAAGGATGTTGGTGTAAACTGGCGGAATGTCATTGTGTATATAGCTGTCGTCGTGTGCCGAGGGTTCTTTCTGCCCTGTGATTAATTGGCGAAGCTTGATTAATTTGTCGACAGCCAAATTAAATGTTATGAGGCTTGTGATATATGACTAAAGTTTATAAAAAAAGATGACGTTTCAAAACTTTCGCACCAAACAAATTGATTGCCTTGGGTTGGATTTAAAACAGAAAGAGCTTCATGGTAATGACTAGTTTTAATACAGATCAACATAGGCGTGGCCCCCCTGTCGCCTTGCTTTTTCAGCCGACGGGAACGAGTGAATTAATTCTTCTCCTATCAGCGCCACTGCTACAGATAAGGAATCAAGCTCCTAGCAGAGCTGCATAATATATAGAGAGAGTAGCGCCAGCTTCAAACTTTGGAACCAAAATGGCTGTTCACAATGAATAAAATTTTGAGCAGTACGACAAACAGCTATTGTGTGCTAATTGTCCATGTGCACTGACGCATAATCCACCATTTTGGTTCCAACAATTGAGACACTCATGTCGCAACTCTCTCTAGAAACAACTCAGGCTCCACAGATGTCCGTGTCGGGCTCCTAGTAAAGTATATTGCCCTCATGCGTCGCGCTACCATCGAGTATAACTTTCATGACATTTTGTGTATGCTTCTCCCAATCAGAGGAAAGCAATGCAATTGATTACTTCCACTGTAGTGAATACCGGTGGCAAAATTACCCTGCATGATTATAACAGCTGAGTTGAGATATCCAAATGTATATCACTTTTCCATGGACAGGTTTGCAATGTTGATCTCCATCGAGTAAAAGATTCCCCGCGAACAGGCAACGACGTTAGCGGCGGCAAGCTAGTAGCATGGTATAATAAAGGACTCGATTTCAACGTCAGTATTACAGAAACTGTCATGACTGATTATACGAGCGTTAGTCATCTATGGTTTTGCCATTTTGCGCCGACCCCTCTTACCTCTAGCGACGCTTATGCCATTTCTGGCAACGAATATTATTATTTACGAGATAAAAGAAATTCATGTAATAAGACTTGATTCGCAATATTTCTTGGCAGGAGTTCATTTGTTCAGTTAGTATTCTACATCTTGTGTATTTCCATAACATTCCAGTCGGCCCCAGATAATTATAGTAGTCCCATGAATATTTGGTGGCAAGCCTCATGTCACTTTAAATTTTATATATTTCAATAAAGAATGGTCCGAGTACGGCGTTACACCACACAGCTAAGCTTATGTTGCCAGTTTTCGAGGCTACTTCGTCATTCTGGCATCTCTCAATTGTAAAGGTAGATGCTCGTCGCCGATAATCACACGAAATCGTGGCTGTACAGAAAGGGACATCACCATGAGACGCACACAGGTGGTACACCTGAATTACAGAGTGTTGAACAAAGCACAGACATTGTAGTTACGAGTCTACAAAATCGACTTACAGTGAGCACGACCTGTCGCCTCAGCAAAACAAACCCCAATAAAGGCTAGTCATAATGTAACACTTTAAAATCAGTCATATTCCTGCGCTTTAATATCCATTAGTATTCTGTATCAAATCTGGATAAGTTATATGCCGACTGCAAGTGAGAGCTTGAGAGCTATGGGTAACATGATTTGAAAAAACTCCCAATATAGCCCATCCTTCTGTAGAGTGGCCATTTTGAAACACGAAACGAGGAGTGCAGCAACAGTAGACTGAAGTGCAGCGCCCTTAGAACGAGGAACTCACAACTCTCACAGGTGTTTAAGGTTGCGCAGAAAAATGATGATAGACCTAGTCGTCTTTCATATTCTTTTATTAAAGTTTTGGTGGGTTGACCGATGACTTTTTGAGATATTCTCACCCAAAGTATGATCACCCCTAAAACAAAGGATATTTCCCAACTGGGAAAACTTACCATTTCGAAAACGTACACCTCTGCAAAATGGTTCAAAAGTACCACTTTCTGACCAGATTGCATCCAAATTGCTCAGAATTGGAAGCCCAAAGTCCAGGCCAGAGGTTTAGTGCGATATTTCTTCAATTCCCCAATTCCATGACTCTCAGAACTTTCTAATAATCTCTCCAGTGTATTACTTTTATGAATGAACTCAGCGGACAGATTTCTGGCCTAATTACATAGGTGCACCCTGCAGGTTGCAGGCCAATAAATAGGCCCAACATTGCCTGCGCGGACCAAATCACGATTTTTTGGCTGACAAAAATTATCTGCTGTTAGAGCATTTTTTGCCACGTGGACTGGACAGTTTGTAAAGGAGGCGGATTGCATCTACCAACAGGACTGCCAGCTTATATTTCTGAAAGTATCGGACCAAACAGGGTCCTCCAAATTGCTCTATTTTATACAATGGAGTGTAGGCATTGATTTTCAAAATGGCGATGGGCCTTGTGACTGTTTTGAGGGTTGATTGTCTGTGGAAAGAAATGTTGTAACGCAATGCAGTATCAATACCGGTTTTTCGGATTGTAAGTGAACCATTGGTGGTTCCCGGCTGCTATATGTCTGTTTGTATAATTATTTCAGTGTACCAATTAAGCGTATCAGTCCCTATAAAGACGCGCAGCAGGCGTGACTCGCTCTCTTTTCCCACCTGGTGGTCGACCTGAGTAAACTGGTGTTTTTGACGATCTAATTGTGTGTAAGCGCGGAAAAGAAACACTGTACTCAAGTGTGAGATTGGCATAGTAATGTAAATAATCAAGACATAAATCACCTTACTGATCACCAATCACATTGTCGCATTGATAGTAAGTCAATATTGATGACTGTCCATTTCGAATCCTGAAAGAATCAGAAATTTACATGTAATTTCAAAACGTTGTTGTGCCGGAGAACAATATAGTTGTGACTTAGATGAAGCGCCTCTGTGAAGGCGCTTGTTGTTGTGAAAACGGAAGAAGTGTGGCCCTGCATCAACTGCATCTGCCCAGTTGTTATTGTCCCCGTTCGTCGAGGCTAAAACTGACCCTTGGGTTTGGTTGCCACGAGTGGTGTGCTACGGGCCAGGCGGTTAACTGCCGCCAAAACGGATCGGCGTTACTGGCCTTCTAAAGCTAGACCGCTCGCTGACGTGGGCTGGCCCGACCGGGTAGCAGACTACAAGGACGAAGGCGAGACCGCCACAGTATCTTCAAACCTCATCGGTTATTAAGCCACTGAAACTTGAAAGGAAAATGAAAGATGAGGAAATGAGCTTTAATTTCATATGTGTTTTGAACACCTGAAAAACTTGTAGTTTCCTGATTTTTTGAAGTGGGGGTATTTATCACTGGTGTTTATGGCAGCTTATGTACTGATCTTCAACCTGCAGGGAACCTATTAGTGGGCCCTCATGTGACTCGTCTTGACCAGGTTGAAAACATACCTTGTGAGGGCGCACTGCCACGGACAAACAGCGATCGGCCGCGACTCATTAGAACTTTGTTAAAGGATCGCAGTCAACCGAGTTCTAAGCTTTGCTTTGCACTCATGTGCTTGCTACTCTGACAAACTTGGAGCAAGGTGGCAACAATCAATTTGATTTGTGGTTGATCTTTGACGTGCCTTGCTTCTGAACATAAATTCCAGGGTGCGAGAGTAATTGAACTGTGGTCGGTCTTTGACAACTCGATCACGTCTCCTCAGCCCCGTCTCCTCACAATTCAGTAAGAAGGGATTTTTTTCCTTCCTTGATATCAGCGCGCAAGTGTACGCAAATTGAAAATGGCTTCTATTGAATTATTCCCTCCCTGTATTTGATTTGTACCCGACTAATGTACACTGCGACCAACAAAGGCTTAGCAAGGATAGGTACTTGTGTTTAATTCGCCTCCCGTTGAAAAGTATTCCATTGCCAATGGCCTGACAAAAAATTAAAATATTGAGCATCCAAATCACCAGGGCTAATCGCACTCGCTGAACCGCAGCTGTATCGGTCCCTATAATAGGGACGGGGACCAGACCAAGATTTGTCTAGATAGCGCCATCTAGACTTCCTGGTCATAGGTGCTGTTTTGCGCTGATGTCGGTCGATCGTTTCTCAAACGACGGGAGACGGGACAGGGAGGGGGATGGGGTGGCAAATGCCAGCACACATTACTACCTCCGTGGAGACACTGAGTCAGCGCAAAGTGAGGTAAGGGTGTGGTGAGTAATTCCCTGCACCCTCTACCGATCGTCGAAACCCATACTGCAAAGGGAAATACCAATACTGCCAACTTGCAGTTTAGAGAGGGCCCGAAGCCAGTAAAGTTTTAAAGTTTTTAACCTCAACATTAGCATTCGTTCTATGAGAGTTTTGAACTGCAATGTACATATAGCTTCGAAGTACTAAGAAACAGTGACGTAGCCTAGATTTCACTAAGGGGGGCACAAAGAGGCACCAGCATCTTGGGGAGGGGCACCAGCTTTCAGTGATGTGGCTTTTGGGGCATGTTTTTGTTAGCCTTGTTCAATATCCATTCGTCTGTTTTTTTCAGTGGGGGGGCATCTCGGGCACTGGGAATGGGGAGGGGCACGTCCCCCCCCGTGGCTACGCCTCTGCTAACAAATAAGGTCTTCTATGTAAAGCAATAAGCAAAAGAATGGTACCGGGTTTGTCATCCTGAGGTTTGGTGGGATTAATCACTACGGTCAAATGCAATTTATGTGTTAACACATTTATCGTGAAAATCAGGTGCGTATTTAAAAGTCATGTTTTGTTGGGGACCAATAATTTGAATTTCATAGCGTCAGGCTGCCGTACTGAGTTTGGAGACTCACTGTCTGAGAGCTATGTTCTTGATTTGCCATCCACTTTTGCGGAACATATTTGAATTTGTGAATAATAATTTTATTTTCATGAGCATTTTAGGGGCGGTAAAAGCAGCAACATCGTGAGCTGGCACTCATTCGGGGACACGTATGCCGGCGAATAAGTTTTTGATTAGCGCCTGTCGGCGCATTTCTAGTCGGGCAATCAATTCACTGTGCCGGCCTTCCCGTCAGGTGAAGCGTCGATTTACCGCCGAGTGTTCCCTCTCAGTGGCAGAGTACGGTGCATTTCCGCGAAACTGGGCCCGCTCTGATTTAACTCGCCTTCGCCTTCATTAGACAGCGGCGCCGCCCGGCAGCCGTGTCCATCTGTTACCTCTTGGGAGTTCCCACGAGAAGGTTCGCAAACCAGATTTCAGCTTTGTGTAACATGACTGACCAATTTAAAACGTGTCTGCCCCTGAAAACGACCGTCCTTTTAAAAAATGCCACGGGAAAACTTTGTCTTGAATTTTCAAACGTTGTATTTCCTTGCGTCTTTATGTTGCGTAACAAACGTGCAAAGTATATTGAGTCGGGTACGGGGGAAACGACCCCCTCCCATAGTCCGGTTTTTCTTTTTCACCCCAAAGGAATGCTTATGAAGTATACGTGTTTTCAACTGACAAATTTATTTCTACATGGCCCCCACTGGACGGGAGATACCGTTTTAACTGATGGAAGTGGGCTTCTTTAATTAGCCGCCTTGAAGCCTGATGTCGCGTGTGCGAAGACAATATTGATTTTTTTGCCGGCAAGCAGAGACAGGCGCATTAATCAGTGCATGGGAATTCACCGAGAGGTGAGCCAGTACAGTGTGGACTGGCACTGCATGTTATTTCCCCTGTGGATTCGGAGAGCACATAGAAGGCACTCCACCTTCAAACTCTTCACGGTGTTTAATTATAGTGGTCACCAGGTCTTGATCATCTCTTTGTAGAACAGCTGAGCTGGTAAGTAAAATTGCAACTGATAATTGAAGGTTTGCGAAGAAAAATTGAAAAAATGCACCCCTTTTTTTAAGTGAGCGATTCCACACAGTGTGGTCCATCCGCAAAAAAACATCAAACGCCCACATCACAACACAGAACCAACGTTGAATACAAAGGAGTTGAGTGTACATCTCCGGGGAGCATGAAATTTCAGTCAGTTCATTTGGAAAGGATTAATTTTTTTTAATAGATTATTTGCCAGACGACGATACTCATCCAAAAACAAATGAATGGCTCGGTTCAGATTTTTAAAATGGAGGGAGAAAAACAGGTGTGCATTTACTGATTGTGACAAGTTTTTTTTTTATCACTTTGTAATAATATACCAACTGGCGGAACTATAGGTACAATCCGAGATGAAAGATCCGAGATGGCAGATATAGAACACCATAGGAAAAGACATCCAAAGGGACACAGGGGCCATGGTCCTATTATGTTCTTGTTCAGCATAACTAATGAACCTGGATCTGCCTTGATAATGCTTGACCTAATAAATTTTTTCCATACCATTTGCATTAAGTAATTCACAATCGGGCAACTTTAGATAAAGTCATTTGCATTGTTTTCCATGGAGGTCCTCCGATTTAACGTGAATCGAAGGTATACAAGGGCGTCTCAGGAAGCCGACAAACGACCCACATTTGCCCACATCTGTGGAGAAGAGACAATGCACGGGAAGCAGTTACGATTTTAGAGGTGGGGAAAATCCCACAAGAATATTCTGCATGGGTAAAACCCGCGGAATAAGGTAGGGACTGAAAACCTAATCCATATCTTGACCAAGCCGGGAATCGAACGCAGGAAGAAGAGGTGAAAGGCGAGGAAAAAACCACTGTGCCAATCTGACTCGCTTAAATGGTACTTTTTTGACCCAACGGAAGGAAAAGTAGATAGAAGAGAATTCCACCCACAGAGACGACTAGTGCATCCAGATTTTCAATGTAAAATTCGTTTTAAAAAATAGCAGCTTTAAACCAAGGCAGTATGGGATTCACTCTGAAGCACGTTAGTGCCTCGCTGCAGGTAAAGACTGGTGAGCAAGTCTATAGTCCAAGATGGATGGAGGACGGAGACACGATCCCTTTTTACGGTGCTGGCCATAATGTCGGTGTTTTGAAGCCTCGATAGAAAGCGTGGAGAGTGGACTCGAGAGCACCTCGAGGGAGCAATGAATATTCCTCGCCAAGCTGAAGAGCGGGCGAGAGATGTTTGATGGCGTGGACGACCGTGCTTCGAATCGGCTTCCGACAAAATAAAGGGGCACCTGCTTGGCCCGGTTCATCAAAACCCGGTGGCATCTGTCCCCCGAAGATGGTGATACCCTGATCTCTGACACTTTGTTAGACTCATACTTTGGGATTTCCACCTAGACTTAGGAAATACAAGCTTCAGGATTGGCGCAGGTGAAAATAATGGGGGGGGCAACGGGCCAACCCCCCCCAAAAAAACCCTGCATGACCGAGTGACTTTGAAAAATAGAGAAAGGAGAGATTAAAGGTAATGAAGGTAAAAAGTGTGTTAAAAGTCCACTAAAATTAAACTTAAACCCTCAGACAGGTTTTAAAAGGTTGCGTAAACAAATTTCCAGTTTCCCCCCGGCTCCCTAGAAAAATGACTATCGAAAATTTGGTTCTGAATCCATCGCAGTATGGATATCTAGGGCCAGTTTGTTTCACACGGATCTGAATCTCGATCAGTGGATCAAACAGCTGGTTCGCTCTATCCATTAGATGGATTCTGGTGTCAGTGAACCAACGTCATATCACTGATCGCGATCAGAATCCGCCTGAAACAAACAGGCCTATACATTCAAGTAGGCCTATGTATTTTATGCTTGCACAAAATTATCCTTGAAAACGAGTGTGGAAATCGTCCGGAAATATCACGCCAATTTGAAACTGTAGACACCAAATACTGGAATAATCCATATGCCATCTGTTGGCCTGTACCCTTGACCGTGCCGTGACAAACTTCAATTCACAAGCAAGCTTTTCAGTTGACAGAATGCTCCACATTAAGTGGTCCTGTCACGACCACAGTTCAATGTACATGTACAATGACGTCATTTTGCTTCACAGATTATATCTGCTGACACATGCATAATATGACAAGACAAACATGACAAGTTATCCGTGTCCTCAATAACGCGCGAACAAATGGAAAAGATGAAAAATCTTGACAAGCAGAAGTGACTGTTTGTTCCCCAACAATCCATTTGAAGTTTCCTGTATGGACAAATATTTAACTGCCAACCTGGGCAATGCTAAGCACAGAAATGGCGCCGAAACGTGAAGTAGATTAAAGAGGTAAATTAATAATTACTAATAAGATGCCAGAAAATCTATATCATAATTGTCTTTGGAATCAAGCCAGCTTTGTTCATTGAAAAAAATCCTTTTGGGGGTGGGAGCACCCCTTCCCCTCGCGACACCCATGGATGTGAGAGGTGGACATGATTTTGAGACACTGACGATTGACTCCCACATACTGCAGACGGTCAATGATTCAACGTTGATGTACGGTAGAGCGTTGCCCAGACACTGCTGGGGCTATTTGCAATTATAAACCCAAGTATAATGTGAAAGCCGAACAAAAACAGTGCAGGGCTCACGATGCTATCGCAGATCACATGCGGTATCGCCTTCCATAACTTCATTAGCCGCGTATATTGAGGACTGGCGAACATGCACGTCCCGCGTGTCCATACCCCCGAGCCCCCCCCCCACTCACGGATGTGAGGTTGAATATAAAGCTGCATTTTGCAATCAGGGCTAAGTGGAAGGGGACACAGTAAACAGCAAATGCAGGAATCCTCTGGGGTCTGAATTGATTTCAACATAGAGGCGCACGTAATACGTTGTACGAAATAATAACTAATGCGTATTTGGACGACGACATCTCATGTTTTGGTAACTTCTTTTCGGCTCTCTTCTAAAGATCACTTTCATCATTATCTCAATGATCTTTAGCCGCTGCTGCTCCTATACAGACTGTCACTATCCCCTCCCATTATAAACATCCCCTTAAAATGCTATTAGCTTAACCATTAACTTCGTTTCCTTTATAATCATCACAAGCAAGCGTAAAAATATGAATACTGATTAAGAACACCAAGGGCGGATTATTGATTAGGAAGTGATGGAAAACACCAGTCCTCGAGTGAAATGGTAAAATATCTTTCCGCAACACTTTTGTTTGAAATATTTAAGAGATGGAAAGGGTAACAAATTGAGTACAAAACTGGATAAGCTATGTAAATCAGAGAACGTTTTCCTTTCAACTCCATGATATACACATCTAATTTCGCTAGTGCTTCAAGCAACTACGATTCCTTGTATGCTGCCACTCAAAATCAGGAAGGGGTAAATCATACTAGAAGCCGTCTCATTCTTGCACTCAGCAAAGAGCTTGATATTAAGTTCCCAGTGTTAGAGACTGGTCTGGTGGCCACAGCACATACGACCCTCGAGACATCGTCGCACAATCCATTGAATTAAACCAGAACCAATTCATGTGTATCATTATAATTAGGTCCGAGCGGGATCAAGAGAGGGCGCAATTTTCCTAACAACGGAGATTCCTTTGATGACAAAATGCACTTCGCTGGTTCCCAAATGACTGCAGTGATATGCATGTGTTGCAATCTAGTCGCTACCAACCAGTCTGGTTCCGTGCCCCAAAATTCCTGACGACTCTTGATAAAAATCTCAGGCCGGGCATCACCCACGGATATAAATAGATATGACGTAAGGCTTAGGGGTCACAAGTTGAGAGCTCGGGTGTTTTCGATTTCATTACAGTGGTGCAACATGTAATGGGCAATACTGCAAGTGTATCCCCGCTGGGTTTCAGGTACAAAGCCTGCATTGGTCAAAGAAGTTATATTCTGCATTTCGCCTGGCATTGGCATTTCGCCTGGCGACCTTCCATGTCAGTGTGAAGTCAAATATTGTAGGATCAACAGCTGCCATTAGGCTACGGGAGTTTACGTTCAGCAGCTAGCCTACCTACCCGGCTGGAAATAACCGAACATCAACGGTGCCATCCGAACATGCCGAATACAGACGGGACAACTTTGGAGTATTTAAGCCATTTTTCAGAAAAATGGAGTAATTCCTCCAGTCTTGGTCACGTGTATATTGGGTGATACCGGACCCTTGATTCGTAGAGTAGTCAGAATCATCGGGTCTGGCATCCAGACTAGCTACCAACAAAATGAACACTGCCCACCAATATGGCTCTCTTCAACCAACGAGGGTGTATTTCTGCACAAGGCAGATAGTGCAGCCAGCTTGGGCCGTTTAATTATGGCGGACTACTCTTAAAACAGCCTAGTCAAAATGTTGACTGATTTTCCTAGTTGCTCCAAATTGACTACGGATTCAGTAAAACACCCACGCTTCCAATGGCAAATCATGCTTTCTGACAACATTCCTATTCGATTACTTTTGAAATATTAATGAACTGACTGAAAAAACCTGGTAAGGATGACTAATTTCTAAATATCCTGTTACATACAGCTGACCCTGAAGAGCTCGTCAAAATTTTACCGAATTCTAGAGTATACAAACGCACTCCAGTATTGTGAATTTTTTTGGGCAAAACATTAGTGCTAAGCCTATAAGAACAAAATTTATTATAGCCAGAGTACAATTAGCCAAATTCCTACAACTTTTGGAAATGAAAGCATATGTCGGCAATACAAAATTCCATTCTTGTATTTGATTCTTCGGAATTGTTAAAGTATTTATCTTTTACGCCAGATGTCCTCCACCCCAAAAAGAGAGCCCAATCAAAAACAAATCAACAAACAAAAAAGTGGACCTGCATTGGCTTTATGTATGTCTTTGGCGTGCAAAAACTGTGACTACACCTTTACTGGATAAAATACCTTGCATCTTCCAGCATCCAGCAATTTCGACAGTCTAAGAAGGCCTATTTTGTATTCATCAGAGGCGATGTCTTTGAAAACGTGGACAGGCGAGCCAGAGAAGTTCGCGGATGCGGAAGAGATGTACATTTTCCAATCATGGGCGTATACTGACAGAATAAAGGGTTGTCTCGCTAACTCATGGCCGGCCTGGGTACCAAGGCCCAAGAGTTTTATAATTGAACGTCAAGATTGACTTACTGATATGTCGCCACTTTCGCCGTGGCTCCTTGCAAGGACCTCCCGCAATCAGCCTCTCTGTAAGCTCATTGCCCCCTGGGGTTTCCCCGTACCTTGTGGCGACAGTAACTGTCTTATCTCAACCATCTCGTCGGGAAGAAGAGAAGCCGGTAAGACTATTGGGTGTAGGAGCGGGAAAGGGACGTCTTCCCTTGGGAACCACGGATAATTTAACAGCTAAAAGTGTTGGGAGACCAATAGACATAGTTACTGGAACTGCTCACGTTTATGCATGCAGGATTGTGGATTCGAGGAAATTGCTTATGTCTTTATTCTTTCGTTCCAAACCGAGTTTGTTGTGGTATGCTATGTTTAGAAACAAGTTCATCAATGATGCAGTGGCATAAAGGAAAGTAAGTCCATTGTGTAATTTCGACGTCATTATCACAGAATCTTGGAAAGGTGTGCTTACGTTATGTGTTTTAATGAAACCGTTCTGAGAGCAATAAGAGCAGAGAAAAGAGACAGTCCAGTTGCATTATACTCCACGACGACGTACAACCAGACAACCATGCGTGGACACTAATTGACAACCCGCGCGAATTGTGTTGCTTCCACTCTGCATGGTGGGCAATACACGCGCGTTGATTAAAAGCCAGGAGTCGTCATCAATCTATGCCATGAGTCGCTGGGTAAGGTCCTTCCAAACATCGGCGTGTTTACACGACGTAAGATGTCACATCCAGCGGGTACGGAAACTGCACGTACCGGGAAACGGGAGAACCGCTGCGCCACCTCTCCTTGCTTTTTGGGCAGCCGTGGCACCGCACTGCAATCGAGAGCGGTCGATGCGAGAGCTTTTTCACTCATTAAAATGGAATGATTACTGCGAGCAAGAAAGGCAAATAATGGCGAGATCTGGCAGAGGTGTTTTTTTAATGTGAGAAAATGTGTCGAAACATTGACCATGGGGGTTTCAGATTGAGGGAAAAATGAATGCTTCCTTCCATGTATGACGCCCTAATGTTATATGTTTTGGAAAAAATTGGAATGAATGACGGCTATCTCATGCACTCTTTCTTTCTATTGTATTCATTGTTTTCGAACATGACAGTGAATATTAGGGTTTTTATCACCGTACGTAATGTACATACATTTTTAAATCAGAGTCTATCACACAATTACGAAATTGAAAACATTGCATTTTACCAATTATATTATTTTTTTATTTTATTTATTTATTAATTTTTTTTTGAGAAAACAGATATTTGGTTAAAAGTTTGTTGGAAAACACGCTTCATTTTAAATATCACATCCGTAATACCAGGCGCCAATTTGTTTGGGTGTGCATGGTGTACGTAGCTTGTGTATGGGTCAAGATGAACGGGTAACAGTAAACGCAGAAAAAAAAGAAAAGAACTGCGCCGTCTGTATGCCCCAAAACACATTATAAACTGATCCAGGAGGTAGATACATACTAAAAGAGAATATATATCAGCTCAAAGTTAAATATTAGTCATAATTAATAGAACCTCCTCCACACGAAAAATGTTACCATCTCACTTCCACCCCTGAAACATAATGGTACGGTCCAAACTGCTAGTTGCAGCACTTAGCCAAGCACCATGGCTGCCCTTTCCGATTTCAGGCGGAAGACTAATTTTTGTCAACAAAACTAAGCTTCCAGACGTTAACTTTCCCATTTTCCAGGCACAATTTCCCCTGCGCCCATAACTACTGGTCCTACATTTGTCAACTGAGAATGTGTTTTGTACTTGCACTGACGACAGGATGACGATTTGACCGACCCTTGTTAACGGCGCACGGTCATGTAGCACCACCGATCTTGGCAACCGCCACATATGCCGATATTAAGGAAATGTAATATCACCCCTGTGACGGCGAGGCCGAGCTTCCCGCATTGAGCGCTTGGTGTTGATTATCTTGTATCCCGTTTCGGATTCGGAATCGATGATGGGAAAAGCACACAACAGAGGTTGTTTATACACGTACAACTGTACAACTTAAAGGCCGGTTTGTACTTGGCGCAAAAGCGAACACAAACACGATTTCGTGACGGCAGATCACAAAATCACTAATTCTATTCAAGTTTTGCGAGCGCGAATTCGTAAAACTGGAACACATTTCGACTCCGGCGAAATTCTGCTGCAAATCTTTTGTGACGTGAAATTCGCTTCGCTTTGACATGCGCCTGTGGTATGAACCGACCTTCAGGCGAACGTAGGAGTTAAAATCATACGACTTGTGGCATGATAGTTTTGGGGGCTATAAAGTGTATGCATGACTTATTACACACCACGTAAGGGTTTAAGAGCGTGGTGTATTCTACTGAGGAGTCCACTCCCCAAAAAGGAATTGTTAAAAGAGGGCACATTTGTTTTCGTTTGGTTTTGGTTTACTTTAAATAGAACAAGAAAAGGTAAATTGGGAGAATAATTTCATTTTCCTTTCTACCAAAAACGTGTAAAAATCCGTATTTGTGGGGCGTCCATCTTAATTGAGGAAGTCCAAGTAAATTAGATCATAATATGAAGATTGAAAACAAGCTTAATTTAATCCTAGATACTAGCAGTTCACATTCGTAACTGCTCATCTTTCGGAAGCTTATAAAATTACTCCACATTACATTATATTGCCTTCTGTGTGGTGTGCTTGCACGTATCCGTAATATTAAAATGCAAGCAAGCATAAGTACCAGTCTAGTGGTCGAACTGGAGAAAGAAAAGGGAACAAGTCAGGTCGTATGACACAGGCTCCTTACAAGGCTCACTGATCTCCGTTATCGCACAAAATTGTTTGTCTTATTCGGTGTTGCGTAGGTCTTGTTGAAGATTATAATGTAGTCAGATGTGCCTTCGGATATTATTGAAGACGAACAGGTCCTTGTTACTCTGTGATGTACACGTACGTACATACACTATGTGGATGTACACCACATCAATATATTGAAAGAGTTTAAACAGAAGATGTCTTTGTGGAGGTGGCACCGTGCAAGCCCTCCGTAGAATGGCAAATTAAGGGTTTTTCGGTGTGCATTTGCAATACACAGCACACCTTTGATCTCCTATACAAGCAAAGAAAAAGCCGCAGACGTACAGGTTTAAGACAGACTTCGTTCAAAAATTAAAGCATCCTTTTTACCTGCACTACGTGAGGATGCGAATAAGAATTTAAAAAAATGTGTAAAAGTATCATTCATTTCGCGAGATGAATGGGTGGTGATTGAGCAAGGCAACGTGGATTCCTTATTTGTGTAGACATTTAATATTGTTGCTTCTCGAGTTGATGGAACGATTGGTCCGTGTAGAAACGTTACTGGTGTGGATTACTTTCTGAAGAAACGGTGAGTTCTGTTTCGGCTCGTGCAATACTTGTTAATCTACCAATAGTGATGCTGTTGAAGCAAGCAGGCAAATGAAAAACCATGAAAAGGTAACGTTAACAATTCGCCAAATTATGTCAAAAAATCCTTGATGTGATGTAATCACTTGCTGCTTTCACATTATGCAATAAACTCTACTTTTGGTCAGATTTTACAACAAACTGTGCGTGAAATTCTGCACTAGTTAGGTCTTCGCGTTTCGTTGCCCAAATAATGATCCAATGCAATTGTTTACGTTTACGTATTTCTTCAGATGAACTAGTCCTCTCGTGACTTAAATTCGCAAAACTTGAACACATTTCAACTCGAGCGAACTTTTGCTGCAAAACGTTCGTGACGTCAAATTCCCTTCGCGTTCACATTCGCATGCAGTAGGAACCGGCCTTTACAAAGCCGTCTTATCAAACCCCCAGCGAAATCCTTCTCTTTTCATCTCTTTTTGTTTTACCCGCAGCTATTTCTCCGGAGAGTGACATCACGGGTTTTAAGGAAAGATACCTACATCGATTATTCCGCATCGTGATGATTTAATACCACTCAAGACGGGTTTCGTGCTGTGCCGAGAATGCTTACCTTTATTGAAAAAAGATCCGCCATTGCGCGCTGCGAGTTGCTTGCTTTGTGCCGGCAACTTGCATATTTCAAGCTTTGTGTGGAGAAATTAGTCATCAGTGGTGGAGAACTTGAAGTGGCAACGACATCCTGAAGGAGTTGTGTGACAACACAGAGGGATGCATTTCTGACATATGCAAACATCATAGGTTAATCATCGGGGGACACTGGAATGGTTGGTTCGCCTGATACTTGATAGACTTATATCAAGTTCTAAGCACCAGTCGAGGCTGTCCATGACTCGATGCATAAACAGCCAACAGGGCATTGCATACCTCGTTTGTACCGATTTCCAAAACGCCGATGAATGACGTGTGGGAAAACAGAATGACTTCTGCAGGCAAAAGAACATACGGAAGCCCATTAGTGCCATGAATTTCATGTATATACTTCAAAAAGTGAGTTATGTTTTCCCACAGAGTTAGCACAAATCAACTTGAAAAAAAATCACTTTCCGATTCAGCCGTTTCCCGTAGGACCTTGGAGATCGGAGTGGGTGTTTCCCCAGCAACTAAAATGCATTGGCATTGCTTACGGAAGAAATCAAAACAGACGTCGCAATTCGCTTCAGGTTTTCAAGTCGAGCAGCGAAGAAACCGATGAAAGCTGAGACCGCATGTTTGCCATGCATTGCTAGATTCATGCATTGGGCCATGGGCAACAACCATTAAGCCTTTAAGAAACTTGAGCTCAAGTCCACGCTGTCATTGGTTTGTACTTGCAAACGATGCATTATAATCCCTGTTCACGATGATCGACTCAGTGCATGATTGGGCCAAAGTCAAAAGTCACGACCGTAGTTATTTCTTACGTAAAAAGGTAAAAGATATCTTTTTTGTATGCGAGGGGCCGTACGTAGAGGTCTTCTTGCCTCTTGTCACTGCTCTCAGTCAAGGGTAAAGGTAGTGTGGTATTGCAGTGCAACTGTCCTGTGGTCACGGAAAAGCGTAACAGAGCACCATTATGCAGACCCTTTAGGTACGGTAACTATTAAATGGTTTCGGTCATTGTAATAAACAGAGATTTTAGGGGGACTAGTTTCCCTGTTTGTTCCCCAAGTCTGTATACAGCCTTAACATTAATTAAAGGTTACATGGGAAATACCAAAAATTTCCACCCCAAACAAAATATAGGACCCCCCAATTGCAGTTGTTTCAAAATACTTTCAGTGCATCGATCACACTCTCGACACCCGAATCCCCTTGTACGAATATTTTTCTGTACTTAAAATAGAATGCAGCTCCTGGCGAAACAAATAATGTCGCGTTGATAAAGCATTCACAAGCGCACAGACCCCCGACATTCACAAGAATTTCTTTCATGTAGGTCTCTTCTCGGATCTAAGGGTTCGCGGCCCACCACACTTTTTCCCCTACCCATCAGTTTAACTTATGGAGCGACCATGCAAGGGAGGAAACGAAAGGGCACCGAAGCCTTTGCCGCCGAGTCGGCCCAGAGTCTCGAAGCTGTACGGAAGCGCTCACTTCGATTTCGCGGACAGCACTGAGGTGACACTCGTTATGTCTTCAGGAAACTCCAGCACGAAACGTAACTCTGCGTGGACAGATATCGCACCATTTAAACAACCAGTATGCCCGGTCAGGGTTGAGTGAGCTTTTTTTCAAAGTGCCAACATTAAAGACAGCATTTTATCTTTTTTTATTCGGGGTTAACGGATGAGCAATTTTGGATATTCATTTTGGGGGGGGATCTATTCTCCACCACCACCTCCATCCAAGATCGGATACTGCATGGAAACACTAAGATAATAGTCTCAGCTATGAAACATAAAAACCATTAAAAAACCCGCTGGTTCTGACTGACACAGATATAGATCCGCAATGACTCTTTTGATCCATTCTTTCAGGGAAAAACTACACTTTTTTCGGTCTAAATGAATCAGACAATAATTAAATGCAATTTTTGACTTACAGAGAAAGGGTTTCTTGAAAACGAATTTAAAGCCAATACGGATTCAGATGCTGGTCATCCTGACCCAGCAATTTTAGAGTGCAGCAGGTTGATGTGCGTTCAAGTCCGACCAAGCTGAGTACAGGAAGATATTCCATCTAGTTACTGAAGCATCGGAGCAAGTCAAACACAACATAATTATTTCATTAAATTTTCATAGTCCAAAACCAAATCCCATTAAAAGTTGCGGTGCCCTTCCTCCCTGTTAAAATTTGCACTGGGCGGAATGGAGAGGGCTTTATGAAACCAGGGCCAAATTTTGGAAGGCTGAAAAATACGAAATTACCGTGTAGTAAGTTAACCTGCTAAAAATCAGCTGTGAACTAAAAGATATACAGAATGTATAACTTTTTGGTTGGTAACCTGCTTTTGCTAAGCAGAATTCTTTTACCAAGCAAGTTTCCTTCCTTTGAGACTGGCTCCAGCAGTTAACCCCGGCTCGATTTTGTATCTTCCTGTATATGCTCATTCTTCCAAAGTTGGAGTGAAAAAGTCCTCCGCACTGCACCCTTTTGCACGGTAGAAGACATTACAGCACTTCAGGGATGCACCTTGGTTCTGAAACTGAATTCGAAATTAGAATGATTCAAAAAAGTTCCTGAAATGGGGGAGATTTCATTGCTTTCAAGCTGTTATATCGTGGACGGAGTGATGCATACGACCTCTTATTACATCTGGCTTTGAACTGGGGAAAAGGCGCACACCATTTACCCATTACCAACAACTTCCTGTCCTGCCGAGCGAAATAAGAGAGGGCGTTCATCCCTGTACTCTCCGGTTGGTAAGTGTAACTGTAGGGTAAATCATAACACTGTCCATAAACATGAGGACAAATTTGGTTGGCAAGTACGCAGTGCAACGCTCACGTAACAAAAACTACGAGGAAGCACAATTTCAACCACACCTACAAAATAAAAGTGCAAAACGTAACTTCAAGCGATTAAATGTTCGTATTTAGGTAAAGAAATTTGGGGAAAGATGATCACATCAACATAAATATCAAGGAAAGTTCTGGCTTTAAATTATGGGGAAAGAAGGGTTACTCGAGCCCCCGGTTACAAGTCCTGGCAACGGCAGTACTTGATCCAGAAGGGAAGAGGTCAGAGCCAAAAAATCAGCACCATTCAGTGGTAACGCTGCAGTTTTTTGATATAACGGTGGATTGGGTTAAAAATTTAGTTCTTTGCGATTGTCTAATCTATTGGCTTCGGGAAGAATTATCCTAGTATAAAAAGCTTCGAAAATTGTCATCATTACTCGTTTCAATTCGCCATGTTATCTAAGCATGGAATTCTTCAAAATTGCATGGTCTTTTGCATTGGAATATTACAAAGACAGTGTTATGCCGTGATGCTCAAAGATAGCAATAATGCGATCGTCAGGGAAGAGTTTCTTGGATTTACCTCGCTCAAGGAGACGGACGCTGAGACCATACTATACTGCAAATTGCAGTTCCGACCAAAGGAGCCTCCTTTGCTAGGAAAATTGCGCCCTTTCTTGGTCTCTAGGAGCTCATAGACTAATCCAGCGACCAGATTAGGCATTTTACTGATGAGGTCCTCACATGACCTAAGCTTATCAGTCAAAATATCAGTTGAATACTGTGGACTTTACCTATAACCAAAAAGACATTCGAAACATTTCACTTCGGTCTAAGCTTTTTATTGTACAACATAATAATGCCATTTTTTACACGCACATAATGTGAAATCAATTCTGTTACAAAAGAGTAATTTCTTAATACAGTGCAAAAATTATACTTTACTTACAAGGTTATAAATAACTTCAGTGTCACTTAGAAAAAAATACACCGTTGGAGATTCATTAGCATTAGCGTGAATCTATACAGTACAGTATATAACCATATTAACGATGCATTCTTGATCGCTTATTTTATATGTCTTACTACACAAGATACAACATTTATCTTTAAATATTGCTTCTATAATATTCTAGATGGGTGGGGATTTTCCCCGGGGACAGACGCGTGCGAAGCGAACGTTTACGATATAAACTGGTTGCGCACTCATCGATTACTTGTGTAAGACATTAGAATCTTGATTTTGTAGACTGTGATAAATCAGCTGACAGGTATCCATCAATCAACAGTTTCGGTGGCGTTTCTGACCGTCTGTGATTGGCCGGCACGTTGGGTCACAGTGACACATTGACATCAGATGAACTTCCCGATCGTGGATAATTTTCACACGGGGGAAGGGAACTGGCTGAGGAAATGTTAAAATACAGTCGAGGAGTTGATATTGTTATCAACAGACAATTGACTTTACCGTTAGTCATTATCCCCCGTCAGCAACAAAAAAAATACTTGCGTCATCTGGAAATGTTATCTAATTAGACAAACACACATCATACACGCTCGACTTCAGCTTTCCATTACAACACGCTGTCGCAAATTTCACTGTCCATTATAATTGTGTCCCAAAGTGACTGCTCTGTCTACCCGGCTTCGCTAATGACATAACACAAGGCCTCAACAATTGAAGAATTATTGTCCCCGCAAAGCGAATTAAGAGGTTGAGAGAAAACACCACAGGGTGACCAGTAGTGGCTACAGCATCCTCGAGATTTTTTCCCCTCTCTGGATAATTCAGCATTAGAAGCTTTTAGCATCTGATTTTAACCTTGGTCAGCTGGAGTACATTTAGTGAATGAACCATCCGGAAAACAAACAGCACAGAAACCGCAGCTTCACCAGCACAAATAAGCTCGCGCTTCATTGGTGTACAGTTCATTACAAACTACCGGTATGCAACTGTTATGCGAAACATTTCGGCTTATTGAAACCTTTAAATACCTCCTAATATCTGTGACAACTCGCCCCATAATTTAACACGTAAACAGATTTCGCTGTGGCTAGCCCCATTACCAAAACTCCAACCTGACAATACCAACCCGGGTGATTAAGGGCGTAGATTTGAGTCGACAAATTGGGGGATGATGCCGAAAACTTTTCCAAAACCCTCCAAATGTTGGGGCCGAACTTTTATTCAACATTGGGGTCGCTACTTATTATACATTCCGTTGCTTAGATATACACGTACAGTATATAGCCGAATATTAACCCTCTTTTTTAGCATTGTGAAATTTACATTCAATCTTGCCTTCTGCCCTTAGTCTATCATTTGTTCCATTTTCTTTCTCCTTTGTTTATCGGTACAAAATATGCAGGGGGTTGCACAGCTCATCTGCCGGATTATTGGTTGGGTCAGTAGCCTACCCATCCTACCTGCCCTCGTGATCTTCGCCCTTCTTTGGTTTGAATGCCATCATAGCTCTAAGTCATGGGCGTAAATCCCAGGGGATGGGGATATATCCCCATGATTTTGACCAGGAGGGATGAGCAATCATCCCCTACAGGTTTCTGGCATCAAATTTACGTCACTGCATTAAGTACATTTCTGTTGCAAATAACAAATCCCTCCTCGACTTCATGGTGCCTGTAAGTCTTTGGTCTCCCGAAGACCGTCACAGGGAATTTTATAAAGGTTGTCAACCATACATATCTTTTTAGAATCACATACATGTATACCCCAAACATTGTTTCCGTTGGTAATAAACGCAGCGAATGAAAATTTCCATGATATGCTCAACAATGTTCAATCTGACTGATTACAAGAGAAAATACCGATACAGCAAAACCTCAAAAGAAGAAAACGTAATCCCCATTACGAGGTTTCCATTCTTGTTTATTTATTTCTTTTGGTTGTGTTTGTGTTTATTCTTTCTTCCTTTAGTACTCGTTCCTATTCCATCCAACCCGGTATTTCCATTAATTCCCTAGGCCGTCTTTTTCCTTCAGAACGCAAAACGTTTGCTTTAAAACAACACTGACCACAAAAACGAAAGTCGAGATACTGGCTCATCTTACCAAAGAAGCAATATGTTGTTTCAAAACTAATGAGGCTAAGGTGTTTTTTCCCTTCCCCCATTAAGAAAAGGTTCCACATGATAGCAGTTAATAAGATTATTCAGTTTCTACATGCCGGCTTTTCCTCTGTAGCCTAACTCTGCTCTGTATTTGTGCTTCATTGCCTTTGGGTTCACTGTTTTTTGCTCTGGTAAGATCACGAATTTTAAGAAGGTTAAACAAAAACTAAAAAAAAAAATAAATCGGTTTAACGAATTGCCATTTCATATCAAATTCAAAGGTTTATCAGCTTCGTTATCTTAGCTCATTATCACTCTCAGAAATAACTATCAATTAATACTACAAGTATATACAACAGAACATATCAGCTTCCAACTCCAGCCCAACCGTGCAATTCTGCAATCACCCTCCCCGCCCATCATCACTGCACTGACCACTCCGAGTCGCCACTAACACAATAACCATCTCATCGCCTCAAGACCAGTCACCACGGATGCAACCTCCTCACACCGTAATCATCACACCACTGATGCTTGTTTGCCATCTTAATTGTCATTCATGACAAACCCCATCAACCTTGTGTGCCATTAGATTTTACGTAATTGCAGTCACCACGACTGTTTAATGTTCATCATTATGTTAACACAAAACAATCGCATCTATTGTACAAAGATTGTCATTGTTTTGGCCACTTTACCAACACTGTTTTTTTTTTCACTCACAAAGGTTCAAGTTTTTCTTTCACACAACAATCTCCTTTTGTCTCTTGTCTCTCCTTTCTAGTCCCTAAACAAGAAGCACCATTCATTCCAAACCACGCTTAGCTTTGTGTACTTCTATTTGCGTATACAGCACACTACTCTTCAACAGTCAGCATTTTTAAATAAGTACTCTGGGGCTATGTTACAGATTTTACAGTACGGCCTGGATGAAGGGCCTATCACGTCGGATGTCTTTGCGGGGAAAGGCGAAGCCATTTGTAAGCCCTCTGCAAAATTTATGTGAATCTTAATTGCATACTGTTCAACAAAAAATAGTATCATAGATGGAGTGATAGTAACAAGTACACATGCACACCATTGACGAGGGACACAGACATCAAGACAAGCCACGAAGATAATGTTGGTGGTATACCATAAGATGTCCATTACAGCGGGTTTAGTCATTCAAAATGCCTAAAATATAGGTTTGTAAGGAATACTAGGATGTACACACATCATATTCCTTCACTAATAAACAACTCTATTTCTGAAATGTCTGAGAAAATGCACTGCGCAAAACTTTTGTAGAAGTCCACGAATCTGAGGCGTAACTAGGCCCTTTCGGGGGGGGGAGTTCCCATTGGGGTTCCCCCTGGCTATACCACTGCCAAGAATACCAGTCAGGTGTTTCGAACTGAAAATGACTACTCAGAATCTTTAATCACAGAATACCATGCTCAGTCGAATCGACAAAAAAATGCTGTTGATAAAAATTAATCCTGTCCCCGACATGCACGAAACAAGCATTAGTGTATTGACTGTCCCAACTGCACTCTGTACAAGATTCGAACCCTTTGTTGTATCGACTTACAACTTCATACGGTGGAAGTAATAAAAGAAATTCTGTCTCTGAACATCGAAGACCTGCTTCGCCCCAATATGAAGACTGTACCATACTGAAGTACTGCGGCCTCGGGATATGCACGACACGTCCCCAAATGCTATGCTCTGTGATTATTGAAGCCACGAGAGACCAAGCGAGCAGAATCATAAACATCAGAGCGAACCTGATAGATCGGTGTTTCAAAGAGGAACCATACACTCTGCCTGTACATTATTTCTTTCTCTTTTTTAATCTTATAGAGGAAAGTGTCCTTTAAAAGCAGCCTCTTTGTGCATGTACTTGTGACAGGCTGTGGTAACAGATCCATCCGCAGATAATGTCACGATAACGTGCGAACTGGCTGTTTTCTGTATATAAAGTTGTCAAATGATGAGTAGGCCTACATCAATCGGGTATACTCTTTTCCCTATGATCTACTTATGGTTAACGACATAAAAAAGAATCACTAATAAACATCAATGGAACGTGATTGTTATCAAATTTACCCGAATGGTCTTGAAAATGGTTCACATTGATATGTTGGCCTAACTTGATGATGCGGTCTTAAATGTTTCTTGCTCAGTTGGAAAATGTTTTGGCCTTGGTCCACGAAGAAAGAGTGCGATTTTTGGAGTAAAAATGTACACCTTATTTCTAATCAGTTAATTATTATTTCATGTGAGAATTAAAGCCTAACAGTGAAATGACGTATTGCACAGATTCTTTCATACAATTTCTAAAGAAGTGATGCTGCACAATCGAGTGTGGATTTATTTGTCTTAAATAAAACAAAATGATTTGGAAATCTTTTTTTAACAGACTCTATAGGAGTAAACGTTTCCTTAATAATTTATGAAGTACTTTCCACTTCTAAGAGAGCTGTGCTATGCATTCACCTCATTTCACGAAAAATCGTTGACGAAATTACCACCAATCCCTTTATCTTCATGGAGAGGAAGCAGAACTTTCACAGGATTTACTTCCTTAGGCCTTACTAAATTTTACAGAGATTTTCAGCAAATGAGGACATTTTAGGGGGCAAATGTTAACTGAAAAATTTGACATAGCTGGGAAACTGCATTTTAAAATTAGAAACAAACATTGCACTAGCGTGTTACTTCCTATCATAGAACATGAGGTTCAATTGATGCAAATGGTTAAGTGGCCTTGTGTATGTCGCTTTACCTCTAATCGCCTCTCTACACACAGGAGAATAAATTAGTACCTGTGATGGACAAAGATGGTCTTTGTGTCTGAGAGCCGTTTACGCCAGAAATCCAGCATTTGTGCTGTGTACTGCTCACGGACCTTATGCTTCTGGTAAGTTTATTAGCCCGTTGAGCTGGGGCAAATTAAGTAGAACCTTGAAAATGTGTGCTTGTTGATAATGTTAATGCACATTATTATTTAAATGGCGTCCTTGAAGGGGTGAGCTAAACTTCTCCCCACCCACCATCCGCAGCCTCTCTACCCTAATGGAACCTCACTTGCTTTTAGCCCTATACTTCAACAATGTCACTGATCTAACAAAGCGTTACAATAAGAGTGCGTCTCTCATTATACCCAACTTCGGTTTGGTAAATATTATATGGATTTACTATCATAATACATGTACTTTATATATTGTGATCCACACATTATTAACTCTTTGAGGATTAACATGTCACACTTCACGGGAAGTACATTTTAGTGATATAGAGGGAAGGTGCTCGAAGTCTTGGCCAGAGGTCGCAGTATCAGGCCTCATCAACAGTCCACTCAGATCTCCCGGTGAAAGTGATGCGTGTCGTTCTCGCTTGCTGCTTCCAGAAATCTCCTGTAGGTCCATGTAGCGGATGCTGGCGCTGTTGCTGTCGTTGTGCTGCTCCAAGGAGGGCCTCCGATTGGAGATTATCTCCGTGCTCTTGCTGAGGTGGGACAGCCTGGACAGGTTACTGCCCGTCCTGGCCGTGTTGGGGGGATGAGGCACCACCAGAGGCTGGGTTACGGTCAGCGACAGGTTCTCGACCGAGTTGGACGGCCGGCTGTTGGTCAGGCTCAGAGCGCTGTCGAAGCTCTTGGTCTGTCTGTTGGTGTGACGGTTGGCGACATTGGCCGACAAGGGGCGTCTTCGGTGGTCACCGACATGCTGGACTCGCTTGTTGAAGACGCCGACTGCAGTTGATGGTCGTGGCTGGGCAGGCTCGTTTGGGGGAGCCATCTTCTCGCTTGACTTTAGGTCATCCACGATGCCGTCGATGCTCAGTTGGCGTTGCGAATCAGAAGAGCTACTCTCTTCAGAGCACCAGCGTCTGACGGTCGCCGTTTTTGTGGGAGTATCTGGGCTTGAGATGTTCTCTTTGTAGTGTTCTGGCGACGATCCGGCACTGAGACCTTGGAACCTTTGTGACAGCTCGCCGAGACTCATCTGATGGAACCGCCGCTTGTCGTTCTGCACGTGCCGAATGTCCGGCTGGCTTCCAGTGAATTTGGCACTAGGTTCCTTGACTCCGTCGGACTCGATGTGCGGGAGGGACGCGGTGGAGCCTAGGTTCGATGCAATGGGATTCGGCACCACCGTACCTCGCTTTGGTAGCATCCGCTCTGGGTTACTGACGTTCCCCTGGGTACGACCTGCAGCTTGATCGCTGTCGGAGAGGTTCACAGCCGATTTGCTGTGACTCCGAGACCGAGCCTGTAGCGCCTCTAAGTCCGGGGTCGAGCAACCACCCTCCCTTGCCCAGTCGATAGCGTTCATATTATGCACGTTGTCCCGCCGGGATAATGACGCTTTGGCCTCATGTGCTAGGAGCTGAGCACACTCTACATAGCCACTCTTCGCGGCCACCATGAGGGGTGTCATGCCATCCGCATTCACCGTGTCCACGTCCAGCCCTAGACGACGGAAGGACTTGGACAGTATCTCAATGCCGGCTGCGTTGCCCGTCTCGGCACAGTACATGAGGGGCGAGTTACCGTTCTTGTCCGGTAGGTTGGGGTCTACGTTGTTCTTAACCAGCTTTTTGATGACGTCACTCCGGTGTAGCTCGCAAGCATAGCTCAACGCCGAGCGGCCCACGTTGTCCACCAGGTTCACGTCAGCGTGGTACTTCACCAGCAGGTCCACCACCCGACCCCGGACCCCTTCGTCCTCGATGCGCACCGCCCGGATCAGCGGCGTCTTGCCGTGGGCGTCGCGGGAGTTCACCACGGTGTGGCTTTCCACGGCGTCCAGTATGAACTTGGCTAGGTGGATTTTGCCTTTGACCACAGCATCGTGAATTGCCACCCCGCCAGATACTTGCCCAAGGCTGGTACGGCGGTTGCGATCTCGTACAGAAGGAATATGAATCATGATAGAAGCACATACGTCAAGGAATAGCCGAAAATTCGATATGTGAACTTCTAAATTACGGCTGCACGTGCCATGTGTTCACAACCGTTGCTCAAGTATCTCTGCGCTAGTAAACAAACTATTTCGCTACAATGTAATCTAAAGCCGTTGCACTGTTTTGTTGTCAGAGCCATAGTGGTGAAAATACATGAGCACTACATACTCGCTGGGTTTTTCTCATGCCCAGTTTACAATGCTTAACAGATACATGCCCTTGTTTGGTCTCATCATAGGCTTATGTTATGAAGGCCATTCTCAAACAAACTCAAACTACTCAAGAAACTTCTCGAATCCGAGGCAAATAACTCCTTGGCCAGGTGCTGCTTTTGCGGTCGGTTGCAGACACGTGGACCCGATGACCAGCAACAGCTGGTGGTTGACTCGCTACGCAACAACTACATGTATTTGCTTTACGGGGAGAGCTGGGCGAGAAAGCAAATCAACTTTACCATTGAACTTTGCTTCCATCGGGCTCAGTCGTCGGTTACCATGGCTAATGTAATAATGTGCTGGATATATTCTGTAATTTGCGTCATGTTGTGGCCTAGCAATTCCCGTCCGGGTAGGTGAATTCATACAAACGCCTACTCTGGGGTGTCATTCAGCATAATCACGCACTATTGTGTCACATGATCGTCTACTCAAACATCAAGAGAAGGTCATTTTGGCAAATTACAATAGTTGGAAAACAGCAGTCCCGCATCTCAAAGATTGCATTTACACAATCATGCATGTTGCTCCGATCTATTCTGATGTAGTCCTATTCATGATTGAGAACGTCACTTCTGAATCAACTAATTACCAAGGATTTCCTGCACGCTGCCGGTCGAAGCTGAAAATCGTGAATAATTTTAACATTAACTTCAAGAAGTTATTGTCACCGATTCACGCTGGATTGACTCGCATAGCCATGAAGAAGTACTGATCGTGGTAAAGACACTCCTCCATATCCCCAAATAACTCAGAATATTTCGCCTCGTTGAGCTGTTCAATATTTCCAGTACATCTGCCAAGGTTGGGATCCGTAATGTTCATAGCTCATCGGTGTGCCGTTTCACACAGACCAGAAGATGAGTGACAACAAAATATCAGTGTTAGTCCGTCGTTCCGAAGCAAACGAGCATCGACACCCATGGATGACCAGCCCAATAAGAACAGCAATTTTTCCTACGCAGCCCAAGCATTGGCCTCGCCACGGGAAATATCTCGTCCAAATTAAATTTGTGTCTTCTAGGCGGGATGGAGAACGAGAACACGAGATGGATTTGGCCTAGTGCTGGCGACGGGCCGACGCGTACTAAGCACGTACGCCCGGAGCGCGGGTGGCCAACATTATGGTCTAATCCGCTCCGAAGCGACCGAGCATGCTTCGTACGGGTCCGTCGACGTAAGTGCCCTCCGGAGGCCATGGACTTAAATCACTTGATAGGGCTCGGCAACATGATGGGTGCGGGCAACAAGATTCGCACTTGCGCAAACAACCAGAGAGACTCGTCGGTTTGCATAAGCATACAGAAAGGGCTAATTAGTATTCCGCCCACTCGTCCTGTCAGTACTCAAGGGATCCGACGAATAGACTCAACTGCTTTCGTACGTGCTCGTTTCCACCCGGCAACACTTCCTTGTTTTCTCGCTGTTAGCTAGGTTCTGACCCCATAGCCTCGCTTACCAATGCAGGGCTCGTAACGACTACTGCCAGCCTTGGGGGAGTATCTGGAGGCTGGCAAACGTGGTAAATTGGCTCGGTCAGCGTCCTTCCCAACTCCATCTCGCCTTCGTAATCTTGTCAGTAACAAATCGGACGTGTAAAAATTTTCTTTTCCGGGCATTGGCTCTCGATCTGTATAGGTCTGGTTTGTCTCTGGAAAAAGAACAGCCCACAGCCTGCGCCGCTGCCTCTAATCAATAAGTCTATAGACAGTGAATCTTCGACCCATTGCTGATGAGCAGACAATTTCCACGCTGATAAATGCATACCTACACCTATGCAAATACAACAAATCCGCCGGGATTTAACCATCGATAGTGTTGCCTGGCAACCAAGCGAACCATATAAGTTCTTCTCACCTTTTTATAGATGCACTCAAATGGACAATCAGGGAACTTGTTTCATTCTTCCGACTTTTCGATAGCACGAGTCCAAACCCTTTTCAAATCTTGTACAAACTACTGTATTTGCATGATTAAAACAGTACACAGTACAACACCCAGTATTTACGGGCAGCGTGATAAATAAATGAAAGGGCCGTTTTTCTCGACTTCAGCTGTTTCATGGAAATGAATATCTTAAATTAAGATTCGTAATTTATGCTTCCACTCGAGCAAATTCACTCGAGTACTGAAATGGCCTCCTGCTTCAAAACAAGCAAGTGAAAATGATGCATAAAAAGTCCTCTCTTGGATAAAGTTAAGTTAATTTTACCTGCTTCTAAGAGGTAGATCAATTGTTCCATCTGAAGACAGGTCTGGGAAAGAAAAATGAACAATGAGCAATCGAGGCTAATTGCTGGTTAACTCCTCCTATTCAGGGCTCTGTTCTCTCTCAGCGAAATCAGGTCAGTGTTATTAATCATTCTCAACCGACGACGCCTCTGATGTTGAGTGTTCTGGATATAACCGTTGTCATAACCCGAGTAATGTCACTGCGAGGGGCCTCTCATGGGACTTGAGCGCCTGTTCACGTTTTTGAGGGTTTGAAATTAAACAGTTACTAAAATAATTGTCAAAAAGTGAACAAATGTAACCCACCCTGCCATTTATTTGCTCCCTTTTTTTATTACATTAGCAAGATAAATGTACACCTATTTTTTCTCAAGTCATCCTGACAAAACGCGCACTGCCATTTTCCCATAGCAAGACCGCCACGCAGATTTTGGTTGTTACGATTTGTGTGGATGTTGTGTTTTTGATGTTTTTAGGTTGTTGTTTGCGGTCATTTTGACAACAACACGGGATTTAAAGTTCTCACGAATTGCCCATTTTATCAAATCTTTGCAAAATGTTTTGACATTAGGGGTTGAAACTCATATATAGAAGACAAATGCAAATTCATGGTTTATTTACTAATAATCTGTTGCACAGCAGACATGTAGATCCACCTTCAGGTGTGAGCATTTTGTGAAGGGGTAGTAAAACAGATCCCGATCCCCAACCCACCCCAAGAAAAAGGGGTTAAACACACTACGAAGTTGGCGACATACTTAAACTGTAAAGTGAGATTTTCACTGCATTGTCATTTTCATCTAGTTTTTCGGTCCCAGCACCAAGCGACGCCCGTCTATGAAAGTTGCCACACTGGCATCAATGCAAGAACTGACGTATCTTGAACACAAAGTCTCTACTTGGCGTCGTCGAGTTGTGTGAGGGTCTACCAAATTGTCCACACTGCAATGTTGCTCACGTGGCCTTTGTAGGTCAGGCCGTTGAATGAATTCGTGTTTGAACATCTTTACCGGAACTACTGTGTTGTTCATTATGCTAATTTGACACCTATAGTGCTCCAAGTCTTAGACAAGAGGAAGGCCGCGTCAATTGTTAGTTAAAAGAGAGAAGCGACTGGTCCAAGTCATTTACGAGGGCAAATGCTTCTCGTTTGACGGCTTGTATTCACTGCTGGAAACACGTATACGCAAGTTTCAAAATGGCTGCCCGTATCAGATAGACAAACTTGGTTTTTGTTGATTTTTTCTCTGTAACTGCAAGATATTCGGTTTTTCATCTTACCCAGACCTTTAAAATATTCCGAAAACTAAAACATTGAATTTTGGAAATTCCATGGCGTTGTGAAACTCTAATGATCATCAAATAAAGCCAAGTTTTATCAATTCGCTGACGGCGCTGAGTATTCAAAATCTTGTTACTCCTGCCACAAGAATACGCCGATGCCAAAGCCACTGACAGAGGGCGCTGTTAATAGTTTTACTTTCCGAAGTCAGATGCGCGATAACAGTAAAACAAAAAACTCGAAAGTGGCTTTTCTTTATTTTCACGGAAAACTAACACGACATGTCCGTAGACAGTAGCGCCCTCAAGCTGCGTCCCCCTCCATCTTGAGGGTTTGCTCGTCTCCAGGGGGGAGTGCAAATGCTTTTCAGAAAATTGTGTAAAGGCAATGCGTCACAGTTGAAGACCTGGGTTGCTTGCTGTCTCAATCCATGTATGCGTACGCAGTGTACACGTGTCACGCGAAAGCAAAAGTGTTAACCAGTTTTCGTTTATAACAGGCGTTGGCTTTTGGAGTGTGCTTGGCAAAAACTACGTAGTGCATCTTTAAACAGCAGCCCTCGTCTGGTTCCCTCACCTGAAACTTCCTGACTATTTTTGATAAATTCTTTGGTCAAATTCGCCAACGATTAAAAATGTCATGAGGTCAATGGAGGCCCCGTCTAGGTCGGAAGCTGTTTCATTTCATGTATTCAATATTTCATTTTCTGGATGTACTTTGCATAATACAGAATGGCACGAGGTACACAAGAAACAATTGAACCCGACTGACCAGTACTGAACCCACCCCCGCTGGATTGCCCGAGAAAAACATTTTCAGACGCAGGTGTTGCTCAGTGAAGTGCGGCACGGTGTTTATCTTAAATGTGTGGATGCAGTGAACTTTTCTTCGACACAATTTTTCTGTACCTTTGGTCTCTTTTTCAATGTATGAAGTGCACTTTTTAGAACACTTTAAATTATTTTTGCTCTCGTGGAAAACCGAACGCACTGTTGCTGTGATGGCATCTAGAGACGAGTTAAATGTATAGGTTTTTCTTTTCCCATTGTGGACCCAGAATTTACTTACTGTGAGCATTTATGAAAAGGGATTCGTGCTTGCTTATTGCTATGCACATAAACAACAATGAATCGGCAAAGAAAGAGTCCAGCCAAATCTAGAAAAAATGCAGGACTTTTTGTGTACAAATCACTGTAACAATGAGCCTTTCTTCCTGTGATGACATCACTTTTTGCTCATGAAAGTAGAAATACCCAATAGCAAAAAGACAGTAAAATACCCGTTGAAATAGGGAAACAACAGTTGAAAATAAGGTTACCTGAGACACAAAGGTGTATTTTCAACGTTTGTATTAAAACAAACTGATTGCAAAACAAAGCAACCAGAGCTTCAATGTAAGCGTTATCTCAAGAATTCCAAGATCCATCGCCGTTACACATTCATTGTAAATGAAAGCGTTTTTAAATGTGTCTTGCTTATACATCTGCTGTTCAGTATGTATACGCAAGGCCGAAAATACCAGAACTTCAACGATGATATCTGAATTCTGAAAACAACGAGTTCGGAATTCCTCCGTTTTTTGTCACGTGAAATTGAGTGATACGGGACCCTTGAATCGAAAGAGATTAGTCAGATTCATCGGGTCTGGGAACCAGACTACAGTAACTCTCTCATTGTCCTGTAAGGTCCGTGGGACGAGCGAAACACGGACGTCATCATAAAAATCTGGACTTGCTGTGCTCTTGTACTGTGCCGAATGTAAGGGCGGTGGTCTACTGTGCACGAACGATTTAGTTAACAATGGTGAGCAAGCCTTTGTATTTCCTTTATACGTATTCGACTTGGCAAGACGGTCGCCGGTGCATTACGGGACCAGACTTCTTTATACGACGTCCGTGGAGCAGACTTAAAGATCAATAGCGCCAACAATGTTTTCAAGAACTTGAAAACCAAGACAGTGAGTGATGGCTTTCCACGGATTTCCGTTAATCTTGTTTCCTTTAAATCACATGCAGCTCTCTCGAACAGCACACGCGTTCGATGCAGGAAGAGGGTGGGGTTTATATACGGTAATCTGGACTAACCTGGGCTAACCTGCAAGGCCAACGGTTCAGTAGTGTGTGTGTCTTTCTAACATGTACTGCACTGCCCTCCACCAACATACAGACTTGGATGCCATCCTAATGGACTGGACAGGCGGACCATAACAACCATAATTTTGGAAAACCGGATATGTCAACATAACTGCCGATCTCCAAGTTTCATTGATCCCGTCGATAAGGGCAACCAACGTGTTAGATAGCCGGTAAGTGAACTTAGCTCGTTTTCTTCGTTGGCGCATGTAACGTCACATAGTTGAGGCAGATGCGAGTAATTCTACATTTTCATTGGTCCGCTCGGCAAGCGTAATGCATCGTGCCTGAGAATTTCTCTACAAAATTGGTGGGGAAAATATGTAAAGATAAGTCTTCTCTGCGAGTGCCCATGGTTTGAATCGCCACTTCCACTGTTTTTTTCTTCGTGTCGTCGTTTTGACACTCTGACTTTTCCCCCCTCAATGTTTACCATGCAGCGACCAGAGTGCCACACACACCATGACTAAAACTGTGGGCCAAATGGGTTTCGCCAGTCTTTGAAGGATGTCCAACCGTATACAGTGGGCGGCAATCCCCTGGGGTTTTCCCCTTACGCTCCACGACGGTGGGGAATGTATAGGGCCTGAATAATTGAGGGGATGCATAAATGACGAGTATTTGGTTTTAATCAACTGTCGGTGATCGGCAGACGATTGTCAATAAACATTTTCTATGAACCATCTTCTTCCTCCTACTACCAGCTTCATCTGTTTCACTAGTTTATGAGTGTATTAGTTCATCGTTACTTCTCAGATGCTCATTAAAAGTGACTTAAATTAGACTATGTAGGGTCCTATTGCCAGTTGAACAAATCGGGATGCACTTTTAGGAGTGGAATACGTTAACCTGCATTTTGGGATAGCAGAGGGCAAAGACGCGACAGGTGTAGGTGTGTGCATAAAATAAAAATGCTAATGAAGGGTGGTGGGTATCGCCCCCACTCTCACCCCCCCCCCACGTTGTCTAAAATGCTACACAAGAGTCATGTGCTATGCAAATATGCTAACAGTTAGGTAAAGATTTTACATAACAGGTGTTGGGTAAGTTGTTGTTTTTTTTTCAGAAAGGTTAGCTAAAATGAAAATGAATACTCACTTTTGAAGGGACACGGTAAAAGACAGATTTTCAGCGAATAAGGATGCACATTTGTTGTAATTGGCAAGCAATACGTCAATCCGAAATCCTAATCAAGTATTTGTAACTTCTTTAATGAAACGTAATGCACATTCATTTATTTGAAAGATGCAAAACGAGGGCGAATGCTTGTTATTGCGAAAATGAAACCAGGTTTTAAGTCGTTTTCAAAATCTACGCTAAATTGACATTTCATTTAATTAACAACATCGATCGCGCATTTTCCGAAATTGGCCGGGAAAACTTATAATAACTTGAATTCCATGGATTAGTCTATAGTTTTAATGCTCGTAATGCGGAAATGGACGGCTTTTACTGGATTTCTGGACACCTTTAATTCTTTCCCTGTTAGAATATTGCAACCAAGGGTCGTAAAGTCTGGTCTAAGTTCTTCTAAACTAATTCCTTACTTTAATCCCTAAGTTTATGCAAGTAATTATATTTATCATAAAAAGAAGCTGTATCAAAAATATATTTCACACCCTACCGACATTACTCGGACTAATTATTTACGTTATAAAAACATATTTACTATAATGTTATATGCAAACCGAAGCAGAATTATTTTGCTTAAAGATGAATCTGATGATGCCAAAGGCTATATCAAAAGTACCTGGAAAGCCATTCATAGCGTGCTTCAAAACAAACCACAGTCTACAATTCCTGCATTACCATTGACGGTGGTTCTATTGAGGATCCTCACCCTATCGTTGGACATTTCAATACATAGTTCACTGGCGTTGGTGAATCCCTTGCCTATTGAATTCCGCAAAGGCCGGTAGACTTTCTTCAAGATGCAAATACCGATTCCTTATTTCTTAAAAGTGGTTTGCGATCAAGAAGTTAAAAAATATAGTTATTACAGAATTACTGGTCATGATCGTATTGGAAGCACTGTTAGCAATCTCTGAAATTTCCAAATCTCTGTCACCATGAACCTCTCGATCTCCAATGGATCTGTGCCAAGTGCCAGGAAAATTGCAAGAGTCACTCCAGTTTGTAACAATGGTGATTCACAGCTTACTTCTAATTCTAGGCAAATTGCTATTCTTACTGTATTTTCTAAAATAACACATCGTTTATGTACGAATGACCCTTTTCCTGAATAAGCACAATATCTGGTTCCCAATTTGGATTTCAGGAAAAACATTCTACCACTCATGCAGTTCTCCAGTTATTACTGTCACCAACAGTACGGATTCACACTCCAATACAATCGGTATATTCGTGGACCTCTTCAACGCTGTCAGTCATGATATGCTTGTAGCTTAACTTGACTATGCACGTAAGCTTTCACCAATGAAAAGTTCCTTTGAGTTTCCTTGGGATCTGTTGGATTGGATTCAAGGCTCTTGTGGAGTACTTCAGTGTTCCCAGGAAAACGGGAAATTGCTTGATGGGGTTTAATTGGAGTAGTTCAGGAATTACGTTACAAATCGTCATCAATTTGTTACTGTTACTGGTATTTCATCTTTTTTTTTCGGTGGAGTTCCCCAAGGATCCATACCTTAGCCCCTTTCAGTCTCCATTTATATAAATGATTTTGAAAAATCTTCTGATAATGTATCATTTATCCTATTCGCTGATGATCATAACCTATTTTACACACAGCCTGATGCTAATGTACATGTACCTTTTAGTACTGTTAACGTTGAATTAAAGAAAGTTTAATGAATGGATCGAGGCAAATAAATTATCCCTTGATATTAAGAAATCCGACAAGATGTCCTTCATTAATAAGCAAAATAGCCTTTTACAAGTTTTTGTTTTCATTGGTGATACACCTGTTAATTGACAGATTGTGTGAAGGACTGCATGCTTACAAATGGAAAACACGTGTCAACAATACTTGCTGGGGTATTTCCAGAAATATTGGTGTTATCAACAAACTTAAAGCCTTTTTCCCCTGAATGCGTGATTCATTCTCTACATTATTTTTATTTTCCCTTGTTTCAGCTATGGTATCGTAGCATAGGGAACTGTGGAACGACTGCTTTTGGTATAATTATGGCACTTCAAAAAAGTAATTAACCATGATTTTTTCGGGCTCATTGCAATCCTTTACTTTATTAACACAAAACACTAAAGATCAGTGACATTTACGTTCTACAGCTATGCACCAGCTTGCAAACAATAATCTGCCTGACTCCTTGTGTTTAATGCTCTGTAAAAAAAATCAGAATGTTCATTATCATTTCACTAAGCGTTGCCATGACGATCACCAGACTTGAGCTCGCATTACTTTAATCCCCAAAACTGTGAAACATGAAGGGCTGTGAAATTCTCTTGAGCCCCCTCTCAGAAATACACCTAATACAATTCAAATTATTTGCAGGTAGAATAGTCACTTTTGTAAAATTAATTCTTAACAATTTCTGCTACTTGAGTTGCTCAGCTCAGTACAACCTTTATGTTGTTCTTGAACGTCTGTGGTTAATTAGTTTTGTAATTTTAACTGTTCTTGGTTAACTTCACAGAGTCGGGTCTCCACTCGACAAGCCTTTGCTTCTTGGAGACTTCTATCCAATATGTTCAGTAATTCTATCCGTCTATCTATGTGTTGGTTGATGAAGATTTGGATTGAACTGTGAACGGTTTTTTTTTTTTGCCTTTCTGTATTCCCGCTACATACTGTTTTCCTACAGAGCTTTGAGCGCACTGGAATCGGCAACACTTTTTGCAACGTTTTGAAAAAATAATGTTTTACTTAAACAACCGGCAAATGACCTTCTAAGGTTGATAAGAAAAACTAATGATCATAAATGTAATCTTCTGTCCAAAAGGAATCAACCTGGGCAGATACACCAATGATGGAACAAACTTCATGAAAAGATTTATTAAAATCCCTGACTGTTTGCTCGAGGTTAAGGTAAAAAGGATGAAACGGTCGGAAACAAAACCGATTACGCCGGGGTCGAGTCTCCTAACTCCTCAACTACTAAGTCATATATAATGATTTCACTTCAGACAACCAGCAGCTGAACTGTTTTAATGGAGTTCCTATGATTCGACGAGGATTTCCGCGCCAAATAACATTTCAGAACAAAACACAAAAGTGTTCACAGTTGGAACTATTTCGAAAAGAACCTGAGGTTGTAACTGCTTGTTTACCATTCAAGAAACTAAGTGCTCGAATTATACAAGTCATTATTTGTTTACATAAAGGTCAAGATTTTTTCATTACATATGCTTATTTCTGGATTTCATGAGCGGAAGGAAGGAGTTGACGTCAGTTACTCCAACCAATCGAAGCAAATATCGACCAGTTATTTGTTCCTGTTAAGAGGGATAAGCATGCGCTTTCGACACACAAGTTGTTTGGACGTGGGACCGCCGATTGCTGACCACAATTGCAGCGCGTAAGCCTTCACTACGTTCTCGACATAAACCCGACACACCAACCAGCCGCGGACATCCCAGTGACCACTAGTCCTAGGATGATGTCTCAACTCCTTTTGCTGTTGCTCGTCTGCAGAGAACATGCGGGTAAATATTCCTGGGTGTGCTTGTGTGCTGAAGCCTGTCTTATTCTGGCCAAGAATTTCATACTGGTCATCTGCTTTCACTTCCAACACCATTATTGATACAATAATCACAGCTTCCGGATTATGGAGCCAAAAAACGAAACCTACTCGCTCATGTTCAGTTTGTAGTTGCTTAATCAGAAACTCTTAGTCCCTTTTCCTTCCTTTATAATATTTACGAGATTACCATTTGATTATACACATGTAATACTCTAGTACAAATCATTTGAAAGATATTTAGTTTAGAGGTAGGCCTATCGACTTAATATGTTTCCCGGTTATCCCATCTGAAAGGTAAAGGTCGGTGAAACGATTTTAAGGCATGTTTTTAGCAAAGAGATTGTATTTTTCCATCGAAAACCTTTCTCTTATGTGATCAAGACTGTAAACGACCACGTACATTTTTTCTTATGTGTTGCTAGTGTTACATCAGAAATCATGCCGTACATCAATATAAAGGCTTTTGTGTTAATGTTTTCATTTTTATTTATATTTCACATTTGTGTCTTTTTGAAGGTGTAGTTCAGTGAAATGGTCTAGAGACTCCAAGAGACACTTTTTGGATGCGCAATGATTTTTTGGTTTGACAAGTTTGCATCCTGGTCCACACTTTCTTGCTATCAGTTTGATGTAAACATATTCCCAAACAGTTAAGTTTAGTGTGTCGACGGAGAGAGTGTTTCGCAACTGAAAATTTACGTTAATTAAGACTTGGACACAATATATCGTTCATTCAAGAAATGTTTACAACGCAAAGGAAGACTTAAGTTGGATTGCTAAACGCCCGCTCTTAGAGAGTTACCACCGAAAAGGAGACCCCGGCACGGAAAAAAAACCTTGAGCTGGTGGAAAATTTTCTTTGCAACGCTTATGAAGTGGAGAGCTGCAGTGTCTTTCTCTGAATTGACGATATGATAAGTGATTTTTTACCATGTGCTAATTTGTAATATTGTGTTAAAGGCATAGGCAAAGAGCTGGAAAGTAATTGAATTAGCCTATTTTGCTCATATTGAAATAATTCTTAAACACTCAAGCTGGTTTTCCCTTTGTCTCAGAAATCGTGGTAAGGAATACCACGCTATTAGTACAGCAGAAACGACTTTGTGGCCAAATTCTGCACTTTTTCAAAGTTTATTTCCGGGGAAAATGTTTCAGATGTTGAACCATCTCAAACTCTCTCTTTTAGGGTTGCGGCAACCATTTTAAAATTGGTAACCTCATGATGTGTCTTATGCCACAGGCCTCACGTTGTGATTACTTTTCACTGAAACATGAAACTTTTCACAGGCATGCGTATTGAAAAGGAAGAACAAATTTCAGATGCGGAGCCATCATAAACGTAACGCGCCTTTTTAGGGGCGTGACAGCCATTTAAAAAAGGATGGGCACTGCTCTAAAAACTTATGACCGTTTTATATTTTATAAATGGGTGTGGGTTCATTATCCCCACTACACCATATTCGGACCACCTCTTAGGCTTGAAACTTCTCACAGAAACATATGGAGTCGATTTTGTTTAGATGTAGAGCCTCGATTATTCCTCCGGGGCGCTTTAGGCAGCCTTTTAAAAGTGGGGGCACTTGAGTGTTGGGAGCAAAGGTCTTGGCAATGCTCACGCCAAGGCTTTGACCTTCAAAGGCCCGTTTTCTGAACAGCACAACCACTGAAATAACAGAGGTCGTATCATCATGGGTAGCTTTTATCAGAAGGTCTTTTTCTGCAAACTGAACATCCGTTTAGAGTACATTAGAGCACCAACGTAAAAGGACAACTTCCGATGTGACAAACATTTTCGATCGTGTTCTGGAAATGCTGAAAGGATGGTTTACTTCCATGATCCCCCAATCAGTGAAAACCTAACCAGAATTTCCCAAACATAGGGGAACTCACATTCATTTATTACTTATCTCTCTGTTATGAAATATTTATGAGCATCTTATTCGTAATTTGATTAGTAATTGTTTTGGTGTCCTGTTTTAGATCCAAGCTACACCCATTTCAGATATTGAATATTGGATTTTATAAGGTACAGAATATCAAGGGAAACGACCGAAAAGAGACTACACTCAAGGCAGAGCAGTCCACTGATTTTTTTGCAGAGAAATTCTATACTTCATATAAAACAAGTGAAAATAATCTCCTCTCGTTTTTAGCACTTTTTATCACCTTTTTAATATCAACTGGGCTTCTTCAACACTGGCTGATTCCAAGCAAGTCATTCTCATTGTGTTGTGCATGCTCCCATTTTCATGTATATGCCTTGGAGAAGTTTAATACTTAGTGAAAGATGGTAATAATAAAGCTGTGGCATATAAAGGCCCTCCAATTTTTGAATAGCTGCCACGCCCCCTACAATGGTGAGTTCGCGATGGCTCCACATCTTAAACATTTTTCTCTCAAGATATTACCAAATAAGCAAAGTTTCATGCATTTATGTGAAAGAGTATGTTTCATCAGTCATAGCAGCATTTCCAAAATTAAATGTCGTCTAACATTCTCCAAGGAGATTCAAACAGTAAATTCACTTCTATTCTTAAAATCACAGGTGCGAAAAGAAGTGTGATTCTTCCGACTTCTAGATATGTATTGTTTCCAATTTCTTGAAGGAGTCCTTTAGCGTATAAACGAAAGGGGTTGGCTGAGAGGATATCTCCTCTCGGCTTTTGTTTCCCCTTCCCTGTTTCGATTTTGAAAAAGAGCTTTGAAATGTCTAAAACTATGGCCCAGCTTGAGCATTCATCCTTCGTAAGAAGTGCTTCCCAATCTCATTCGTTCATCCATTCATATTATAATTTATTTATATCAGCAGGAATAAACAAAATACCCTGTAATTAGATACAAAAAACGCCAAAAACCTAGAATATAAAATTTTCAAAAGGACCAGAATGTTTTAAAGGACTAAAATGAAGCCTAATATCCAAATGAGCCACGCTCATACGGAATTATTAAAAAGGGAACTTAGTTACTGTCAAGTGACTCTTCCAAAGCGTGCATCCTCCCGTAATGCATAAAAATCAGTAAGAACTTCAATAAAGAAGCGTCCCCTCATCAGTTGAAAAGAGCTATGTTCGTCGGGAAAGGTCATTTTGTTTGAAGAAGTGCGACCGTAACCCATGTCATAGTTGTGTGTGAACCAGCGAAGTGCATTCCTGCCAAAGAAGCCTGCGTTGCTTGGAAAATCGCGCCCTTTCTCAGTCCATCTCAGGGCTCATACTCCAAGCAACCCGCAAATTACATACTTAAGCAGATGTACAAAGGAACAAAAACACCAACATTACAAACAAACATACACCCAACAAACAGAACAAAAAAACAACAAACAAACGGAGAAGACAGACCAACAAACAACTAGGAAAAATAAGAAAAGCAATACAAACACAACCAACAAACAGCCAAAAGTAACAGATAAACAAATGCAACGAGCAACCAGAATGTAGATGATTCATCTGATAACAATGAGCATTTAGACACCTAAACAACACGACAGACAGACAGACACATCAAGCACACAAAAAGGACAGACATACAACAAGACAAGCAACTCACACACACATAAACAGACACTGACGAAGAGGCGACAAATTATTTTTTAAACAAGTTCCAGATCAATTTGGACCCTGTGCTCTTTGCTGTTGTGCTATAGGAATAGCCAAGAACTTATTATGAAATGATAATTGAGAAACACAATTTGAATCCTGATGATGTTTATCTTGTGACTTTCCACTTGTCTGTCTTCGCATGACCAACACAATCCAGTGGTCATGCATGCCTGAATCGGGCCAGGGATAGGGCCGGGGATAGGGCGTCGAGTTCGACCGAATGTACGTACACTGTTAGAAATTTTTCTGTACATTTACATAGGATCTTATGTCAACTGTTTTCCTGACTAAAACATTTCCTTTGTGGAAACAGCGTAGACGAGGTTGAAGGAGGCTGCTTACAAGGTTGAGGGAGTGTATCTATGCTCTTCGTTGGTGATGACATTAACAAGTTTGGTTTTTATTTCATGTGTTAAGACATATTTCCTCACCTGACCGATGCAGCATGATCACAGTTGCTACTAGACTTATCTATAATGGCACGCAGCTTGCTTATAGGTGCATCGCTTTTACTTTCGACTTTAGTCACAGTTGGCAGGATGGCAGGTTAAAAACATATTGGTTTTAGCAATTCTTATTTATTGGCACACAAGATAACTCAGAATAAATTCGTTCTCCACAAAAGATTACCTGTTATTTGCATAAAAAGGAAACACAAGAAAAATGGCGAAATCAACTTTATGAAAGTGGTTTTGTGCTAAAAAGTCAATATGCAAATTTATGTTATTTCATGTTACAGAGGAACCTTGTACATTTACAAAACTTTTTACAAGGTTCTGTTGCTACACAAAAAGTCACTGTACAGTCACGAAGTGCGTCCATTACAAAGATTCTCTGTTAGTTTGTGATACATTTTACAGAAAACGCATTGAAGCACAACACAACAGTGTATGTTTAAGTTTCTAGGAAACTCTACAAAGACCATGAAGTTTTATTTTGCCCGGTAGGCTTTGATGGCAAAAGTGGCGCATGTTTTCCTGTAATGTTTGTGTCGATGATATGCCGGTTCCGGACGGCGTCTACATGGTTTTGACCTCCGGGAATGTTGGCCAACCTAATGACTGTACAAATAACTTCGTAACCAATAGCGGTTGCGTCAAGCCCAAAAGAAAAAAAACAACGCTCATTGTCCTTCTGGAGATACGTGACATTTGGAGTTAACTCCGGGCGTTTAACAGTTGTTAGCACATGAATATTTTTAAAACTGCTGACATTTTCAACAACTCATGATTCCCTGCGGTGTATGTTTTATTCTCATTGATACGGAAAAGGGCATCGGCATCTGAAATAGAGAAGAATTACAGTTGACGGCAGTACAAAATCATAGCGATATTTTTCATCACAAATAAAGAACAGTCTTAACGCAGGAGAACATCGTATAGATTATGACGAGCTTGATATTTTAGTCGGGAAAGCTGAGTTGAACACAAACGCACTCCGTGAAATTTGTATCCCTGCCCAGTACTCCGCGGGCTCAACTTCTTTCTGACCTCCCCCCCCCAAAAAAAGAAGAATACAATTTTAAATATAAGGGATTTAGTACATTTCAGACTTCGTTTGTTCGTAAAATTGTGCAGTGGGTTTAAGCAGAGATCATTTTGCAAACAGGATAGGCCCGGGCCAACTGAGGCCATCGCAATGTCAGATACTGTATCATTTACAACATACTACTCTTGACGGGGGCGTGGTTTGTTTTCAAGAGTGGGCTTATGAGTGCTTACCAACAATAAAAGTGACGTTTTATCATCAAATCAAGGATGATCCTTGACAGGAGACTATCCTTCGCGAACGAAGGACTGTTGGATGTACGACTGCAAACCCTCAAGTGGCCGAGGATGCTGATCTGTGCTCTTCAAGTCGTGCAGTTCGGGCACACATGCACCTGTTCAGGTCAACCTGCAGTTGAGAAGATGGACATTTTCTTCTTCTCTCTTAATGATAGGGTCTAATTCAAAGAATAGTGCGTTTATTGTTCCTTTTCTGAGACAAGTTCATGATTGATGCGTCATTATTGAAAGAAAACATGTAAAGAATAAAGTTACAGAATCTTCGCGGAATATTGTCAACCCGAATACGCCATGCAAGCAAGTTCAATGCAACCATGGAACAATGCATGGTGCCGAATGAGCATGCGATTCAATTCTGTAACATCCACGATACATTTATCGTACTTAATGGCATTTTTCTTTTCGCTTTTGTTCTGAACAGTCTCAAGCATGCCTGTTTCACAAGAATTGGTGAAACCTTCAACGTTTGATGAAAGTCAGGTACGGAACTATAGAGGGACATGTAAGCCTCCAATATGCTACATCCGCGGGTCTCCCGTTCTATATCTTGCTGCGGGTCAGAAACCCTTCTTATACGAGTAGATGCACGCAAGTTTGAGGGGTTCGTGTTCAAAAGCAGAATCCCAAAACTTAATGCTAAAGCCATGTACACTTGTTAAATTTCTTTGCGTCGCTACACTACAGCTGACCGCTGCACAAATCAAATATAGAAGAAACCCTCTAATTAACTGTACGCGTTATAACGGACAAATTGGAAGAATTTCCCCAGTAGTTCAGGAGGCATACGAAGCACCTTTTTGAGCAAGAAAGAGTGAAGGGGAGTCACAAATGGAAGAAGAGTAAGAAAAGTTGAGGAAGAGGGAGTGAGTCAAAGAAAAAATGGTGGAAGACCAAAAAGGGGAGGGGAGGGAAGGAAGGGGACGGAGGGAGTTAAATGGAGGGAAAAGGTTGATTAAGGAAGAGGAAAGCAACGACGTCATACCAAGAAAAAAGGCGTTAACCCGGGACGAAATCTCGGGTTGAGTGGAGTCCCGAAGGAACGGAGAGACTCCAGCAGGTCCCTACTAGAGACGTTGCTCAGCTAGCTATGGGAGTGACGCTAAGGGTTCTCAGCTTACTGCAGCCTTGTTTTACAAAGACGCAGCCAGCAGAACGGACAGGCAGACCCATCAGCTGACGCTGATTGGCATATTTCGTAGACCGCGTGAGGTCGCTCTTCGATTTTGAGCGGCAGGTGCGCCTTGAATAAGACTACGACATTTGTTGCCATTGTGGTCACTGGGAAAGATTCTTGATACTGTAAAATCAAGGTATGCTTGTGTTGTGTAAAAGTCTGATCGCTCTCTACTTGCTGGCAGAGGAAAAATGGTGTCTGCCCACAAATGTGCCGGTTTTTATTTGTTCCAAACTCCGGATTTACATTACGTCACAACGTCGTTGATCTCTCTCCACCACCTTGGCCCTCACACCCCACTAACTCCACCCCCCTCCCCCAATCGCCACCCGTGGCTCAGGATTGAGACCCTCTGTTCCTCCGGGTCTGGTGTGTCCATTTCGTGTCTTCGTCACTCGTTCCCAAACTGGCTTACGCCAGTTTATCACTGAGAAAACGCCCCTCGCCACTTCGTGGCTCGGCTGGAGTCCCTCCGGGACTGCACTCGACCGGGTTGACGCTTTCAAGTTTTTCTCGGTATGACGTCGTTGCTTTCCTCTTCCTTAGTCAACCTTCCCCCCTACCCCCATTTGACTCCCTCCCCTTCCTTCCTTCCCTCCCCTTCTTGGTCTTCCACCATTTTTGACTCATTCCCTCTTCCTCCACTTTTCTCACTCCTCACTCCTTTCGCCTCCACTTTTTGTTGCTCAGAAAGGTGCTTCGTATGCCTCCTAAACTACTACTTTACCCAACCAATCACAGAGAATATCTCATGCTCGACTTGCTTTACACATCGCAAGTGAACTTCGATACGAGTGAAATCCTCGCCCAAACTTTTTTCGTCAAGTCCAACTAAGTAAGTTTCTTGGAAGAGCTGTGTATATGATAATATTAGTTGTCGTGTCTATTATTCGTGTCCAAACTAACGAAACTGGTTACACCGCCCAAGTCAGGACCTGCCCCAGCTTGAAAGTGATAACTAAACTGATACCAGGTTTGATTTACACCACCGATCCGTCAGGTCCAGGATTGCCTCTCGCAAGAACTTCACCCGAAGATGGGCTCGTCATACGAAATCCGTCCAGGCTGTCTGCACATACTGCAGCATGGTAAGAAAATGATAATCTCAAACGCGTCCGATGGTATGGATTCCTATAGACAGAAGTATTTCTACGCGCTTTTGGTAACGATTAAAAGTTATAATTTTAATAAAAGTGCGAACCTCTTACTCTGATGTAAATTTTGTAGTTTTTTTCTACGAAAGGATTTTCGGGTAGTTATTTTGGCGCTTATTTTAGCAATTAATTCCAATCAAATTTTTTTTCAGTAACTGATTTGGGAGACTTATCTTTTCCTTTATTCTCAGCCATGTTCCCTCGGGGATCGTCTTTTGAGTTTTCTCAACCGTCCAACTCGTTACCTAAGAGGAAGCAGGTTGCTAAGATCACCTCGGAGGACGGACTCCACTGGCTGTGGGGCTTGCTACACGAAGACTGCAGAAGCATGAAGGAACTGCTGGCTAGTCTAGCTTTGCAGATTGCACGGAAGGAGTATGTTCAAGGTACCAGCGATGTGGCCCCAGGTGTGTGTCGCTGTGTTCAAAATGCCCACGGCTACTTCTCGTAACTCAATAGTGGCAAACATCGACTCCGTAGTCACACAGTCCGTTATTTGGCCAGCACCTTATTTCTGGATCCAGGGTGGCAAAACAATTTTTTTGATAACTTTTTTTTTCATCTGCGAAAGATTCCTCATTATGCCCTCATCAAGGACATAGGAAATACAACGTTGGCACTTTCAGTGGAAAGATGTCTCCAGGCAACCCCTCATATACCCAACCAACTGTCCATGTCTTGATCAATTGCCTTAACTTTTTGATAAAGTCTTGAGATGCTCAAATAGTTTAAGGCTTTCTCAATTTACAACAAGTCTTCACAGGCTTTCGTTGTACATGTAACCATTGCTGTTTCTATGTTGCCGAAAACAGAAGTTTTGGCCGTGTCTCTAGATGGCTTTATTTGTGCTACCGGGATCGCACGCACAAATCACAGCTGGGCTCATTTAAGTCATTTTCGGAACTACTCCGGAGGAAAATTTGCTATATTTCGGTTTTCACCATGTGGAAGCAAGTCTCTGATTTCCACTACAGAAACTGCAAAAAAATGCCTAAGATGGCCTGAAAGTGAATTTCAATCATTGATAAATTGAAACTTGAGTGTTGGCAAAGTGTTGTCGATTCCCCAAAAATAATGGCTGAAAGAGCACAAGTATGATTTTTCCAGTTTTATGTGTGGCTTTGCAGACATTAATGGAATCGTTGTTTCCTTACACAGAAAATGCAGTTGAGTTCCATGTCATAGACAAGCGACAGGCCACCACAACTATCCAAAACGAAGATCAAGGTAAGATTCGACGTTGTATGCAAGGTGTTGGAGAATTGTCACCATGGACTGCAATCACACTCGTTCCTTGTTTGGTACTTTTTCTGGGTTTTGCCCGTTGCTTTTTTTAACGGTAATTCGTATTATTAACGGTAATTCGCGTTATTCTATTTCTAATCAAACTTCCTTTTTGAAAGAGGTTTATAAGTAAAATTTCAGCTGTTTAGCTGGGGAATTCAGGACACAAGCATATCAGGCTGTTGAGATTGAGATGGCTAAGGAAGCTGTTTTGGGGAATAAATGCACAGAGAAGGTATATAAAGAACGAAACTAACGGGACGAAGGTAATACATAGGACGAAAGCAATTTATACATAAGACGAAAATAATTAGGCCAAAGCGCCTCTACGCCAGACCGGTTGTTATATAGACCAAATCAACTTGGAAAAAAGAGGAGCAAATATATAAACTAAAACATAAAATATATAAGACGAAGCGCCATCTACCAGTGTTGTATTCGAGACCATGACAAGACCAGACACGAGACCATGACAAGACCATGCATAAGACCATTCACACGATCAGTCACAAGTAACAGGGTGAACAATGACAGCCGGGGTAGTAGTGGCTGACACCAGGGCAGGCACGAGGATCACGTGATGGCTGAACGAACGCTCTCGTGTAAGTTTGACTTACACGTGTAAGCTAATCGAACGCACCCATGGCAACTCCGACTCCATGGGCTGCGTGCGCGTTCCTTCACTAGACCGTGCTCGTGTAGAATACGAAAATGACGCTGACTGGCTATTTAGGATGAATGTATATATACCATTGATCTCCATTATAAAGAGATAATGGAGATCAGTAAACGTAAAGTCAATCGCGGGCGTATTTCAAAAGCTGCACTCTCGCGCCCACGTATTCTCCTGCATGTCACGCACGCGTTAATCTGCATCGCACGTAAACACACTGACTTAAGACTTAATTGAAATATCCCAAATAAGTAGGATATTGGGAATAGTGGGATATTTAAATTATAAAATACCAGGGGTTAGATCGCGCATGACATGGTGGGAACCAACATGACGTGGCAAGATCGTACCCATGGGAACGAGGTTGCAACCATAGAACTATAAAAACTAGAGCGCTAACTTCTCATTTGCCGCGCAGATAAAATTTGACGTCGTCCCGGGTGCAGACATTTTGAATCCATGTGCGTGTTGCATTTTCTAAATGCAACGCGCAAGTACTCGAACGTCAGCGCGTCTTTTGAATAAGACGCACACGTAGAGAGCAATGGCACATGTTTATTTACATCCATAGCTGATTATTTTACAACGAATGTTTCCCTAACATTTGAGCAAAGTCGTCCGATTTCGTATGCGTGTCTTTCAATGGCGTTCTTTCGATGAAAAGGACTGAATTCAGCTACCTTTAAAAGTCATTTCCTTAATTCAGTCAGTGTTAAGTGAGTTGACGGCAAAAAAATGGAAATACATGATTCACTTATTTCGGAAGACGACAAAACTACACGGTTGTTTTTCGCCGTTTTGAATCGGCAATGAACCAACTCCAATCTTCGGTTCTTGTTTTGTCGTAATGATTAGAGCATGCTTCCGCAACTGAAGTCGCGAAAACGCTGAACCATTGACTAGAGCAAAAATACGTTTCTAATCGGGTTCGCACACAGGTGTCGCAAATCCACTACTGACTCTACTCCGCTGACACGATTTTTAGTGCCTGAGCATGACGTCAGAGCTTCTCGGACAGCTTGGGGCCTGGGGTAACCCGTGTCGACCACGGAATGAGCTACTCGAACGCACCCAATTCGTCTGAAAAGATCATGAGTTTGCGCAAACTGCGATCTTCATCGGAGCATATATCAGACTATTCAGAGGCGTAAAATTCCGCGGAGACAGCCGGTTGAGTATCAAGGCCTAAGTATCGCTTCAGTGTGTGAAACTCGTCTTGCCATTTCCGACAAAACTGGCACAAAAATATAGCACTGCACATAATGCAGGCTTCAACCACACAAAATGTCAAAGGCAACACTAAGCATCTATCAAAACCGTGAGTAGACTGAAAAAAGCAGATAGATTTTATTGCATGTTGCACTGTTCCTCCTGTTTACTTGCACAGAGTTTTTCTGCTTCCTTTGCATCTCACAATATAGCTCTGGATCTCTTTCGCCATTACATGACAGCCGAGGCTTTGGCGAAACTTATGGGAGACAGACCCAGCTCAACAGATCTTATTGGCATCGACGTCCCCGTGCCAACTGGGAGCGCCGTAACGATAACCAGCTAGTGCATGAAATGGCCGCCCGCCATCAACGGGTTCGGGGCTAGTACATAACCTGTCACACAAAATACATGTCACAGTGTCCAAGGTATTTGAAGGAGGGGGGCTTTGGGGTCTAAATTTCTCAGAAATACATGAAAGCACAGAATCCCGTTCCTGTAGCAGGACATGTGACTGTAATGTAATTTATATCATTTACATTGCATCTTAACATTCAACTGTGAAATTGAAATACATGTATATGTTGTCAATTCAATACAGTTACCTTTCAGCAATTCTCCAGAGCACGGACCTCAGAACTTGACAGCTTAAAACTGGGAGGGCAGGGAGTAAATCGCCTCGGTGTTTAGAATGCAACGTGTCGTACAGTGTTGGTCGTTATTTCTGGTTATTTTCTGAATGCATAATATCCCTTCTGATACCGCTGAGCCAAATTTGTGCAATTTCACCGAGCAGTTCGCTACTTGGGTGCCATTGAGCTGTGAGACACCCCAGAAAGTCAACAGCGCCCCCACATCAACTCGAGCTTGAAAGTGAGCGCATCACTTCATTTGCTGTGTCGAGCATATCACAGACAGTGAAAGATATCTTGATGCTATGGAGTAAAACAAGCGAGACAAGAATTGTGCTAACGTTTTTACTGGGAGAGTGTTCATGTTAACAAGTTTGTGCACAGAATTAAGTGAATAGCAAAAAAAAAAAAAGAATTTAAAAAATAATAGCCGATGTGTTTACACAGGCATCTGTGGCTTGAACTTCATTTTGCAACAATGAACAACGGAAAGGGGGATTTCCAAGATAAGTGTTATATACTACAACTAGTATTGCCTTTATTATTGGTTTATTTGATGTTCAAACATCGCAGCGACATTATGACATATTAGTCTATTAAGTGGCCAATAATATCATCAACCTCACAGGAAAAAAAATCTTCCTCGTTTCGTTTATGGATTTGCCGTGTACAAATGAGTAAACAGTGCGATGTAGAGAAAAATGCCGAGCGTGATTTGAACCGAGAACGGCCTATATGTGCGTTTCACTTGATCAAGTGAGCACAACAAAATACTTATTCTATCATTATAGAGTCCTACTGAAGAAGAACGAACACACTTTCTGCCATTTAGTGCTAGTAATTTTAAGCAAGAGTAGGCTGACAAGCTAGCGATTGTGGGCTCATGCCGTGTAAAAACATGGGGATTTTTTGCATTGTAATGTGGACGGCGCAGTCTGATGAAAATGTACTAAAAATCCTCTGGAAGACAAGTGGCAAGTAGACAAGTGGCTCGCGAGATGCGTATTTTTATTTACACCGTCGCCTAGAATGTTTCGCCCGGTGGTGCTAATTCGCGCTTGACAAGAGACTAGTGCAGACTGAACCAGTCAGGGCGAGCGTGCGAAACACAACCTAACAGTGCCTGTACTACATATAAATATCATTTAGTTCCGAAAGCTGTTACTTCAGAGATGATAGACCGATGGATTGAGACAGTAGGAGGGTGATTCCTCTTCCTCTGATAGTCAAGGTGTTTCTTTTGTGTGTGAAAAAAATGAATTTTAATCATCACTGTGATCGCTAGCTTGATGAGCTAGGATAGCCAAGCTCACGCAACTTTTTTAACATTACCATTATTTTGCAGTGTGATGTGACAAACGTGAACAATTTCTGCATGAGGGGTCATTAATGAGGATTTTTCAAGCAGGTTAAGATTTCCACACCTTTCGTCTCCCTTATTTCAGGTTTTTTTATTTTCCATTTAAAAGAAAATCAAATTTTCAAAATTTGTTACTTGAAACATGTTCAGGTTGGTCTTGAATAGCCTTGATTGCAGCGTCGTTTATGTTATTTCCTCTAGGCTTGGTCAGCTTACACGTATTACTGCAGAGTCGAATAAGCAGACTGGTTATGGCTTCATAGCAAAGTGCGTCAATAATGCTTAATTTGCACACGGTAAAAGATTCCCAATGTTAAACATTACTGCTAGCTGTGCACTATACAGTGGAGCAAAGAATAATACCAAAACTTCGAATCCTTGGTGCGCCACTGTCTGTGTGCATTAGGAGCATGGTAGAAAGGAAACGGTTCAAGACTCAGTGAAAAACCTTTCCGCGTTATGAGCCTTGTATTTCGGTCGCGTGAGGTTACGTTTAGTTTGTTCACGTTGCGCATTGAATACCACGATTCCTAGAGTAGCTCTCATATGACATTTAGCAGCAGCTAAAGCTTTGGCATAACGAGAAACCCTTTTATACTTAACAACGACAATATATGTCATGTTTCCACCCCCACTTTAAATCCCATACGCGCCTTTACGTACTCAGCACTAGTCTCTTTTCAAGTGCGAATTATAGCACCACCACAGCGAAAACCTAGGCTACGGTGTAAATAAGAAATGCTCTCCCGGGATTTAAGGGATATCCAGGCTGCAAACATGCGCAGGTAAAGGCGTCAGCATTTAGTTATTATAACGCACTTATACCTCCAACAGGAGTGCCGGGACGAGGGATGTCTCGCTCCCAAAGCAGGACCATGCCAGAATGCGTGCAAAAGGACTTAAGACTTGGAATCAAAACCGAGTTTGGACGTCAGAACGATTTGGGACTCGTCTGAGTCCGACATTTTGGCGTCTGATCTGTTCGATCGAGGTTCATACTCAGCGCCCACAGAGTGCGCTTGGAAGGGCAAATGCGCTTCGCAAATTTTGTGAAGCTCGAAGGAAATACGTCGCAGCTTTGGACGCGCAAAGCATTAGGGGCTACATGTCGTAATTAATTGACGCATAATTTTACGGTGCGCACGTGTCACGCACAAAATTATGAAAAGGTTGGCGCATCTTATCGTTAAACTTCATATGAGTGACATATATTACGCCACGAATTGCCCTTCCAGCGCCCTGTTTGGGGGCTTTGGAACTAGTAACCGGTCGAACCTGCCACAGCGCCATCACATTCCGCTGCAAATTACAAGATAAACCGAACATGATATTACTGATAGGCTGCCAAGCACCGTCTTACTCACATGAAACTAGGACAAGATACGTATTTTCTTCCAAGGACTGCAGTGTTTCAAATAAGACAATGCACGGCACATTATTGTTCAACTAATTAAGGAAAAGACATGGCGTTATGCATAGCAAATTAATAAATCAATAAGTGTTTTCAACTCTGAAATCTTGATTGGTGACAACCGCTTATAGATTCAACTAAAGGATTTATTTTGATCGAATATATCCGTCCTCATGCATTTTTGGGCATGTTCAGGAAATGTTGTATTTACTGTGTTTTGTTAGTTATTTTGATCTTCTGAGATCTTTTCTGCTTGCATTTCCACACAATTTTTGCTGTAGCTACAGTAGTGAAGTAAACACATCAATTGTCATTAATGTATGACACTTATATTCCAAAAAATTCAGAGCTGCAAGTTACAATCACTTGGAATAGAAATAAATGCTAAGTAAGGACCGGCTTTGTTACCATTTCCGTTGGTATTGTGTTTATAGACCAATCGAACTATCTTGTGGGTGGGATTATGATGCAGAATTTCAAACATGAGACAACTTAGCTTGAAAAACTGTGGTGGTATTAAAATGAACTGTGACGCATTACCATTATAGTGTATAATGTGTTGTGAATGCGTGGTAGCCGATAAACCTTGCCGTGCTGTGCATCGGCTAAGTTCCATCATAATGCGCAATTCGCGTTTCAAGATTGAGAAAGTGGACTTTCCCAGAGACTGCCCAAAACGGAAATTCATCGGTTATCAGGAAGCCCAGATAAAATTCATACCAAGCAAATATAGTCCAAAAGATATCTACACGTAATTCTGTCCTGATGATCCATGCAAGGCGCACTGGGTCGACAGATTTTGAGCATTGTGGTTGGCCAACGCGTTGCGAACTCTTGGAGGCGCACTATTGTGAAACGCTCATAATAAAGGCAGCTTGTGAAGAATTTTCAGGATTCCCCAACGACTAAAATGTTTGCAATGTCACTAAAAAGGAAAGGCAATTTTAAAAAGCCATAAATAAAAGCCGAAATGATTGAGTTGCGGTCAATTCAATAAAATTACGTTTTTTTCACTTGTCATATGGAAAGGTTGGCTGAAATGTTACCAAAGATTTTTACTTAAAAAATTCTCAGTTGCTTACGTTGGTCAGGCATAAATTAGAAAAAAATGCTTCAGGGTCCTTCAGTTGAATCATTACTCTTTCACCTGGAACACTTTGACTAATTAAGTGGCAATACATTTCGATTCCTTCTTAAATGGGTCGTATTTTAACCCCTTTACACTTCAGTAACTCAATGACTTAAATAGAATGTCATTCAGGCCCTCCTCATTTCGTAGAATGTCAGTCTCTTAGATCTTCCTAAATTATTAAAGCTCTTGGGCATTAATAAGCAGAGGGCATAAAGAAATACTATGGTAGAAAAACCAAATGTACCGTAACAAACACCTTTTGTTAAAAATGACATGAGTACACATTTTATTTCTCATACTTTCAACCAATCCCCCATTTCTATACAAACATCATACTGATAAAATGTTTCAATAGGCTCAACTTCAATATATTTACAAGGTTCAACATAAAATATACACAAATATATATAAAAAAGAATCCATACAAAGAAATAGGTCTTTCTAACCAACAGTAATTCAGAGAGACCCATGTATTTTTTACATTTTTCATATTTTTGTGTACACCACATCTAACCACCACAAAACAATACATTAAATTTCAAGCAGAACAAGATACTAAAAATACAATACACTACAGACACTCTACATTTTTAATTTTAAGCAATGATGAAATGCTGTTCAGAACACACCACTGCTTACAAATTATACACCACTCGTCTTGTTGAAAGGTCCTCTTGTCAAAATACAAGAACATGTACTTGCCGTCAAGGATGCCATGGACAGCATCTTTTCATGGGTATAAACAAAACCTACATCCATTGTAACAACACAAAAACCACGTACCAAGGGCCCAAGTTTCAACAAGCTGCTAAGCGGAGAATACTGTGCAAGGCGCCTGTCCATATAGTACGTCTTTTAGTCCATTCCATATCTGCATTTGTTTGCTACGCTTAAGTGCTGCACAATTTCAATGAACACACTTTGTAACTTGCGCATACGGACGATGCACACTAAAAATGTGTCTATGGAAAGGCGTCTTTTAGCAGACAGGAGTGCCAGCAAAAGTGTATGGGAAACCAGTCACAAGGTGAACACGCCCACCAGTGGCACTTGGTTTGGTAACCTGTTTAACTACTAAAAGCAAAAACTTACACACTCATTGCTTAGCAGCTCCCAGTTTCAGACAGCAGTGCCATTATCAGTTAAAGACAGCTGTTCCACGGCAGTGTTTCTTGCATGTTTGATTTTCAGTGCTATAAACAGTGCTCTTCGGGGTGGGGGGGAGTTCCCATAGTGAGGCAGTTGCCCTTCCCCCTTGACTTCACCACTGAGTTTGTATAATGCATGGTTCTTTCAAGAACCTTGTTAAATCAACAATAAAATAACAAGTATCAACATACAGATGCCATGGGTGTAGCCGCCCTCCCCCCCGGAAAAAAATTCCAATTTTCCAAAAGGGGCAACAGTTCCCAAGGGGGAGGCAACCCCCCCCCCGCAATGCCACTGGCTGATAAGTGCTTACCGGTACAAACTATAATTGCATCAGGATTGAATGAGGACTGCATTCCTGTTCACTCAAGAAAACAGACTAGGCAAGAGTGAAGAATAAATACAAGGAATAATCTTAACCTCTTCATACAACTCTTGACCTACTGCAGAGATTGCAATAACATCCCACTTGCACCTACACTGAGCAAATTCTCTAGACAAGTGAGGCAAAATGACTAAAGCAGTATGGGTAATCAAATGGAGCACTCCAAACTGCGCAACTAGAATCTGCAAATTCCACTTTAGTGAAGTGGTCTGTAACTTTTACCATTTGTTTGCAGAAATGGCGGCATCACAGATGAATCAATATTTTATTCGTACCAAGGACTCTTTATGTAACCAAATCGAATTTGCAGGTCTGGTAACTAAAAGAAACTGCAAACTACATACCCAAAAGAGGAAGTTGCAGGTCTTTCAAATCAAACACATGGAATGTCAGAGATAATAGTGATGGTCGGCATGATTGAGCAGACTAAAAGCTAGAGCCCAAAGGTACCCTCTTTTGTGAAAGGAAAAAAACAAAAACACAACAATCAAAAATAAATAAAATGGGAAAATGACCTTGTTACAAAAATCATTTCACAAAATGCCCTATTTTCTACACAATCCTCCGTGCTAACAGCCTGCAGTTAGGTAGACTGAATACTGATTAAAATGACAAATAAATTCAACTATTAAAACAATACAAAATACATGCACACTCCTTCTTACTGCTATGTGAAATGAAGTTTCAACTTCATCAAGGGAAGAGTTTGTGTGGGTAGAATCAACAAATTAACCAAAGTTGGGGGGGGTGTGGTAGAGTCTGTTACAACGAGTTCTAAATCCACAAAGCATTCTAAAAAACACCTCCAATGTTGGTTGACAATTTAGATTCTTGACTTCATTTGTAGAATCTTAAGTGGAAATTCTGCTAGGAGTGAGTGTGTAGGGAAAAAAGTTACCTTTACCGTTAAATCTACCAATCTCTTTTCTTTTCTTTTTTTTACCTCGCACTGATTTTAAATCACTGGAAGTAAGTACATATGCAAACTTTTACATTTTACCACTTTGCCCCATGTGGGTTTACTTGGGGCAGAGAATTGTCTTCTGATGGCCAAACAGAATACCACATTCACTTGAAACAAAAAGTAAACAAATACTGAATGAGTTGCTTGAAGTCATTTAGGAATCATATTTGGCCCCTGGTTACAAAAGATTTTAAGAAAAACAAGTGAATCACTTCCAAGAGCCCCTTCCAAACAGGTCACACCATTTACACTTTCAATTATCAGGGAAAAATAGGTTCTTACACAGTGTTTAGTGTGCATGTAATAGGACTATTTTTTTCAATTTTGGTAATGCATTATCACTACTGACTTCATACCTAACAAATATGGCATTAATATGACAATGTCAGCCACACTTCATGATATATGTATTGTCAACTTTCTTTGAACATGATAAACTTGGTGGTGTGAGACATACTGTGGATGATTCCTCAGAGTTTGGCTTTCGATTAAACACTGGATTCATTTGCAGCAAACCTGATCCTTGCATGTTGAATTATGGAACCAAAACAGAAAAGCCACAGTTTCTGTGAACTCAAAATACCGTGAATGCCTCCAAGACTAAAAGATCCAGAAGCTAGGTCCATGCTTTGTGAAATGGCCTTTACACCTCAGATTTTGTATGTTCCGTCCCTACATACATGTCCCAAGCTGGGAATGCACATATCCTGAACCAAATCAAGCCTTCAACTCTTCCACGGAAGATGTATTTACATCAAACCTTACAAATTCAAGCCATTACTGGACAACTCATGTTATACATGTACTGATGGCCCTTCTGAGTAACTGTTCAAATGAAGAATCTGCTGATTAGTACTTTCGATTGTAATCTGATTTATTATCCTGATTAACCATTTTTCCCCATCAATAATATAATCCTTTTCCAGTCTGCCTTATACTGAATGGCTGCTGTTGATTCTAACACATTCTTTACAATCTCTGGCACAAAGCCTCAGCCACATGTCTAGAAATATAAATTTATAACATTATCAGCATGATCACAACCATATTTCCAATACGCTATGCATAATCAATACACATTTATACATCCTACAAGTTACCCATATGCCAATCAACAGTTCCTCCCCAAATATATAAGGTGTACATGTACATCTAAACCTAGCATTTACTTGTGCAATACAATTGTCTGAGAGTGTACCAAGTCAATGCTCAGTCCGTCAATTGTACTTTTTTGAAACCTATTTCAGGTACACTTGAATACATGTCTACCAAGCCCAGATGCCCATACCGGTATCTTGCTAAGGAACTCAATCAAGATGAATGGATGAATGGTAGTCATACACACAGCTTCTCGGGCTCTTTTTTAAGCAGTCCAATCCAAACCGTGGATTAAACAGCCAGGTGAAATGAGAAATAACAACACATTGACCTCCCTTGATCAGTGTACTATGATTACACAGGTAATTTTGAAATGGACCTTGCAACAACAGCAGACTGGTGCTCATTTTTCAAACTCAAATTATTTGTAAGAGAAACACATTCATACAACAAGAGTATTAACCAAAATCTCACCATCTTTGTTCATATCAGGAAAATGATAACAAATGATAAACAAATCATATCCTTGTATATGTGCATACCAACCCATGTGTGGTGTTTGTACTATACAAATAATTACAAATTCTGATTATAAACAAACATCTGAATTAGTACCTCCTTCACTTTACAGTTATCATGACCAGCATGAAACGAATCCATAATCTTCCGATGCGAGATGACAAATGTACTTAACAAGAAGGGAAACAATGTCAAGACAAAAGCTGATGGAGCAAAATAAGTCCGTGAATTAAAGCTGGATAGTTCACTTGTTTAAAGTGTAATGCCAAATTTCATGGCACTGCCAATTTCACAGAGTTGTACGTGTACATGTAGGTGTATGTGTATGTATTGCTGCTGATGATGATCACAAGTGGTTTGGTGTACTGACTATCAAATATTAGTGTTGTAATCAAGTACACGCACTTTTCACATATCAAGCTTAATGTCATATGATGAACTGGTTGTAAGTGAACAAAGCTGGGGAATATGAACATTGCATAATACACAACGGTAAGAATACAAAATAAATTTGAAACTTCCACAAATCACAGTTTTGTAAGAATAAAAGTTTACGAGAGAGAAGTACATGTACTTCACCGAGTACTTTAAGAATACTTGTCCTAAAACACCTTTTCAAGGATGTTTGTCCTGTATCCAATTTGCACCTAAACTTGGGGTTTTGAAGACATGACATCAGCTGCAGGTGATTCTCAGATTCTCAGATGTACGAGTACTTTGAGTCAATTCATTGGAGAATGTTCAGAGAAGTAGTTCTGTGTTGGTTATCATGGATAGTATGCTGCACTGGGTACAAATTCCAAAGAAGCTTTGTTTCCCACTTAAACTAAAATCATGGAGAAATACACATACAGGTACATGTAGGCATTGCTGAAAAAAGGGTCAGCCCTAAACTGAATTGCACGAAATCTGTAGCTGGACAGGAATGTTATGAAGACTCAAACCATGGTACACAAAGCAGCTGATTGACAAGACAATGATGAAGTACATTGTGGAAGGAAAGAGCAATAGACTGTAAACAACTTAATATACATGTATATTCAGTCCAAAAACTGAGGATGAATGCCATCCAAATCCAGTACATGTTAGCTGGCAACAGAAAACTACACAATCAAAGCAATCATCTGGGTGTTACTTTCCACAAAATCCTTGAATCATAAAGCTGGTGGTATGTAGCGTTCTCCGAGAAAAGGAGATGGGAGAATAGACCACGTTAGGAATGACAACTTGTCTACATTTATCAAAGCAAATGGTCTCTCATAGCTGTACAAATACATGTACATATATGATGAAGATCTCTACCAGTACTCTTAGCCATATTTGCACATTGTTCTGAACACATCTTGATTCAATCCCCCCTATCGCAATGTCAGCAGAGGTTAACTACCATCCAAAAGACTGTGTGCTCCAAATTGTGTGCACACTTGTGAATTCTGGTTGAAGCACTAATACTGAATGAAAAACTGACAGGAGACAAAATCTAGTTGACGACAGATCTATCATAAGGTTGGTCTCAACTGCCATACATGTACATCGAACTTCAGTATGCCCACTTGCTTGTGTACAACAGAAGTGACAATCAAGCAGTGGCTGTCATCCTTAAGTTCCTTTTAGTTTGAGTAACTGGCACACACTGATTGGTACACCAACAAACAGCACTGAAACAGCAAAAAGCAATTATCACCACACTGACCTGAACAGCTCTGAGAAAAGTCCAACAAGAAATTTTGTTCTGGGGTCATGATTACACACTGACAGTACTAAGAAACACCAACCTATCAAAAAGAGATTTTGAGGAAATGGAGACTCGTATTCCAAATCTTGATAGAAAATTTACATGACACATGAATTCTGCAAAGGTATTGACTACAAAATGGAACGTGAAAGACCCCCTAAAACTTGCATCTACTAATAGATGGTGGATTCCTGATCTCCTTGATCTAGTGCTGCACTGTACACTGGCCACGCCACTGCTCAATGTTCTGTTACTGCTTGAATCATTTAAACATGACTCTGTGGTTGGAATGCCCTTAACGAAAACTACTCAATCCAATCACCGTCCATTAGGAAATAAAGCAAGATTTAACCAAAGAAAATGAAAAAAAAGCAGTGGAATGCTGATTTCCAATTAACAGACCAAAGCAGCATGTTGTAAAACCAGCAGCCAAAGACTGTCTGCTGACCACTTGAATTAGTTCCCAATCAACTCCTTTTAATTTAAAGCAATATACCAGTACACAAGTGAATACAGTTCTATAACAAGATATTTTTCAGCATACATGTATATAAATTGAAGCAATTTTTCTCCTCATAATGAGTATTAAGAATACATTTTAATAAATTCCATATTTTAAAAGTCAACTCTGTCTTAAATGGTGATGACTGAAGTTGGAGAATTCATGCTGATGAAATTTCAGCTGTGTCACAGGTGAATAATAATTACAGATTTCAAAGTACTAAATAAACACATCATGGTGAACCCGATTCTTGTACCGGTAGTACAGAGAATCATAACACACAGGAAGTACTTAAGGTCTAGCAGGCTACACCCGTAAAAGAGTCCATACCACCTGGAATTACCTTGAACTTGCCACAATCATCATAAGAACTCTTCCTCCAGTTCTAGGACTGAGAGTTTCCTGGGCTTGTTCTCCTGTCCTTCTCTCACCAAAGGCATTGTGTCATCCGCCTTCTGTCCCACTACGTCCTCATCCAGTAGGGATGTTCGCTGTTCCAAACTCCTGGGTTGATGGTGCGGAGTGTGCAATGGCGTGTGGTGCTGGTGCTGCGGGCTGGTGTAATGCTGAGCAGCGTGGGACGGGGTTTGGCCTCCGACGTGAGGGTGAGGTGACTGGTGATGCTGGGGTGTATGCGAGGGATTCGCGTGGGGAGGTAAGTAGTGGTGGGCTGGGCTTCTGGACAGCTCAGAGGCACCCTGGTGATGTGGTGAGTAGTAGTGAGCTGGACTGGGTGTGGCAGTGGGCCGTGGCATCTCAGCCCCTCCTGCTGCTTGGTAATGGTGGGCTGGACTAAGGGTCACAGAGCTCAGTGACACATCCGACGTGTAGGTACTGTGTTTTGGAGTAGCAGTTGCTGCTGCTGCTGGACTTGCCCCTGTGAGACAAAAACGCAGATGAAGGATGACACGGTAATGAAAAATAGACACTGCTTCAGACAAGAAATGCTTAAGTGTTTAAATGCTGTTCAAAGTTTTGGAACGTCATCAAGTAACCAAACAAAACTGAGAAACTTGAAATGTAAGCCCAACATCACAGTTCTGGTTACTGTGAACAAAAAAACTGTACGTTGAACTTTACATTTAAAGTGGCTTTGACTTCATCAGGTCTGATGAGTAGTGATGAAGTCAGAGCCTCTTCTGACGAAAGCTTGACATCTTTCATACTCCAATGGCGTACTTGTTAAACTTCATCTATATGTAATGGATTCCTATCACAAAAGCCTATTTAGATGATTTAGAAGTGATCCTTAAATTGTAACGGACACTTAGGGGCATCCATAATTTTCATCTTTTTCACAATTTTACAAAAAGTAGACTTTTCATGACCCTCTTCCCCCCTCCAAAGTGTACATCAGAGCGCAAAAATGATGATAGATGGAGAGCTCCATTGGCCAAATCCCCTATTGCCAAGGCACAGTGATATACATGTAAGTATTGTGGTTAACAGAAATCTAAATTTCAAATAAAACATTGTTTAAAACAACACCTGAAAGGTCAAGGCTTGAAAAGCAGTGAATACTGATACTAGCAGAGGATGGAACAGAACTTACGAATGTGGCCTAACGGAAGCGGCGCAGAGCAAGCTAGCAACACCCGCAAAATTTGAAGGTGACCGCCAACGCGCACATTGACGGATCATCATTTTTCATATTAAGAAAAAGTGTACATGAGGTATTATCCCCCCCCCCCGGACGGTTTGTACGCTCGTGAAAATGATGAACAATTTTGGACAGCCCCTTAGGTATGCTGAAACAAATGCATCAAGATTTGTGTACTTGTAGGTGGATAGTTGACATAAGAAGCTCTCGGTATGGCAAGTTAACAAACAAGCTCCCTTTGGAGAAATATGGAAGGGCTGCGTAGCACCGTGATCAGAATATAGACAAGAATATAACATCAAATCAGTGCTCTGAAATATGTGATTGCCCAGCTTTCGGTAACTGAGTACCCTCTTCAGGGCAAGAAGAACTGTCTATAAGCTCCCTTTAGAACTAGTTTGTCAACTTCCAATATCAAAGCAAGCGAGCACTGACTATACAAATTCACACAATATTACATTACTATCGTCCCTCACCTCTGGATTGCTATGGTTTCCTATTGTATCACGGTGCATGAGCAACACAAGCTGAACTAGAAGGGGGTCCAATCCTTTTTTGGCCATATGGGAAATCCCTATTTATTAGGCAAATGCAAGCAAAAGCCACAAAACTTCTGCATCATAGACACCCCACTTTCTACCCATTTACATGCACAGCAAACCCAATATTGAAAAGTGTCTCATAAAGGAAGTGGTCAAGGAGTCCATGTTTTCTCACCCACTACAACAATACTGGCTACATACATGTACACGTACCAAGCGGGGAGTCCTGGGTACCAGGCTGTGGTGTCAGGTAAGCTCTAGAGTAAGGTCTTGGTCTTGGAGAGATATCAAGAGTCCGTGGCCGCTCTGGGTGTGTGTCTGAAGGTAGCACTAAAATACAGAATTTCGGCAAACAGGTAATGTTATTAAGTACATGTACATGTACTACAACTGACTTTTTGTATTAGAAGACTCAGTGCAGTAAAGAATTGCCACAAGGAAGACAACTTTACTGAGGAATTACACTGTGAACTTGAAAGTACTGCACCGGTGATTTAAAAAACATGAGTCGTAAAATGTAACGAAAGCTTCGAAAATGTGGCAATGTTCCTCAAATAACCGCTGTCCCGCTGGGCCACCATGTTGGGAGAATGTAGTGGCCCGATGAATGTTCCGGTGGCCCTCGCCAGCAGACCACCGTTAATTTTGACTCCTGCATTGTAATGTTTCACATTTTCAGGACTCAGGACTCATGCGTGCAATTCAGACGCATTTCACTGAAATGCTCTTTATGTGTCCTTTGACCTGACCATAGCCTATGTTTGATGATGGAACTGTTGTTTCATCTCATGGAAGTCTGCATCAGTAATTCCATGTTACTGGTACACATTTCCAATTAACCTCAAGAGCGCTGAATCCTTTGACTGATCTGTTAGGATTTATTTATTTTATGTCCAAAAAGCTCAGGAATGTACTAGAACTAGAGTACTGGAATGTTACTGTGCTTTGGGGAACAGTTTAAATCAATTCTACACCTTAATCCACTCCAAGCAGGAACAAAAGAGGGCATGTCTTTTGAAATGAAATTAACAGACCTTTGGTACGAACTCACTGCATACATGTACGGTAGGTGCACAAGTTTATGTGCGTTTGACACAGAGCATGCTGAGAACGAGCAACAAATTCATTCCGGAACATATAGTCTTCGCGTGCACACTGAACACGAGCAAGAACCCAGTTGGAAAACTTTGTACAGGCCTATCTTTCTTTTGCCGGTGAAGGTGCACTTCAACTCAGGGCGGATAACAGAGTCAAAGACAGATTCTCTTGGGACAATTCAGAAATACTGCAATTAACTGATTAGATATCCTTGAGCTTCTAAGCTGAGTAGCAACAAACCTCTGCATTTCCCTTTTATACATGTACAATGAAGTCTTTATTGTATTCCAACAACCTAGTCCTGAATGATGTATTGCACTTTGGCTCCTCATTGAGTTTATTGATGCTTTTGCAATTTCTGCACTGGCCGTGAGTCTTTGTAAGAAATTTGTGACCTCTGAAATTCAGCAACGCAAAGATGAAAGACATATAAAGACAAAATTGTTTCAACACTTAATGAACAGATATGAAATTCTTTAAAATTGTTTTTGTTTACCCAGGCTTATTCTCCTCGGTGGAGCTTGAGGTGGGTTTGGTAATCTAGACACATCAGACTCAGGGCTACTCCAGGGATCAGTCCCATCATACTTGACGGTAGATGTGAAAGACGAATAGGAGGGTGATGAACTATCCGAGGGAGTCCTTTTGTGCGACAAGTAGCTAAGGTTGTTGTCTGCCGACGCCGTACGCCTGTGTGTCTTTGTGGCTGCTTGTACTGGCTCTACGGGGGCCATGGCCTTGGTCTCTTCGTTGTAGGCTGGATTCTGCTTGATGGTCAGGTTGGATGTGGAGTCCACAAAGCCCTGCCAGGACCCTTGTCTGAGGTAGTGCTTGTGATCGTCGTTGGTGGATGTCACACTGATGAGTCGCACGGTTGAAGCCTGTGACATGCTCGGGGAATCGTCCAGGTCGTGCTGGAATGACAGGCTGCCTTGACGGCTGTAGCTCTCAGAGGCTGAGGAGTTCTTGCGATGGCGGAAATCCAGCTCATCCTGTCTGAACTGGTTCAGAGTCCGTATATCGAATCCTACAGCCACCGAGGCCAGCATGGCTGTCATGGTGTACAGGCTGGCAGTGGTGCGCTTCCTTTCTCGTTTAAGGGAGTTACGGGGTGACGTCCGAGAGTCATCTGTTGACTCACCATCATCTGTGCTAGGGCCCACACTTGGCCAGTGAGCTTTGGGCAGGCCAAGATCTGTTGGCCATTCTGCTTCTGTAAAGGAACAATTTCATCATGTATGAACACGCTAAAGTTTCTTAGTCCTAGAAGAGCTTTTTTCGCCAGACCGACACACGGCCAGAGGACGGAGTCCCCCAAGAACTCAATTTTTTTTTTTCATAACATGGCATGCATGTAAAGACACTCATTGTCAGTACAAATGTGAGGTTTCAAACTGATCCCATGTTTTGTTGTAACAGTCACACAAGTTCAAGGCCACACCCCAATCAGCCCGTGTGCATTGCGCATTATTGGACGAATATACATTTCTGGCCAACCTGCATGTATCTCAATAAGATGGACACTGCATGAGAAAAGTATGTCCAATTTTCATACAATTGGTGTCAAATGACTGCATGGTATTAATGAAAAAACCCTGAAGGCTCATGGTACTTTCGGCTGAAATTAAAACTGCACCCTGGATAAGTTCATTGCAAAATAATTATCTGTCAGCAAATGTTTAACCACTTCGTGCCGGGGCATTTTTCAACGTTGATGATGCTGGGCCGGCATGACTATCATTTTTCCGTTTTCAAAATCCTTCAAAAATTCATCATTCCATTTAACGGTCGTTTATAGCCGCACAAAGTAATCTTTAGGCACTACTCTAAGTTGATAGGTGACCTTCATTGACGCCCGAGTATTTCAGCCAGGCCTGCAGCCTTGTAAACAGAGCCCAGATTGTGCGGTGTCTTTTGTTCACGAACTTGGCTCAGTGCACTGCTGACCTCTTTTCAATAGGGGCCAGATTAGCGTGCAGCGGTGCTGTGTGACTCATCGCTGCGGTGGTGGAGCGCTTTTGTCCCCAGTGGTAATCCGCTTGCTCTCAATGCCCCAAATCCTGGCATACGGTTTCAAAACAACGCTGGATTATCACCACTTTTGAGAGTGAAAAATGCCGGTAATGCCCAACAGCCTGGTCTTTTGTTCGGAGTACAGTCTTTTGTTACTGGGCCCTGTCTCCTTTGTCCGAGTTCGGAGACCCAGGCCACGCATATAAACCATACGGCTCCGATTTCGGAGTCCCCAGCAGGTGGTGGTTAAACCTTTACAAATGAAACTTTGATAGCCCTTCTTCATGAAAACCTACCATCGTGGGAGGCATTACCGATGGTGTTGTACCATTGCGGATAGCCAAGGCTTGGTGTGCTGGTATTGGTAAATTTCTTGCCCGTGGCTTCTGACATGGAGTACGCCTTAAAGGGCCGATCCTTCATTTTCTGCTGAACAGAGCTGGGGCCCCAAGTCTTTCCCTTGATCCCCTTGGGCACTGAAACAAATACAATGAGATAATTTCACGAGATTAGTCTCAGTATCATTTTAAACTTACATGTGTGCAGAAAGGTTTCTGAGTAGCCAAATTCCCCCTACAAACATTATGTACTTTGTCTGCACAGTGTAAATGGAAAAAAAGTGCAAGGATTAAAACAAAAGAAAAAGTAAGGAGAAAATCTTACAAAACTAAAGCAAAGTTTGGTTTTTCTTGGACAGTCTTTGGTTTTTAACCTCACTAATAGTGTGACTAGAAATTTGGTACCCGTAATCTTCTTGGACAATACAACTAATAATTAACTACAGTCTGAATACTGGATACTGAACAAGAACAGCAACAGAATAACAATATGAATTATTAAGGAATGAATAACAAGTGCGTCATTTAAATTGTTGCACAGATGATGCATTCCAGATGCTAAGAGTTCCATATATGGGGCCTTGTGGTCTCCCCCATAAGCACTACCATTTGCAGAGTGACCTTTATACTTCAGTATCAAGAGGTATTGAACAACAGTGGCAAGGATCTGAAGTCCTCCATATCCTCCAAAACCTGGTACAGTGTAAGTGTAGATTTTGAAGGATTAGGACTAGGGAGCAACAGGTAGAAGAAAAACTGGTACAAAAGAAGGTCTAACAAGTCACTGTTCAGAAGGAAGCATTAAACATCACAAAACTTGACTTACGTGCAATGACTCTTAACCTGGGCAGTGGGCTTTTAGGTGGGCTATCTTCTGGACTCAGTGGTGACCGAGGGTCCCTTCTGTCATACGATGGGTCAGTCCTCACTGTCAGCTTATGCTGGAAATCTGTGAAAAAATATCACTTTCAATATTTAAACAATCCCCTGCAATTGGTACAACAAAACAACACAGGGTGAGATTTAAGATAACGTGAAACAAAGTGAGGTGGACTTGACCTATGGACACTATTTCCAGCAAAAACTTGATAGAAGTAAGCAAAGTACATGTACTAAGAGAAAACAAAATCTCTGGTAAGAAAGTGCAAACCAGTTTCATCTGCAATACTTTGGAACTTGCAAGTACAGTACCTCTCAGAAATATAGGACCTTTTCGCGATTGATTTTCTACGAATTCTTCGCAAATTGGGTGCAATTTCAAAAATAACACTTGTCAGGGGAGTCCTTTCTTTCACGAAGGTAAAGGCCGATTCGTGAAGACTCGGCCACCGCAGTAAGGGAGAAAGTGCAAAGTACTGTTTGTGAAACTCCAAGCCCCTCTTCGCAAACGATGCGCAAACATAAGCTGAAATTTGCAAACGATGCCTAACGTTGAAACACACATTATGCCTAGACCTTCAGACCTTGAAAGAATTCACCAACGGAAACACCTTCACAAGTCGCGAACATGATAATGCCCAGAATTGGAAAATTTGCCAAGAACTGGAAGATTGGGTATAATAAGTAAAAAATGCGAAAAAAAATGACATGCTGTTCTTCGGTAGTCGGCGAACTTTTCGGTCATGAAACTCATGTTTTAACGACTCTCATGGGATTATCAAAACCACTTGAATAATGAAAAAAACCTGTCCACCTTCCCGTCCCTCCAATAAAACTGGTGTGAAAGATTTCTCAACCTCTTCGCAATGATATTTTAAGCTTTCACACAAAATTTGGATGCATTTTCAATCGAAAATGAACATGTCATATTGATGAATTTGCTCCCGGAATGAAGTCTTAAACCATGTGCTTGGCAGTGTCTGCACTAACATGATGCCCACTTCAATTGGTCGTTAAAGTCTCCGTAAGCCGCGTAACAAATTTTCCAATTGGATGAAATTTTCTTGTGATTCCTGAGAAAGGACTACAAGTGCTATTTTTGAAATTGCACCCAATCTGGGAAGAGTTCATCACAGTAAATTGATCGCGAAAAGGTCCTATATGTATATTTCTGAGCAGTAGTGTACAGGTAAATTGTGACCTGCTCTGCAAAAAAGGGGTAATAAGTCGTGCAATTCAAAAATACCATATGTTATGGCCTGTTCTATTTGTAGAGGGCAAAATGTGATTTTTGTGTTTTTTCCTCTAATAGCTTGTATAACATCTATGTTTTCAGAATTTGTGACTACAAACATGGATACTGAAGAGTAAAGATGAAAAATTGATCATTCAGTGGGAAATCCTACATAGCCTTGTGTTTCCAAGTGCTACACTTTCTGAGCTTTTTCTCAAAAAGTGCTTTTATTGAATCCGAAATTGTGGATATACAAATGTCTAAATATCTCTGGAACGCAGTGCACTACAGGGGTCATTCATAAATCAAATTGTTGCTTTTGATGTACTCAATCCAGCCATACCAAAAACTGATAACCTGAATCTGGTGAATTATCACCCATTTTTCTAGAGCCGGTCACAATCAATATTTTGATAAAAGTAAACATGAATAACAGAATGTCTACCATTGTCAATTTTATAATTGGAGTCAAAATAAACAATGTTAATTCACAATGATTTTCACTAAGGCCTGACAACCCTTGAAGTACTGACACTGGAAAGCAGCATATATCTCTGTCCCCCCCCCATTATGAAACTGTGGAAGTTTACCTCACATGAATATATCATCCCGATATAACCCCTTCAGATAACAGTATGGTCCAAATAGATCATGGGTGCTCCTTTGGAGCTCCCCGGTTTTCTCAAACAAAATTTCCAATTTCGAGACATTTAGCTTTCTGTTTTTCCAATCACAGTAACTCTTATCCCAAAATGCAAGGGTAGTTGCCACATTTGTTATTTATAAAGTGTTTATGATGGGCACTGACGGTGTGTGCAAGATGGATGTGGATGCCATCTTTAAACCACTGTTTGCCTGTGGGGGGAGGAGGGATAAATTCTCCTCGATTAGAGATTTAAATATTTGCACTCACTGACTGTACCATGCTGCTACACAAATTCTGGACCCTCTCCACGTTTATCACAAATTGGGATGTTGAGGGTCTTTCCAGGTTGTCAGTTGAATTACAGCACAACCAACAACCTGTTCTGTCCTGATAACTTTTGTACAGAGAATTGCCATGAGATTACATGTATGTCAATAATTCAGTTGATGCCTGGACCATGGACTGTGTTCCACAAAATGTGGCAAGTCGTGTGATTTCACTGCATCTATCATTGATAGCTGTTGCCTACAACGTACACAGTGTATGCACAGTATACAAACATGCATCACAGCAGCCTGCTGACCTCACCTCACCTCAGATTTCCTTAGGCTTAGAATGTACTGTGTCAACATAAGGCCATTCCGTGATCATGCTAATTATGCAAATGGGTCTTGGATCTGCAGCTAGTGCCAGTGTTTACGTTTAGGGCTGAGGAACAGAGAAATTACATAAACCATCCACCTCTTACTAACATACATGTACATGTATGTCACTGAAAATACCAATTGACAGGCTGCAATCAATCAAGTAATGTCTAATCACTTAATATTTCCCGGAGTATAAACATACATGTACTGTACACATGTACATTTTAGACAGCTACTACATGTAATGCATGTGCGTACATGTACATGCTGACTGCAGAAACTATTATTATCATCAAAAAGTTATCCAACAAGTTACATGTAACTGCATACTGTGCAAACTGTACAAGTACATGTACATGTATACAACTCACGTGTACATACTGGTACATGTACATTTTATACACCTTAATAAACATGTACACACACATTTGTCTATGTACATGTACATGCACCTGTGCAATACATGTAAATATGAAGATGCCTTGTACAATACTTTAGAAGTGATCAGTGCACTCTTATAATATCAGTTATTTTCAGCTCTCTGGATTCCATAGACATGATAGACAAATCTGCACGGCATTGAAAGCTGTGATAATGAGCAGCACTTTGCAAAAATGAGTATAATAGACTACCCTGCAACCAATGTGAATGCACTTCAATTCCAGACAGTCAGTAGGTTGTTCACACTTGAAGAACAAATTAAATGTGAAATGGCTGACACATCTTTGTGTCCCTGATGCAAATGAACTACATGAACTTCGATATCGTACAGTGACAATAGGAAATTACAGATACACAACGTGCAGTACATAGAACAGTACGAGTGAATGCTGTGCTATGAACAGCTACTGTACAATGGATTTACAAATTTTTGGTTTGTTACAGGCTGTGTTGGGCTCATCTGGGCTCAAGTACATTGACAAAATACCCCAGGCATGCTTATGGCTGGGAATGTTTTGGCTTCATGCTCACACAAAAATGCACCCGAACAATTAAAAAAGAAATAACATGTACATGTATTGTACCAGTACCGGTATGTGTGGGTCATTCTCCTGGGCTTTAAGCATGCCATGCATGGAAGCAGATTTGTATGACTTGATTTAAAAAACTTTAAATTGAAGTGAAACCCAAACATCAGTCACCATTGCTATGCACTATTTAAACACATTATTTCTATCTCTCGAAATGGATAATCAGAACTGGGACGCCATCAAAGATAATAACGTTTCTAGATCTCACAAGTTCATATGGAATGAATACAAACTAAAAGGAATGAACCACAATAAAAATGACAATAACAATTTATGAAATGACCACAGAACAGCATAAAAAAATGTATGTGTTTGCCATCATACATGTATGCATGCACACGTTGGGTGGGTACTGGGCAGTCTACCCATGTACATGAACAATATAATCACTCCTAAACCCCAACAGTACATGTACTTTATACGCGTGTATGAATGTACATGTATACAATGTACATGTAATCACTCCTTAAAAAATGTGAAATTCCATCATTTTCAGAGGTGACAGGGAGTGAAAACAAACAACCCAAATTTATGGCATGACCCATCCACAATATCTAAGATTTACAGCATATGCAACATTAGAATGTAGCTGTGAACTTGTCAAATTTTGAACTAGTAAAGTATTGGTTTGGCATATTTCTGTCAAGAATTAAAACAGGGAACATACAGCACCCTTGAGAGGACAAACAACTATCATTTATACAATGTACATGTAATCACTCCTTAAAAAATGTGAAATTCCATCATTTTCAGAGGTGACAGGGAGTGAAAACAAACAACCCAAATTTATGGCATGACCCATCCACAATATCTAAGATTTACAGCATATGCAACATTAGAATGTAGCTGTGAACTTGTCAAATTTAGTAAAGTATTGGTTTGGCATATTTCTGTCAAGAATTAAAACAGGGAACATACAGCACCCTTGAGAGGACAAACAACTATCGATTTCATTGAACACACAAGCATACATTCTCACAAATTATCCAAACACCAATAACTCTGAACCACAAACAATGATTCAACTGTCTTTTCCTCCCCTCATTTCATCCAAACCTGATCATGATTGAGTAGTACTACAGCCTTATGTATGGATCAAAGTGAAATTGACAAAAGCAACTTCCAATACAGTTTCATTTTTTGCTTAAACTGTACTTTTGTGCACACATGTACCGTATCATGTGGGATGTGACACACATGTTCTGCATAGCATGTATGTTCACTTATCATGGAGGTGTTAAACAGGACAAATTTGTCAATGTGATTCTTGATGCAGAGTGTAATTCAGGGCACAACGACGATTGATTTTCCGTATGTGAAATGCTCTCACTTTAATGCATACATCTAGGAGTACATGCATACATGTTAGGCACCTTTGGAACATTGCTCTCAGGGGTTACTCATTCTGGGGCACCGTTCCACACAAATAGATCGAGTTCACAGAAACTGCTACCTGCTGTTAATCTTTTGTTCAGCCACCTTTGAGCTTACCCTGTTAAAAGCACACAGCTTGAACCAAATGTCAATGAACATCATACACTGCTCTCTTTTTTTCCCCTTCAACTACATCTAGCATAATTGACTGGATTTTCACTTAAAATCTACAGGCCAACCATGTCAACAGCAAAGAATGCCAAGTCGCGATTAGGGTTAAATCTACAATTGATTACTTTCCAAGTACATGTACATCTGTAAAATTCTAATTGTTACTCAAGGTGCCTTCCTCCCCCCCCAAAAAAAAATCCTTAAATTACAAAACTGCTCTGCCTGGACTTGCTTTTGTGCCACAAGAGATTGCCACTCCCTTTTATTAAATCAACGAAACACACAGGAAAAACACAGCCAGAGTTTGAGGTACTGTACATGTGCATAGCTGATATCTGCCCATGAGAAGCTACATGTATCGGTACAAGCATGCACAAGTTATGATAGTGTGGCTGCATCACAACATCGTTCAATTCACACCAGCATACATACATGTAGCTGAATGGGCTCAGGAATCTACAATGTATAATGAGCAACACCATGAGAGGAAAAGAAATGGGAAATCCAAGCTGCTGCCATTGATTACCAATGTCTGGATTCCCTCCCTCTATTCCCACCTTGGGGAAAGAAGATACAGCCTGTTACAGTTGAGCAAGCCAGCAACATATTCTCTACCCTCCGGTTACTGATTGACTAATTCCTAGAAAGTGCTTGAATTGCCATCAGGTTACCATGAAATCTAGAGATTTCTTCCTATAAAAAACATATTTATTTTAAAATATGGAGCAGAGTTCAACTCTGTGTATTCACAGAGTGAATGAATGAATAAATATATTTTTCCAGTGGTCTTTTAATGGTAAACCTCTTTGAAATTCTTTGTTGCGCATTTCTAATTGTACAAGTATGTACATATACTTTGATTACAAAACAAAGGGGAGGCTTATTTTCTTATGCTTTTAGAAGCCATTTTAGGTTTGGTTTTGCAATATCAATTTTTTTTTTGGCTTGTGAGGGCTGAAACTGTATACGAGATAATGAAACAATAAGGCAAAACAGGATTTAACCACTTGATGCCAGATGACGTGTAAACACACATAACTTTTCCTTAGTTGTTCATGGAGGACGTGTACACTCATTTAAAAGTCATTTTTGAGTTCTGCATTTGACGTATTAACGTGTCGTGCTTGGTTGGGTCAAAGCGCAACTGCAAGTTTGAAAAATTTGCAGGTAAGAAAACCCATCCCCAAGCAGCTTCTTCGGGTAAGAACATCCCACATGCATGTTAACTGGCTATAAGACAACTTGGAAAAATTTCGGGACTAGGTTTATGCACTTGTAGCTGCAATCCTTCAACAGCTAATGTTCGTGTGTTAACTAACACAATGCAGGTTAAGGATGAATTCAAATGCAAAAATTGGTTCCCTGCACAAAATAGGAAGTCTCTATTGTGGATCTGAAGTGGGCTTAGGGTACACACACATCCCGGACAGACTGACAGTTTTAAAGGACAACCAAATCAATCTCTTTACCAGAGGGTCCACTGATGCGCTTGTTGCTCCTGCGGACTTTGCCCCGTCTGAACTTATTCCTCCTCTTCTTGGGCATGGGCTTGTCGTCCTGCTGCTGCTGGAGGATCATGATATTGAGCTCCCGGCCCAGCAAGTCAATCTCACGCTCTGCCAGCTCCTGTTCCCGCTGGCGCAGGACCCTGGCATGACACTGCTGCTCTATGGTTTGCCGCATCAGCTCCTCCTCCCTTGTCCTTAACTCCTGTCAGTGTGCAAATATGACCAGGTGGGAGCATGGTAAACAGTGTACATGTACAAATTGTACATGCACTTCTTTCACTTCCTAACACTAGGAAAAGTCTACAAGCCAGAGAAGATTCCTCTACCATGGTGACATCACACTCTCGCAAGTATAATTAAATTTGAGGCACAGCTGAAACTTGGCAAGTGGAAACTCACTACTGCTGGAAGAGGCAATATGCGGATGTATACAACCTCCACATGAGCAAGGTATCACTACAGTAATCATGATAATGGCCTCTCACTCTGGTCACTGGATGACATGTACATGCACTTTATTACAATTAATTAATCCTGTGCAATGTATACACTTGTACATATACTGGTATGTTATTTTCAGAGGAATTCCTTTCATTTCTGAAGACTTTTACTTCCTGTTTGTATGTGTTTTCTTTAAGACATGGCCATGAAAGTGAGTAGGGTGTAAGAGCAAAACACAAGATTTCAAAACAAGAATAACAGAAGGACCGAAAAGGGAAGCAACTAGAAATACATGTAGGACAGAAAGAGCAAACAGTGCCACATACATGTACCCAATACCAGACATTTTTATTCCACTTAAGCAGTGCAGATGCATGCATTCTCATTTAAATACATCCGTCAAGATTATCCAAAGCAATCCCAAAAGATGTTAAAAAGGTTTAGCTTTGATTTTTTTTGTAATTTCCAAACCCCCAAACTTGTGGACTGATACCTTCAAGTAGCTGAAGATGGACAATAATTGATAATTTATACCTTTTCTTTAAGTCTTATCTCATCAAACATTTCTTGGATCTCCTGCTTCCAGTCCTGTTGCATAGAGCGGAATGACTCGTGTGGTGTGTCGATGAACGGTGAGTCTGCGATTTCCCTGAGGTGATTGAGGATCTCTGAAAAGCTTGGTCTTTGGTGGGGCTCTGGGTTCCAGCATTCTGGGAACCAAATAAAAAGAGTTGACTTTAGATACAGAATTTTCATATACATGTGATGGGTTCTGCTCTTTTGACATCACAGTCATATTTTTCCAACAAGTGGCTGCTAAATCTATGGTTGGCTGTCGGTACAGAAGTAAAAAAGTAATTCACAGTGTAACTTAAAATCCCACACAGCTATTAGAACACCAGATAATAATACACGCACTACTGAGTAAAAAAAAAAATCTTATTTAAATCATTCACACAAACCCCCATTTTAAATGAACTGGAGGTACCGGTAAACTAAAAAACCAACCAAAAGGTGATATCTCTGCAAACCGTTGGACACCCAAATAAGTTGTAGGCAAAATGGGAGTGGTCTATTACAAACACAACTACTTGTAACTTCTCAAGTTACAATTAGTTTAGACACTAATTACCAGTACACTGCTTTTAAAAAATACCCTAATTCAAACATTATTTCTTCCAATTTCAGTCAGTACATGTAGTTTGTATCAGTAAAGAGTGTTAGTGCTTGTCTTTGTATTCATGAAAATTTGGGATTTATTCAAATCAATTTCACATAAATAACATTCCTGAATCCTCCAAATTCAACGTAATTTTTACAAAAGGGGTTAGGGCCTAATAAATATATGGTGGATGTAATTTAACTTATTCCATTCTTTTTTATTTTCACAATCCCTCTGTTAGCAGCATTTGGTACTCAAACATGTCTGACAACTTGATCAAGAGGTTCACATCAAACAGTTCATTTGGCATGAAGTCCTTGAATTTTAATGGACAAACAAATGACAGGGGAAGAGTTACGCAGGTGCAGATGCTTTGGCCTGTCAGGGGAAGAGGGCAAGAGATGAAGTAGGGTGTAAACAATAAAAGTGCGCACTGGCACTTCTCCCTCAGTCCCAGCTGAGGCTTCAACACTGGTACCCTGAGCCTGTGTTCAATAGCAATGCACAATGACACAGTAAAAGGTAGTTTGAGATCATCACTCCCTGCTTGAGTGAGTGAAGCAAAGTTGTACATGTACATATGTATTCCTCAATATAGTTTTACCTCCAAGATCTCGCATTGCTTTTACATATAGCTGTACCGGGGGTACTGAATTCAGACTACAGAGGGCAATATTTTCTTGGGCTTGTTTGTGACTTTGAATAAAGGTCTTGGATATTTCATTCAGCAGTGCTTATGTTTTTCACGATTCTCTCCCCCCACCTCATTTCTGTGAGAAGCCCATCAATGGCTTCATCATGACGTCATTCAATGGAGAATTGAAAACAAAAATGGCCGTAAAACACTGTATTTACCGGTAGGTGGTTGTAACATGCCTTTCAGATATACTAATCATTTGACTACTCATATTCAATACTCATATTACTTGATTAGCATTCATTCTACTGATATCAATTTCCAGTCGGGGAGAAATGAGCCAAAATTTGTATTGCCAAAAGCGAGTGGAAACATGAAATGTCATGATACTGAGACTTGTTGGCTCATGTTTCAGTTTGAAAATGTCGTGCTAACATGTGGTATGTTGCAGGTCGTTTGCATAATTTCCACCACTCATCACTTACGGGATACGAATAATGCATATGTACTGTATTGTACCCACTATTACCATAGTCTGTTGCCCCCCTAGGGAATGCAATATCCAAGACCTTCCTGCCACAGCAGTTTGTGGATAACAGGGGTTTATTTGAAGATACAATGTACATGTACATGTACCGCATGTACTGTAGCAACCACTAACGGTGATGGTTCAGGATCATGGAATAAGCTTCAGGAAAGTCTTGGAACCAAGACTATCCTCACCCTCCTGTGTTCAATATCCCAGGTCATAATTTTACAGTGCATGTACAGTAGTGTACACATTTAACAATTTCATGAACAACCAACATGTACATGTACCTGTACCATGTGCGGCAAAGCCATTCAATGCAGCACAAATCAAATCAATCGATGAACAAGTTCTTCTGGGAATATGCACATACATGTATGTACACACATTCCCTTTACCAAACTGACATAAACACACCACTGAACAGAACTATTTTTCACCATTAAAAATCCAATAAAGGCCTCCCAAATGCATTTAATTGTGCAGAGTTTTGAAGGGTCAAACAGAGAATGCAGAGTGCAGCGGACCAAGGCAGAGGGGTTGTTGTTTGCCCTTGGTTTACCAAACAAAGCGGAGAGGAGGTTTGAAGGACACAACATCTATTGTAGTGCATACAGGATTACACAGTGTCCTTCCTCCATGCTCATACTACATGTATTTATGTACATGTAAGTTATAAAAAGTGTGGGGCATTAACGAGGGCAAAATATTAAAGTGCTTTGAAGGGTGTACATGTACACAAAGTTAAATTTTGGACACCCATGAACACTACCGGTAACTTGTAAAGCAAATGTAAATTTCAAAATTAGCAAACTACAATATATGGTACATGGCATATACTTCATTAAATGGACCAAAGCGCAACTCCACATGTCATTTTTCAAAACTTCTATAAGACTGACTTTGGTCATTTAACCCTAACACTCCTCAGTCCTCCAACAGGTGAAGGATTGAGGAAGGTTAGGATTAAAACACAAATTAGTATCTTCAGATTTATAAAAATAATTATTTGGGGATAATGAGGCATACTGTGAGGACATTTGGTTGGCTACCAGTGTAAATTGAATGAAGTTGAACTCATTTAAAATTTTACGTCTAAGTCTTTGCACCAGATGACTTGATTTCAAAACTTCTCTCAACAATAGGAAGATTTTGGTATATTTTTCACTGATGTATGTTAAAGTACCTATGAAATGACTTTAAAGACATATGAGCCATGAACAAAATTGACAGAAAAATGATCAGGAAGCTTCGCCTCTCTTCATTCTCTTACCATCTAGCGGTATAATCACTCTCACTATACAGCATACTAGTATCTGCCAGGCCTAATACTTTTCAACCACAGAAAATAATCTTTAAGTGTGGCTGCATCAAAAATGTATAACAAGTACAATACCTTCTTTGCGAATGTCACATTTGATGGAATTTTGATGACGTTTAAGACTTTTAATGGAAAATGTATCACATTCGACAATGCCGAAACGGCTGTCACATGTACACGTAGTGGTTCAAAATTCCATGCTCGATGTTTATTTTGCTGCTAATTTTGGAGATATCCCCTCTCAAAATTAAATCAAAATTAAGAATTCTGAGCATTGCATTTTCATCATGAATCATAGTTTATACCTAACACTTCATTTTTTTTTAACATTATGCAGTTTGACAGATTTTCTTTTGAGAAACCGTGGTACAAAGAGAAAAATCCCAGCACGTCGCGATGCCGTGGCGTGGTTCATGAATATCGAATGAAAAGGAAGGTGCAGTATCTGGACAAATGTCAAACAGCCGACGATGCAGCTAAATGTTTCTGCAATACTTCCATGAGATATTGACAGACACCACAAAATCACCATGATTGGTATTTTGGACCACAGTTTTCGGAACACATACTTGACGAAAATGTAATCGTTCCAGTCGTAACAGGATGATGGTTTGGGGTGCTTGTTTGCACTTTTTTTAAAAGTTTGTGTTGTAAATTGTTTTTTATTTGACCTGCTGATTTTTTTGCAGTTGATATTTTGATGGAATCAAATGACGTTCATGACTGCTGAATGTGGGACCAAATTATTTGTGAGAAATTTTTTAATTTCGTGATTATAGTTTTAATGTGAGTAAATATTATCACCTTACACAACATACGAATCTGTGCAAAATAACTACAGGAATTATTACTTCGTGATAACTTTTAGTTGGCTAGGATTTCAACAGGTTGTTCACGTTTGTCAAAAAATGCTGACATTTAAGACTTTAATTAATCAACTCCGATTAAGTTGAAAGATGCACAAGGTCATCAGTGTTACAGATATCATCCACGACTCCCTTCTTTCATCAGACATTGGGAATTAATTCACTGCTATTCACTTCAGGAAAAATGAACCCCTAAAGTTGAACAGTACAGTAATGGTCCATATTTCAGGGAACCTGCCACATGTACACTGAACAAGCCCTCGCCGTGTTACAGGGAAGTTTTCTATTGTTAAGCAAATTAGGACTGACTTTCTTCTGTCCCAACAATTTGTTGGTATCCACAAAATCAGTGTAATGACAAGTGTACATGTATGTCCCCAAAGCTATGGAACAAGTGCACGTAAGGCGTTCACTGCATTAAGAGGGCAATTTCTTTTGTTGTGCACAATGTTTTGGTTCTCACAAAAAACCAGTGCAATGATGAGTGTTTGTTTTAAGATGTTAATAGTGATCATCACGTTGGATAATTCATTTCGTTTGATTTGGACTTTGCCAATTTTTCAGAAATTTCATTTTTTCAAATATTTTTGGTTAAATGTAGCCATTAACTGACTGCTGAAAGACCTCTGAGCTTTCATGAACCGCATTTGCCCTTTCTCCTGATTTTACACTGAATCTTGCCACACCCACGTTCATTGTACTGTAATGTGTGACAGATTAAATGGTACGAGCATTCCATAGGATTTGCATTATATCGTATACATGTACGTTTACCTTTCACAGGAAGACAACCACAAGACAAGCTAATGAACTGAAATTTAAAATCTGAATTTGGTATTTGGCTAGGGTGCAATTGGCAATATGTCCAATTAAATACTTAATGTGAAACTGCCCGTTTACATACCTCCCCTTCCCCTGAGGATCCATGGTCTCTCACCGGTAGAATACTTTTGTCCTTTTTAATTAAAAATACTTCCTGCTGCTGACATTTACATGTAGCTGACCTAGGAAAGCAGACTGGAAAATTGAACATTACCATCTAGTATTCTGACAAAGGGCTCTGGACACGTGGAAGGTATGGGTAGTGTGAGTTTCTGCACTGCGACGCCATAGGCAACAGCCAGGCCATCAATGCCTTTGTAGGGTACCTCTCCAGTGAGCAGTTCCCAGAGTAATACTCCATAGCTGCAGGATCAATGCAATTCATTACATTAGCCAGCCAGATTTACAAAGACTAAATACAGGCATGCAACTTGGACTTTGACAAAATTGAGGAAATTCCAATCTTAACCAGACTTTGTAGAGTGTTTTTCAATTCTCAATGACATGGGAGTGAAGCAAAAAAACAAGGAAATCAGCTGATCTGAGGAAAAATTGCATGCTTGTAAATACAATACAGAGTGCACTAAATCTTGTCAAAGAGCACTGATTCCCAGTTTTGAAGTCTGAATAAGTTAACACATTGCTACTTAAAAACAATTGTATGGGCTTTCATAAATGCTTTTAAAGCCTGTGCATGCTTTAAGATTTTCATAATTAATAATCAGCAGATACAAGGCAAAAAGAACAAGACACATTTCAGGGTAAGACAATTTGTTCAGTGATGACAAGCCAAATGGCTGGAACCAAATCAAGACAAATCAACTCTTTTCTCAAGTCCACTCATACATGTACGTACCTCCACACATCACTCCCCTTTGAGAACAGTGAGGACTTGATGACTTCTGGGGCCATCCAGGCATAGGTACCAGCAGCACTCATCCTGGTTGTACGATACATTTCCCTTGCCAGGCCGAAATCAGTAATCTTCAGAGTCTTTCCATAAAAATCATTGTCGACAATCTTCTCATTGATGAGGACTGTCAGCAAGAAAGGAAACATTTCAGAAACTGGTCAAAACCACTGAAGTCATACATGTGCCATCATTGCTAAGATCAATGTTCATTAAGGTACTTGTAGGATAACATGCCTGAATAACTACAGAACTTCCTTACCATTGAGTATGTGTAAATTTGTCGCTATAAAAAACTGACTGTTAGCCTTGATCTCATAAACTTACATGTACTTCTCAATGTACCAGTACTGATGGCTCTGTGTGCTGAACAACAAAATCTAAGGGATACAATGTACTGGTACATTTTTGTGACCTTCAAAGGACTTCGACAAGTGTCGTATATAATTTTCGCTTTACAAATAAAACTTCAAACATTTTGAAAAAAGTTATAAAATCTTCAGCCTGTACATATACACATGTACATGTATAAACATGATGAAAAATGGTACACATACATGTACAATGTACATACACGTATGTGTATATTTACTTAACATACATGTACATGTATAAGCAGCAGTTGCGTTTACAGTTCTGTACATATGAATGTACTTATACCGGTATGTACACTTGTACAATGTATGTTTTCATTCACTTCAGGGACAGTTTCAATGTATTTACATACATAGACATGTACGTTAATTTTGCCATTTGATGTACATGCACACTGTAAAATGCCAGCGTCACATGTATACGTACACAAATAACACAACAACAGAACTTCTGTAAAACGATTATGTCCTTTCCCTGTTTTTGTACCAGTGAACGATGAGATTTAGATGTGCAACATGTATGCAGTGCCTTACTCTTACATTATGACTGGAAAATAAATAGGCCTGCATGTAATGCTTCAGATGAGTCATGCCTTATATTTAGAATGGAAGAGGTTCACCCTAGTTTCAATCACAAGCACACTACACCTGTAAATTTAAATCACACAAGCATGCACGTTACTTGCCATGTACATGTAGTTGTGAGACAACACATACATGTACAGTGTACATGTACCTATGAAGCATGGAGGTCGATGGCCAAGGCACACATACTTTTTTTTATTACACACACGTACAGTCATATACATTTAGGGCTATACAAACGACACATGCATCATCTCAGTGTACAAATGATGAACACTGTATGTACATGAATGTACATGTATGTATGTGAGTGATTTCCACTGTATCGCATCGCATTTTGCAATGGGTTTGGGCAATTCTGCAATCCATTTTCAAAATTACATTGCAGTTGCCTGATGCAAATTGCGATACAATTTTTCATGGAGATTTCCAATCAAAGAATAGAAAAAACCTGTGGAGATCTTTGACAAACAATTATCTGAACAATTATTGGTAAAATACATGCAAGTCAAAATAGGACAAAAATCCTCTGACACCATAGCTATATGACCATGACAGTGACCACACGCATACATGTAGGCCTGTGCAACTTGAAAAGTTCTCACTGTGGAGAAATCACGCGCAGCATGCATGACATTGGTTCCCGCCACTGCTCGGTGCCTCACATACAGCATAAATCTATGTACATGTACATGTAGCATGAGCAAGGTCTATGTCTTCACCCCATTGAAAATACACAGAGACGCCCTAATAATACAGCCATACATGTACATGTAGCTCTGGAAGCCTGCTGCAGATAAGCATAGGTTTCCTGACCAGGGCTGATGGCATGCACATGGTTACTGGTAAAACGTATCAATGCTTGCAGTGTATAGTGATTTGCACAAATTTTTGAACTCAAAATAAAGTCAAATTCAAACAACTAATGTCCCTAGACTAAGATGTACATGTACATGTACAATGAAGTTCATCGAATTTGGTCCTCCTCTGGCTGTATGTATTTTTTTATTCGTAGGCCGCATAAACAAAAAAAGTTGATTGTCCCCACCCCGACCATTCCTCCATGGCCCGCCCAATCAAAATGCCCTGACCCCCAGTTTTTACTTTTTAATCATCCATGTGTATTGTTCTTCATAAAATGGACCAAAATGCAACTCTGCATGTCATTTTCAAAACTTCTTAAAGAGTGACTTTGATTATGTAAAATACCAATTAGTACCTTCAGATTTATAAAAATGATTATTTGGGGATAATTAGACATACATGTACATTTTGTGGACATTTGGTTGGCTACCAGTGCAAATCATTTGGAGTTGAATTTATTTAAAGTTTTACATCAAAGTGTTTGCATCAGAGGAATGGATTTCAAAACTTCTCTCAACAGGGAGAATTCAGTATATTTTTCAACTGATGTGTTTTAAAGCACATAAGAAATAACTTTATGAAATATAAACCATGAAAAAAAAGCGGAAAAAATTGATGGAAAATGAGAAAAGTTTGGCTCTCTTCATTCTATTACCGTTTATAATCACTCTCACTATACCAGCATATCTGCCAGGTCTGATACCTTTCAATCACCGAAAATAATCTTTGAGTTTGGCTACATCAAAATTGTATAATGAGTACAGTACAATATGTCCATTGCAAACGTCATATTTGACAGAATTTTGATGACTTTCAAGAATTTTGGCAAAAAATGCATGACATTCAAGAATGCAGAAAACAATGTCACATAAAGCGCTTGAAAATTCCACGTACGATATTCATTTTGCCGCTTATTTTGGATATATTCCCGATGAAAATTAAATTGAAATTAATAACTTTGCACATTAGATTTTCATCGGACGTCATTTTTTTAAAATGTCATTCAGTATGACAGGTTTTCTTTAGAGAAACCTTGGTACGAAGAGAAAAATCCTAGAGTGACGCCATTCCGTGGAAGGACTCATGAATATTTAATAAAAAGAGGGTACCCTATGTGGGTTGATATCAAAGGTCAAACAGCCTTCTCTAATGGCACCGTGAGATAATGATGAAAGCCGCAAAATTTGTAAATATTATCACCTTTCACCACATATAAATCTGTGTAAAATAACTGCGGGGATTATCACTCCCCTGTAACTTTTATTGGCTCGGATTTCAACAGGTTGTTCACATCTGTCAAAAATGCTGACGTTCAAGACTTTAATTAATCAAGTTCGATTCAGTTGAAAGATGGGCATGGTCATGTTGTTCCAGATATCAGCTATGACTTGTCCCTCATTATATCAGACATTGGGAATTAATTCACTGCTGTTCACTTCAGGAAAAATGAATCCCCAAACATGCCAAAATTGAACATTATCTAATAATGGTCCATATTTTGAGGAACCTGCCACTTGCTATAAATAATTAATTGTATGCGACACAAAATGAATTTTTTGCTACACAAAAGGAAGATTGTACAGCAAATTTGCTAAATAAGATTTTAGAATGAATTTGCTCACTGTTACTCCTGCCCAGTCAAGCTGTGGTCAAGGCAATCCAGAACCATAAAGTATTAAAATCTTATTCTTAACCCCCACTGGATTTTGGGCACAGTGCAAAAAACAAAATCTACATTCAGCACAGCTGAAATGAGAAAGAAGCATTTTGCGCTACATGGATACATGTACATGTAGTTAACTGAATAAAAACACTCTCTTTGATACTACAGGTAATGTACCGGTACATGTACATCATACATGTAACATGTACATGTAAACAATTAATACCCTGGCACTCACATTGACAGCTACCAATACATGTACACGTACTGCTAAATAAAAGTCAAATATATTTTTATCACAGTTAAATATTCGTTTAGTAACAGAATGTAACAGGGTTTACATGTATACATGAATATACATACACATTGTTAATAGATAAATTAAATAGTGTTACAATTGAATAGATTTAATTGTGATGACAATTTTATTGTATTGTTTGATAATAGTACTTTAATGGCATCCAAATCATAAAAGAGACCTAGTGGTACATGTACTGTACCAGTAATTTCATTCTCAAGCTGCATTTTCCTACAGTATGCTTACATGTACAACAACATACCGGTACATGTACATGTACATCGATGTACATATTATTATTACATGTACATGTACAATGATGTATTGTATTAAGTGTACATGTACACCCGACAAGACATCACTACATGTACATGTATGCATTGTACATGTACTTCAAGTATGTACAGTGTACATGTACATGTTCAGCACATGTACGGTACCAGATACCCCAGACAAGGTTTATGTACCGGTACGTGTACATGTATATAAGTAGTACATGTATACGTACGTATGCACATGTGATATACATGTACATGTAGCCATATGAAGATCACATACCCCGGTACATGTACATACACAAGCATGTAGGATAGGTGCACATGTACATGCAGGACCTACCACCACTTGCGATGCAAAGACAGCAACATGTACATGTACGTTATCCTTGGCTTTTCCTTGTGAAACACTGAAAGCATGTTCCCTTTTGAAATTCAACAGAAGTTATTTTTTTATGCATAATACATTTGATCCCAATCAAATTTGATTGCAGTACATGTACATTGTACATCCAGAATTGTCAAATTGCTGGGTTCACTCTCTGGTCAAGGCTAAAAATAGCTCTGGATTGGCAGGGCTGTCTCTCACCAACTTAACATTGATTACTTACACTGTACATACTCTACATGTATGATTTGCCCAGGGCAGACAGTCACACAAAGTGTTTTTTTAATGTGTATTCCTCCATGAATACATACAGGTATACATTTGTACTAGTACATGAATGTACATGTACATGTAGTACATGTACAGTATATAAAGATACATGGATGTAAATGTACATTATAGGAGGGAGAGGCGGAGGGAGGGGTGGAGGGCGGGACGAGAGCTAAATCCCATGATGGCCTGTTTGCCTGTTCTTTCAGAAGGGGTGTTTAAAATTGTAATCAATAAAAATTCTGTTTAAAATAATAATTTTTACATTTTCCAATATATACTGTAAAAGGATTATTTAAGCATCTCAAATTGTGTTCAAGAATCTGCTGTCTCAAGACTAGAAAAGAATTTCTTTTTCACTTTATGATTGGCAAACAAATTCTGTATGTTAACATGTAACCAGTATATATAGCATACACTCACCATGAAGCTGCTTCAGTAGTGAAACCACTAAAATCCAGTAACAAAAACAAAATTTATCTTTTGGAAACATTTTCAAACCTTTAGCTATTTTTCCTGAAATGTACATGTATCATCAAAGGCCTAATGTTAAGGGTGCAGTCATTTTAAAAACATCTGTCAGCTCAGCCTTTCCTTTTTTTTTACTTGATGAAAAAGGCGAAATCGTTAAGCAACTGTCCGGTAAACAACAGAAAATTGTATGCCAATGAAGCAGTATTTTCTATCGTACCGTAACCTGGTGCCTAGCTTAACCAATGCTCCACGAATGTTTGTGCTGCACACATTATGTACATGTAGGTTTGTTTGACCGCAAAGCATGCATGCTTCCATCCATAAGATAGAATATCCATGTACATGTACTGTAAGACACAACGACACATTAGAGCATTTTGGTTGGTCCCCCTTTCTCTACCCTCCCCTGTATTACAATGTACATACTGGCAGGCGATACTGTACAAGTACTACACGTACACCCCTTTTGCAGATTTTGTAATGAAAAAATGACAGTCTACCAGTCAGCCTCCTGTACATGTATTCAAAACATGATACAAGTAGTTGCTCAGGTCTACATATCTTTAGTTTATGCACATACATATACATGTATGTAAATCAACTACAACAACTACATGTACATGTGCATGTACCGTCTCACACAGTGTGCCTTGTAATGTACCGGTACATCAACATCTACATGTACATGTGCATGCACATGTACATTGCACTTCATATTGGTTGGTTGGTTTATTAAAATCCATTTTCGCAGTTAAAAAAAAACTGAATTACAATGGATTTATAATCAAAATAAAAAAAGATTAAGCAATTAAAATAAGACTTTTTAAAAAAATCAGAATTAAATAATTACAAAAAATATTCAAGATTTACCATTACAGTTTACACTCACAAAAAATAAACCATATAACATGACTAATGACCAACACTCATATAAGAACACCACTAAAAACGTCCGTTGCAATTTACACTTCAAAAATGAAATTATTGTGATCTTAAAAATTTCAGTCACATCTCACCTTTAAAATTTCACTCCCATGTAAAAAAACATTTAATAGAGGGCATTTCTTAAGAGGAGCACAATCCAAATATTTCTACCAAGAGAACTTATTAGAGGGGCATTCCTTCCCATATTTGTTATGCAACCGGATTAAGGTAGGAACCGCGCTGGTGAAATAACGTTTTGTTCGGCAACAGATTTCAGGGATGAATGGTTTATTCCCCAACATTCTTGTATGTTGAGGTGGAAAGAATTCACGAAAAAGGTCAGTGTGGTCAAGGGTGTTCTTGAAAAAGGATAATGATATTTGATTATACCTGATTGCCAAAGAATCTAAATTGAAATGCGATAAAGCTTCGGTGTATGACAAATACACCACCCCAAGAATAATCTTCAAGGTACATTTTTGTATTCTTTCAAGCCGAGTGCTGGGTAAGTACTCCGTTCCACACAGGAGCTGCATATTCCATCAATGGCCTGATGAAGCTTTTATACAGAGTTATGAGATCACTATGAGGCAAGCCGTATGTGTCCATGTACATGTACATTTGTACATCTTGTGCACATACAAGTATACCGTGTACATGTACAGTACTTGTACAGGTGTACATGTATGAACGTCCACAGTAGACAGTACATGTACATGTACAGTGTACAGAGGTTTTACATGTCGTACATTTTGATGAATGTAACAGTAATGTACATGTAGTACAATGTACATGTACACGTTAATTTTAATAAATGAACACTGTACAAAATTAGGTAATGTACATGTAACTTGTAAGAAATCATTTCCATTCATATATTGCAGTACAGTGTACATGTACATGTTCAAGTGTACAAGTACTGTGCGCTGTCAAAGATTGATAAACAAGCCTCCCTGCTTTTTGTGGGTTCTCTTCACTCATCATACCTTACAAAGTGCTTCACAATCAAGCTCTTGAATTCTGCAATACTGTGTGTAATTGAAAACTCTGTGCTCTTATTGTTCTCACAAAATATTTCCACTTGATTTATTTTCCAGTGACCCTGTGGTTTTTGTACTAAACAGTACCAGCACCTGTAGGCTAGTCCAATGTATAGTGTATATACAAAAATGTACAGTACATGTATGTACAGCGCATGAATAATAGGCCTACATGTACTGGTGCATAGCGGGTACATGTACATGTACTGTACACAGTACATACCGGTACATGTCTTAGTACCGGTATGTGTGTAAATGTACACGATGTACCTGTACATGTACAAACGTACAACTTGTAAACTGTACACTGGGGTACATGTACATCTACATGTAGATGTATGTACATGTGCACAACTGTGGTTTCAACAGATAGTGACATACACTCCTTTCCACCTAGCACAACACAGGTGGGCTAAAAATCAGACATACACTGTACAATGTAGATTTCAATTTTTTAATACATACATGTATTTTAAATCCTTTTAATGGTAACCAGTCTTTTGCTTGTTCCTTTCCCCATAGTATGATCACATCAACTGTCAGGCCCTCTTATCCATATTTGTACAGGTAAGGAAGCCATACAGTAATTCAGGACTTGTATGTACATGTATTACATGTAGGTTATTCTACAATCATGCCAAATCTGGCAGGGCCTACCATCCCCACCCCCCTGCTCACTGCATTGGTCTGTGCATTAGATGAAGATAACAGTATTGACCAAGGAGTGGGAGACCTTGGAAGGTCTCTACATGTACAGTACAGTATGCTAATTACCATGTGCAGGTACATGTATCCCAAACATTTTGGACAGGAATGAAGTCCTACAACCTTTATTGTAGCAGTTGACAAGTTAAATTACATGTAATTCTGATCCTTTTAAATCCTTCCAAGTTTGTAAGGAAATTACATGTACCGGTACCAGTATAGCTGTGCAGTTACGTACCAGTACTACTAATAATAACAACAATAATAATATAGGTATTTATAAAGCGCCTTTAACATGGATCAAAGTGCTGTACCGGTACATGTACATCATTACAAATGTACAATTACAAATGGTGCATTACAATGGTACACATGCATAGATATAACCGTATTCAGACTGTGTAGGCCTAGTAGAACATGGACGATACATGTACCAGTACACTGTTCAAAGATGATTCAAGGTGTTTACAATTTCCTGAAGATAAAATATTGTCTCCCTGAGTTGAAAATACCGTATATGAACATGTATTTTTTTTATACAGTACAGAACGTGTACCAGTACATGACATGCAGACCGTATGGATACATACACTGTACTACATGTACCGTACATCAGGGATCTGCCGCTGCCGGTCGGCGCCGGTCGGGCCCGACCGGCACGCAGAATTGCCGACCGCCACAATCTGCCAAATCAACTTTTCCGACCGGCACGTATTCCCGATAAGAACCCAAATAAAATAGCATCTTGGTCGAGGGATTGATCGTGAAGATATGAAGATCGTGAAGAAACCGTAAAATTTCTTCGTAAATTTCACTTTGCACTGCCATGCATATCGTCTGCGCACCCACGTACGTGCATATGCAACATATCTGGACCAAATATTAACATGAACCAATAGGAGGCTTTGTTACGCACAATGCATGTGTACATAGTGCGTAACGAATCTTTCCATTGGTTGGAAGGCCACACATAGGCTTGCATATGCAACGCTCTCAGTGCGCGAAGATCGGAAAACCCCCTCTCCATGATGTACAGCGTTGTTTGTCCAGTTCCGCATTTTACCCAGTTCCACAACTTGAAAAGAAAATTTGGCTTAACTTTCAGAAAGACAAAATTGCAAATGACCCCATTCACACTTCGTTTAAACACTTAAAAATCTGGCAGAAAAACAATTTTACATGTACTTGCAAAACTGACAATCGACCGTGACTGTTTTTCGCCGCGCCGACCACGGTTAGCAACATTCGGTGCATGTATTTTCTGCTCGATGTTGCATAAAACGATCACTGCGATCGTTTTTTAAACCAACGATCGCGCCGCATTCGTTAATTGTTGTTTATCCCACGGTGAAAATATTAATTCCGCAATTTTTTTATTCAAAAGTAACAGCATGATTTTGCCTTTTCCGTAAACGAGTTCCATATGGCAAGATACACGCACTCAGTATGCACGTGACACATGGCCAGATGTGTCAGAAAAGCAAATGGCCAATCTACATTATGTTCATGTAGACTTTAAAATGACTGTTCAGAAAATCCCTGCACACATTTATGAATGCCGTTATCCCATATGCATACTGTACGAACTTTCGTACAAAGAAAATAAGGAAAATATTCCGCCAAGATTTTGCATGTTTCGCCTTATTTTCAACACAAAAAAAAAAGAAAAATGATTCGAATAGCAATGAAAAATTATGGGCATCATAGAGATAGAAATTAATTCAATATTTAAGGGATTTACAGAATAAAATCAATATTTATTTCTACTCTTTTTTTCTAATTCAATTACCCGTCTAAAATTATCACCTCATCTTAGTTGACCAAAATTACAAATTTTCAATTTTTTTATGAAATTTCAGAAATTTCAGACATGAGATCCCTAATTCTAGGCTGTGTATACACAGCTGGAAACACCCAGAAAGTGCTGTTTCCGGCCATCTGGGGGCTTTTAGATTCCAAAAATTTTCTGATACGCTCCGCGCCAACCGATGGTGGCGCTCCGCTTAGATAGTCCTGCCGGCACTAAAACCATCCTGGGCAGAACCCTGGTACATGTATGCAATGAATATTGAGTGTGCTTGGGAACTTGTACATTTGAAAGGATGCACATATGGGTACACGGACAGTATGCACGTGCAATGTATATTTACACGTGCATGTACATGTACCACACGTACGTGCAGGACTGGAAAGATAAACAGGACAATTATAACCCTGTGGTAATGTGTGGTTACAATTCTTGGAATTTTATGCACAGAGTGAAAGTGCTTCATTCATCTCAGCATACATGTACACTGTACATGTGTGCAGCATTATATTTACATTTGTGTGTGTTCATTACACTGTGCATACATGTATTGTACATGTACTGTACATTATACATGTACTGTAACTGTTGCCTGCTGTGTAGGGGTCCGTTGCATTTTGTACACCTGAGGGGGCAAATGACCCCTAAGGCAAAACACTGGAAACAACAACATTTATAGGTACTGGTAATGTACATGTGCCCCGTGGGGTACATCATTCATAAATCATGGCAAACATATCGCTTACATGTAATGTATTTGTGAATCCAGTATATGCATATGTGTGTTTGTGGCATATCTTTGTACGGATCAACCGATGGAGGTTTTAACTGTCGATCCAATGACCAATGTTTTAATCGAATATTGGCGATGTCTGATTCGATCCAATGTTTTAGCAACAATAACTGAAAATGCAACAGGATGTACATGTAAACCTGCTCATATTACCGGTACATAAAACCAGTGTTCTCTCTTAAAATTTTAAATGTCAGTTTACACATTATCGGTAATAGGATTAGGTTTTTGCCTAAAGTTTACTGTCACGGAGTTGAGAGAATTGTGTACATGTACATCACATCGCCGCTCGCACGATACCGATAGTGCTCCGTTGTATTCAAACCCATGTGGTTCATACATGTACATGCAGAAAAAAGACACACAGCACGTCGGGCTGAATAGCACCAGTGAACCACACTTGGCTCATGGCTTCGCCAATTGCGTTGGTGTCTTCGTCGTGCCAATGGCAGAGGTGTGCATCATGTGTCCAGGTAGCCATGCACGCTACGGTCAATGGAAATGATAAACATGTAGGGGGGCCTACATGTACGGGTACACTGACTGCTCCTTGGGTCTGCAGTCTGTGCATTGAGTAATTGCAGCACGGATCGTGCAGATATAATTTTGGGGGATACACTTTACGTGGGTTCAACCACATTAGGCCTATAACTGTTCATTTCCACGTATCTCACCAAAAGAAAAAAGAACACTCTTTTTATTCATCGTCAAATAAAACTATGAGATTTGTGTTTGCCAAAACTGAATGCAGAGTTTGTTCCTTTCTTCAATTTAACATCGGCACTCGTATCGGCAAAGAAGGTCAACTTTTGCCAATCCGAAGTTTTACCAATGTTGCTGAACATCAGCTTGACCCGGTGTCTGATCCAATCATCGGTTGATCCCTATATCTGTGATCAATACTCGACTATGATAAAATATACTTTATGTATTACTATGGTACATGTATAACAGACATACAAGTACGTGGTACAGCACATACATGTACATACATGTACAGATGTATCAATGCGAAGTGAAGAGCTTGAAGGCAGTTGCATTTCATATCTTCGGTGCACGTTCACACAATGTGACATTACCAGATAACTGCAAGCAACATGTGGAACACACATACATGTACATGTACCGGTATACACATACATGTAATTGTACCAGTATGAGTATGCATAAATATACTTGTACAACGTACATGTACATGAATGCATCCCATGATGTATGCGTACAAGTACATACATGTACTGGTACATGCACATACCGGTATGCAGTATCAAGCCTCTGTTCCCAGCAGTTGACCACTTGGCAAGTGTGTGCACATGTATGGGGTACATGTACATTTGTACAACTGCACAGGAATAAAATCTGGTACACTGAGTTATCTGATTGCACATGAACATACCGGTAACAATTTGAATTCCCCAGACTAAAGACACTGTTGCTCTGCCTAGTGATTTGGGGCAAGCTTTTGCATATTGACCACCATCTCTGGAATGGACTGGTTCCTGAGTTCATGCCCTTCTCATTCATTGAGAACAATGTACTGTTTCAGGGGTGTCTCTCATGTAGCTAAGGAAAAGCTGGCCCCAAATCATGAGGTATAGCAACAGTGGCTACACCTCATGAATGAACATGTAAAGAACGCAGTGTTCCAGATTTTATTCAAATTTAACTTGCAAATGGCTTATTCCTACAAAATTTAACTATACTGGCATGTGACCTCAGGTATTCAATGGGTATGTGTCTCCCATAAAAAATACATACATGTAGAGGCCAAAGAATTTCTATTTGAGTTGATCAACCAACTGTGAAAAGGTCTCACAGTAGAATATTGAACTGTAAGCAACAGAAAATGAGTGGAAATACATGTAGGGTACTCATTTTTAGCTTCACAAACATATACCCCTACATGTACATGTACTGTACATGTACATTGTACCCGCACATCCCTACTCTCCTATGTTGAATGTTCATTACCAGTACATGTACATGAATGTACATGTACACATGTATGTTACATGTACACTGCCGTGCAAAAGTCCGATCGCACGCGAGTGCACGATTTCAAACAACTGTTTTCCTGTAAAATATCCTGATTTGTGAATAAAGGACCAAACCTATGTGATGTGTCTTTATTTTAGTCGAATAAATTCATGTTTCTAGTGTCTGAAAACATTTCTGCCACTCAATAATGACGATGATTTCGCGACGGGTTTTTGCAACGTGTTAAAATGCCATCTTGGATTGCCTCATTACGTATTCATGAGGTCATGAATATCATTATCCTGACATTTAAACCAATGGCAACAAAGTTCGCGCAGCGGGAAAAGCTTTGTAATTCATATTTATGAGGCAAACTGGAACCCCCATTCACAAAAATGGAAATTAGACAGGCCAGGCTACATGAAAGGAGTTCTCCTTCGCATCTGAATCGCTTACCTATGACCTTTTGAAACAAAACAATAGCTCCGAATACTCCACTTACCAACCATGAAAAGGGATGATTGGGCCTTGGCACCGGGAGGGGATTTCCTTAAGAGAGGACTCGGAATCGGCGAGTATTACGTGAGAACTGATCTCAGGACGTAAAGGGAGTTTATTTCCATTGATGTCCGTCCAAGATCTGGCTGTGCACGGGCAACGACCGAGAGGGGCGACAGGTTCGGGTTCCGCATGCGGTCGTCAAGACGTGATCGCCCGCTTGGTGATCGCCCCTGAGCTCGCAGTTGATCTGTCCAGCGTGACACGCGTTGCAGTTCACCGCTGTATCAAGCCAATTGGCTGATAGTGGACTTCATAGGCAAGTTGCCAGGCATGAGCCCAGCGTCATGCATGGATCCGAAAGTCAGACAGCTAGCTCCGGCGCAGCGCGGCTGGCCTGGCCCGCGAGCCCCGAACGGTCACCCGTAATGACCGCGTTCAGCGTGAAGACAGGCCTCAGAATTAAGGGGCTTTTTCAAGATTCTAAATCGGATGTGGGAGGGACTGGACTGCCAAATTATCAAGGATTTCTTGCCTTCAATGCCAAGAAGGTGTCAAGCCGTTATTGACGCTCACAGGGCCTAAACACACCACAATCCGTGGGCCATCCTTTATGCTTTTCGGAAACGGGGCGCCGCCATCTTGGATTTTGACGATAACGATATGTTAATGAGGATACTCTCCATTCACTTTGTGCACACAGAACAGAAACGATGTCATTTTTTAACATTTTGGTGACTTTGAAGAAATGATTCATGAAATAAAACATGAATTTATTGGAATATGGATATTACCAAAGACACAGGCATAGTTTTTATTCACATCTTTATTGCATTTAATGATTAATAGGAATAAATATTTTGTACACGTAGGTGCGATCGGACTTTTGCACGGCAGTGTACATGTACAGTGCACTTAAGAACTCACACAGAATTTCTGTGGCCTAACTGTGGCTGTCACATGCCTTACTCTTGAGGGACGTGTACAGTGTACATATTGACTAGTGCATGCACTTTCCCACATCCTGCTATCCAACAACTCATCAGTTGTCAACTTTTCCAATATCATAAAAGAAAGAAAAATCAAAGTAGTTTTGAAGATGTAGTCTGTAAACAGCTGTAGTATACATGTACATGTACTGTACACGTACACAGATACATGTACATGTACCAGCACTACATGTACGGTACATGTTCTCAAGCCCTCCTTAACCCTCCTATGCTGAAGTCACTCTTTGGGTAACTTGGTGAACACTTCAATGAAGCACAGCTGTGTTGTGTTGTGCACTGCACCAACAGTCCCTCACAGGAATATCAGATTGTACTTTTGTGCTGCCCAACAACTGTGCTTCACTGTTTCATGTGCATAATTGTGCAGTAAACCAAATGCAGTGAGAGGACTGCACAAAAGACCCTGGGTCATTTTGTGCTGGCAATCTACTGTGTACACACTGAACCTGTGCATGTTTGAGTTCCATATAGAAAATACATGCTCACCAGTGACTGTGGGCATTTGTGCACATTTGTGCTGTAAAACCAAAGGAGGGTTAATCCTCTGAATCCACCAGGAAGCTTTAGAGGATTTTGTAAGGGAAGGTACACATGTACATGTATGTATCATCATGTACCACAATGTACATGTACCTGTATACACGTGCAGGTAGCCAGGCACATGTATTACACAAACATGACGATTCAGATTTTAAAATAAAGTACATTATAATCAGTCTTCATTTTTTAACCATTTTGGTCACTTCTTCAATCTTTTTATGTATTTGTCAATTCCCATTTACTGTGAATCAATTGTCTCCATTCCAGATGGTTATCTACAACACTTGTCCACTGATCAAGAACACCACCACATTTGAAAGTACATGTACTCTTGTACTGGTAGGTGTCTTTGTATCTTATACATGTACATGTACATGGTTAAACATGTTGTATGTTAATGTGTCAGATACACGTACATGCCATAAGAAATGAACTTGAATTTCCTTTTAAAAAAGTTGTGTTGGTACAACTTAAAGTACATGTAAACTATACATGTACAGTATGCACATAGAAAGAGAATTCCACCTGTTGGAAGAAAATTCCACAGGTCTTAGTCATCATCCATTCATCTATAAAATGTTATCTTTAGTTTACATGCCCCATACTCTTAGGGTATTCCCCAGCCCTGAAAGTGAATCTGACCTCACCTCAACACATTTTGTGCATGTGTGCAATGTACACATACCGTTATATACATGTACCAGTACATGTACACCTGTACTGGTACATGTACATGTACATTACACAAACAGAAGAACTGAAACCATTTACATGTACATGTGTACATGCACTGTACATTAAATGTAGGTCTACAGGTACATGTATGTACATGACAACACCATCAATATCTGAACAATTACCCCCAGTCTCCAGAATACCGGTACATGTGCAGGTGTAAAAAAGTAAAACTAAGCCATCATATGACTGTACACAACATTATAGCCCAAATTTAATTATGTTGTCATAATCTCTTTATGATGTGCAATGCTAGGAGGTACAAACTGGGGATTGCATTATTCATTATGCTTACAATACTGGTTGTTCCCATACTCTGGAACTAAACTAGTTTTGTACATGTACAATGTACTGTACGTGTATAACTTCATTTCTATGTTGCTTACAAAACACATACCGTACGTTGTCTCAATATTTGTGTATTAAGAGTCTCTCAGGGCCAAACCATAATTTGCATCATGCAAGAAGAAATGCACTACATGTACCTGTACATGTAAGAGAAACTTTTAATTTAATTCAGTTCAGTCATGTGATACTGCAATTCAAGTCTGTTGTGACGGAATAAAATATACGTACTGTACATGTACTTCAATGATTTCAGTGTATAACCAGTGTACATGAACACGTACATGTGCATGTACCGCACAGTGTGCACTGTACATGTGCATGGTGTACATTACATGTACATGTACATACTGTACATGTACGTGTACATGTACCAGTACATTTACTCACACTTCAAAAACATCTACATGTATTTATATTAGTCAGGAATGCATACCATGTACATGTACACTACACTGCAATTGAAAGTTAACACTGTGAATTAGGATGGCAAATTATGTGAAAAGAATTTTTTTTCACGTTCATACTCACATTTCACAGGGTATCAAAAATATTTCTCACTCATGGAAATATCTGTAAAAATCTTATCCCCATTTTTCTCCCACTTGTGGGAAAATATGTGAAACTCTCTTCCCACTTACATGTATATGTACACTGTGTCCCAAATTACATGTACCGGTACGGGAAAATCTGTGAAAATCTTTTCCCACTTCTCCCCACTTGTGGGAAAATCTGTGAAAATAGTTTCCCATGCACAGGTTAACTTTCAACTGCAACACAAATACAGGTACATGTACGTGTACACGGGACATACATGTACATGTACATGTATACCTGTACATGTACATGTATATGTACTGTACAAGCACGTCACACTGTTAATGTTAACCAAGAGGTATTATTTCATAACAAACCAGCCAAAACAATATTGCTCTGGGCCCAAAATCTAAACTTAACGCTACTTTACACTGTTACTGATAATGACTGTAAGGTACATGTACAATGTACATGTGGAATTACATGTTTTCCAGCTCAAAGTGATGAAAACTGCAGCAATAATGACCACACCATGGGAATATTTGAAGCACTCATATTCTGGATTTGTCATTATTGCTGAAAAAAGGGTTATTAAAAACTTTACTACAGAATTTTTTTTGCATAACGTCAAAAATGTAATGCAAAAAAAGATGCAATGGCACCCCTCTCAGAGTTGAAATTAACAGTGGTCCACTGGCCTGGGGCCACCAAAAAATTCATCAGGCCTCTGCATTTTCCCAAAACGATGGCCTGGCAGGACAGTGGTCATTTGAGAAACACTGCCACATTTTCAAAACTTTCACCACATTTTACAACTCATGTTTCAAATCACCAGTGCAGACCACACACATACGTAGCAGCGACATTCTTTTCACAGTCGTGCGGCATGGCAGGAGCCTGCCCTGGTATGTTGGCTGGTATCGTTTTCTAACAATGCCAGTTTAATGTTATCTCCCACGGACACCAAGTCCGATCGTCAAGTACGAACAATATACGAGCAATATAACCCCAAATTAATCACAAAAATACATACAGAAAACAGATCAAGTTCTGGGAATTAATTTACAGAAATCTTCTGCTCCTAATTTTTTTTGCATGTACAGTGTATGTATGGTGAATTGTTGTAATGCTATTTTGACCAGGATGCACTGACTGGTTGCCTCGTTACCATCACACCTTCTTTGGCAGTGGCATGTCAGGAACCAGTGAAACCTTGCTTCTCTGCATGTGTTTTCACCACTGTGATAGTGAAATGCAAAGGGAATTTGTGAAAAAAACAGAACTTTCTTTCCAAATGTGGCAAATGTACCGGTAAGCCAAGCAAACAAAAAATACAAGTTTTAAGATGTGATAAAATTGTTCAGAGGTGTTTTGTGAAAACAGGAAAGGGAGGATTTTTTTTTCGAATTTTAAATGTGTTTTTCCAACTTACCCATATAAATTTTACAGAGGTGCCAAAAATTTATTATCGGTCACTTAACCAGAAGCAGAACTAGTTTTTTTGTTTGGCCTTAAAGGAGATTTAAATCCAGCCAGGCTGGCCAATCAGCTGTTTTGGTAAAGAAGTTCCACTGATGCAAATGGGCATGTGTGGTGGGCCTGATTGATTTCATTACAAGTACTCAACCAAGGCCACCAAATTTTCACAAGGGCCAGAGCAGTGAACTTCCCCACTGGCTCTGCGGGCCACCAATAGACTGAAGTTAATTTCGACTTGCCAGGTTCAGACTTCAAATCCTGACACAATACATGTACATGTATGAAAAGATTACAATTAAATGTATCCCAGTTGAAAAATTGAATTTAAAAGCATTTAAAGTTAACTTTTAAATCATCTGAATTACTTACTATTACTGGACTTGAGGTCTCGGTGAATGAGAGGAATTGGTGCATCTGAATGAAGGTAGTGCATACCTTCAGCAATCTGGTAGGCCCAATCAACGAGAACATCTGGGGGCAAGCCCAACTTTTTGCAGTTGTTACTAAGAACTCTGTTCAAAGCCCCACCCCTAGCATATTCCATAACCAGGCATATATTTGGTTCCACTAAGCATGCCCCTTTGAGTGTTATAATGTTTGGGTGTGACAACAAACTGAAGAGCTTTGCTTCTTGTCGCACATTATCCATGATTTCACTTATATCTTGGTCAGTGTCTGTCCGTGCAGCTTTCACAGCGACCTCCTCTGCCCCGCAAATGCCTCTGTAGACCTTCCCAAATCCGCCCACTCCTATCACCTCACTGAGGACAATCTCATCAAAGTTGATTTCTGTAATTCCAAAGTTCTTTTCCTTTTGTAGAAGGACATGAGGCTGGCTGACATAGTTACTGGGGAATATCCCCTCTTTGTCACGGACTTTTCCCGTCCACCATCCATCATCTCCAGACACTGATATCTCCTTGGAAATCACTTCTACAAGATCCCCACGGCGTAGGGTAAGCTCATCATCTGCTGTTGCCTCATAGTCATAAATGGCAGTGCACAGACTTGTCCCGTTTTCCTTGGATTCCCGTTGTTTGGAGGCTCCAGGTGACTCAGGGACACTCTGTAGAGGATCCATTGTGTCCAAGAAAGTCTCGTCTCCCACAGGGGACATTCGACGATGGGAACCACTAGGCTATGTTTAGCCTCTATGTGCTCTGCTGACAAAGGGGCAATCCTGAGAGGGGAATTACTTGGGGTGAACACAGCTGTGGTAGTCTTCATGTCACACAAATGTCTGATAAAAAAATAAAAGAAAACCACTAATACACTTCCATTTGTAAACTTACTGCAAAATGTGTTTGCACTTCTTTTAGAAAAAAAGTCCTCTATCAATAGAGTCTTATTATACATGATGTGGTTTTAGTCATTTTTGCCATTTTGTAACCTCACCACAGTGCGATCATTACATTTCATAAACATGCTGAATGAACTGTTTACGTGTACTTTCCAGCCTTAACTCTTTCTCACTCGCTAGTCTGTTATGCTTGGTGGCAAGTACATGTACAACAGTTCGGAATAATCACTTTCCCTACAAACTGCTACACACCAACCTATGCTCAGAGCTTCTGTGACCGAGCGGCCTCATTTTGGAGCAAAGTTCTTCCCCTTTATCTTAACCCTAAATATTCTCAAAGAGACTCAATTTAAAGAGAAAGATATCCCCTATTTGATCACAATCTACAGTTCTGAATCATGCATGCTATGCCATTTTGTGCAGGCACATTTTTGGTTTTAGGTTTATCCCAACAGTACATGCATGGGGTCCCCTCCCAAGCATTTATCAGCTTTTCAGAAAGCAAGGAATTTCTATTTTACTGCAGGGACGGGGGGGACTATTTTAAGCATGTTCAGTGAGTCTTTTGCATCGTGTCTGCAGATTCTGCACTGCACTGTACACTGTACAATGTACAGTACATGTACATACATGTACATGAACATGTAGTATGTACATGTATGTACCGCTACTGCATTGGTGCATCTCCTGCATCAGTGATTCAGAATTCATACATGTAAAAACTCTTTTGGCAAATGTGACAATTCCTTTTGTTTACATTATTTTACTGGGTGAAATCTGAGTTTGGCCCAGAAAGAAAATCATAAGTGTTGACTACATATTTGAGGAAAGCAGAACTTTTTATTCCTCTTCATGCTTCTCTCCAGAGATCAGTTACAAAATGGCAAATGTCACTCAAACTGAACTGTGGTTAATGTTCAAGTGATTTCCAAATTTCCATTCTGACTACTGTAAAATAACAGACAATGAATTTTTTACAAACAAATCTCACAAAGAGGGCTTGGTTATATTAGAATGAATTTGAATTTAATTAATCATGTGAGTAAAAACTGTTGATGATCAAAAGTGGTACCTGATGGCTGGATACAGATTACAGAATTCTTGCCCATATTTCGCATATTGATTAACAAAACAGCACTTGCCACAGTAAAAAGCAAAGGCTGCCAAGGCTGCACTCAGGTTCCAGCCAAATTTTTGGCTGATTGATGCTTGTACAATCAGGCCTTGACCTCAGCACTTGACCAGCAGGTACAAATTCATGTAAAAACTGCTGCAAGCTAGTAAAATGCTCTCTTTAACTTACCAGGTGGGCTGGTACAGAAATATGTATCTGTTTGAAACTGTCATTTGTCTAGTTTAGCCCTCCTTTTGCTGTAACAATCAGAAAGTCAAAAATGCCTTCCACTTGATTTGCCACAGTACACATACACAAAGTGGTCATGATTTTGACTGAAAGGGCAACCAAGAATGCATCTTTGCTTAAGAGGGTCTTAATCTTTGAAAATGAATAAAAGGAAGGACTTATTTATTATTAATTGTAACAGTTTTGAATCATACACTTTTCAAATTGAAACTTGACAGCATGACTCCACAGTAACAGCTGAAAAACCGTAAGTTGAAACATGCCAGCCCATGTTAGTATGCTAAACAATGTCCAGTGCAGTTAGTGAAAATTTGTGCAAGCTAGTGAAAAATACATGTCAGTTAACTTGTCTGGCATGCTAGTTTTAAAAAAAGCTGAAGTTTGAGGCCTTTATATGAATATGTCAGTTATCATAATTACATATCGCATTGCGCTATCCGTCTATGCTGTTTGAAATCTCTGACTTCCACAAGGACTTAAGGAGAGAAAGGTAATAGGTGGAATTATTTAAAAAATGATGCAATTGGCCTTAAATCTCAACAGATGCCCAAAAATTGAGCAATCATCGACTGTATTACATCCAACACATACATGTACACAGGCAACAAAAACCAGAAAATGTTACCTCTATGTAGGCCTAAATTTTAAAGCTAACTGCAGTAAAAAGTCATGAGATGGTACATGTAAATGCATCCTGAAGACTATTTCAGTAAAAGTAGCTACATGTAGATTTATGGACCCAAACATTGGTGGTGTTTTTCCCGATATGTTACTTTTTTAATCTTTGTGCGTCCATTGTTTTTGACCTTGATAATACCATAGGGGTACATGTACTTGTGTGAAGAATGAAAATGTGATTTGATTGAGGAATCTACATAATTTAATTGACTTTAAATCCATAGTAAAACTTTTCACCAAAAATATTTATTCGACCCATAAAACGACATGGCGACATGCATAGAAAATCCTAATTTCAGACAAATATGACTAAATATCCTTACATGTAAATTGATTTTATTATTGGTTTTATAATAATTAATAATTTTTCAGATGTTTGTATGAAATTTTTAAGGGCACGAGTCATTCTAGGCTGCAAATAACATGACTGGTCAACGTGGGATGAATTAGCTACAAGTGGTGATATTGATTGGCCAAACTAGGGCATTAATATTCACAATCTTAGTCAAAGCACAGTTCATGACAAAAACTTGTGTTGTTGAAAGGGATTCCCTGAATTTTTCGTTTCTGCCATGCTTTAAATTTCAAAGTTTGTGATATCTTCATGCCAAATCAATTCCAAATGCAATACTCTGTGAGAATAGGATGGCTTGAATTGGAATACGTAATAAAATGGAAGCAGATTAACATTTTGCAGGTACACTTCTCCCATTGGGTTGTGCATAAAACGGATTGCTTGTTTGTCATCCAAACCCATAACTGTAGTGCAAATGTCAAAGTTGCAGCATTGTGAAATTTCCATGAATCTAGGCCTCGTAAAAGTACGGATTACCTACACTTCTTCCTGGCCTACCTCCATGCTCCACGGTTTGATCATCCAGAGTACTTGTATGGTAGGAAAACATAGTCCTAGGCCTACTGCCATGTCTGCATGGCCTAAGGCACAAATGACTTCACGCCAGTTTACCCAAACACAAGGTACAAACGTAACTGGTTAAGGCATGGTCCATGGAGGTGGTTGTCTTCATGTTTCGTGTAACATGATGTACCCTAGTCTACATGTACAGTAGTGCATGTACATACTACATGTACAGTACCGTACCCCCATGTACATGTAGGCCTACAGTACATGTACATCTCATCATGCATGCAGTGCAGTGGTTGAATGTTCACATGTCAAACTGCACAGGCGCAGGCACGAAAATGGCTCAAATATTTCTCCGTTAAAAAAGACACACAGAATAACAGACATATCTGTACCTAGTCTAAAAGATGCCACTTACTTGAAACATGCTTTCGAGTCAGTTTTGATATCGCTATTAAGATATAATATCGAAAACTTAGTCGTTGATTTCCGCCCCAGGTACGACGACAGAAGCAGGGCCATGTCATCGATGCTCGCGTGAATATTTTACCTTCGTGGCGCACTTTGACCCATTTGGCAGCAGACGATCTTTTTTTGCGGTCACAAACTCAGATTGCTGATTGGATCATTTTGACAAGTTATGAATATGCAGATTTTAGAAAATTGTCGTCATAAGGGAGTACAAACAATTTACTTCGTTTTTGTTTGGGATTTTACGAACTACAAATTGCGATGATTGATCATTGCAAAATGAGATAAATTTATAAAATATTATTTAAGGGATTTGAATTTAGGGGTTGCTTTCTTATTTTGTTTTGACACGGCGTTCCCTTTCCAGCGAGGTTACAGACGTACAGACGGGTACCATTTTGTCATAGTTCCTAGACGTAATTGTACATGTACAGTACATATCTTCAGTAAATGTACATGTACAACTGTACATGTACACAGCAATGTACATGTACATATGTATGTCGATGAAAGGGGGAAGTACATGTATGTACAGTCTACAGATCATGTTCATGTACTGTGTCATAAAATGGTTGGCTTCTGCACTGGTGATCAAGAAATGGAAATGGAGTGATCGTTGATAAATACTTGGTCCATTTTACGGCCAGGGTTCCGCCTTTTGTATTACTCAACATGGGTTCACACACGCTTGAAGTTTTACGCCAAGGCTTGTGGGGTTCATTAACGGGGGGATGGTATTTTGACCCACACCAGAATATTTTTTGCAACACACTCCACCTGTATTTATGGCTCTTCCTGTTGTGTTTTCCACTGGGTTTATACATGGTAAGTCACTGTAATTTATAAACTTAATCATGCCCTGTCACTCTACATTGATGAATGTGTCTGTATCATGTAATGATGTGGTTTTGTGTTCTGTCATGTCTGTGTAGGCCTACTTATTTTTATTTCGCTGCAAATCTCGAAGTTTACTGTGCCAGTATGTAGGCTTAAAAAAGTCGCAAACATTTTTTAAATGTTTGAGTTTGTTGAGGCCTAGGTATACCATGTAGGCCCTATAGGCCTACATGCTTTACTTGCCTACTAGGCCCAAAACACGTTAAAATTTTCACAGAACTGTCTTACAATGCTTACAAGGATTAAATGTATCTTACATCACACCGCACACTCCATGTTTGTGTTGCTGTATAGTCTAAGCTTTAATCCATGTTTTTATGACCATGACATGACCTACATCATACATGTACTTCAGTTAGTTCTAGACATGACTATGATTACATGTACCAGAAAACATTGTATAAAAATCAGAGAACTCAACCCCCAACTGCCAAAATGGTGTATTATTTTCCATATACATCCTTTTGGACTGATGTATGTATGTTACGTACTGTTACAAACCAGAGGTTGTCAAACACAAACACAGAAAACATGCACAAGAATTGGCCAATACATAAAATTATTTACATTATTTTAATTAACAAGATAAACCACATAAAACAAAACAATGAGCTTGTATTAGTGTGGTTAGAAACGGCCATGCCCAGCAAAACAAAATGAATAAAGCGGTCATGCAAAAACTGACATTGCAGTAACATTTTACAGACACACAACTCGGCCAAGAAAAGGAAAACATTAATACAAGACATTAACTTTAACTTACTTGTATGAAAAATAAAGACCGCTGCCCAGTCGGTGCAGAACGCTGAGCACAGCCATCAAGGCCGCACCCCATGAACAGGACCGCCACACCAGCACGGACCCCAGTCGCTACGAAAACCAACCACCACCAGCAGCCCACAGGTAGATCCTAGCAGCAGCAACGTAGCCTTCATCGAAACAGGGGTGCGGACTTCAAACTGTGCTCACGCACATTCACCATAACTGACACCGACCGAGGCCGAGCAGCCCGCTATAAGGCCTTAAATACAGAACGAAACATTCTATGCAAACAAAAAGGTCCATGCAGCTTTGGTATTTAAGGAACAGCAACAACAGACAGGTACGAGTAGAGGCGTTATGTAACAGTACAGTCAGTAAGAAGTCAAACAACTAAGCAAAACAGAGAAGCCCATAGAGGTGTCCTCTCATGGACATTACAAAAGTTTTCCCTGCAGTGACATATCAACCATCAGAAAGGGATAACATGTCCTAAAATGTCAAATTTAGCACTTTTAGTAGGAAAAAGATAAAAGTGTTTACTTACAAAATACCATTTTTACTAGGGTTTGTTCTTGTCTGCTACCAAATGATTTTTTTTTTTAAATTTCGGACTAACTACATGAACAAAGTTACATGTTCTTCAGAACTCAAAAGATAACTAACGTAAGTTACATGTATATCAGATGCAATGTTTTATTTGTTTTGTTTGTTTTTTATTTTGTTTTCTCTTTTTTCACTCAGTCTCAAAGATACATGTACAGTGTACCAGCATGCTTAGGCGCACCACATATTGCCTGTAATCAAGAGATCTATTAGTAGTCCATGTTCTGCGAATTGCTTTCAGATATGCGTCTCTTGGGACGTCTAGGGGAAAATCAGACAAGCCACAATGATAGTGGTTGGGGTAGCAAGAGTAACCAGAGTTCTAATGCTCATGACATTCAAAAGATTCCTGTATCCATGAGCAAGGGCTGGGGTTACTCATGCTACATTTGGGTTTTGAGCAGCCATTCCTAACTGAGGCCAACTCGGTCACCAGAGAAGAAAAATGGGCTTTTCATCATTCAAAAATTAATGTCTCGGTCACATGAACAGTGTACGTGTAACATTTTCAGTATCCAACCGAGTTGTGTGAAACTCAAATTGAAGAAACGAAGATAAAGAAGGTCTGCAGAAACACAAGGTGTGGTTTCTGCACTTGTGAAAGACAAACCTAGTGAGTGTTATGCACCTAAAAGAGTTTGTGACCATACTACTTCAAGGACATTGTAATTACATGTATTACTGTGAAAGCTGCAGGAAGACAAAATACATTTATGTTATTCAATAACTTGTTTATTGAATTAAAAAAAATAACAAGAGGAGGAAACTTCAGTCAAGTGAGCCATTTTTCTTCCTAATGAAATCAAATATTTACCAATGAATTGAGTTGGTTGGCTTACTTGTCAGGTGTAATAACATGTATCAATTATGGAGAACAAAATTGTGAAAAAAAGAAATCCCCGCCATGTTTTTACGTATTCATGTACAAAATTCTATGCATGGAAACTCAGACTTCATATTTTACACTGATTTGCCTGTATGTACAATGTACAATACATGTGAACACCTGTGAATAATACTAGGATGTGTGTATTTATACATGCTGTACAATTCCAGGTTTCCAGCTGGCAAGTTTTAAATAAAAGCCAAGGTTTGAGCCACAGTCAACATTTTTGGAGCCACTTCCTCTTTATGCAGTGCCGAATACAATTTGTTTCTTGCGGGTTGCTTAGGATTATACTCCTAATATGTATTCAAATTCACTGTTGGGCAACAGTGGTAACTGACAGTTGGAATTGCACAACTTCCTTTCATGTTTTCTCTGTATAATACGGATGATTCATAGTAGTGCACCACCAAGAGTTTGCAACGCGTCGGCCAATCACAACATGCGAAATCTGTCTACCCCTTTCCAAACGTGTACTGGTTTGACAGGTTTCGTGCATCGTGATTGGCCAACGCATTGCAAACTCTTGGAGGCGCACTATTGTGAATCCCCATTTTGAAACATTCCTCATCAAAAGAAATACATGTATATCCGTCATTTGAGTACCTATAGATATTTTACTACCAGTTGCAGACACAGTTGTAATAAAGAACATGTGATATGCATGGTTGCATATATGTTTATGTACCTGAACTACCGGTATAATGTGCATGTGTATACAGGTACATGTATTTGTACACAATAAAAATGTACGTGTACATGTGCAGCGTGTTAACTCCAGTTTCAAAGTCTACCTGCCAGTGCCACATTTATTTTTTTCACTGAATTGTGTCTGAGGATACAGGCTAGTTATAGTTAAGAGAAACAGAAGGTAATCACTTATCGAAATGCAGGAAGACGGATTTGCATTGTGTGAATAGTGTTTGTAACCAGAATCACAAAGAATTTATGAACAGTGAGATAATGAAGTGTGGATGCTCTCACATGTATGCCCGATAATTTCTACGATAATCAGCACACAGGTCTTCATGACAAATTGTGCCAAATTGGTTTTTTTCAGAGATCTAAGTTTACATGTACATGTAGAAAATGTACAGAAAGATACTTTGAACTAACCAAAAGTGTGGAAATAATTCTCAAGAGAAGACCAATATGTGCAGGATGTTTACAGAATTATGATCCTGATTCATGATTTTCCTGGGAGCCTTAGAGATACATCATTATTTCACTTCACGGAGGGAGAAGTGTCTAGGTTATGAGATGCCCAAAGTCTCATCTCTTCAGTAGAATTTTTTCAATTGCCTGGCTCGCATACATACTTCATTAGTGAATAAAGTAATTCTTTTTACTTTATGTACAGTAGTTTGTTTCAGTTACACTCCCTGTGTCAAATTCATGCAGTGAAAATCACTTAGCTTGGGTATTTTAAAAAGAACCAGTTCGCCTCGGCTTCGTTTCGGACAGAGTTTGAAAATTACTCTACCACCCTTCATTCTACCACAAAAGAAATGTAACGTAGTTTTTGTTTCTTTATTATTCCATGCACTGAGAATAATAAGAGCCTGGATGTCATTCAGTCATCAGGAACATGTTTCTCATAGACATGTAAGTTTGATTTTCAGAGTTAAGGTTATTTTGTGTTTGGATTCTACACAGGCATTTCCCCCTTTTCCTGCAATATGGGCCTCCTACAGCTTGTTAACAGCCTTGGTTTTCTCCTGCATCAAGTTCATCAGCTACCGCATGCACCTGACCTTTGACTCCGGGGAAGAGGCCACCCCAGGAGAAGAGACAGAAGAAAAGCCCAGTGAAGACAGCGGCAAAGGCGAGGAGGCAGGGGAGATTGAAGAGATCGGGTTTGGCACCAGTGGTCATCACAGGACAAAATTTGGGTGAGTAGCATGCTTGTGGGTTCTGTAAAAGAGCACTGGTACCATGTCACCAGGTGGCAGAGAGTGAGGCCTGCAGTAAGCTGACCCTTCACTGTGGCAAAGCATCACGGGTTTGGACACCGACGGTGTGCGCATGCACAAACAAGTGCTCACATTCTTGTTAAGTAGTTTTTGGGGACTGTGATGAAACATGGATGTTTCATGGAGGAGATCCAAAAAAGCTATGGGGACAAATTTGTGTCTCCACAACTTGGTGGCGACTTTCCTAACAAAAAATTTGAACATTTCTGTCAGCAAACAAACTGCACGGTCTTCATAGACACAAGGCATGCATACAGGAAACTAAACCTCATGCGTAACCTTGGTGATTAAGGGGCATTCCCTGAGTAGCAACTTATTCAATGTTGGACAAGCATGAACCACTTGATATGTTCACAAGCTGTTTCCACTTGAGAGTGCATGGAAATTACATGGTTAGTCATGTCAATATGCGCATTCTCAGAGTGGTGAAGTAAAAGTGGAATAAGCTGAGCTCGGGTGCTGCAATGTATCAAGTATCATGTTGGCTGTCTCGTGTCCTGCAGTCTTGCTCACATTTGCACCACTTCAGGGAGAAGTACTGCATGGCATCCATAATCACAGCGTAAAAGTAAAATAGTAATTCCAGGCAACTGCAGTTCCCTTCACCTTTGTGAATGATACGACATAAACACATCCATGTATTTGCACATTGTGTATGTACAAAATATGTATATGAACTAGCCACTTACTAGTGGTTAGTTATAGCTGCATGTGAATATGGTTGATATACATGTAACTATAACTAGACTGAAAGCATAGAACTGTCTTTATTTTTGGCCCATTTCATGCCCATTTGCGAGCAAATTGAACAGGAGGAAAGTTGCCATTCATTTAGACTGAAAATGGAAGTTTCATTTTATTTTTATCTTTTGTCTTAGGGCCCATCCAAATAGTACGTACGCATGAAATGCCGACTTTTCAGACCCCCCTCTCCAGTCCTTCATTTTTAAGGAGCGTAATCGTGCGGTACCTAACCACTGTATGTACCTTCTTGGTTTCTGTCTTTCAGCATGGAAGACGATGCGATTGAGCTGGAAGAGCTGAACAGCAACCCCCAGCATGTAGCATCAACATCAGGGAGAGAGAGCTCGAGGGATTCCTTCCCTCCAGACAATGAAAAGGTACACCAAGGATCAGGAAACTCCTGACCTTGTAGGAGTACTTCATCCTAACCATCCCAGATCCTTTAAAAATTGGCAGGTGTCACCACTCCGATACTTGGCTATTCACAATTAGGAATGGCAACCCTGGATCCTATACATGTAGGATGCACCGACAATCAAAATAAATAACAAGATCAAACAGTCTTCCGGAATTCCAATATTCTGTATTCCAATATTTACAACACGAGCTCGATATGGTATTAGAAAGTGAACTTCTTACAGAATTATTTAATTACTTACAGGTCTGTGATTAAGTCATAAAACCTTATTTATACTCGATTAGCCAATCAAGTGACTCTTGGATCATCACATCAATCATAAAAAAGAAAAGTTTCATCAGATATCCACTTTAAATTATTAAAATAGCAAAATTAATCGGTCCACCATATGTTGAAGTTTCTGTAGCCCCCTGAATCTGGCGTCTAATTAAACCACAGAAGATCAGCCCAAAGCTTGGTCAAGCAGAGCAAGTTCAGAGTCTATGCTCCTTAGTGGTACACAAGGGACTCTTCTCAGTCATCGGTAGAGTCAGTGGGACCAGTCTCAACATAAGGCCATCTACAATAAATATAACCCAAAACCTTAACAGTTTTAAAGAACTAGCGCAATCATGCTCCAATCTGTTTCCTTTCCAACCTCGATCTCCACAATTCCAAATTACTACAAATCTTATATCATCATCCTTATTTTCATAAATGTAAATTTCCGATCTTCTCAAAAATCATCAGCCTCGATCTCCAGGATCAGCTTAATAGTCTTACTACTACGATTACGACGAAACTTCATCATCTGCAGGCTTTTTACTTCGATGTATAAAAGCAAGATAATCATCAATATTACAACACTTATGGTAATTTGCCGAACAACTGTCTTGGGAGGTGAACTGTTGTCACGAAGTCGTTAATGCCGACTGGGACGTCTATGTGGCTGGAATTAGGCCCTAGTTTGCCTAATTCTCACGGAAACAGATTTTTCCGTCCTTTTCCAAAGTGGTCAAACAGATCCACAACAAAGCTAAATCTGCTGGCTCAGATTTCTGACGCTTGGGAGTCAAAACCGGTCTTGCATCACACAGTCACTCTCCAAACCTCTGTCTTTCTTGAGCAAGTCAAAAATGACTTCTGACTCTCTATCTCTCTCTCACATAAGAAAACTCCACCATGCATCCAAAGATTCTAATTGTGTCCAATTGTACAATGCGACCTATTCTTCATCGACTGGCGTGATTTGATTCACAATAATACGATGGGCGTTCTGACAATTACCACGGCCTGAACAAAATACCGTTGCGTAAGACGGGAAGGCATTTTCCCACTTCGTGAAAACCTTCTCTGAATGGCAGAGTTACATGTACGTCTACGCAGGAATGATGAACAAATGATTGGCTAAGACTTTTGGACAATTCGATTACCCTCAGGGTAGACTGATATATACTCAGAATAAAAACAATGAACCTCCAACACAGTAAAAACATAATCGGAAAAACACAGCATTCAATTCATGCACTAGTTGCACTGTAACAGCAGGACTTCGTGGAGGTGCCTTTTGGGAGGGGGGTAAGATTGAGTAATGTTGTGCCAAACCAAGGTTGCTTCGCACATTCAAGAATGTGGAATTGTTTTCCTGCATAGTGGAGGATTTTGATATATGCAGAAAGGTTTCTGGCAAGAGTGTCGAGGTAGACAGCATTTCATGTACATGTAGATGCAATGCTTTTTTTTACACGGCTATAAGTATATTCACCAGCAAGTTGGATCCATTTTAACCTAAAAGAAAAAAATCAGGGAGAATATACATGTATATTCTTGCATTTGTCTAGGTGCTTTTATTTGTTTGAAACTGGTATTGGTAAGTGTACATGTCTACATATATATAACAGTTGACTACACATAGCTTGCTTTTCATGGGCCAAAGGTTGATATTAAATGGGGGGGGCTTGCACATGTACTTGTGCAGAAATTAGCACACAAACAATGTCAGTAGCTGTATACATGTACATGAACAAGACGTAAAATTTGGCTGGCAACCTGTTTCGTGTGCTTAGCTGAGTTCCCTGCTTAGGAGCTCTGTGAATTGGCCGTTGGTATTCACAAGGCAAAGAATTCCAAACTATTTGTTTATATTCATCTGATCGATAACAAGCCAACCCATCAAACAAAAGTCACTGTTGTGTGATGAAATAGGGGGCGTGGAGCGATAAGGATCTGCCAGGTACCATCCGCTTGGAGATCCACCCTCAGAAGGAGCCACCGACTACCAGCCACCTGGACAATTCCCTCAGTGAGGCCCTGGATGCCCTCAATAACACGAACAACCTGAAGCTGGACAGCATTGACAGCTCATCAAGACAGCCCGGTAAGGCACTTAGAAGGCCATACTTAATAATGGATTATATTCCCCGTGGGTACCACAAAGAATCGTTGGTTCCCCAGAAAAGCACCTTTGTGTGGGCTTCTTTTTGGATTTTATACAATACAAATACAGGACAGCAAAGAAAAGGGGAAAAATCCACATACATGTAGTGTAAAACTAGAGCTCCATATCTTATAAAATGTGTACTTACGGTTATTGCTTCTTATTTGACTCTTACGTGCCAGCAAACCCCAGCAAGCTCAATGGTCGAGTGGTAAAATGTCTAAACTAGTAAGTAGGAGATTGTAGCTTCAAGTCCCACCCAATCAAGCTTGTGAATTTTTTCACAAAGCCCTTACCATCTCTGAGTATCTACTGTTTATAAATGAATGTAAGTGAAGAGTTGAAAAAAACACCATGTGAAATGGTTGACTGACAGATTTTGACATGAAAGAGATCAACCATTATGTGTAGATACGTCCATGTAAAGATACGTGTAATTGTAAGTATTAAGATGGTGCTTTTTCACTGTCCTAACTTAATTTATAGGATTATACTCACAGTTTTGGAGATTCAGTGTTGGCTTGTAAAGTTTATGTTTATGTTTCAATTCAGGTTCTCACAATAATGTCGGAATCTGACTTCTTGTGAAAATTTGTATTTGATTGTCATGTAACCTACGGTGGGCATCTGAACTTCATTGTCTGCATCTTTAGGTGGAACTGAAACAGTACCAGCAGCAGTGTTCACAAGTCATGGCTCGCCACATAGCAGAAAGAGAAGACAGGTGAGACCCCAGGATGCAGGTCAGTCGTCCAGTCGGAGGAGGAACCGTATGTCCATGGGAACCAACACAAGTCGGGGCATGTCATCCCCAAAGGGCCCCTCAAGCACAGAACTTGGCAGTGACGCAGACTTCAAGACAGAGAGGGGAGTCCTGGATTCGGTGCCGGCATCACTTTCAACTGTATCTATGCAAGAACCAAGCTCTGGGACCCCACAGGGAAAGTTGACCAAACGGGACCTGGAGAGTTGCCCACACCTCGGCCTGTCCAGCATCACCCCAAGGGCTGACTCCGACTCATTGCTCGCCATGCTCACTAAAGAGAGAACTCCCGAACAGGAGACGGAAGTGACTGAGGAAGCTCGCAGGAGGACTAAGAGCAGTGGCAGCGGGGAGAGAACCCGAAGTCGGCACTTGACCGAGAACCTGACGACAACAACCAGACCTACCAGGTTCAGTTTCCCGGACAGCTCAGCGAGGCAATCCCTGACCCCACCTAGCAGACGAAGGACTGCTTCCAGTAACAGGAACATGTCTGGGAAGAAAGGAAGGCACCTGAGTGACCGGCAGAAAGAGCTTGCTTCACCCATCGAGGAGAATAATAATGAGCTGAAGCCCTCTCCAGAAATGCCAGACAAGATTAAAAAGAAGCGAACTCAAAGCCCACCCAGGCACGATAGTTCCCTGTCTACCAACAATTATGCAAACTCTTCCATGGATGGAGCAGCCCCAGCCCTCGCACACACATCTGCACCCTCGGAGACAAATTGTAGTAACCCATGCTCAAAGAATGTGTCCGACAGTGTGTCTGAAGATTCCTTGGATCTTGTTGTGAAGAACGTTCTGGGGTCGGGTGTGGAAATTGATGAAAATTGTGACTCCAGCCAAACGATTACCTCATCAAAAAGACCAGGGCAGGGTGCCATGACCTCCAGCTCTGATGATGATAGTACAGTAGTATCAGAACACTCAGCTTTCTTAGGATCGTCTGGAAATGCTCCCAGTTCCAGGAGTACATCTAGTTCCACTGGAATCCAGTGGTTATTCAGCACAGATGGGGATGGTCCATCAGACAAAGGTATGGCAGTGTCAAATGAAGTACACTTGTGTTCAACAATCTTGCAGATTTCAGCATTTGTATACTTGTAGTTTTTCCCAAGAGAAATTTAATGTCATCCTCACACCCACCGTCCCTTAACACCTTATGTGTGCTTCAGACAAGAATGTTTCTCGAAATGAACAAAGAATTCATTTTTATGTCTAACAATTGTTTTCTCAGAAGTTGGTGCTTTATCTGTACACGTTAGATGTCCATTTACATGTACACTGTACGTGAAACATTTTCTCATTGGAATGACTGGAATTCCTACAGGGGGCGAGCCCTCTTCCACCAGCAAAGCAACAGAACGAGAACCTTCCCCACAAAGCCGAGATCGAGCCAAAGAAGGCGCTATACCAAAGAGGAAGTCCCGCCTGAGTAGCAGTACTAGCCAAAGTGAGTCTTTAGCATCGATACAGAACGCAACCGCACGTGAAAGACCCAAAGTGTATTATTTGAGTGTAGCATGGGCTATGGGGCGCACTCACAGTGCTTGATGGACCAAGTTGCTGGGAAAAGCAAAATTAAGTTGGATTAAAAGAAAGATATTTATAAACACAAGTGTGTTCATATTCTGTGGATAGAAAGAGTAATTATGCAGTATGCCCGAATCACTTGTCGAGAAACAAGACCAGGTTGGAATTATCAATCACAATTTCCTCAGTGAACTGTGTACTGATAACTACAGTGTACCACCAGGTGTTATCACTCAACTTGGAACAAGGCTTATGTCAAGATCAGCCTAAAGAACACAGCAGAAAGTAACAATCTGTTTATCAAGGAAAAGAGTTTTACCTTTTGCTGTAGAGTACTGAAGTATGACATTTTGAACCAGAACGTGCAGTGCAAACAAATAGAGTACACGCGCGTGTTGGTTCACGTGCTGGTTCTTGGCGCCATGCCTTTTACACACGTAATTGTGCACGTGTCGTATTCACTTCAGCACTCTAGACTGTTTTAAGCTGATCATTGTTGTCAAGCAGAATACATGTAAGTTGGTGTCATCGAGTAGATAAGTCCTCATTCCAGGTATGTGCACTACATCTTTTAACACAGGTTCTGTATTGAACTACAAAAATGCTGTTAAGTGAATTAATGCAACTTAAGTTTGCTGTGCATTCCTAATATCCACACTTTGTCCTGTACAGGTGATGAGGAGATCAAAGCAGACCCCGACCAAGGCCAAGAGCGGGCAGGGGCCAACAGCAGCAGTAACAGGCTGATAGGCAGGATGATGAAGCGTGTCTTGAGGGAGGAGTCCCTTCGATTTCAGCTGGAGGATGCACGAGGGTCACGTAAGCTTCCTTTGTCTTGTGTTCTTAGCTGACATGTTTTATGGCGTAGAATGTAATTTTGCATTTGATTTTGCCTTTTGTCAGTATAAGTTATTAATCCAAGCACTACATGCTTAGTGCTTTCCAAAAAAACTTGTCAGAACAGAGCAAAAACTGACGAGGTTATTCATGTTGGACTCAAAGCTATGACCTGCTGCTTGCTAGTGTAGATGTTTTAATCACCCAACCTTCAAACTGTTCAGAGTCACCGGGCCAGAAAGTACAAGCTCTCCGAAACTACTTTTCACACAGTTATCAAAATGTGTAAATTACATTAGTTGGTAAAGGGCAAATCCAACTATTGGAATGACTTGTGACTAAGGTTGCATCCGAATCTCTTGTCTAGAGCTAGGTCTAGGTCTTCGCTCCATTGGAAATGCGTGGAGACACGTAGACAGTAGACCTAGCCGTAGCTCTGGAAGCCCATTTGGGACATGGCCTTAGACTCATGTTCAAGTGTATGGAGTCCCTGATGCAGCATTGTGAACTGAGGTCATGGTGAATAACAAGGATAAGCACTTGAACTTGGCATATTTAACCCAGCCTTTCAGAATCCAACTTTCATTCTGTGTTCGTTAATCAGACCGGAAGACAAAACTGCGACATCCATGCACATGTATGTGCAATTTAAAGTTTCCCCAAATTAAGCTCTTCCTGGTTTAATGTGCCAGCTCAGAAAGTGCTGATAATGTGGGACGGGGCAAGAATGGAAAGTGTCATTTTCCTCCATTTGGCCAACTGGTGCTGCATACACGCAGAGCCACTTGGGTGTAATGTGCAAGCTGAGTTTATTGAAGTCAGGTTGATGGAGGTTAGTAATAGGGAGACAGTCCATCAACATGTCAGACCAGTGTTCATCCATGTACGTCCCAGCAGTGTTTGTGGCTCACTATTTCTCCGTTGTTTGGCATTGTTATAAAGCCTGTCACTGCTGTGTTCTGCCTATTTGTTCTATTATTTTGTGTATGATTATGGAGCGGTATGCCAATCAACATGTCAAAATTGCTGTGTAAGTTGTTGCATAGGGTAATGCCAGAGGGACATTTCCATGAAAGCACATTACAGATATCATGTTAGTACAGTATTCTAGGTAGTGTGCTGGAATTTGTTGTTAGTTGACTTCTTTTAAGTCAAACTAATCAACAAAAATTCATCGATTTTGCTGTATATATGGACATACAATCTAGCGTAAGTTAAGCCTCAAGTGCATGTAAATTTCCTTTGTCCAAATGGTGAAAACTAAAAAATACCGTACATTAAAACATTAAGACAAAGTAAACAGTAATTGGAAATAAGTCTGTTACCCTGCCTTGTTGCAACACAAACAGTCAATCCATCCATAAGGAGAGCCAGGCGGCAGGCAAGATACCTGAGCTCAACCAGTGAGTCGAGACAGCGACATCAGAGCGATAGGGGCGAGGGTACATCCACAAGCAGTCTCCGGCACAGACGAGGTAACTGAGCCAACCAAAAAAGACAAGAACGGGTCTGGTACTCAGTGATGCCAACTGTTGTGGATTCACCTTACCTTGTTTTTTCCCAATGGAATATTTTTGCATTGTACCACTTTTGCATCGCATGGGCACACCAGACTCATGTGAACCTTCCTTCTGATTTTAAATTGGTCACCAGCTTGTGGAAACCTGTTCATTTTGAATCCACATTAACCCTAAGTGTCATCAATCCTTCAAAATCCTCCGGGTGGTTTTGGAGGATTTTGGAGGATTGAGGCTGCATGGCAAAATTGCATTGCTGATTGCGAAGGATGCATTGTCTCAAGGTTGCGGGTCAGACCTTTTGTTGTTGCTGTTCAGGCATGCATAAATTCAAACCCTCATGATATGTGAAATCCTACATACTGCTCCAGGATTCCATTTACATTGTCTCAACATAATGATGGGAATTTGCCTGAGAATTTTGAAGGATTGAGGCAGTTGGCACCCCTCCACAGAACATGTTCAAGAAATATCAGAGGGTTTCTGAGGACTGAGGCTATATCCAATTTTTTTCATGGAAGCAGTTGGAGAATTTTGAACCATTGAGAGTATATCCTAGCCAAAGGGGCTTAGGCAGTTAGGATTAATGAATGTTGAATGTGGGTTAAATGTAATGTGGGTTAAATGCTTCTTCATTGGAAAGGGGGTTGATTGTTTAATAAGTGACTCATTTGTCAAGCTGAGCTCACCCACTAGTCATTGTCTAACTGCTAAAACTTGCAGCTTGCTTTGCTGATGTTTGGAATGGTAGCTCTTTGCATCCAAACTTCGGGTGATTGTTTGCTTTCGTTTTTCTTGCAATTGTGTACGTACCTGACGTAGATTGTTTGATGTTAATTTTTCATAGCATTTCATGTCTTGATGTGGAATGAGCCTTCAATTGTTTGTTACCGATATAAACCAGGTATATGTATTCGAAAGCTCAAATTCCTGACATAATTAAGTACACTTAGCATATACCTGCCTGTATGAAATTGTTGAATTTAAAAAAATGAGTGATTTGGTTCATGCATAGTTGGTTTTTTTATTATGATATAAAAATTAATCATATTTATTTTAAGCAAATTTTAAAAGTTTAATACAGGAGTTTTGTTGTTTTTAATTGGAGCCAAGTTGGCATATCAGTAATTGTCTGCAGTGTATTCCAAATTAACCAAATATAACTGGATATGAACTTCTTTTTCTTTTATTTCTTTTGTTACAAAATCAGTCAAATCATAATTTAAGGTATTTAATCGAGCCACTTAATAAAATGATTGATAGGCAATTGATAACTGCCTTTAACTTTTACTACACAGATATTTTTTGAGTCCCTGTAAAATACATATAGCACCTACATGTACTTTTTTTCAACTGGCTTTACGTTTTGTCAAAAGTAGAGTCTAGTTTACAAGACATTGTTAACCAGCAGCTACATGTAATAATAATAATAATTTTTCGCTTACTGGTCCTTCCTGGCTAACAACTAACTCACAAATGGAAGACATTCGGGAAATTCAAAAGAGAAAAATAACTGTATTTTTGTACCAAAAGGACAAAACACCAAATCACTTACGTCCTTTTCCTTTATTGTTGAAAAGCAAACAACTACAAAGTCCTAGCTGATGGTCTTTGTTGCAGTTGTCCATGTCATTACAGACTTGTGCTTCCCGATTCAATGAAGATGAGACCCTGTGTGGAAAAGGGAAAATAAAAATTGTTGCTCTCCACTAGCCTTTGACAGGGCTAGCTGTCAGTAGGCCAGCTCTGTTTAAAAGGAATGTGCAACAGATCTCTCATGGACTACTTTTTACCATCTTCCCGAAGGCGGAATTCTTCTCAAGCCCATGTAGATGAAATTGGCCTTGCCTGACAGCTGGAGAATGTGATTATCTACAGCCTTAAAGCTGGTTCATACTTAGCGTGAAAGCATGAACTGGCCTTAAGTTTGAAGCATATCTCTCACCTCTTTGCACTACAGAGGCCAGGCAGACTACCCACCCGCCTTCCTCCCCACACCTAGCAGCACTGGTATCCGTGGCCAGGCGCGAAGGCCGGTACATGGCCTCGGCCCACGACGATTCGTCCCCAGGAGCTGTCCACTGCTTCCAGGATGAGCATGGTAAGATGTGATGCCTGGAAAGGGCATCCATGCTCAGATTGCTGGTGCATGTACCTGTATGCAGGATGTACACTCAACTAGTACGTTGTCAACCGTGTTGCCAAAATACATGCATAATTCAAGTTTCAGATTATACACACAATTTGAGCGTGAGTTCCTAACATCTCGGTAATTTCTTTCAAATTGTGAGTGTTATATCAATCGCTAGAAACATTATACCTCATTCACTGTTTACGAACCAATACATGTCACCAAGGAAGTTGAAATACACGTCTGACAAATTTTTATAGCATGAATTTCAGGCATAGCAGTATGGAGGTCTCTGACTATTTTACAGTTTGACCATTATGGAACATAATTATTTTACCTGAAGTGGCATTGTTAAAAATCCTAACCGTAATGGATCCTCATTGCAGGTAACTGGATGACATACACATTTGACGAGAACAGTACCGGCATAGCCCAGAGGTTGGATACAGAGCCCATCCCTGACACATCACCATCGGATATTGAGAAGCCATCCATTGATTGGTAAGTGGTCTCATCCCAAACCTTCTGGAGTGATAAGATGTTATGGATTGATAAGACGTTCAGTGTTCAGACTGCAAAGTCAGCTTAATATCCAAAACTCTCACTGTAGGATGGGGGGGGTGTAATTTTGAAGTAGGCTGCATCATGTGCCCATGGAAGCCACTCTGTAATGGCCTGAGCCATTCACCCTTAGGCGTCATCCCCAAATTGACTAAGCGGTCTTCCACGTATTGTCCATGTTTTTTCTGATCAGTCTGGCATTGCTAAGTTAGAGGGAAATCACGTACGCGACAGAGGTGTGCGCTGCAGCGTGAGGGGTTCAATGAGGCGGGCGGTCGTGTGCCCTTTTGTCATCGTGACAAAAAGTATGAATAAGCATGATTTCTCTGGACCTCATGAATACCGACAGTTGTTCTGCGGCAAAGACATTCTCCCATTCCAGTATCAACACTTATTAAAGATAATGGGATCGTTAAATTTTTTGCTGAACTTCGGGTTGGGACATGTACATGCATGTACATACGTACATGTACGTGTATTGTGCATGTGTAATGGTCAACGCACATTGAGACAGATTGGGAGCTCACTACGAACTGATTCTTTTACCAAACTGTGGCATTCGATATATTCGAAGGACCCTGGTATCAAGTCGGCATTCTTTTCCAGGACAGCAATCATGTCCAAGTTGCAATTTTGAATTTTCCATCGGTCTTTTTTTTCTGAATGGATAACAGCAACTTATATGAAATCTGTGAACAACTTAAAGCTCTGGCAAAATTTTATCACAACATGTAAATACTATAATTTTGACCAAACGAAAGGAAAGTTTATTATGTCCCTGTGTACATCAACTTTTATTACACACTGGAGCACTGCTATACTCCGCCTGGCAAAATCCTTTTTTTTCCCCTCCGGAGTTGCCTTCAATCGAACACGAGTCCAAGTACGATCAGCATCCAATGCAAATTTTTTTTGCACGTTCGTTTATGACATTATTGGCCTTATATGGAACAGAAGGACTTGAATACTGGAGATTGGCATACATAATGTCGGTTTGAATATACATACACACAGTTGGATGTAGTGAGAATTTAGTACTGTTCTGCGGCTGAAATGCCGTACCTTGCATGTTCTTGGTTGGTTATTAGTGAATTGTCACCACGTGCATTTCACTCAATCATGTGGTCCGGGCCATCGCAAATTTACTGTACATACCTGCTATATGCACACTGTGTACTCGCACATCTGACGAGTGCAGATGCGGCATATATTATGTACATGTATTGAAACTTGTTTTCCATTTTTCGTTGTGTTCCTTTTATATCAAGTTTTCTTAAGTACATTCCGTTTGCTGTCAATGCCATGCCATTTCAAAGCCGAACATCCAAACTGACCAGTGCATGTGGTTCAGTTTGGTTCAGTTTGAAAGTGTCATGCTCTATGATTTTGGGCTTGATCTGGCGGTTTGGTACTGCAGCAGTCAACTCACTGCTGGATGAATCGTTGGTTGACAATTCTCAGCGTTGCATTGTTGAAGATGAAACACAAAGTTGAGGGTAAATTCGTCAACCACAATTACCATGCAAAGCAAAGGAAAAGAATGTCTTTCTTAAGGGCCATAACTAGTCTACAGATCGACCTAATCTGTGAACTGTCTTGGCTGGCAGGAACATGGTGTTTTGTAAGACAAATTAAATGACCTGCGCTCTGAGTGTTAAAAGTGAACAGCGTTTTTCTCGATTTTTCTCAGAGCAATGTACTCAAAAGCTGAAACTAGTCCTTTGTATGATACACAAAGAAAGTCACAAAACCCCCCAAATTGGTCAATTTTGGCAAATTGCAGTACATGCAAATCCGGTACAGTACCTAAACGTATGCAGGGCAGCCGGCTGACTTCAGAAAATCAAAACCCTTGTGGTTTTCAAGTTGGCGGCCCATCGACATTTTGTCTTGTTCTAATTGGAAGTCGAATGGTCAGTCAGCGGAAACTTGGCCGCGTGCTAATTCAAAGGGATTAGCCCTGCCAAAGATTGCCGGTCGATACGTGGAAGATTGGACTATTCCTGAGGTTGGTAATTTGCATAAAGCTTGCATGTTGTGTTCCATCCGCGGATCCGCCGGGTTGCTGACGGCTCTTTTGTTTGGTAGGGATTAGTGGGCTCTCTGTGATTCCGCGAAATGTCCACGTCCTGGAACACATGGGGCAATTTGGCGATGACGCCTTAGGCCGTTTTGATTATGCCAGCCGTAGCAAAGTGATTCTGTCATAGCCATAGTTGATGATATTTGAAGGAGAGGCTTCCAGCATCTCCACTTTGGGCTTCGTCTCAGAAATTATTACCTGCTAGTGGTATTCAAATTAAACAGAAATATTTCAGTATTTGTTTTGGTGGTTTGTATAGGTCAGTGTTTTGTTGGTAGTATGTGATGACATACTGTTGAAGCAATAATATCAAAGTCAGGGGGCTAAAATCCAAGCAAAACTGGAGAGGGAGATGAAGTTGATAATTGGACAACAGCCTAGATATCTTCTTATATTTTCACACACCCCCCCAGGCCAGACAGTTCCAGCTGCCACTCGGACTCCACGGTCATCACCATGCCCAAGTCCTCAGGGGCCACCCTGGACAGTGGCGGGGCGCACTCCTCCCTGGAGGGTCACCTGCCCATCTCCATCCTTTTCAACCAGCCGTCCTCAGCAGGCGGTGGGGGCCGGAGGCCGTCCTGGGATCTGTCCCGCCATCTGCTGAGCGACCTGGGCCTGCATGGCCTGATGGAGGACATCCGACGGCAGAACAGCGAGCAGAGCACACGGGATGAGGCCCACAGCCTGGCCAGCCTGGAGCACAGTGGCCGGCATCACCGGCGGAGCCGCAGGCACGAGCGGGCAAGGGTCAAGCACAACTACCGCTTCTGGCTGCTGCCCCGACGATCAGTGCGGGTCACCTTTGACCGGTTGGCGTTCCTGGCGCTATTTGACAGGTACGGGTCCCAGCAAGTACCATAAGAATTTTAGATTGTATTTATTTTGATTTTATTTCTTATTTGGCCCTTGGAAACCCTTCATCTGATTTATTGTTTTTCAAAAGTGCTCGGGTAAAATTCAGGATTGGAAATGTAAAATTAAAAATTCACAAAGATGAAATGATAAAAATCACAATTACTATTACAGAATATTAAAGAAACTAGCACCAAGTGGTGTCTCCTCCTATAATTGGTCAAATAAAAAGGAAGTTCAGAAGGACGGTCGAAGTCACAATTTCACAAAGTTGCCGAGAGGGAACACCAGCTATGCAACAACACGAGAGGAATACCACATAAAAATGAAAGATTACACGTAGAGTTAAACTTACACAAAATCTCGTGCCATCCTCCCCAGTAAAACATTGTCTATAATAAAGAAAGAATAACAATAATGAAATTTATTTAGAAAAGAAAAAAACCGTGACATCTGCAAACCGAATCAGATTTCTGATTTGAGCTTTCACGATTTGATATCATGGAGAAAGCTTCTGAGATGTGTCTACCGCAGGAAAAGTTGAGACTTAAATAAATGGACTATGAGGAGGATCCCTTGACAGATTTCTGACCGTCAGTCTTAGAGACTTTGGTATAGGATCACTACTTCCTTTTTTTTCTCTCTCAGGAATCGTACATTGTTAGAGAGCATAATAGCCATCCTCTTGTCTGTCCTGGTCTCCATCCTGGGTTTTGCCGTGCTCAGCCAGGGTTACCTCTTTGATTTCTGGGTCTTCTGGTTCTGCTTTGTCCTAGCCAGCTGTCAGTACTCCCTCCTCAAGGTAAAAGAAAAAGAGTCAAGAAGTGTCTTTTTCTAAGGATTGACAACCCCTTTTTTCTTGGTTTAAAAAATTAGTTTTGGGAAAAGAAGGGTATAACTAGCCGGATACAGTGCATGGCATTTTGAACATGACTGGATTTGAACTGGTACGCAAGCAGACGTGGTATCGCATTCTCAACGGAGCAACTCCACGTCATGTTTTTGGTTTTTTAATCACAACCGTTACAGAGTGTTATTCAAATATATCGTTGCTGTGCTGTGAAACCAAAACTGATGGGATCATAGAGGTGTATTCATGCAAGCCATTTGCGTTCACAGGAAAATACTCCTCAGAATATTAACCCCTAGTGTTTTTACAAAAAATATATATTATTGGAATCATTCTGTGTCGTGTTTCTTCACAGAGCGTTCAACCCGATGCAGCTTCGCCTATGCATGTAAGTGTCACTTTCTCCCTCAGTTTGTCTATTTTTGAGCAAAATAACATTCTGTTCACTAAAGAATGATGATTTCCTGTGTAAACTTGAGACTTGTACTTCGACATGTCATGATTTCATTGTCTGCTGGTTGTCAAATTGATGGGTTGTTTAGAAAGCTGTTCACACATTAAGGAACAAAAGAAGGTGGAATGAATGTATTCAGTGAATTTCAAAGGTACCGCAGTGGTTAATAGGGAGGGAAATTTTTTCACCTTCGTAGAAGCGTGTCCTCGGGCATTTGTCTTAGAATTTTCTGAATGTTTTACGATCCGCCGTAGTGCAAGAGCAGTGTGGTGCCAAGTCTAACATTTGTGAGGCGTGAAGTCCCTCACAGACTAACTACAGGGTTCTAGTTTCCTCTGTTCCCCTTCAAACCTCCTTGTAGATTTTGGAAGGTTTAGAGACGAGGTTGTGACTGAAATTCTGTGGAAATTCAAAAGAACTCACCTGGAGACGAAAGGCAAATTGGAATTACAAGGCTGCAGCTTTAAGTGACACACAACTCTATGAGAAGTGATTCCAGCCGCAGCCATAGACTCGGGGCATAATTTCAGGCTGGAGCCAAGTACGGTAACCTCGGACACGGTCCGACTCTCCCATTTACATGTATTTTCACATCCTCCACAGGGTCACAACCAGATCATAGCCTACAGCCGGCCCATGTACTTCTGCATCTGCTGCGGTCTGATCCTCCTGCTAGACTATTGCGGCAGCCAGCCCGCTCTATGTCAGCCTCCCCCTAGCCTCTACGGGCTGTCTATAGGGGGGCCAGACCTGTACAGGCTGGGCAGGGATATGTTAATAGGTATGCCTCTGGAAAGCACCTTGGGTTGTTTGATTTGTGGGAGTACGGATGTTGCTGGACTTGTTTTGTGACAGTGTAAGCCTGTGTGATAATCCATGAGCAAATGCACGTGGAGATCTATTTTCACAGTTGAGAAATGAGTCTGATGTATTTGCAAAATTTTGCAATTTTTGAGACAGGCACAGAACCTCACGAAATTCAAACTGCTTCATATTCATATATTTTCCTTGTTCCTCTGTTCACTTTTACTGTGTTTCCATCACGGTTTCGATTCCATAAAAAATGGGTTTTCAGTCACCGTTACATCTGTAATCTTTTCTACATTTATCTGTCGTGGTTATCCTAAAGTGAATCGAAAACCATTCAACTAGGTGTTGAAACTGGCTCAATCAAAATTGGCCAGACTGTGGAAGGCTGTCTTTATGAGTAAAGATATAAATATTTTCTCAGACTCACCAAATGATGTGAGCGCTGGAAGCTTCAGGCTTTTCCTGTTGTACTACTACTCGCATATTAGAGTTGCCATCTTTCTTCCTATTCTTGCAGTGTTTGTGTTATGTTTTCCGTTGATCTTCCTTCTTGGGCTCCTACCACAGTGCAATACCTTTGCTACATACCTCCTAGAGGTCATTGATGTTCATATATTTGGTGGAAATGGTAAGTAGCTCCTTATTACATCGATCTATACATTCATCTCATATACCAACCAAATTACAGTTTTCTTCTTTTTAGAATAAAATTTTGGAGGTCAAACAAATATGGTTACGAGTTGTTCCTCTGAAGTGATTTTTGGGGGGAGGAATTTGCTGAATTTTAACAGTTTCTCTGTGAATGCATTTAAATGTAAACTGTAGATTTGTCATCATGGGTTGTTTTCCAGACGTACACATCAGAAAGGGTATCGTGTGATTATTGTTATCAATATGGCAGTTCTCTATCACCTGCAGTGAGGTTTGGCATCTTGATATCTAATGTACCATTTCTTTCCGTTTTACTCAAATATGAATTTATTTGGAGAGCAAAGACTGCTCCTGTTAAAGATCTTCGGCATTATCCTGATCATGATTTTGGCTGGACATTCCTCAGACATCCATTTCTTTGGATTCACTGTTTCTCTTTGTCTTTGGTTTCCATAGCAACCACCGGTCTTGCTGCAGCTGTCTATTCCTTTTGTCGAAGCGTCATTACAGTGTTAATACTTTTTGGTTTTGCTGTGGGTGCTCTGAAGGTAATAAGCGTTTCATTTTCAGTTATTTTGGTTTTTGAGTGGAAGGGTTGTTCGTCCATCCCTCCCAGATCCTTTGGAATCCAGCAGAATCATTGGGAAGATATTCAAACATTTCTACATCACTGCTGTGTTAAAAATAGCCCCGAGTCACATGTGACATTTAAATCTGCAAAGCTCCCGTCGAGTCTTGGTTTACCGAAATGCTAGACCATAAATGCTGATCACAAACCTACTGTCTGATCTGCTGAAATTGTTGGATACCTACGTACACCGACTTCCTGGTGAATGCTAGATTTGATTAGATTTTTTTATGTCGCCATTTCAGGACAGTGCAGCATCCCAACACCTGCTGTTCTCTGTGTTCTGCGGCCTCCTAGTAGCAGTCAGCTACCACCTCAGCCGAAGTGCCTCGGATCCAAGTGTCTTGTGGTGAGAAACTGACTTCAAAGGTCCATTGTAGCACCTGTTTAAAAAAAAGAGACCGGTAGCATTGTGTGACCAAATGAATACAGTCATGTATCCTGGAGAGGGAAAGAGAGATAGCACTTTGAAGCTTTGAGAAATATTCGCAAATCATTGTCCAGCACTCCCACATTTTTACAGGCCCGATAAAATAAAACCTGGGTTTTCAGAATCGTCTTGTCTCTGAAATCTTTCTGGTAATTTTTGAATATATGTGTGATTTTTCCTACTTTTCTGTGTTGGCTTTCAAACAAGTCGTATGTTTTTTCCCTAAAAACAAGGTCAATGGTCAAGAAATTTGTTGTGTCTGAACCTCAAGCCACACCGGAGGGTTCACAGGATGAAATCAGAGATCCTCTTCCAGGCAAACTCCAGAAATCGGTGGTAAGAAATGTTTTCTGTCAGTGTCCATCATCCTGTTCATTCCATTCTTGTCAAGAACAAGATCAGCACCTTTTTCTGTCAAGATGTACTTTTGCGTTGGAGAGGTATAAAATTTAGTTATGGGTTTTGCCCTTGAACACTGTACACTCGGTGCTTGTCCAAGAGCTTGTGATAAAATTCATAACCTTACTTAGGTGGGACTCGAACCCACAACCTCCTGCTTACTAGTGCAGATGTCTTAACCACTCAACCACTGATTTTGCCCAGGTTGGCTGGCTGGTCCGAGTCAGATGTGCTGTGTTTATAAAGATAAATATACATTGGGCAACGGCAAAACCCATAGTTCTAATTAACATCTCCCTGACACAAAAGTACACCTTGAAATAGTTTGCGGTACCTGCAGCTACATTGCTTTAGTTGGGCAGATCCTCGGATTAGGGAGCCAAGATTTGGGCAAACCTAAGATTGGCCCAAAAAATGTTTCTGGTGCCCTTCCAAATGACTGAGCTGTGGCTTTGGTTGGGCATCTGTGGAGGCCCAGCCAAGTATCTGCATTTCCTACAGTAGGCTTGAGCATTTTGTACGGGGACAGAGTCGAATAATCTGGACATCGTTTTGTTCCTCTCCCAACAGTGCGAGCGGCTGCAGTCGGACCTCATCATTTGCCTGCTGTACAGCGCGGTCCTCTTTGGCGTCCATGCCAGCACCGTCTTCACCGTGCTGCAGCCGGGCCTGAGCTATGTGCTGTTCGGCATCGCCGGCGTGCTGGGCTTCCTGCTCCATTACCTCCTGCCCCAGCTGCGCAAGGAGATGCCCTGGCTGTGCGTCTCCCACCCGCTCTTCAAGAGCAAGGAGTACTTGCTGTTTGAAGTCAGGGGTAAGACTGTGAAGACCTGCGAAGAATGAAAGTGAACACCAGCACTGGTGCTGACAGACCAAACGAAATGCGCAATCCCTGTTGTTTGTACTTGTACGGGATCCGTCCAAATTCACCAGGATTTCCTTTGGGATTGGGGGGATTGATGAAGAAGGAGATCTGCCACCATTATGTTACATTGAGCTTGATGCCTTTGAAAGTTTTAGTAGAATATGGGCCATTCTATAAATTTGGGGTCCAAAGTATGACACTTTTCTGTCCCTGTTACCTCTGACATTAAATACCATCTGACATGTTTGACAAGGGATGTATCACTGAAATTGATTTTGAACTATTGTTATTTGTTTGGCAGATAATTTGCAGTACTTCTTAAGTCTTGGAGATTAAATAATGAGTTCTAGACATTAAAAAATCATATGCCAGACGTAACAGGGATGGGGAAAAAATTGGACCCCATATTTATAGAGTGACCCATATGCCATTGAGTTGCTGCGCAGTGAATTTGGATGATTGAAGAACGTTCCAGCCAAAAACCCCCAAGGAGATGAGATTAATTCTTCCATATATGGCAAACCTACTAAATTTATTGGGTACCTTTTGTAAATTTGATCTTAAAATTGACCACAACATGGCACAACGTGAGACACCAGCATGTTAGATGAACGCAATTGTGGTGGTTTTGAAGTAATGAAGTCTGAGATGAAGCATTTCCCAAGATGCTATCATGAACGGCAGTTTGTCCTGATTGAATTGTTGTTGTGTATACGACAGATGCAGCTAAGGTCATGTGGTTTGAGAGGATGTTCGTCATCTTGTGCTTTCTGGAGCGCAACATTGTCTACCCCTTGGTGTTCCTCTGTGGCCTGACGACCACGGGACACAAGATCACCAATTCTTTTTCTCCAATGTGAGTTCAACCCTTCCTTGTGCTGGATTTTTTTCTGTAATTAATTGCCATTTTGTCGGAACACATGCTTGGAATGCCTTGCTCTCCATCCAAGCGACAAGGTCAGGTCAGCTTGCATTGATGTTGCCACGTGTCCTGGTTTGGATCTGTTGACAAAGCCCCAAAAGCACGACTCAAGTTACATACGTACCAATGAACCAAGAAGACTGACCGTAGCATTCCCATGTCTGGTGCCCACCACCTGCATTCACAGATCTCTAATTACCTTTCATTGAGTCTATGGCCATTTTCCAATACTCAACTTCGGCTCCGTCTCAGGCTTCAAGTGTTTTTTAACTAGCTGACTTTGAAGCTGTAAGCACAGTAATCAGTCTAATAGTGCCACAGAACATCAAATAAGATGCAAGAAAGCCCAAAATTACAGTAATCCAATTTAATTCAAACACTTCAGGCCGACAATCGGGGATTGGTTTTGGGAACGAAGCCTCAGACAGAGCCCAAGTCGAGTATTGGAAAAGGGCCCACATTTCATTTTGATCTGTCCTTTCTTCATGCCCCCCGATCCCAGTGCCGGTGCCTTCATCTTGACAGTCTGCGGACTCAAACTCCTCCGTAGTGCCTTCTCAAACACAGCCATCCAGTACCCCATCCTGGTTCTCACCGTTCTCTTCTTCAAGTTTGACTTCAACCAGGAAACCATCCTGTTGGACCTGTTTGTTGTCAATTACTTCTTGATGTCTATCTTTGTTCACAAGGTAAGAACTGAAGGGTAAACATGAAATCAGGCAGTCAGCAGGTTGGGAAATAAGTGCAGAGCTACTGAAAATGGCCAGTCTAATCCACTTGAAAATGTAATGGAATAATTTTTGCCCTCTGCTCAAATTAGGCAGTAAAAGTAAATATGTTGTGAGTTCCATCAAGCAAGTATTCCAGATCTGTTTTCATAATATAACAAATTTTGGGGTTTACTTGAATGTATCTTAAATTTTGGACAGTTTGTAAATTCAGCTACAAAAGGTCCACTATATTGAGATTATATGCCGCCGCCTATGAACCAGACCTACGCATGAAATGTGGACATGATGTATAACAGTTGCAAGATCTTGAAAGTTTAGTTTTTGACTTGCATCTTCCAGTACATGGAATTTGATATGTCACTATTGCAAGCCCCATTACTTCTCTGCATCTTTTTCTCTCTTCCAGCTACATGAGTGGATTCTCAAGATGAAGTTTGTCTACACTTACATTGCTCCATGGCAGATCACCTGGGGGTCGGCATTCCATGCATTTGCTCAGCCGTTCAGTGCGCCTCGTATCCTTTTTACAACAACAGAGTCGTCTGACTCCAGAGCACACTTAAACTAGTTCAATGCCAAAAGGTTCTGTACCATTCAAACTGTGTCCAGGCTTCAGGTTAATGTAGGCTCTTGTATTCAGAATTTGCCAGTTGTGAGGAAAGGCATAACGCATGCCTCATTTAGGAGATTTTCGGACATACATCGTTATGCAGATTAAAAAAAAAAACCTGATTGCTGAGCAGCTTAAATGATCTCCTCTTTTGTTCGCATGATTGAATTCTCTTTGGTATAATATTTTGCCCTTCATATGTTGCCTTAACTGCGGTGTGCCACCAGATTCTGCCATGCTGTTCCTACAGACCCTCATCTCAGCGTTCTTCTCCACACCTCTCAACCCCATCTTGGGCAGTGCCATATTCATCACCTCTTATCTACGCCCCATGAAGTTCTGGGAGAGAGACTACAAGTGAGTACCTATTCTGCTTCACAGTGCCCCCCCTCCCACAGAGCTCACTTTCCGGAGGTCGTCAGCCACAAGTCTGGAACCCAGACAGAGGCGCTAACATAATACACAATAGTTGATACGAGATGGAACTTAAATTCTGTTGTCATTCACAGAGCAGTTATGGAGAACCGGAGTGTAATGTCGGTCGCCACGATGTGGGCTCTACATGTTGACCAGTTGGCTCAGACCTACATTTCCAAAGCACAGGGATACAGCTGAATGATTTTTATGTTGAACATTACCCTGACGGCAAAAAAGAGATGATTTGTCTTGGCTTTACTAGACAACAGAGGGCTTTTAGGAAAGACACTGTTCCTTACATTTTACTGTTTAAATTGTGCACCCAAAATTGCTTCTTGAAAACATTTCTTAGAACTGGTCGGTCTTTGGCTGATTGCCGTGTATTTCCACAATATAGAGGGATCCCAGTACGATGCTCTTAGCGTCGATCTGCGCACTTCCGCGTTTAATAACGAGGCTGTATGTGTCAGCTTCAATTCTTAATACGATCAGACGATTGAAAGTAAGGAGTCAAGATACAAAATACATAAAGGTATGTTAAATTCAGACTTCTCAGGCTGCAAATTTTTGTGGAAGAGTCTTTCAGAATTACTGGAAACGTGAAATCAAAAGAAAAAACCGCGAACTAACGTACCTGCGATGGCCGTGTATCTTGTGCAGTGGGCGTGGTTTAAACTGAAGTGGTATCACACTTACGAACCGGATACTGCATGTACTGTGTCGACTCCGCGGGCGCACGCGACAAAGTTCAACACAGAGAACCTCAGTTTCGATGCGGATATGCGCAGACGGCGCTAATATGAAATCCATCTATTGAAATCACCAAAGAAAAGGAAATGTGGGACAGAAAAATATCCAAAGTTCCAGTAGTTTTTGGTGCATTTATCCATGCAACATTGAGGTTTTCTTGTAGGAATACCAAGACAGTTCTGCTATTAATGAATGTGTAGCGGGCATAATATGAAAATTATGACACCTGCTTACATTATTTATTTGTTTACTAGTTTACGCCATTTTATTGTCAGCCAACCAGTGGAGATAAGTGCGTTTCCGGCTAAGTTAGCGAAAGGTTTTAACACGCTGTACAAAAATACAGATATCCTAAATCTAAAGGATACATATATTTAAAAACAACAAGGAAAACCCAGGGATTCTGTTTACACAAGAAATTAATTAACAATAAAACTAAATGAAGGGCGTAGCTTGAAGTTCCGTTGAAGTTGGGGATGACTGGCCCTAGCTTCACTTGGTACTAAGCTGGGGAGCCTGCAGTTGAAGAACTTGCGGTTCAAGGGGGCTTGGATGAACTCTGAGGGCCGTTGGCTATGTGCAGATGGTGTGTAGGACTCGATGCACAGTCTCTCCTTCCCCGGCTTGGGTAAATCAGGTGTGGGGAACACAATGCATGCGACTCTGCTTCAAGTCACTCCCTGTCCAGCAGTACATACAGCTCGATAGGCTCACTGAGGTTACCTTGGTGCCTCAGTACTAGTGGTGTCTTTGCCTAGAGCAGGACAGGGACGAATATGTAATTGTGGCAGGTTCAATGCAAGGAGAGATCACAGAGACAACAGAACAGTCTCTGTGGAGTCCAGTAGCCAAGTGGAGTGAAATACTAACTATACTAAGTAAAACAGTTGTATGGACTATCAAAAGTGAAAGTCCCTTTAAAACACTACACTGTGTGTAAGGTTGTCATGGTTACCAGTGTCGGTCAATGCCTTCGTCCACCTGGGTACCTCATTTGTGTGTGTGGGTTGGTCTACACAGAAATGACTAAGGTGCTACAAGGACACTATACCAAGACCGGTGTCTTAGGAATTACAAGGTTACAAATGTTGCGGTCAAACTTTGGAAGTCTAAGTCCGGGAAATATGAGTGACTCATAATCAGGAGGTAAAAGTTAATTAAGATTAAACATTAAAATGTCAAAGTTCTGGGCAATCAAATCGATTTAAAGCAAAAGAAATACACATCAAAAGATTAAACACACGGATATAAGAACTGAAATAGAATAAAGAAAAACTAACTATTGAATATATGGAACTATGGTAAAAACTAGATAAAAGTGAATCAAGTCAAATGATTGAAACTTATCAAGTAATAAATCACAGAAGAATGTTACAAATTCAAAGACTTAACTTGCACAAGAGGGAAATATCCCTCTCTTCACTTTAGTCAAGGGAATGTAATTATTCAATGTATGCTAGAAGAAATATATCATAAAAACCTAAGTAAAATAGTATTATACAAGTAATCCTAGGAATCACGTCTTCCTAAATTAAGTTTTACTTTATTTAGACAAGTCGCCAGAGATCTTTTACATGGAAATGGTAAACTTCCAAATCAATGGAAACTCCTACAGCAAGTTAAATTCATTCAGTATTCTGGGACTAGGAAGTCAGAATGTTTGGACGGATTGTGCAAGATATCGCAAAAGAAATGGTGTTTGTATCTGGAAACAACAGAACCTTAAACAGATATCAACATGGATAGAACTTCTAAAATAGACTTTGGCTTAAATTAAGACGTGCACATTCTTTTACTCTTTCAAAGCATTCTCAGCCAAAATTACAATGACTACAATTCAGAAACGCAATATGATATTGACCTATGACGACTTGGTCTAAACGTTGAAGAATAGACACTTCAATCTAGGCATAAAAGTAAGACAAAAGTATCATCAAACTCACCTAGAGCAGGACAGGGACGAATATGTAATTGTGGCAGGTTCAATGCAAGGAGAGATCACAGAGACAACAGAATAGTCTCTGTGGAGTCCAGTAGCCAAGTGGAGTGAAGGGTCACTGGCCACTGAATTTATCTGCTCCTCCTCAAGGACTCTTGTGGTTGGTTGCAAGTTCTGCTACCAACCTGCCCACACGCGCTGCCAAGCAACCCACACATTTCTAAGAAACTGCATGACCTAACTCTGGGGGAGTTAGAATTTCAAAAAAATGGGGGGCACAAAATTCATCCTATTACATTCTTGCCTGCTTTCTGAATGTCGTCCCGACATAGGAAAAAATAAAAATCACCGTTTCATCTCTCAAAATAATCTATGGGTTTTGTGACCCACATCCAACACGTCCAACCACCAATACCAACTTTGTCTGTTCCATTTTTACACACGAGACATCCATTTACTTTCCACGAACAATGTCAATTATTGCTGCCAAACACATTTCTTTGGTTCGTTCACTTGAAGTATCGTCCAACATGGTATAAAGAAAGTCTGCTTTGGCTTTCCAACCTGGTACGTTTCCTGACTGTGATACAACTTGTGCATTAGAAAAGCCTAAGCGGTCAGGGGGTTTGATTTGTCTTCGCGGTCTTTGTTTCACAGTGTTCCGAAACGGAGCATTCCCTGCAGTGTCACTCTCCTGTAGCCTGCCTGCACGACTTGTATCCTGTTCATTATCTGAGTCTACAGTGCAAGATATATATGGGTCAGATTTCTCACCTGATGCGGGGGGCTGTTTCGAATGACTTGCGGGAACCGACAGCGGCAAAGAACTGAAAGGCAAGAGCAAATTCCGATGGAGTGTTCGAGCCAAACCCTCACCCTGCTCTTGCTTTACCACATATACTGGGATGTCAGGATTAACCTGTTTTACTACCCTGTATGCATTCTGTTCCCATCTATCAGATATTTTGTAGTTTCCTGTTGGTGCAACCACTCTCACCAAGACTCGGTCCCCTGGATGCAGTACTGCAGCTCTCAGATTCAGATCGTATTGAACCTTGTTTTTCATTGCACACTTGCCTGCATGAGCAGAAACCAACTTATAAGCAGCTGAAAGGCGTTCACGAAGTTGGTCTGCATACATACTGTGGGACGCTTTGGATGGTTGTCTAGATTCCAGGCCAAGGGCAATGTCAATAGGAAGTCTGGGGTGTCTCCCATACATGAGGAAATAAGGGGAAAATCCAGTGGCGTCATTCCTTGTTGCATTGTAAGCATGAACCAGAGGTGCCACATACTTCTTCCACACAGCTTTCTTGTCCTCAGGCAGGGTGCCAAGCATTTCTAAGAGTGTCCTATTAAACCGTTCCACTTGGCCATTACCTTGAGGGTGGTATGGCGTGGTTCTACTCTTAGTTATGCCAGTCACTTGACATAGCTGCTTAATCACCTCAGATTCGAAACCTCTTCCCTGGTCGGAATGTAGACGACCTGGAAAACCGTAGTGTACGATGAAGTTGTTGAAGAGGACTCGGGCTGTAGTCTTTGCTGTCTGGTTTGGAACAGGAATGGCTTGTGCATATCGACTAAAATGATCAGTGATGACGAGGATGCTGGACTGGTCCTCACCAGATGACTTCAAAGAAAGGTGGTCTATACAGACAAGCTCCATTGGCTCACTGGTCTTAATGTTAACCAGAGGTGCAGAACGCACGGCAGCCGGGGGGAGCTTCCTCCGAATACACCGGGGGCATGTTCGTACTCTCTTGTCAATGTCGTTGGCCATGTGGGGCCAAAAGAACCTTGAACGAACTAGATCCAGGGTGCGTTCACGACCGAAGTGACCAGCCTCATCATGGAGTGACTTGAAAACCATATCACGATGAGTTTTGGGGAGGAGTAACTGAAAGAGTCTTTCACCATCGCGCTCCTGACGTTGACGGAAGAGGACATTATCACGAAATATCAATCTGTCCCAATCCCTCAAGATTAAGAGGACGTCACGATCTTCAGACCTCTTCTGTTCTTTATCAGGGGGGTGACCACTTTCTTTGTATCTGATAACTCTTGCCAAAATAGGGTCACTCTGCTGATAGTTCCTCCATTCTTCCATGGTTACCCTAGGTAAAGAGCTCTGCCCAGGCCACAGGGGAGGATTGTCAATAGCAGAGGGTATGGCACTGTTTTGCAAAGCAAGTGCCTCGACTAATGGAATATGAAGGGTAGGGGATTCCCCAGTGAAGTTTACACTTTGGGAATTGACAACAGCCTGAAACACCTCACTGTTTATTGTCGCCATGGTGTTACTCTCTGCTGGAGCAGAGTGGGGACGGCGAGATAGGCCATCTGCATCTCCGTTTTGCTTTCCCTTTCTGTATTCCAATGTGAAATTATATGCAGAAAGTGCAGCTAACCAGCGATGGCCAGTGGCATCCAGCTTTGCGGTTGTCAACACATATGTCAAGGGGTTATTGTCAGTCACAACCTTGAACTGGTTTCCGTATAGGTAATCATGAAACTTCTCTGTGACTGCCCATTTGAGAGCGAGAAATTCTAGCTTGTGGGCGGGGTAATTCCGTTCACTCTTGGACAAGCCCCGACTAGCATATGCCACAACTCGCTCCTTGCCATCCTGGAGCTGATAAAGTGCAGCTCCAAGTCCAGTGAGACTAGCATCTGTATGCAGAATAAAAGGTTGGCTGAAGTCTGCATATGCCAGTGCTGGTGCTGTTGTCAAGTGGGAAATCAACGTCTCGAAAGATTTCTGACAATCAGGGGTCCAAGTGAATGGTGGCACTTTTTTATTACGTGAGGAGCATGACTTACGTTTAGCGGGGAGGCCAGCTGTAAGCGCATGTAGTGGCTTGGCAATTTTCGAATAACCAGCTATAAAACGCCTGTAGTACCCAGCAAACCCAAGAAATGACCGGACGTCCTGGTGATTCGTCGGTGTGGGCCATTCCTTCAGAGCGGTTACTTTATCGGGGTCAGTTTCAACTCCATCTGCAGAAATTACATGTCCCAGATACTTAACAGAGGTCCGAAACAACTGGCACTTAGAGGGCTTCAGTTTCAAGCCGTGTTCCTGAAGTCGCAGGAGAACTGACTTGAGTCGTTCAAGGTGTTCCGTGAAAGTACGAGAAAATACAATGATGTCATCAAGGTAAACAAGGCACGTCTTGAGATTGAGGTCACCAACGCAACGTTCCATTAGTCTCTGAAACGTCGCTGGAGCATTTGTGAGGCCAAAAGGCATGCGGTTGGCCTCATAGAATCCAAGGGGGGTTGTAAATGCAGTCTTAGCCTTGTCTTCCTCTCTTACTTCGACCTGCCAGTACCCAGATTTCAGGTCCAAGGATGAAAACCACCGTGCTCCATGCAGGGCATCAAGAGTTTCCTCGATGCGAGGAAGTGCATAGGCATCTCGGATAGTTCTCTCGTTCAGTCTACGATAGTCTATACAGAACCGAAGTGAACCATCCTTCTTCCGAACAAGCACAACCGGAGATGCCCATGGCGAAGTAGACTCCCTGATTGCACCTGCATCAAGCATATCCTTAATCAGTTGACGCGCTTCATCATACTGGGATGGTGGAATCCGGCGGTGGCGTTCCTTGAAAGGGACATCGTTTTTTAGCTTGATCTCATGTTTGACAGTTGTCGTGTGACCGAGGTCATTGTCATGAAGGGAGAAAACCTGTTTCCACTCCTTCAGGAAGTGTTTTACTCGGTCTAAGTTCGCAGCTCCTACTGGTGATTTAGTGAAGTCAAACTGCTCCAGAAAACCATCAGTAGTCTTGTTCTCAGCCGAGTCAGGCGAAGCCACGTCCAGAGCATCAAGTGGATTGATGACAGTGACGTGGTTTGCCTTGCAGAGGATGGACTTTGGACTAACTGTCAGTGGCTTTAGTGTTAAGTTCCTGATAACAACAGGAACACCTAAGATTGTAGTCTGTGGTGGGAGTGTGGCCACCGAAGGAAGGACTTCCAAGCCACCTGGTAAACTGGTGCCTGAAGATGCTTCCGTCACAACGTGGCACTGCGTAGCGAGCGGACTGGATTTTATGTAGCCATTAATGACAACTGTGTCATTTGGTTGTACGACAACCTGGCTAGTACCTGCTGTCCGTACCTCCCAATCTTTCTTATTGGGTTTATAGGTCTTCAATGACTGTAGAGCCAGCCGCCAGGCTTGCGGCAGGGGCGCCTTCTGAGCGAAGCGTGTCCCATACGCTTGCAAACAGTGGGACCTACACTGAGCAATTACATTGGTGCCAACAAGAAGAGGTACATCCATGTGATAGGGTGTGTCGGGAACAATAAGGGCTAAAGTCCAGTACTTAGCTGAACCTTTCTTGAAGTGCAGGGGAAAAGAAATTTCCACTTCTATGTAACCCAGAAAGGGGACTGATGCACCTCCAGCTCCTTGCACATGCAGCAAATTACGAATTGGCTTGATAGGAATGTGAGGGAGGTATTGCTTGTAAAAGGAATGGCATATTGTAGTAACCTGTGAGCCAGTGTCAACGAGGCATTTACAACTAACTCCTCCGAGGAATGCATCCGCCTCATTGGCACTACCGACAAGTCTATGGATTACACTGTTTGGGTGGATGATGTCATGCGGGGACCTGGTGTTGCTGCCTGCCACATTCCCCTCTGTGGAGGCAGAGGACTGTTTAACTGTGTTTGGTGGGTGGTGCCACTCGTCTTTGGTTTGGCAGGGTTGCGACAACCTTTGGAGATATGGCCCTGCTCGCCACACCGAAAACATTCAACAGGTTGTTGACGCACAGGGGGTTGGGCAGTACCGGGCTTCTGAGAAGAAGGTTGGGGTGAGGAAGTGTGAGGGGGGTGAAGGGCGACTTTGAGTTCAGCCAGAGTGGAGTTGATGCTGGAAAGTGCCTCGGAAAATGGCTGGTCCGAAGTGGATGAGACAGGGGCAGGCTGTTGTGGGGGGCGTTGTACTTTCAAGGGCCGTCGTGAAATTGACTGGGCTTCTTGTTCGCCCTTACGAACAAGGCGAACTAAATGATCAAAATCGGCGACAGTGTCTTTAAGATGGCGGCAGGCATTTCGGACGTCAGGGTCGCGCAGTCCCCGCCAGTAGATTTGACGGAGGACAGTGTCCATAGAGGATTGGGGTAATCCACCCCGGCGACACGAATCAAAAACCAGGAGCTTCAAGCGTCTGCCAAAGGCTGCTGCAGACTCCTGGTCCTCCTGCTGGCTATTGTAGGCTTTTTGAAGGAGAGCCGGTCCATCTTGGACTGTGCCATAGCTGGCTTCAAGTTCATGAATGAGTTGGGGGATTGAGGCATGGGGGCCAAGTGTCTGAATAAGCCGACTGGGCTCCCCACGAATGGACTGTCGGACATATGGGGCAAGTACTCGTTCAGAGTATGTGGAGTCACGAAGGAGTGACTCCACTTCAAACTTCCAGGTATCAAAGTCCACTCCATGCCCTTTGGTTGAATCGCCCATGAATAATGATATTCGCGGGGGTTGGACATAACCCGTTGGTAAGAGGGGAGGGGGCAGTGGCGGGTAGGCGGGCATGGGGCGCTGGGGAAGGGGACTTAACAGCGGCAATTGGAGAGGGTGAGAGGGATTGTATGCCGAAGTCAGATTGTCTTGAACAGGGCCTGGAACGGCGGTATTAAGCAAGGGTTGGGCCACAGGGATCGGTCCCATGGTCGGTGCTGAGACAGGCTCGGAAGATGTTACTGCAGAGAACGCACCCGTGGGGTGCACAATTTGAGGTGGTGGGGGTGAAGTGTTTGATCGCGAAACCAGGGTTGGTGTTGGTGGATGGATAATGGGGAGTGGGGAAACCCTTTCCGCGGAAGGAAGAAGGGACGCAAGAGCGATCGGTTCTGTACCCGGCGGGGGAGGTTGCTTGAAGGAGCGCAGCACATGGGGGTGTCCATCGAGGAAGGGCTGTCTATCTAACAAGTAAATAGCATTAGTGGCATCATCCGGGAAGCGATAATGGCAGTGTAAGTATGTGCCATAGTCGGCACTAGAATGATACAATTTGCTAACTGATTGAACTAAACCTGCACGACTCATATGTCTCTGTACCTGCTCTGCAGTGGCTTGACTGGGGATATTGGTTACAAGGACCGTGCTTCTAGTAAAGCGTCTCAAAGGTGAATTTTCCATGATGGAAGCAAAATAAAAGGGTATTGTACCAGCAATACAATAATAGATTGGGAAATAAACAAAATGCAAAGAACGAGATTACGCAATGACTGCAAGTAACGAACACAATAAGAGAACTCAATGCCCTACATAAAAAGATTTGAACGACAAAATGGTTAAATCACAGTTGCCAGGTAAAAACTAGGTGGAAGGGTAGCGAGAAAAGATCAGATAAGCAAATATATGACAACAATATCAAAGCAATCAGCTATCAACAAAATGTAGAACAAATGATATCAGATAGAATTTGTGGGCTTCACTACTTAGCCGTCGAAGGGTGCATGGAAATGAATGCACTCAATCAATATGGGAGAAACGTACAGCGTAAACCACACATCGGGCGCCAATTATGTAGCGGGCATAATATGAAAATTATGACACCTGCTTACATTATTTATTTGTTTACTAGTTTACGCCATTTTATTGTCAGCCAACCAGTGGAGATAAGTGCGTTTCCGGCTAAGTTAGCGAAAGGTTTTAACACGCTGTACAAAAATACAGATATCCTAAATCTAAAGGATACATATATTTAAAAACAACAAGGAAAACCCAGGGATTCTGTTTACACAAGAAATTAATTAACAATAAAACTAAATGAAGGGCGTAGCTTGAAGTTCCGTTGAAGTTGGGGATGACTGGCCCTAGCTTCACTTGGTACTAAGCTGGGGAGCCTGCAGTTGAAGAACTTGCGGTTCAAGGGGGCTTGGATGAACTCTGAGGGCCGTTGGCTATGTGCAGATGGTGTGTAGGACTCGATGCACAGTCTCTCCTTCCCCGGCTTGGGTAAATCAGGTGTGGGGAACACAATGCATGCGACTCTGCTTCAAGTCACTCCCTGTCCAGCAGTACATACAGCTCGATAGGCTCACTGAGGTTACCTTGGTGCCTCAGTACTAGTGGTGTCTTTGCCTAGAGCAGGACAGGGACGAATATGTAATTGTGGCAGGTTCAATGCAAGGAGAGATCACAGAGACAACAGAACAGTCTCTGTGGAGTCCAGTAGCCAAGTGGAGTGAAATACTAACTATACTAAGTAAAACAGTTGTATGGACTATCAAAAGTGAAAGTCCCTTTAAAACACTACACTGTGTGTAAGGTTGTCATGGTTACCAGTGTCGGTCAATGCCTTCGTCCACCTGGGTACCTCATTTGTGTGTGTGGGTTGGTCTACACAGAAATGACTAAGGTGCTACAAGGACACTATACCAAGACCGGTGTCTTAGGAATTACAAGGTTACAAATGTTGCGGTCAAACTTTGGAAGTCTAAGTCCGGGAAATATGAGTGACTCATAATCAGGAGGTAAAAGTTAATTAAGATTAAACATTAAAATGTCAAAGTTCTGGGCAATCAAATCGATTTAAAGCAAAAGAAATACACATCAAAAGATTAAACACACGGATATAAGAACTGAAATAGAATAAAGAAAAACTAACTATTGAATATATGGAACTATGGTAAAAACTAGATAAAAGTGAATCAAGTCAAATGATTGAAACTTATCAAGTAATAAATCACAGAAGAATGTTACAAATTCAAAGACTTAACTTGCACAAGAGGGAAATATCCCTCTCTTCACTTTAGTCAAGGGAATGTGATTATTCAATGTATGCTAGAAGAAATATATCATAAAAACCTAAGTAAAATAGTATTATACAAGTAATCCTAGGAATCACGTCTTCCTAAATTAAGTTTTACTTTATTTAGACAAGTCGCCAGAGATCTTTTACATGGAAATGGTAAACTTCCAAATCAATGGAAACTCCTACAGCAAGTTAAATTCATTCAGTATTCTGGGACTAGGAAGTCAGAATGTTTGGACGGATTGTGCAAGATATCGCAAAAGAAATGGTGTTTGTATCTGGAAACAACAGAACCTTAAACAGATATCAACATGGATAGAACTTCTAAAATAGACTTTGGCTTAAATTAAGACGTGCACATTCTTTTACTCTTTCAAAGCATTCTCAGCCAAAATTACAATGACTACAATTCAGAAACGCAATATGATATTGACCTATGACGACTTGGTCTAAACGTTGAAGAATAGACACTTCAATCTAGGCATAAAAGTAAGACAAAAGTATCATCAAACTCACCTAGAGCAGGACAGGGACGAATATGTAATTGTGGCAGGTTCAATGCAAGGAGAGATCACAGAGACAACAGAACAGTCTCTGTGGAGTCCAGTAGCCAAGTGGAGTGAAGGGTCACTGGCCACTGAATTTATCTGCTCCTCCTCAAGGACTCTTGTGGTTGGTTGCAAGTTCTGCTACCAACCTGCCCACACGCGCTGCCAAGCAACCCACACATTTCTAAGAAACTGCATGACCTAACTCTGGGGGAGTTAGAATTTCAAAAAAATGGGGGGCACAAAATTCATCCTATTACAAATGAATGTGGCAATCTGTATGAACATAACCACCCAAGGTTTCCGATATACCATACAGTGTAACAAAACGAGATTGAAATGAAGGCTAACTGAAATACACAGGTGCCTTTTCAAGAGTTGCAATTTAAAAAAAAAACCTGCCATTCGTTACTTATCCTTGCAGCACTAAGCGAGTGGACCACTCCAACACCCGCCTGGCCACCCAGCTGGACAAGAACCCCGGCTCGGACGACAACAACCTCAACTCTATCTTCTACGAACACCTGACGCGCTCGCTACAGGCCACGCTGTGCGGGGACCTGGTGCTGGGCCGCTGGGGTACGGTCATCGCCGGTGACTGCTTCATCTTGGCCTCGGACTACCTCAACGCGCTGGTACACGTTGTTGAGGTGGGCAACGGGCTGGTCACCTTCCAACTGAGGGGGCTGGAGTTTAGAGGTCAGTACACTTTTTATGCATTGGAAACAGCTGTGACTGCGAGAGGCATTCCACAGATAAGAATGCAGATAGGCACTTGTACATGTACCAACCCCAACTGAAGCAAGCATCATCAAGAAAAATGACAAATACCAGCACCCAGTGCTGTAACTTCAACTTTGCAAACACCCGCTTCTACAATTCTTGATCATTTAGTTTCAACCTTAGTTGAATTTCACCAGTGAGGCATATTTCTGATAACGGACAAAGTATACTCTCTGAGATGAGATGGACACTCACAATGAACCAGTCTGGTATCTCAACAGCGCATGCTGTCTACTAGTAGACTGCCTACTACAAGGGAAGTAGTCGGCCCCATCGGGAAGGCTGTGCACCCGCTCACAGACTCACTGAACATGTATGAGCTGGCCTGGAATCAGGTGCTTTATACTGGGAAAACCTTGCCTTCATGAAATACATTGGCTCATTGGTTCTTTCAGAATCAAGATTATTTTTTTTTCTCGAAGAGGTGATCACTGTTTTTTTGCTGTCATCCTCAAAATTAACTCACCTCGTTCATTCCAACATGCAAGTTGCAGAATTACTGTAAACAAGTACTGTAGGCTTGTTTGTGTGTATTTTGAGGTTTTTTCTCCTAGTGTGGCTTTGTGCTGCTCAGAATCCCGAGGCCAATTTCATAGAGCTGCTTAAGCATGAAATTTGCTTAAGCGCGAAAAAATCCTTACTTGATAAATCAGGTAACCAGCCAAAACGCCATGTGATGTATATTGTTTTGGGACCGTATTTAGCTGTTTTTTGGTTAGCATGACTATCAGATAGAGTTTGAGCTGGTAATCTTTGTTTATCAAGCAAAGTTTTTTCCCGCTTAAGCTAATTTTGTGCTTAAGCAGCTCTATGAAATTGGCCCCTGCAGGCTGTCGGTGTTCAAATGTAAACTGGCATCGTTTTGTTATACAGGAACCTACTGCCAACAGAGAGAAGTGGAGGCCATTACTGAAGGAGTGGACGATGACGACGGTATGTACAGTCCGAGGTTACGGCATGGACCCAATAACCATTGAGTTGTGGAGTTGGAAATGCTGCCTATTCCAGATTTCTGTGCTAAGGCAGCGTCCAAGAAGTATGAATTATCCTGTGTAAAGCATGCAAGTGTAATAGCCTCTGTTCCCATTTACAAATGTGTTCCCAACAGGATCAGCGGTTCTTGATTAGAATAAGCAGTGTTCTCCTTGGGGCGTTCTGTGGTCATTTCCAACTTTCAAGGCGCACCTTGCATAAAACCCAGTGGAGGATCATTTGCAAGTCATCATTAATTTTTCATTGCGTGGCATTCTGGCCTGCAACTTGTGCTGCAGGAGTTTCTCTGCTTTGCGAGTTTTGTTTCGTAAACCGCAGATCTTTGAAATGGGCTACTATCTGCTTGTCACCAAATAGACTGAGAGTTAAGTTGTTCTGCTGTCAGAGTTAGGAAAACTTAAAAGCTTGGCATTGAGCTGCTGCGCGTAAAACTTTAAGTGCCGGATATTTTCATTATTTTGATGGACTTTTCCTTGGGACAGGGCCAAGGAAGTTGGCATTACTGGGTTCTTCTCCTTTCTCTCCCAGGTTGTTGTTGCTGCTACCCGGGCCACTTACCCCACTTCTTGTCAGCCAACGCAGCCTTCAGCCAGCGCTGGCTGGCGTGGGAGGTCATCGCCAGCAAGTATGTCCTCCAGGGCTACAGCATCTCGGACAACTGCGCCGCCTCCATGCTCCAAGTCTTCGATCTGCGCAAGATCCTCATCACCTACTACGTCAAGGTAGGGGTGAATTGGTCCCGTTGGATAAAGTCTCGGGATGTCCTGGCTGCTGGTCTATCACGGCTGTCTCCCAGGAGGCAGCGATACCTATTTGTACCTGCTTGGACTGAACTGTGCTTTGAGGGAAGAGAGTGTTGGGAGGGGGGACTTGAGGAAGGCCAGTTTCTATCCTTGTGTTGACTTGTATCTAGGTACTGTGACACATGGTCATGTCTAAACACATTTCTAGCCAGCAACATCAAAAATAAAGATTAAACCTGATCCATATCCTCCTCTTGGCCAACATTTTCAGGCCATCTGTTAAGGTGTAGTATTTTCCTGTTTCATTGAATGTTGTTTTCAGGGAAAGATTTAGACCCAGCAAACTGAGATATTTTTACACAAAGAAAGAAAAGTCCTGTATAATTACATGTATAAAGCTAAGAACTTCTCAGAGTAAGTCAAAATGATACGGGGCTGTGCTAGTAGTTAATTCACAGTAGCAGACCATTACCAATTAATCATTCACCGATTGGATTATTTTTGTGTGTAAAATTTGAATTTTCAAAAGAGGCAGTCAGACATTACAAATATTGATTCAAGTCATTTGAGCAATATTTGTATAAATTCACAACTTCATATTTTTCACTAATCTTGGGTGCAGTGAGTTGAAGCACGCTTGATTTCTAAACCTGTCAGCCTTACTTGTGTATACTGATAGCCAGATCATTTTTACACATCCTCCGGCACGAAGTGGTTAAGGCGTCGAGTTTGTAGGAAGTGAACCCCCCCCATAATCGGTATGTAACATTTCCCCCCTTGGCAGAGCATCATCTATTATGTGGTCCGCTGCCCTAAGCTGGAGCAGTGGGTGACCAGCGAGATCATCCAGGACGCCTTGAAGGATTGCAGCGAGGAGCGGTACACGGACTGTGACCCGACCTTCACCCCCAAGATTGACGAGGACTACGACATGCGACAGAGCGGGATATCCAGGGAGAGCTTCTGCAGCTGTTACCTGGGATGGATACAGCACTGCGCCAGCAGAAGAGAAGAGGTAGAAGCTGCTCCAGTGTTCGAATTTTTCCTTCATTTGTTGCATTTCTTGTGGAACCCTTTCCAAATCCTTCCTGCTGTTCAGAAAGGCAGGTCTTGAAGTCCTTTGTAGAGAAATAATAGGTGGGCTGTGCACTGCTTCAGCTGCCAGGTGGAATTTGAGGGGATCAATCAACAGCACGCGACCAAGTTCAATCAGCAGCCATTTGTCAACTGCTCATGGGATTTTGCCCTGTAGCCAGGGTATATTTCATGTATAGGTTTCCAGGCAAAATGGACCAGTGGTTAGCAAGTGGTCGCTGGTTGAGCTTTGCTATGCAAGGCGTAATGGAAGTCTTAGTTTATTTCTATCGAATCCCAACAGGCAGTTGAAATATTGATGATGTGAGGATACAGCTACACTGAGACAATAATCAGCTGTGGCATGTTTAAAAAAGAACTATAAAGTGAAAATTCCAATCAATGCGTAATTTAATTCAGTAACAGTATCAACAAAGGACTCGCAAATGAGGTAGCGTCAGGTGCTGACTTGCCGAGTAAGTGGTGCCTAAACTCAGCATGTGTTTTTCTGCAGATCACTCTCACCCGGCCCCTTGGCATGATTAAGACAACGTTCTTGTAATGTGTTTGAGGCTGTGAACACTAATCCCAGTAGTACAACAATGAGCGTGTTTTGTAAACAGGAAATAGTTTTGCTTTGTTTATATAAGTTACCATTGACTTTGTCATTCAAGTTAATGCCAGTGATTTGTATGTGTTATCCTTCTCAACTGTTGAACAACCTTTGACCGTAATTTTCGTCCTGTTTTTTTTTCTTTACATGAATAAAGGAGCTGGATAGTAGCAAGGCATCTTGGCTAGTAACCCTCTGTTTTGCACTGTGTCTACTAGGCAGACGGGCACTGGGCACTGCCTCGCACCACTTGTCCACAAGGTAGGGCCTCACTGACTTTAATTCCAGTGGTGAGACTAGCTTTGCAAGTCAAATTTAGCAGTCACTGATTTTTCATGCAGAGTGCATTCAAAAAAAGGGGATTCAGAAAGCTCCCGAGTCTCACAGGTGTATATCACAGTATTAACCACTTCCTGCCGAGGACTCCGGGATCAGAGACGTATGGTTTATATGGGTGGACAGGGTCTCTGAACTCGGACAAAGGAAACAGGGCCCTGTAACAAAAGACCGTACTCCAAACAAAAGACCAGGCTGCTGGGCATTACCAACATTTTTCATTCTCAAAAGTGGTGATAATCCAGCCTTGCTTCGAAACCGTATACCAGGGTTTTGGCATTGAGAGCGAGCGAATTACCACCGGGGACAAATCGCTCCACCACCGCAGCGATGAGCCACACAGCACCGCTGCACGCTAATCTGGCCCCTATTGAAAAGAGGTCAGCAGTGCACTGAGTCAGGTTCGTGAACAAAAGACAGTTATATAACACCGCCCAATCTGGGCTCTGTTTACAAGGCTGCTGGCCTGGCTGAAATACTCGGGTGTCATTGAAGGTCACCTGTCAACTTAGAGTAGTGCCTAAAGATTACTTAGTGCGGCTATAAACGACCGTTAAATGAAATGATGAATTTTTGAAGGATTTTGAAAACGGAAAAACGATCGTCATGCCGGCCCAGCATCATCAACATTGAAAAATACCCCGGCATGAAGTGGTTAACCAGCCAGCCCTGGCGTCAAATATTTTCATGTATGGTCCATCAGCTTCACCCAAGTGTTGTCCATTGGCAGGCATTTATTGCGGGTTATTCAAACTTTGGTTACGCTTAGTCCGTAAGTGACCTTGATTGTCTCTGAATATTTGTCGTCTTGTTCTCTGTTTTCTTAGCATTCTAGAGTCCTTCCTGTATGGCTTACACGCTCTCTTCAAGGGAGACTTCCGCATCACGTCAGCACGGGATGAATGGGTCTTCACTGATGTGGAGATGCTGAGACGTTGCGTAGCTCCAGGGGTTAGAATGTCCCTCAAATTGCACCAGGTAAAGACGACTTTAGCCCTAACCCTCCTCAATCCTCCAAAATCCTTCGGGTGGTTTTTGGAGGATTGGGGGTGAGTGGCAAAAGTGCATGGTTGATTGCAAAGGATGCCATGCGTGAAGGTCATTGGTTAGACCTTGTGTTGTTCTTGCTCAGTCATGCATAAATTCAGCCTGATATTTCTTTTCAATCAACCGCACTGCTTGAGAATGCCGTTCGCACTGCCACAACATAATGACCGGAATTGTCCTAGGATTTTGAAGGATTGAGGCAGTAGGCACACCTCCAAGTAACATTTTCAAGAAATTTTGGAGGATTGAGGGAGAAACCAATGTTTTCACCCCTGAAATTGGAGGATATTGGAGGATTGAGGAGGGTCCCTAGCAAAAAGGGCCTAGAGGGTTAGGGCTAACAGTGATGTTGCATTATCATAGATGACTCCGGAAAAGTCCTTTGGTGACTGTTAACCCCAGCCCTTTTAGATTTACTCGAAGGTTTTTTTAGAAGATTCAGCCTTGTCATTATCACTTTACATGGAGCTTGATACCCCTTGATATAAAGAGCGTGGCGCTGGGTTCCTTATCAGTAGCAGATGCGGGAGGACTCACAAAAGTTTTCCTTGCCGAAATGGCTAGGGAGTTAGGGTAAAGGGAAGCCTTTTTCACAAAAGAAATCTCAGGGCATTGCAGGTGTCTTCAGAAAGGATTTGCTACGAGAAGTTGCAAAAATCCAGCCGTTACCGTTGCTGACGTAGACTCATCTCCCACCGTTTCAGTAAACAGGGTTTATGTAGTGGGGAAAATGAGTGCATTCAGACATGTTTCAAACAGGCAGTCACCGCTAACTTGCACAGTATTGAACAAGTGGTTTTGCCCACTCTCGCTCCTGCATCTAGGAAAATGGAAGTCCTAATTTTAATACCAGTAAGGTAAAAATCGATTGTAACAGCAGGATCAAAAGAGATTTATGGCAGAGACCCCTCACCTGCTCAAGGAACAACAAGACACCCTTGGTCAAGGCTATCGGGATTGGTTATTTTTACCAAAGCTGGTACATTGCTTCAGCCACGTCCGGCAATCCGAGTTCGTCTCATACACAGAAAGGTTGATAGGTTTGTATACAATCTCTGTCATCTATTCCAGGATCATTTTACGTCGCCAGAGGAGTACGAGGACCACCAGCCATTGTACGATGCCATCACTGCCCACGAACAAAACCTGGTGATCGCTCACGAGGGGGACCCGCAGTGGAGGAATGCTGTCCTGTCCAACACACCCTCACTCTTGGCTCTCAGGTAGGGTGGGGCTGAGAACAGTGTGTGGCCTGGGTTGTAGTTGGAGGGGACAAGCACTTGTGACCCAGCCTAGCAAAAGCAAAAGGGGGTAGAAGTCGCCACAATTACTTTTGAGTCTCGAAAAGTGTTTTCCACAGTGTAAAACAATGCCAAACTTCAACAGTTTTCACTTTGATAATGTCCATTTTCTTCAAAACATCAAACTGAGTGGTAAATTGCTCTTTGTAACACAAACTGAAACAAAAGTACTGAAAAAATTAGCACTGCAACTCACTTTGTGGGATCTAGTCACAAGTGATACCGGATTAAGTTAATTAGTTTGAATGGAGTAAGACTTTTATTGGTATATGATTGCAGTGGCTGAGATTGATACAGGTGCATCACTCTTTCTCAGAAGATCAGAAATGATAATGAATCAACAGCAACTTAGGTCTCTTCTTTTACATAGGTCGTCTTTTCACTTTACAGGGAAATTGGCTAAGAGAGCACCCAAGAAAGTGGAGATTTATCATCTGTCTCCCAACTCATCAAATAAACAAAACTCTTTAGTAGTGGAAACTGCATTTTTTGGCATCACATCTGTACATGGTTTATAAATTCCTAGACTCATTGTCAAGTGGAATCTCAGATATAACTGAAGGAGCAGTGTAGCTAGGATTTTGTTTATCGGCCTCATGAAGTGCTGATACATGTATGAACGTTTTCATTTGTTACATATGTACGAGTAAATGTCATGGTATCTGAGCTCATTTAGTGCGCCTCACAACAGTAAAATTATACTGTATATCGGTTCATTTTGTGATTTCTAATTGAGACACTATAAGTAGACAGAGTAGATGTGTAAACTACTTCAATAAATGTGGGTGCAAGTCTATTTGTTTTGATTTTGATTTCTAATTGAGACACTATAAGTAGACAGAGTAGATGTGTAAACTACTTCAATAAATGTGCATGCAAGTCTGTTTCTTTTGATTTTGATTTCTAATTGAGACACTATAAGTAGACAGAGTAGATGTGTTAACTACTTCAATAAATGTGCATGCAAGTCTGTTTGTTTTGATAATCAAATTTCTGTTTTGTCCCAATTGAAACCACCGTCTTTGTTTCTCCCTCAGGCATGTATTGGATGAAGGATCTGACGACTACAAGATCATCATGCTGAACAAGAAATATCTCAGCTTCAGGGTTATTAAGGTGAGGTCGGTGTCCATCAGCAAGTGAGCGAAATCAAAAACCCCTGTATCACCTCAGGTCGAATTTAGGAAAGATTCAGTACATGGACACTAACACTACAAATCTCTCTTGTTTTTTTGTTTTTTTTCAACAAACGAATGTTAAAAAAGGAGGATATAACGTGCCCAATTCACAAGTGTCCACACTGCAAGAGAGGGGCTTTAGGTTATTGCTTACTCAGCCGATTACCCGGTTAGGATGTGTCTAGCTGATTTGAATATGGCTAAAAATAGCACTTATGCATATGAAAGCCTCAAGCTAATGGCTTCAGGCATTTTTTCCCATAAATGCACTGGTTACTTTTAGTTAAAAATTTTTTATTTTAAAATGGTATAAAGATTGTACATAAAACACAGGTTATTGGTCCTTGTACAGACCATATACAGTGTACAAATACAAAGACCATGATAAGAAATGAAGTACTAACAGTAAAAATATAGATAGAAAAACACAGATGCAAAAGCAGTTACACCGAAAAAAATACCAGTCCCCCTACCCCAAAAGACACCTCATGAAAAGGAAATAGATAAAACAAATTAACGTGTTAAAAATCCTAAACTTCAACAGACATTTGATAAGAATGAAAATTAGAAACATTTTTTTTTTAAAATTTAAACGGCCAAAGGGCCTACTCATAGCTATGTAATTTGGGCTTGACATTTCCTTGCGTATGCCATCCTTGACCTCTGAACCTGTCAGGTGAACCAGGAGTGCGTGCGGGGGCTGTGGGCAGGGCAACAGCAAGAGCTGGTCTTCCTGCGCAACCGCAACCCGGAGCGTGGCAGTATCCAGAACGCCAAGCAGGCTCTGCGCAACATGATCAACTCCTCCTGCGACCAGCCCATCGGCTACCCCATCTACGTCTCGCCGCTGACCACCTCCTACGCTGACAGCAGCGAGCAGCTGGCCAGCATCATCGGGGGCCCGCTCAGCTTTGGCAACATCAGAGCCACAGTCATCAACTGCTGGAGGAGGTAAGAATTGATACAGTCCAACATAGATAAGAAGAGCCTTATTAATGCAGTGAAACATTGATATTATACAAGGACGGTTTTATATGGACTAGTCTCCATCCCTATCATATAGGGACCGTTAACTAGCTGGCTTCTGGGCTTCTTGGTTGGTTTAGCGCTGTGCATGCACAGTTGCTTTTTCTATTTACTGAGATGATGTTTACATAGAACCTTTCGTGTGCTTGACAGTCAAACACATGGTTCTTAGGAAAACCTCAGAAAAGTTCTTTTTCCTCCCCGTAGTTTTGGAAGCGGTTACCGTTAAAAAGCAGGTAAATATGTCTGAAAGGTGTGTTCCATGTGAAAATGACACGGCAGAGAGAGTATTAATCCATTCTAGAAAGTCATTGAAAACTTTGTCATGTGAGAGTGTTGCATTGTGGGAATTGTTAAATGTTAATTTCCTCATTAACAAAAAACCGGCAGGATTCCGCCGGAATCAATACCCGCTACCAGTCCCTATGTTCGAAGACTACGTACGGGATGAGAACCAGTCTAAGTTTTATAATACAAGGTAACTATCATAACAAGGCAATTTGTAAAGTCCTCAAAGACTGTGCTGTAATATTGTTTCACTGAACTCTACCTCTTTGAACTTTCCTCATTTCTCAGTTTTTGAGTCAACCCCTTCTTGATGCATTTTTTCCGTAGTATTATTTACAATGAGTTTTTCTCCATGTGCATGAGTAGCGAGAGTATGGCACATGATGTGCTCACTCTGATCTGGAGTGTGCTTGTGCATTGAGAGTTTGTATGAGTGGTCAAGACATCTGCACTAGTGACCAGGAGGTCTTGGATTTATATTCCATTCTAGCGAGCTTGCAAATCCATTTTTCAGAAGTTCTAGGACGACATTGTGTATACGAAGCTGAAGGTAAACAAGTCTACACTAGTGATGACTAGTCTAGTGCACGCACTGTGGACTAGAATGTTTTAGATCAGCCAATTTTAGAAACTGTTTGAAGATTGAATGACTTGGACGTCTGTGTGAGTACTCATGGGTTTAAATGCCACTATCCGCTGCTAGCAGGAACAAGAGAGGGCATGTTTTTACATAGAAAGGACAACCATTTGGTGGGAGGTCGCGGGTGGGTTCAGGTGCATTTAGCATGGGGAATCCTGAGCACATGCAGCCAATGATGGACTGTACGATCCTCACAAGTGTGCCTGGCCCCTGCACGATCTCAGTTGATATACTTCCCATCAGCCTGACTTTCCATTGCCAGTGAGGGTGCGCTTGAACTCGGGGTCGGTATGCACACTCAAACTAGTCAAGATGCGCCCCAGCATGGTGTAATTCAGCTACCAGAATTAGGTACCATTACTGTGAAGGCACGGTGCGCCTGGACGGGTGATACGCATGTATTACCGTACGTGCCGCTTCAACCAATTGGGTATCGTGAGTTGCCACGTGCATGCACGCGGCAAGCTTTTGAACGGGGCCATGAGTGCTGTACCCATGCAAAGTGCCGTGGCAGTTTCTCCTCAGATTAATCCGTCATGAGGATGTTCATGGAATGGAGCTCTGAGAGCTGAGGGCGTTGATAAGAAGACTGGGTAGAATGGAGCTCAGTGAATATTATGTCCTCCCCTCCATTGCTGCCACAGGATTCGTATGCGGTGCGTGACTGGCTGCAGCAGCGGGGGAGGTGGGCCAGACGGCGGGGACAAAGATGATACTGAGACGGTCACAGGGGGAGGAGCCAACACAAGTCACACCCTCAACTCACAAGGTACCGGTTCTAGCAGTTTGATATCAGTTTATCAACATGCCCATCAGTACATGTACATTATCATTCAGTCGTTTGTCTAGTTTCCACCTTCCCGGTTCATGTTAGGAAACACAGACTCCAAACTTACACATTGTATTCAAAATTCGACAGTTTTAATGGATAAGATTCCTCTGAAAGTAAACAATGTGTCAGTGTAGACCAGAGTTCCTGAGGGTGAACTGTTGGTCCATCCAGTCTCTTGCCTCCGAGCACAGTGTCTAGTCCTGCTTTGAACAGCCAATACCTTAGATAGAATACTGCAGTGATGCAGTTGTTTCCAAGCGCCTCTCAGAAATAACAGCAAGGTCTTGTTTAGAGGATTTCATTTTCCATCCCTTAACAAAAGTCACTCCTTGAAATTTTGGTGTCTTCTGCTTCCACTGTAGGCGACAACACATCCCAGCCCCAGCAGGGCTCTACGGGGCAGTCAGACACCTCCTCTCAGCAGCTGCAGACACCCGGTCACAACCGGCACAGCCTGGGCTCCAGCACGGGTTCGGTGGGCAAGCCGGGAGTGGGCCGCATCCCCCTGGCCAGCCTGTTTGGTGACTCTGCTTACCCCAAGGATCCCTACCTGGCACACAGAGTCAGGGTAAGTAAGTCAATGGAGAACCAGTCTCAAAAATTATTCAGTGTGTGGAATTTCAGCTGGTTACCTGCTTTTGCTAAGCAGACATTTTGTAGAGTAGATTCCCGTTATAGCACTCTCAAGGGGACCTAACAGAATTGGGCGTTATGAGCGCACAGCGCTATAACCGACTGGATGGATGCGTAACGGACACTGCACATGTGCACAAGTACTTCTATGTATAAGTATAGATACATGTACCTACATGTACGTCATGCATGTGAATTTCATTTACATGTATTGGCAGATGTATTACTGTAATTTTCGGAGTATATGCCTTGTATCCGGTTATCTTGATATTTTTCGTGCCATGAATTCTCATTTAACAGAAAACCCAAGTTCAGCAGTCTGAACTCGGGTTTTCTGGCAGGTCCAACCAGGATTCCGAGGATCTCCTATCATCAACTGTTATTGCTCTCAGGAGATTTTCTTACAAGCTTGGCACAAAACCGCAGAGAGGGTTTGACCTTTGCTTGACCGGGTGGCAAGTGGGCTTTGCCTGTAGTGTTCTCAACACACGTCCAGTTTCAAACTATGCTCAAAACTAGTGTGAGCACTCCATTTTCGGAATTCCTCCCCCTTATCGGGAGGGCGGATCATTGTACGCATTAAAGTTCGTTGTTCAAATTCTTCCCCCTTATTGAGAGGGCAGATCAAAGTATGCACTAAACTTCGTTGTCGGAATTCTGCCCCCTTATTGGGAGGGCAGATCAAAGTATGCACTGACCTTCGTTGTCGGAATTCTCTCTCTGTCCTCCTCGAAATTTGTTCTTTAAAATCAGTGCACCAACTTATATAAAAGGCCTCCATTAGGTTGCCTTCTAGCTTGCTTGTGTCTTTTGTTTTCAAATCATTCCATTCAATCTATATTTACTTGTCTATGGGAGGACACTACACTTCAAACTCAATGAAAACTTCCTTTAAAATAATTCTGTAATTAAAGTCACAATTATCAAATTTTTCTAGTTGAGTTTCCCCAGCAAGATACATAAAAATATATCGCTTTCGGACCAGTACCCTGTACACGTACTCAATTTACTGTGCATTGCTGTGCAGTAAATGTAAGCCCAACCACAGTGCACGCTCACCATGCACAATGTTCAACTGTGTGTATGGATGCAATAAGACAGTTCACACGTTGGTGGCGTGTGGCGGTTGTGGAAAAGTAGATCCGGCAGACGGTCGGACTGGCCACCCACAGTGTGTTGATGGATGGCGTAATTGATAGTAGATAAGGACGCCTTCCCTGGGGTATAGATAAACTGTGGAATCATGGTTGCAGAGAGGGCCAGATTTTTAAAAGAGAAATTTGCCTCATGGTGTCGCCGATCAAAAAAACGCCACCAAATCTCTTCAAAAACCACCACAGGACCTTGTGCATGCTGCATTGCCGCACGGCACAGGCACTGCATGCACACCCACCACAACATCCTGAATGCTACTGCGTACCCATTCATGGACAGTCCAATCACTGACTTTTTCCAATAACCATGTGAGTACGGAAAGTGATATGTCACCAGAAAAACCCAAGTGAAAACAGACGCCGAATACAATTGTTGAAAAGACGAGATTTGCTAACACGAAGATACACGTACAATTTATGTGGCTGATTTTATTTAGCGGTTGAAAGAAATCTTTAGCTAACAAAATATTTACACATACATGTAGTATCTCATTGTTGGTTATTTGTGTGCCAAACTACACCACAGAATAAATAAAAAGTGGGAAAATAATCACAACAATGCAAATTAAGTTTGCTTAACCATGTCCTTACCATGGTGAGCATGTGCTTGTGATCGTGCTGCATAGACAACCCAGTGTGTGTGTCTGCACTCTGTGTGATCACTATACTACTAGTGTCCCACAGGATGGCCAGTCGCAGGGGCCTTGCGGTGCGGTTTCATATGCGTTGATTTTCAAAGAATATGACTTTCCGAGGTAAAGAGCGCTGTAACCAGAATCATTTCACATGCTTTATATGGTTCTCGGGCCGAAAATCGGGGGGCGCTATATCCCAAAAAGCGTTGTAAAAGGGAGTGCTATAACCAGATAAAAATGTACACAGTGAATGGGCGTGCAGTGGGGGATATGAAAATAGAGCATTACATCGGTAAGAGCGTTATATCAGGGAGCGCCATAATGGGATTCTATTGCACTGAGTACATTTCTGAACCAAGAGCTCTATGAAATTGGACCCAGTAGCCTAGGGGGTGGGGGAAGGCTCGTCCCCTCCATAAACCACAGATTCAGAAAAAAAAATTCTAAATCACCTTACATTTGAAAACCTATTGCATTTTCAGTAATTCCTTTTCCTGGAAAATGGCCATTGTACTTAACTATTTTAGGCCAAAATGTTGGCTTCGGTGACACTGTGTGAGGAAGGTTTGTAGTAATTTCTACTGTGAGTGAGTGAGGTCTCCTGAGAGTCTCCTGACTGTCTCACATACTTTCCAAAACATGAAACTCACTGGTCCTCTTCAGAGTCCCTCACACTCACAGAACAGATTTGTTCCTCCCACTGCTATGACCACCGCGCAAAACCCACAGATCACATAATGGCCCCGCTGGCACGTGCTACTTGACCCCATTTGGAACTTTATCGATGGACACTCCTTTGACTCTTACTTCATTTTTTAGATCATGGATCCCAGCATGGTGTACGAAAAGCTGCACACCAGCAAGTTTGTCATGTGGCCGGAGGAGAGCATGCGGTCAGCGGGCGGCCGGAATGCCTGGAAGGGCTGGAACCCAGAGGAGGGCATGGAGGGGACCGTGGTCCACACCTGGGTGCCATGCCATCGAGACCAGTCCCGCAGGTCGCACATCGACAAAACCATACTCCTGGTGCAGGTGGGCGCTAGATATGTGCCAATCCTCGAGGCGGCTGTCTTGGACCTGGGTGCCGAGGTTTGAGGAATGCCCAGGTGGCACTGTTAGGGAAAGCAAGAAACGGAGTGGGAAGGAGACCAGCTTTGGATGCCTGCCCATTCCAGAACGGGCTGGTTGTTGGACCTGGACAGTGAGGTGTTATGGTAAGGCCTTATCTGCAGTGGTCTGCTGTAAGGAGGACCTGCTGATGAGTCATAGCAGGCTGTGGTTAGCACATTCCAGAAGCCTAACCCACTGAGGGCTCAGGCAATAAGGTTGGAACGGACCTTGGTAACGTCCAGCTTCAGAGTGACAGCAAGCCCAAGTAGAGAAAGATGCCCGTTATTGAACCAATCACGGATGGGTGCCCAAAGCATTTAGACCTGGGCAGAGAGGGTCAGGAGGCACTGCCACAGCTAGAAAGTGGTTTCAATTTTTCTATTGTGTATAGGTAAAGGCCTATCAGTTATTAACTGGTCTCGCAAGGTGCCCTTGGTTAAGAAAAGACAAGTAAATACAATGAAGCAATGTTTTGTTTTGGGGGTGGGTGGAAATCCCCCCCAACTAATATTTTGTTGAAAACCCAGGGTATCAGGTAGGAACTGAGAACCCAATCCACATGTCAACCTGGGTGGGATTTGAACCCGGGTTGCCGAGGTGGAACGTAAGGAAAGTATCACTACGCCAACCACACCCCCCCCCAAGTGCTGCGGTGTGAGATAAATCATGTACCAGTCATTGTCCATTCATGTTGACCACTGTGTGGAAAATGAAACCAGATAAGATCAACGTACAATGTGGCTAGAAAGACAAACCAGCTGGTGTTGGTAAAAAATGGCATAAAACTCAGCTGTCACGGTTTTACCCCAAGCACCAGCTGTTCATTGATGGTTCAGTATGGTAGAAGGTCACATGACACCACGTCTTGGTAGAAACAAAACACAATGATGAACTCATTCCAACTTAATGCCATGAACTGAAATGACGATTTGTATTTATTTTGTGAACCCACACCATGTCCGATTTCATTGAAACTAAAAGGCCAACAAAGTGTCTGTCTCCATACATTCTTAGAATGAACCTTGGGTGGAACAGATTTGGAAGGTAACCAAAAAAGGCTGGAAAATTCTTGGAGTTTCACTACATTTTAACAGTTTTTAGTAGAGTGCCATTTTATTCCCCTAAGGTCGGATGTTTATAATCCCATAGCCCTTTACAACTGAAGAATCATGTTGATTTTCTATAAATCTTCCAGCTGTTTGGCAATATGTATGGAGCTAATTTTTTAAAAATTTTATTTCCTTCATCTCTGAGGTGAGCAACATTTATCAGTAGATGTACATGAATTGCTTAGTTGGCAGTCGAGTTTACATGAAAGAGATTGATGCTGCCAGATACAAAAAGTCTGGCTTTCCTAGAATGTCGAAATGTTGGAAGCATTGACAGGGTTAAGGTTGCCGTATTTGGTTAACTTGTGACAGATGTAGCAGAACTGAATCTACAGAATATCTTCAACATTCTTGACTGAGATCAACCACAAATCATATACACGCATGTTGTGGTTAGAATCGATATTCAGAAGCACACAACAGGGTTATCAAACTCAGCATACTTCCATTGTGTAATACCTTTCTGTGCGGTTGACAGATTGATTTGCAATTCAACTCTCAAGCAGCCCCCATTTGGATACTAACCACTTAAGACCAGTTACCGGTATTCTTGGAAAGCTTGGCTTTGAAACGTCCTTGGTAATTATCATATGCATCTACTAAGGAGAAATCTTAAAGAGCAGAGTCTTAAAGACCTGATCGTCTATGATTGGCAATGAACACTGAAAGTAGTTCTAGTTGATAATTAATTTCCTGTCCTGGCTTTATTCACAACACAATGTCCTATAGTTTCATTTTTTTTTCATTCATTTGTTTTTTGTTTACAGTAAGGATCCTGCATAGTTCTGTATTGCTCCTCAATCCTTTGATGCATAGAGTATTGTGGAATAATTGAATAAGCTTTCAGGCATGCAGTGTAAATACTGAGCCAGTCACAAGTGTCTTTATAAACTGTCTTCAGTGACATGCTCTTGTTTCCTCTGCAACCAGCTGGGGCCAATTTCATAGAGCTGCTTAAGCACAAAATTTGCTTAAGCGGGAAAAAACCTTGCTTGATAAATCAGGTAACTAGGCAAAATGCCATGTGATATATATTGTTTTGGGATCGTATTTAGCTGCTGTCTGGTTAGCATGACAGTCAGATAGAGTTTGAGCTGGTAACCTTTGTTGAAATTGGCCCCTGATCATGGGCGTATTGAAGTTGAGATCTTTAGGGTTTTTTTTCCACTGTTGCTTTTGTTTTGTTTGTTCATTTTTCCTCTAAGGTCTCTTGTTCCATTCTTCTTTGATCACCGTTGATCCCTGGATTGCTGTGCCACAAGACACAGATTTCCATTCTTGTCAATGACAAGGGCATATCCAGGACCAGCATTATTGAGGGGAGGGCAAATATTGTGACATTACTTTGTGTAAACTTTAATGTCTTTTCGTAGGGGTGGGGCTAAATTTGGGGGCTTTTCACATGCTTTTGGAAGCCCAAAACGACTCCCCTAAATCACTGTTTTTTTCTCCTTATTTTTCAAAAACAAAACTATCATTTAGCTCCATCGGGAGGCAGACCATGCCCCCCCCATACCCCTGGGTGCACCAGTGATCAGTAACAAGGGAGACTCTAATCCCCTCTAAAAAAAAGAGTGCTCAGAGCACACCAGAATTAGTAGGCTGCACTGCTTACCCAACTGTAATCTGAATTGGAGATTGGAAGTCACTCTGATTACTGCCAAGGGGCAGTACATGTGTTAATGGATGTCACACTTTGTCTACGTGTGCACTTTCCTGTTGAGCCAGCGGGGGCCTACAGCCCAGTGATGAGTACCATAGGAAAGAACACACATAAAAGAAGTGTAGCATCATTGTTACAGGGGTCTGTTATATCGGACCACTCACCTTATGTAATCCTCAGGTGAGTTTTACCATAGAGCAAGGACATATTCACACCTGTTGTCATAATGGACTGCTTACACAATTGGATCCTCATGAGAGGTCAATATGTATTACTGCCTGTCATTATATTGGACAGCTAAGCTAGATGAAATCCTGTTTGATTTGATATTCACACAAGATCCTGTAAAGAATTATGTTAAACTGGTCACCGATTCCAATCCTCGTCAGGCCGACATTCACCTCACTTGCAGTTTTCCTGGACTGCTCTCCAAATGCTACCCTCGTGAGGTTGAGACTTGCCGGTTACCTCACCCAGTGTTATCCTCGTGGAAGGTTAACGCGTAACTTTTCCTGATGCTGGCTTGCTGACCTAGTTAAATGCTGATTGTAAATTGATATTTACACCACACACTGTTTATCACATTCGACTGCTCACCATTTGTAATCTCCGTGGGTGTTTGGCATTCATACTGCTTACGTGTCAGTTTCTCAACTCCACATAGGTGGTTGACATTTATGACGGTCGTGATTATTATTTGACCCCTCATTCAGTGTAGTTCTTTAAGCTTGTTCATATTGGACTGCTTGTTGAAACATCCAAGGTGAATACATGTATTTACACTACTGATTTTGGTTCTTGTTTCCACTATTTACTTATGTGGTAAGTCAAAATGGTATAATTCCCTTCGTGGTGACTGTCGGAAATACATGGTTAATTGCAAAATATTGTGACTGAAAGTAATTTGTATTTATTTTCATGTGGATTAGAGCCTGTGCCACGGTAAGCGTCATTTTACACGTATAGTTTGTCATTGACACAAACAGTTCAACTACCGTCTTTTCTGTAGGTAGGACCTTCCAGCAAGCCACCTTTATAAGTCAGCTTGTTGACAAGACAAATTTGAGGATTAATTAAATGTCATCATTCAAGGTTCACGGCTTCGATGTAAAGTGTAAATATTTGTCTGAAATCTCTTGGAAGGAATGAACAGATTTGCTACACGATTTCGATTCAGTTTCGTAGAATTTCCCACTTTTTTCAATTTCCAAAAGAAATGGGGATTCTTATGTGTGCATTTGCAGTTCAACTCTCAGGCGCCCTTCTGTTTTTTGTTTTTTGGTATTTTTTCCAAATTCTGTGTAAATATGACTGTAAAAATGACCCCTTTACACGCAAAGTCTTGACAGTACTAAACAAAAATCAGTATAAATATTCAGAAATTATAACCCGGTTCAGATGAAGCTTGACCATTTAAAACATCTTGTATGTGTACTGTGACAGAGGGTTGGGTAAAGCATTATGCAGTGTGTAATAGTGGTCGTCAAAATCAGAGTTAACTGTTAACAGTAATAGCGTCAGGTTGTACAAATCTCATTTACTGATTTTTAGGGTTGTGAACCACAAAGTTCTTTTATAATAAAGAGAGATTTATCCACGTGGTTACGTGTCGAATTACAGACTTCGAAATAAACAAGTTGACCACGATCTGTTATGACGGCGTAGGCGTTTGTGCACTTTATGGTAGGGTTGGTAAGATTTTATACATTTCATTTTATTGGGGTTGGTTTGCGTGGTGGTTGCGTCGTCGTTTTGCTGGGCTGTTGGTTGGTTATAAGTGACTTAACTGCGTGGGGACAAGGCGGCAACAACGTCACTCGTAACCAAAACCACCATTTGCCACCGACAGTAAACGCGTATAGCGCCCGAGCGTTTAGCTTTGCTTTTTATTTGCTCTTGTTGAATCATAGAGCAAAGCACTTTGCTCTATGGTTGAAGTCCCTTTTCAGCGGGGTCATTTGTCGAATTATTCGCTTGCAAGCTCTTTCAGAACACTATTTTGTTGCTTGTTATTGTTTGCCGAGGTAGATATCAATACCTGGTCTTCAACTGCTGTATTGACAAAGAGTGGTGTCTGTAGTATTTCGTATGTAATATTTACACTGTGATTTAATCTGTTGGATTTTGCATATATGAATACGTGAATAAGTGCAGACGCTATGCCGATACTATTGCAAGATCCCTGCTGCATGCAGTGTACGTTTGAAGAGGTCTGGCCAGTCAGTGGACTCAAACTGTTTGACGCTATTGTCGATGCACCCACTATTAACCCTAACACTCCTCAGTCCTCCAACTGGTGAAGGATTGAGGAGTGTTAGGGTTAAGGCATCGCACGGGATCCGTCCCTACCACGGAATTGGGTCTTTGTTTCACGGTCGCAACCAGACTTCATTTCTTTTCGAGGTGTGACCCTGATCACGTATCTAGAGGGAGGCGCAGCCGCCACTCTCCTCCCCCACCCCACCCCGCTTGTTTCTGTCTTTTTTCCTTGGTACATACTTCTGTGGTGGTTGATTGGTTATTGAATAACTTAATTATATCTGGATATAAATAATTTCCCGCTCGTGTGTTCAAGTTTCACATCCGTCTTTGGACGGCCCTTTTTTGTAAATGTTTGTTGCACCCACCCTTAATGTTTGATCCGCCACTGTGCATGCGGAACCTATTCATTCTTTGCCCGGAATTTTATTTTCAGTTGTATGTATTTATCTTGAGGTGTTTTTTTTTTCATTTGAAATGGATAATCCCTCCACCTTAATTTGAGGCCGTCTTTTTCTTTAGGCCTGAGATTTGGAGAACAATGCTGGAACACAATCCAGACTAGCAAGGGAGGATTCTCACCAACATGGACAAAATCATTGCTTGGTATTCGATTTCGTTGTGAAGTTTCAATTCACTGTATAGTCTTGTTTCGACTCGCTCGTACACTAGGCCGACGGGTATTCTGCTATAAAGCGTGTTGTGGTAGTTATTGTAGAATTGCAGGACAAACAAAAGAAAATCGTGGAATCGACTTTTATTCTAATTGCTTTAGTTTTGCTGAAAAAGTCACCGATATCTATGCACGGCTTACCACTTTCCAGATTTTGATTACTGAGCAGTTCGGTTGGGGAATCGCACGTAAGAATGGTTTCTAAGTGTTTTTAGTTGTCAAAATACCCAAATTTTCTGAAAATGGCTATCCCTTTTTCCCATCGGTAAAAAGGTCCACAATTACCCCCCCCCCAAAAAAAATTGTGTTAGTACCGTTTTTGAAATGCTGGCGTTTTTTATTACTGAAAAAAGCCCCGGCAATTTGCCCTGTTCCCCGCTGTATAAACACCGTTGAAAATCCCAGAGATGGAGTCGGTACGGGACGAAATTGTAGATAGCCCTTTTGTTCTTTTGGGGACATAGTTGATCGGTTAAGTGACATTAAATAAAAAAAATACAATCTCCTTAAGAACCTTTGCTGATGCCAACTTCTACTCTTGTCGATGAAGTTCTCGGTTGTTTACTTTGCATTGATCTGTTATTTTCCAGCATTTTTTTTTCCTTTTCAACAGATCAATCGTCAGATCTGAAGTACGGAGAAAAAAAATCAAAAGCTTTTCCACGCAGATGTTTTTGTGATTCTGCGATATTTTGATGTTTGTTTTTCTCGAAAATTCACTTATCTTATTTCACAAAAGTAAGCAGTATTTTTTCACAAACAACTTTCCGTAGCATCATCCTTAGCTTGGTTCTATGAAGAGACTACACAAATAGTACGCCAAGAGAGAAATTATACGTAACTTATTATGCTCAAGTGCCTACGTCATGCTCCAGCCCCGGGCATAGAAATCAAGCCAGGATGGTCTCAATAATACGCGTTTTTCTCGTCATAATATGCCTTCTTTCATAGTCTCGTCATAATTTGATGCAAGGCCGATTCGTAATTACTCTCCCTTTCCCCCCTAGTCTTGCGCTGCAGAGGGACTTGAATAGCGAATCCGTGATGCAGTCCCGGTGACTGCGTGGCCGTAGGGAGGACAGGAAGTCGCCGGAACAGCGCAGCGAACTTGCCCATTCATAGTTGACGTGTGCCGCTCGCTCATTATGCGCAGTTGCTCTCTTACTGTTTTCACTCGTCTCCTGACGGGGGCTGCAAAACAGCGGTGACGAGTTCTCGGAGATCGTGATGCAGCAACCTGGCGCGGGTCTTTGTATCCGTCACCGATATAATACACGTGCTCCTCGCTCGGCTGTGACTACATCAACAACGGATCTGCCGGACCACACAACAGCTGCGGCCGGGCTCCGCTCGTCTGCGTGGAGCTCTCCTTTTGTATACTGATTTCACTGGCGCTGCCAAATCTTCTCCGACTACCTGAAGTTCGAGGAGCAATTCTCCATGTCTATTTTGTGAGGTGTTTTGCCCAAGCCAGTCCAGTTGCATAGCTGGATGCAGATTTCTCTGAGTTAAATCCTCACCAGGAGTATAGTCTCTGGGCTGATTTCAAAATTGGCTGCCTGGCCTGGATAAGAAGAGTCATCTCACAAAATTATACGGTGAACGGACGGCGTGCCGAGGTAAGGTAGGACCAGCTTTTGGTGATTCAGTTAATCGCTACTTTTTATATTAATAAGGATAAAGGCTTCACTCCAATTCTTGTAATCTGAGTTGTCACAACATGATTGAAGGCATAACCTGATGAGTAAAACAAATGATACATTGACATTAGTTGCGTGTTGGCCCAGATTATGTATAACCATTTTACTCATTAATGCATTCTCTGTTATCCGAATGTCACCTGTCATTATATTGAGTGTTGATCAAGAATTTACACCGAGTAGCGTGTTCAAGTCCCACTGAAGCAAGCTTGAGTGTAGAGTGTTTATTAAGTTACTTCGGTGAAGGTCAACACCAGAACGAAGTTGGGTGTAATTACTACATTAACACCGATCACTCCATACACAATCATTGACAAAGTTACATTGCTATATTTGATTTCATTTTGAATGTATGAAATTAATATATGATCTACGTCAACATGTTTACGTTCAAAACGTAATTATTTACTATACATCTGCATTACAAGTAGAATTGGGCTATCTGTGTTCCAAATTAATAGATTCTACGTCATGCCGAAGAGATAATCATACACGTAACCAAGAACACATTGTTTTTGCTTTATAATGGGTAGGCCGCTGCGAAATGAATTTATTTAGAAAAAGATCAACACGTTGCATGCGCTGGTTAGAGAAACGCATTTTAATTAGACATTACTGTTGAATCAGTTTTAGAATCTTAGCCTGCCTTATAGCTTCTATGCTTTCTGGTTTCTAACCGACAGGTGTTAGGGGGACGTCCGGGGGACGTTAGACCGTCGTCCCGGGCACTCAGCCCTTGTGCAGCCGGCCCGGGCATGACGGTCGCCGTGCCCGATAGAACAGCCCCACCGCCCCCATGGCGACCTCCCTCCGACCCACACCCGCTCACCCAAGCAGCCAGCCAGTCCCTCGGTCTCTGTTACCATGGCAACTTTTCTCTGTCCTTCGTGGACGACGAGCATGACGTCGGTGATGACGTAGCCGATGCCGACGATATACGCACCATCCTCGAACTGGCAGGTAAACGATTTAAAAAAAAAACAGGCAAGCTATGGACGCGATCACTGTCATCGCGGAATAACAGCCATTCATAATTCATACACTCTGACGCTTGATTAATCACATGACGCAGTTATCAGTTAGGATGTTCAGATCTGAGCTACCTCTTGCCATTCATGAGGCCGCGGAACCTGCCTTTTTCGGATAATGACGTCGAATTTCAGACTTGCTGTAGTTCACTGCGATCATGGTGCCTTGCGAAGTGCAGCACTGTTGGCACAAAGGCCTATAAATATTTCACTCTTACGTTGGTCGCCCAAGAAAGCATGGACTGTAAAATATTTATAGGGAAACGTCTGCTAAAAATATCCCTCGCTGTGCGTGGGCGCAAGGTATTTCTTGCCTGTACGATTGAACGATCCACGCACAGAAAGCGCTCCACGTATTAGACCGGACGTTTATCAGAAAAAAACTTCAACGAGGCAAATCAGTACTAAATAAATCCAACCAAATAGGCACTCTTTACTAAATTTCCTATTTATATTAACCCCATTCCCTTACGTGAATGAAAAATAAAGTTGAAATTGCAGTACTTGGCAGTTAGGGTTATAAAAGCAAAAACCACCCACCCTCCAAAAAGCCTGTAGTTTGCCATACCGGCGATTAAAAGGTTGATTTCTTGTAAAATTGTTACATGTAAAATAAAAGGTTTAGATCTCTAGAGAAACATTATTAGGATAATTATTTTCATCATAACTATTAACTTCCCCCACATAAGGGAGCTTTAAGTTTCTGAAATTTAGAAAACAAAAACGTGCAGACTGATAAGAATTCAAACAACCCCATCCTCACAGCCTGATAGGATTCCTGGCCTTAGTAACCTCACAATCATCAATTTGTTGTGATCCCGTAACTTACCACCACTAGAAACAAACATCCTTCATTGGTGATCAAGGAGCATATTTTAACACACACGGCTTTTTATAAAATAACCAACATACAAATTGGGTTTTTTTTTTCCTGATTACAGAGCAGTGTTCATTTGAGATCTCCGTCAAAGATTGCGCCGACACAACGCAGGACATGTACCCAACAGAAGTGTCCCCTTCACCCACACCTTGCGAGGAGCCGACGGCTACTTATCAATCGTGTAGGTTCACTGCAGGTGTCAAACGAAAACTGGACTTTGACAGCTGCGAGGCCAGATCCGGGGGTCCGGCTCAGCCGGAGAACGGAGAGGTAGAAGGTACCGACGAGCGCGCCTCATCGGAGTACCAGGATAGGCAGAGAATGCTGGAGGTGTCCCTGTGCAAGATGAGACGCATGGAGGACCCTGAGACATCACTCCGTCGGTGTGTTCTCATCAACAACATGACGGTCAAGCTGAAACAGGAGCTGGACCACCAGGACAAGCACTGCCGGACCATGCTACCGAAGAAGCGGCACATCTTGAGGCGCACCGATACCACTACCATTTCGCCAGGTGGGATGGGGTCACTCACGCAGCAGAGCCCCTGTTGCCGGCAGGAGAATCACGCCGGGGATAAATTCCCAAGTAGGACCTGGGACACTGCCGATGCGTGTGAGCCGATGGCGACGCCTCCACTAAGCTCTTGCAGGGGGCAGGAGGAGGTCCCAAGAGAACAGCTACTGGCGTGCGATACCGCTGGCCTGACAACACCTGGGGAGGGTTTACCGAACAACGGGAGTGTTACTGAGAGCGAAGCCACGGGAGATACCACGCCCTCCATCTTCGGTGACATCGACAGCGTTTTTCAGAGTCTTCTTTCATGCCTTGGGGAACCAATGTAGACAAGAACAGTGCTGTGTTTCAAAAACTGTTGACTTCCCATCCTTTCTGCTTTTGTTATTTCTGCATAATGTTGTGTACGACATGTACTTTGCAGTGCATAAAGACGGAGGCTTACTCTGGACATCTAAACAGTTTCATATTATGTGAGAGAGTAAGGCATTGAATGAGCCATGAGCCAGGATTATTCTCAGGCAGATAATATCGTGTAAGTTTGTTTGAATGAATCGTTGTCGATTCTGCTCGTGAAATATTTTCAGCAAAGACACTGCCAAGTTCATTATTAGGGAAATTCGACTGTGGCTTCATTGGACACTAACCTCACTCTGTAGCGGACTCCGTTCGCGTGTTTCCAGTCATCTTGTGTACCAACTCAACGTAGGCCTAATGCAATATCGCTCTCTGCCTGTTGATTTACAATTTCTGCTTCCTTACTGACTGCTGTTTCTGTGATGTTTTTAATAGAAACGTTTAATATTTTGGCTGCATGCTCTTTATATCCTATGAACGTTTTCCTTACTGCTTTTCATTGTTCTTATATCAAACTGTCTTCAAATGTAAAACAAATCAAGAAGGGATGATGTTCGCAAACAGCGAAAGAACTGTCTGAAAAAAACACTGTCTTGAATGTTTCGGTAGAATGTGAAATTTTTTCTTCCTTGTGACATCTGCATCGTAACTGATTGAGATGTTTTAACAAAAGTGGAGATCATTATTTTTGAAACGGCCTATCATGATTTCTTCAAAGACTATATTTTTTAAAAAGCGAAAAACAAATCCAAGTATTTTATGAAAACGTTTCAAAGCACGATTTTGGGGCAGTACATTTTGATCAGTGCTAAATAAAATCCAACGTCTAAGGTTTTCAACATTAAATGGCTGCGCAATGAAATTTCTTCAGTGTTGCGAAAGTGACATTGGATAAAAATACATTCTTTTTTCCATTTATCGTTGTCGTTTCGTTGTACTGGTAGTTTACATCTGGGCCCAGGCCCGTTTTTAAAACCTAAATTTCAGGGGACAAAAGAGGAAAAGGAAAACCGTCAGCTCTTCTTTTCTCTGGGTGTTTAGGAAAAACCCAAACTTTTCATTTCTATTGCAACACACTCACACCCACCCCCCAATTTCCAGCCCAAATTTAAGTCACTAACGGCATGGTGGGTCACCAGAACACGTAAAAGACGCAGCACAGTGACGGGTAATCGGCACTGACAGAGGAAGACTCACTCTCGTTGTTACTTTCTGCATCCTTGAACTCGAGGTTAAGACATTCGCACACTCAGTCGCCACTTACCTTTTCAGGTGGTGCCGCATTCGGGGAAGTGATTAGCGCCCTCGAGCATCTGTAAAATAATTCCTCTCCTTCTTCCCATCGTACACAAAGTCGCTTGTGGTGTTTGATTCGTCGAATTATCCTGGGTCATCTTGTTATGAAGTTAACCTTCGCTCACATCTCAGTTTCTAGGTTCTTAGATACAAGTGAGAACCTCGTAGCCTCCCTTGAGGCAAACCAAGGGAATGACAGCTCACCCAATTGACGTTAGCCAGCTCTTGGTTCCACTGGGAAACGGAATTAACTACGGTAGTTACAGGCCAGTGGTCTTCAGAGGTGGCCAATTAGACTACTGGAGTGAGCCTGTTGAAGTAGACGGAAGACTTCGTCTGTCTTACAGTGCTGGATGAGTGTGTTGACTTTGTTGAAGTCATCAGTTCAGTCAGAGGTGGAGAACTAGACGTTCGGAAATTGGAACTATAAAAACCCCAAGAGATAGACTGAAGCATTGACGTGTGTACCAGCCAGCCATATTCTTTGCGCAACCTTGGGCCCCTTAATCAATCACAAGTCAAGTTATGAAGTAATGAAAAACAAATCAGTTGTTTGACAGATTTTGTTTGTCTTTTACGCCAAACTCCTCTCATGCATGTTTCACCCATCATCTTTGTCTTAAGTTGAAACGGCCCTGAGCTGCTTTCTGTGTGTCTAAAAATTTCCATCCAACATCATTTACTACGTTTTCTCAGTTTGCACGAGGAGAGCACGATGTCTTCAAACCATGTTCGCCTTCTTCTGCTGATAACGTCTTGCTTTCTGGTGCCATCAATCTGCGGTATCTGTGGGAAAAAAGATCCGCCACCTTGTCACAGGGAGGAAGTCAAAACTCGGCTCTGTCCACATCAGGCAAGGAACTGGTCAAGCAAGGCTACTAGGTGATCTCGATGGTCAGTAGCTCCAACGCTCGACAGTTGCAGAAGGCCAACGTTGACCTCTGTTCTGTCGTGGTGTTTAGCTCGTCGCACACCCCTGAGAAACAAGCTGCCATTATTACGGAAGAGGCTCGAGCTGGAATAGAGGGCGCACTTTTCCTAGCACTGAACTGAGGCTCCTTAGGTGGGAACTGCACTTTGCTGGTTCGCACACGCCTGTTATGAGTGGCTAAATAAGCATGAAAGAAAAAATGTAAGCACTTACGATAAATATAAATTCAAACGAAAAGTGTAAATACAACAGACAAATATGAATGAGACAAATACATGTACACAGAAAACGACAAATATAAATACAAGCGAAACATGTAAATATAAATGGCATTTTTATGCATATGAATGTATCAAAAAATGAATTCTGCGCGAAATAAATGTGCAATGAAATGTAAATGTCGCGCGCCACTTTATATAGGGTAGCGGAGACGCCGTGTGGATTATCTCTTTTGTGAGTATGTGTGTTTCTGAAAAGAACCGGTAGGCCTACTCTATGTTTCGAACAACGTGCTCTGTTCGTCGTCAGCGTAGGAGACTGCCGGGTTCCTATTGGAGTGCTTGCTTAAGTACTATGCGTGTTCCCTGAGGCGTGGAGAAGTGAGATCCTTGCTCGTGTACTGAGACGTTTTGGTGTTAACTGTGTCTGGATTCTGTGGGTGGACCAGAGGCTGCTCATCCAGGTGTGCAGGTGTGGCATACATAGTGTGGACCAATGCACAAACGAAGTCCACGTAATGTAGAGTGCGATGGCGTTGTGTGGACTCGCACACGTCCACACAATGTTTTGCCCTCTCTGAAAAACAGTTTCAGGGGTCAAGGTTATTGTGGCAAGGAGTTATCCCAGTTAAAGAAACGGGAGCATTTTCCTCAAGTTTCCTTAACCACAGGAGAACACAGGAATGTCCACACTTTGTATGTAAAACAGGTATGGGTGTGTCAGTGTATGTTGGACTATAGGGATCAGTGGGTGCCACCCCGGGGTATAGGAGACCCATGCGGCAGGTTAGGACTGGGAGAATGTGTCAGTGGGTATAGGAATACATATCGCCTCCAGGAAGGATAAGAGTAATTGCGCGATCAAGTCCCAGAAATATATCAAGTTGGGAAATTAAAAATTGCCTCCAGTCCCTTCACCGTTGAGTCTTGAAACGAGCATGTGCAGAGCTCTCCTTCTAGGTCTACAGACCATAGACAGGCAGACGCAAAGACGTACTCGCCACTCCTTAGCCCTTGGGGATGCAGTCTACAAATTTATGTGATAATTTCTGGCCAGCTCATTAACAGTACAAGCAGGGATGGATCCAGGGGGTCGTGGGGGAGCACGCCCCCTTTTTTCACCAAAAATAAACGTATTTAATGAAATAAACGTATTTAATGAAGCTCCTAGAATACAAAATGGCTCCAGACCCCACGCCGTAAGGGCATTTTACCATTACTGCTTTAGTTCATGCCCCCCCTGGAAAATCCGGAATCACCGCGGACGTTTGTCGCAATATGGACTATTTAGAAGAAGACGTGTCGACGTATGTCGTCCATAGTTGATGTTGCTCTTTTTTTTTAATGGAGCAAACACAAGAGTTTGGATTTCAAAATGGATACCGATGGATGCATTGAACAAAAGTGCTTATTAGCAGGATTCACCAGTTCAAGATCAGGGCCGTTTTCCAATACTCGACTTCGTCTCCGTCTCAGGCTTCAATCCCCGATTATGGGCCTGAAGCGTTTAAACTATATTGGATTACTGTAATTGTTGGCTTTCTTGCATCTTATTTCAAGTTCTGTGGAACTATTAGACTGATTACTGCGCTTACATCTTCAAAGTCAGCCAGTACTAAAAACAGTTAAAGCCTGAGACAGAGCCAAAGTTGAGTATTGGAAAATGGCCCAGATGTTGCCTTGCTGCTCTCGGTTTTAGACGGCTAACAATAGAGGGCGCTTTCTTCCGGTATGCGTATTTTGAAAACTATTGCGTTTATCGCAATAGTATTGCGTTATTTCGCAAAACTATTGCATTATTTCGCAATTAACTTATGTACTTTAAAAACCTGGCACGATTGGGCTTCCGTAAAACTGTCTTAAGTTAACCCACAAAAAAATTAAAGATTATGTACCGGATACTAATTAAATTTGTGTTTCAGAAACCTCGGGGATGTCGGAATGCATGTTTTGGGGCCCTGAACAATGCTGAGTTTACACTGTTTTCAGTGGGACGTGAATTGGCGGGCTGCAACCTTAGTAGTCTGGTTCCCATTCCAACTCAGTCTCCAGACGTCTTTCGATGTAGTTCGAATGCATGGGGTACAAGGAATCAGTGGTGTTTGCGCAGGATATTTTGCTGTCGAGCTCGAGCGGATTGGAAAATCTTTGTATTAAGTATATCCTTGCCGTTGCTCAGGTTTAACGACGTCTGTTTCTAGAGCTCTCAGTGGAGTTCTACCGTCCATTTCGCATAGTTAAGTCTGATGGTACAGAGAGCGATTAATGACACCGAGAATGTGCCTCCAGAGACTGTCGAGATTTCGTGCTCCATAAAATTATTCATAAATTCACGTATTATGAACAGCACTCCTTGGAGTCAAGTGGTGTCCATCACATTGCTTAATCGAATGTCCACAGCCGGGCTTTTTTTTATCAGTCACCCTTCATCTCCCAATTCCCAGCACAGGTTGACGCCACTGTGTCTTATCACAACTGACACAAAATCCTGTCACCAGTTACCAACGAGGTCATTAATTGTATACATTAGCCAAAAACAACTAAAATGTGCCCCACAAAATATCACATAAATTCCAAAGGTTAGAATACCACCACATTGTTGAGTCTGTACTCCTCAAACGTAATATTGTTGGGTTTTGAGATAGAAGATATTTGTATTCAAGTGTGCTTAAAAAATTAAAAATAGAAACTGCAGGTAAAATGGCGCATGCGAATGTGCTCTATAAGCTCGTCCACACAAATGTACGTGTATATTGGTTTGCATACCATGGTATTGCTAATTCAATGCTGAAACGTAGTGTTGCTTTTCGAAATGAAAAACTGATGTCTACATTCAAGTGTGCATTTAATGCATACTTTGGAAAAGGAAACAGATAAAAATAGGCTGTGTTTGAAGATATTTTGAACTGATGTATTGTTACGAATCATAGTTTTTTAATTGCTGCCTCCACTTTCTTTGCATTTGAAGTTTCTTCCTTTCTTTATCTCCAACTTTTTAATTTTCTCTTTTTTTTCCATTTCCATTTGAGGTAGTATGGTGCATAAATCAGTTGTGTGCATTCAGGTGACACTTGGTCACTTGTAGGCCTATACTTCATACAGTCATCCGGAGGAGAGAAGGGTGTCCTAGTGCGTTAAAACATAACAATTCAACTTGAAGATTTCTTGAATACAAAGATGATTACAGATTATTTGAAAAACCTATTAGGATTTTATAGATGTTTTCGTGATTCAGTACTCATGAATAAACCAATGTTGACAGCTAGGTCGAGTTCGGGCGGCCTGTCCTTAGGCTTGACACGGGTTTCTTGTTCTCGCGCTCGAACGGCGGGAAGACGACTCAAGAACACTGTTCTCTGAACAGGATCACACACCACCTCCTCGTCAGGGTTTCACAGGTACACATGGAAAAACTCGAGAGATTTTGATTTTTGAACAGCTGCAAAAAGTAGAGAGATTGCTACGGCTACCAAAGCCATAGACAGTGGGAAGTTTTGCAAAATTAACATTAATTATTTTCCGTAACACAGAAATGAATGTTCCTGTTTATATAGAATATAATTCAGCCCATCCAAACATTAACTCTCGAATAACGTAGCCTACATGGACGCCGCCATGTTGCATGTTACTAACTACCATCGGTAACCGGTTGTTTGTTCCCGGCGTTCGAGCGGCAGACCCGCGAACAACAAATCGAGCTGTTCGTGAACATACGAGTACAAGCCGCCCGAACTCAGCCCTAGAGTAGAAGCTATAGCACGAGGAGAGAGTTTTCTCCACCTTTGCTTTTGTCAAAGTTTTATTTGTGCTCTATAGCTTTAAGGTTGTTGTTAATTCAAGAAGCCCATGACATTCCATTAAGTGTCCCTGGGAGTCAAAAGTAGCACTGGCAAGGTGAAGTGCAGAACAAGGGTTGTTTTGTGATAACAATCGAAGTGGGTGGCCTTTATCGGAGACATTGGTATTGGGGCAATTTCATAGGTACTAAAGTTGTACAAAACTTGTTCAGTGGTGTAACGCGTTGGTAGCACCACAAAATAATGGACTTTATCCTTGTACAGTTAACACTGTGAACTGTTTGCGAAAGACACTGTACAGGGATAAAGTTACGGTGGTGCTATACCGACGAATTGCACCACTAACTTCTTGCTGATTCAAAAGTGCCAACAAGTTCAACACATAAAACCAACACAAAAACAACTATAGAACAATCGAGAAAAGAATTTTCTTCATTCTTTTAACATTGCTTTACTTGTATATAATCTGATGTCTACGTAAAAACAAAACGCAAATTTTCTTCTCCAAATACTTATTCCATCAATTTTCGCATCTTAAATTGCACTTATTTTACAAAAATAGAGGCTGCTCCATTTTTAGCCAGAAATAATCTGTAAACCGTCAATTAATGAATATAGCCATAAATTCAGGTTCTCTAAAGCATTTTCGTCAATCAAATATTCACTTAATCTAAATGCAAAGAACAGCAAATCTATACTCAGTTTTCCAAATAAACTTACAGGTTGTGTAGAAACCTGATTCTTGGGAATCTTGCGTCTGACATCCACTTGTGTATTCTTCCACTTGCGTTGATATTAGTTTCCGGTCAGCTCAGCTGGGTGGATTCTCACAAATCTCAATATCGCTGGTAGTAAGCACCTTCGAACACCAAGTGCCCTCTACACCTAAAACTTTCTACACCCAAAATTTTCTACACCCGCCAAAAATTTTATCTGTGACGCCCCCAATTCTTTTGTTCCGTATCCCTGGTGACCTTACAAGAAAGAATTTACTCAAGGATGATTCAAACTTTATCCAATGGCGTTTGTATATTCTTCCCGCGAAACTATCTAGTTTAAATAAAAATGGTGCATGGAAAAAACACTGGCGCACTAGCCAAATAAAATCAACAATTTGTCTCTTTAAACGCACAATTTATTTAATTGAGAACATGTTTGGCTATGCGCGAAAACGTATGTTATTTCTCTACAACATGTTAATCTCACTTTGTGACAAACTGAACTTTGAGTTATTCTCTAACCTTTCATTTGCATGTACATGTGCATGTGAACTTAAGCATAAAGTGTGAAGTTTGTACTGATCATGTCTCATGGAGCTAAACAGAAACGGGAATTTGAACGTGAACTTGCTAAATGGGTTATGAAGACAGCCCAATTGAGTCATATAGCACAGTGACATCAGGTGACTGACATTTATAGAGGAACGCAGGCTCTTGTTGGTATTTTTCGGCTTCCTTCAATTCTTAGGTCGAGATACTCGTACTGTACGTATACCGACATCATCAGTAGGTAATCTTGTGTCTGCAATCTGGTGAATACAAGATCCTAGATACAGGCAAACACTAAAACTGCAAGCCTTTGAAAGTTGAGCCTAGTAGGTAATGTCATAAATGTGCCATGATTTCGATCTGTTACGATGATTTTGACATTTTTCATCGGCGGCAGTTAAGGAACTGCGGAGAATGAACTGACGAGTTGAATCCAGAATGTTATATACTGAATCCAGCAGTTGTTGTTATTGTTGTTTGTTTGTTTGTTTGTTTGTTTGTTTGTTTGTTTGTTTGTTTGTTTGTTTGTTGGGGTGTTTGTTTGTTTGTTTGTTTGTTTGTTTGTTTGTTTGTTTGTTTGTTTGTTTGTTGGGGTGTTTGTTGGGGTGTTGGGTAGTTTGTTTGTTTGTTTGTTTGTTTGTTTGTTTGTTTGTTTGTTTGTTTGTTTGTTTGTTTGTTTGTTGGGGTGTTTGTTTGCTTGTTTGTTGTGGTGGTGATTCTGCTGCTGGTAGTGCTTGTTGTTGTTGCTGCTGCTTCTGTTGTTGTTGTTGTTTGTTGCTGTTGCTGTTGCTGCTACTGTTGTTTGTTTTTGTTATTGTCATCGCTGTAGTTGTCGTCGTTGTCGTCGTCGTTGTTGTTTGACTTTTTTAGTATAATGGGCAATGGTCTATATTGAGGCGTTATAATCCATCAAGGTCTGTATATGTGTCAAGTAATCATACGGAATAAGGTTATGTTGTTCTGTGCACTCCAATTTTGGACTGTTGCGTAGTTTAATCTCTCTCACATCTCATTAATGCCTGAACTTGGAAGGGCCTTCAGCTGCCTTCTGCCGCTGATGGCTCGAAATTCCTATTCATCATCAATACAACTTCATCCTTAGCAACACTCTTTACTTTGTTTTCTCAGTTTACACGAGGAGAACACGATGTCTTCAAAACGTTTTGTCCTTCTACTGATTACTTCTTGGTTTCTGGCAACATCAATCCGCAGAATCTGTGGAAAAGAGGATCCTCTAGATTCTAAGAGGTACAAATTTCTTTACTTTATCTCCACTGTGGAAGGCAGCCATTATTCATCCTTCTCCATTTCGGGCAAGGAACTGGTCAAGCAAGGCCACAAGGTAATTTCGCTAGTCAGTAGCTCCAACAGTCGACGGTTGCAGACGGCCGACCCCGACTTCTCCGTCGTGGTGTTCAACTCGTCCTACACACCTGAGAAACGAGCTGCCGTCATGGAAAAAATCGGAAAAGTGATCGCCACTGGAGCCATGCGAGGTTTCTTTGGTCTTTTGGAGAGCTTTATGAAGGGGAACTTAGACGGCGAGTTGAATTTAGGGGCTATGTGGCTGCGCGAGTGCGACGACCTGTTAGGAGACAATGCAACCATGAGGCGGCTCCGACAGGAGAGATTCGACATGATGGTTGCCGATGACACCGTCCCCTGCGTTCCGCTCTTGGCACAAGCTCTGGACATTCCCTTCGTCTACTGCTCCGCTATTAGCCCGATTCCCTCGAAAAATGGTGTGTGGTAAGTCTTCCTACTCTGCATTTCACATGGAAAGGAGTCACTTTAAGAGACAATCAAGAAGAAGACACAAATTAAAAGATCAATAAGTATTCATCTTACCGAAAACGAGACCCAACATTCGTAGCTGATGGAAAATTTCAAATCAAGTAGATTGCAGGATCGACTCATCCAGCGATGAAAGCCTGCTTAACAATAAGCATCACAATTTTTGCGGTACAACAACACAGTTCGAGAGGCCAGATGACCTCAATTTTGGGCCGTATGTGTCGGGACGCTTTATTCCCTGATAATTAAGACAAACCTGCCCGCGTTCGAGCGGAAAACTCCTGTTAAAGGCGCCTTTCCATATTAAATGCACATCATAATTTGCGCCAAGCGTTGCGTTGCATATCGCTCCCGGGCGATTTTGACTGCCAAGCGCAACGCACACGTGTGTTTTAATGGAGTCGAGTTTTGTGTCTGTGAAAGTGAAATGCATATTTATCGTGTACGCAACACACCATAAAAACCTGCATATGGAAAGGCGCCTTAACATGAGTGGGATGCAGGGGTGCCCCCCCCACGAGAGTACTCTCGCTGACCCGCGGGTCGTACTTCAGCCGATCGAGCGCTCAGAATCAGAGCACAGACATATGAACGCATAGACCGCAAGTCTTGCACGTATAACCGTGATTTTGAAAATGGCCTGTATGGACAAACAATGGGCGAAACGGTGGATGAGAGCTACACAATGTATCTCTTCTTTTTCAAATGTGGCAATCCCAATGTTTGAATCCCCATGGGCCAGATTAAGTAAGAGTTCATTTTACAATCGAAAAATGGCTTCAGAGAATTTTATGGCTGGAAACCGGAATTCTTCAACTGTGCGTACATTCCCTATACCGAGAGGTGAATTTGCCCATAGTTTTGACCAAAGATTGTATAGCGCCGCGCGCAACGGCGCAAGATGGGCAACTCTCCACTAAAACGCGTAATCGCCATGGGCCCCATTTTGGTGTGGTAGGCCCTATTGGACCGAAGTATAATGCGCGACAAGAACAAAAAATGTACATGCACAATGTAAGTTCTCTTTGGCGGCGCTCCGTGTACGCATGGATCGCGAAGCACAATGTCGTCGACGTGTGCAGCCATAACCATTTTTTTCTCCTCCAGGTCTATGCATCAACAGCAAAAGCAGGTTCAAGAAAAGCATACTTCTTGCTTGATGAAGGAAAGGTCTTTTGCATGTTTGATCAGCCTCATTTCCTTAACTAAAACTACAAGATCAAACTTACATAACTACCTTTTTAGATACATGTTTAATAATTCAGAGGGGGCCGCTGGACATGTAAAATGGTCCTACGTTCGAAAAAAAGGAAAGATGTACACAAGCCAAAAGATCAGGTGTTGTTGTAAAAAAAAAAGGGTAATGGACCATCTTCATTTGACATTATATTAGCTGTTCTTTTAAATTAAAGTTTTATCTCTTCCCAGAAACTTTAACCTTAAGATATTCAAAACATCATTATGGTTCAGAGGTGTCAAGAAGTATAAGAACTCCACTTTTTGAGGGTAATTTAGTCAACAGTTCGGGGAGTGAGTGACTTAAGATGTAATGAAACGTGCCGTGGGATATCTGCGCTCAGGCGGCCTACGTACGAGAAACATGTATGTAGGGCCTAAGCTACAACTTGTTGTATTTAACATTGCTGCACGATCCGACGGCCGCAACCCAGAGAGTGTATTAACCACACAGAACACACCAAAATTCTCCGATTTCATCTCCAACGGTTTTACGTTATGATGTTACACATTTCTATTTACGATAAATATAAGTTTCAATCTTACTTGAGGGTAAATATTTACCTTACTGCCCCCTTTTTCGTGGATAGAGCCTCCCCCCGCCATATGTCACGTGTACATACAGCTCGCCATTTGCACACCAAAATGACGGATCGTGGTCTCCGTGAAATTAATAACACATGCGAGATGGTCAGTTCCCCATCTTGCGCGCTGCGGGGCGCTATGGGTGCACCACTACAAATAAATTCCCATAGACAGCAGTGATAAATCCTCATACTTCACAAATTTAATAAATAATAAAATACTCACAACTCTCACAGGTGTTCAGGCTGCACAGAAAAATGATGTTCCACATGTCTTCTGTCATTTTTCTTTCAATTTTTAGTGGGTTGACCAATGAATTTTTGCGAAATTCTCACCCAAAGCAGACCACCCCTAAAACGAAGGAAATTTCACTGCCCGGGAAAGTAGCCATTTTGAAAATGCATCCCTCTGCAAAATGGCTCAAATAGTGCCACTTTCGGACCCGATTGCATTCAAATTGCACAGAATTGGAAGCCCTGAGTCCGGCCCAGAGGTTCAGTGCCATATTTCTTCAATTCCCCAGTTCCATGGCTCTCAGGACCCTCTAATATAGAATATTTTGAGTCTATAACTTTTATTAATGAGCTCGGCGGACATATTTCTGGCCTTTTTGCAAGGGGGTTTGACTTTAGTCGGGCCTGTTGACTCTCGTGAAGAGGTTGGCCTCCGTTTTTTCACTGAAAATTCAAGATTATGGCCAGAAGATCACTTTTCGTTTCAATTTCATGGGGGTTGGCCACGAAATTTTTTTTATCCGCCTTTGAACGAAGATACCCTCAAAATAGCAATAAAACTAAGCGTTCATTTCTGAATGTAACCGCCCGCCTCTATCCAAAATTGGGTGGGTAAGATTCTTGGATCACCTAACGAGCTAAGTGCAAGAACATTCACTGTGCTGCACTCAAAGGTGACTAGCAAGACAGTTCTCAGCGAGTTTTGGTCAACGGAAAGTATGGGGGTCAGAATACCAAGAAAATGCTGCTGCAAACCTTACAGCACTGCATCAACACCTGGCACCAAGTGAACAACGTCAGTTCGGAAAAATGTGAAAAACTCATGTAAGAAAGTAGACATTAGATGGGTGGTTCCCTGCCCGCGGAAGAAAGATCCGAAAGAGCTACCAGACAACCAGAAAACAAGCTGTGCCCAAATTACTCTCGATAGAAAAGAGGCTCCAAAAGGAAGGAAAATACGCTCAACTCTATGATGAGCAAATTAAGAAAATGGAACAAAAAGGATTTTCAAGAAAGTCGAGCGACCGCAAGAGATACAAAATTTTGATGGTCCAGTGCACTACATTTCCCACCACCCAGTCATTCGTCCCCAAAAGAAGAGTGCTCCAGTTCGTAATGTCCTCAATTCATCTGCTAGCTTCAACGGTCATCGACTAAACGACTGCTAGGAGAAGGGACCTGATTTCCCTTAAGGATCTCACTGTTAATTGTGTCAGTCGACCGGGTCACCAAGCCAATTACCAATCGGTGGTATACTTCCGGCAAAACGACCCTTAACCCCTGGACCTTAGATTGCTCGTCAAGCTCAAGGGCCAAGGCAGAAAGTTTAGGTTTAGGTCAGGTGCCTTTCCCCATATATCCACGATATGCAGTAAAGGGGACCCCTGTATTTTGTCTTCTTTTGTGTTCATGGAATCTTTGGAATTCCTTTCAGATTCCCGAGGGGGTGAAGTCGGCACAATAGCCTTAAGGTATACAGCTTGTGCATCACATTGGGGGTCCCCTTTACGGCATATCGTGCAGGGTATCCAGTTGGAAAAAGTTCGCCCAGACTGAAGAGACCTAGGAGAATAAAACGCCACACAAGCATAAGAATGCCTACAGTCTGCCTAGACTACCTTTTAAACAGTGCGATCACTGTCATGCACAAGATAATTCCGATGATGACAATCCTATTGTTGATGTTGTTGTTGTTAGGGAGAAAGGGGAACAAAAACTAACCTCGAACCCTGGAGATGGAAGAGTGCTCGAGTTCCCATGGTGGAGCCAACCCTAAGCAGCGAAGAACTTAGAAACGCTCAAATAGCGGAAGATTCGTTGAAGTGGCTGTTGATTGCCAAGAGTAAGAGAAAAGAGCTCCCTCCTTGGGGTGGAGTAATTAACAGGTCCCCGGCAAATACGACTTATTGGTCTTACTGGAACCAGTTGTCAGTAAAAGACGGTGATTTTGCCAGTAATTTCTTGTCCGCACGCGTTCTGCGCACCCGTTGGGCAGGACATGTTTTTCATTCATTCTCGTCATTTTAGGTTTTTTATTTGCTTTTGTCTATGTGTTGATTTTGAACGGTGGATTTTGAGCTTTAGTAGTGCGTTTGTGAGCAAGTTTGCTGCTTTGGTGATCTTTGGGGCTGCTTATTGGACTCGAAACACCTGCATTGATTCGGCATGGTTGTCAGCCAACGGTGCTCGGGTGGATCGTGGAATATACCTACTGAACTGCAATGCAAATCCATTGACTGTGTTGTATTGCATGATACCGCGGGAAGTTTCACAACCATCTTGGAACAGGCCTGCTCAACTATCAGACGTGTGTTTTTGGAAACACTGTTAACGTGATTTTCTTTGATGTTTTGATGTTTTAGTCGAGCTTCTTATCTTTTCATCAATTTGTAAGTCTGTTCCATTTTATAAGAATTTTTAGATGTCCACCGTCGTGACTGTGATGTGACTAGTGACGGAACAATTTTTTTTAATTGAAGGACTTGAATGATTTTTGTCTGATTTGTAGGTACTTGAATTGTTACGTTTGTTGACAATTTGTCTTGTCAAATTGTATGCCAATAAATATTTAACTGTTAAGCCTATTTTTATCCCAGTTTGATATTACGTTTTTACCAGTGGCTGTACGTATAGGATCCCATCTTAAATCTTATTTCAATTTGGAACTTGGATGTTAACCTGTATCTTATTCGTAGTCTTGTAAGTGTAATCATGGTTAGCCGGAGTCAAGATAGTCTACTACTGGGTCTACTACCAGCGTTACTATTGATCTTTATTGTGGAGTTAATGTAATATACACCATTAGGTAACAATTAGAATTCTCTTGGGAGGCACGACGTCAGTTCGGATTTTTATCTCGTAGCAAAGGGGTAATTTTACCCTCTGTGCTATGGAATAATGTGCCGAAGTTGCCGGCTGGTATCCGACCCGAGACATATTACTCGATAGTCATACTGTCAGTAAGAACACAACATTTATATAACGGGTTTTGCCCTTACCCAACGTATATATTAATAAACACTATATGCTTAGTGCTTGTCGGAGAGCTTGCGAAAAAAGTCACAAGCTTACTCGGGTGGGACTCGAACCCACAAATCCCTGCTTACTAGTGCAGACATCTGCACTTTCAAGTTTTTCTTCAAGATTATCCACAATGTCCTAGTTCCGAATCATCCCTAACTTCACTCATGTCTAATTCCGCTTCAGCGTGAATATTTTCCATGTGCCTCTCTAGATTAGACTTCCGTCGAAAGCATTTGTCACACTGGTGACAAGCGTAGGGCTTGACTGCAGAAATAACCTCCATGCCGACCCTTCGAGGACGACCCTAATCTTTAAATGTCAATTTTGCTCTTTTATTGTTAAATTTGCTCTTTTCATTGCTCACTTTGCTCTTTGGTGCCATGTGTTTCCAGTATTCTGGCGACAAGCCTTGTCTGCTAACAAGATCGTCTGCTAATGGATCACAGTGCGCATGTACGTGTGAAAAAATAGTCGTGGAATCTCTATGAACACACCTGAAATCAAACGTATTTTTGCATTCTTTGTACAGGGCAGGGTTACCGATTGAACCTTCCTACATCTCCGAGGCTGTGGCTGGTTTCACAGACAGGTTGACGTTTCTCCAACGGGTCCAGAATGTCCTGGCCCACGAGTACTACAAACTCTTGTGGTTCCTAGCGTTCAACTTCAAAACCTTCGATCAGCTCAAAGTTAAGCACAACATCCGGCCGGAGATCAGCACTTACGAATCCAACAAGCAAGCCTCACTCTACTTGTTCCACGGGAGCTTTGCCTTGGAATTTCCCAGACCCATGCAACCGAACACAGTTTACGTCCTCTATAAAGTCGGTTCGACCCCTCATACAACGGTAGGCCTGTAATGCAGAAACTGGTGAAAGGAGTTCAAGCCTAAATTCCTCGTTACATCGTTTTGAAGTACTGAAAAAAATACAGTGGTGTAGATGAAGTGTAATTCCCAGGACAGCAATGACGCAAAATGAATTTTGACTTTTTTTATAGGCTGTGTAGGCCTACATTTCAAAATGGACTTCGATCAGTGGCGTGGGTCAGGGAGGCACATTTCTTTATTTCTCAGTACATGCTGTAAAAAGGTTACTAAGGGGTGTCCTAGAAGAGGGTTGAATAATTAATCATTACTTTGAGCATCTATACATGTAACTGTATGTGCTGTGCATGTGCAGTGGGCGTGGTTTAAACTGCAGTGACGTCATACTTACGAACCGGATACAAGCTCGAGAACCAGTGTGTGAACCAACACGCGCACGTTCTCCATTCCTTTCGTTTGCACTACACTTTCTGGTTCAAAATCACGTCAAACATTGGTACTGTATGGGTGTGTTCGCGCAGTTACTCCTTGTCACCCAAGGGGTGCGTTCAAGCGAGCTACTCGCTTGTTTACACGAGTATACTCCTGAGCGCTTGAACGGCTGGAGTACGACCTGTGGGTCAGCAAGAGTATAATCTCGCTAAAAGGGGAGTAAACTCCTGCACCCAAGTGTAATGCGCACGCGTCCTACTCGTCTTACAAGGAGTAACCGTGCGAACGCATCTATGGGTCCCTTTCAAATGACGTCACTTCCTACAGATTGCCACGTGCGTCAAAATGTTTTACTTCAATATCCGTGACTCGCATTGTGCTGTGCCGTATTCCGAAGATGTTTGGATCAACTCAGACGCTATTTTAGGGCATTTTGCACACCAACCGCACCCATACACTTTAGAGTAATATACGCATTTGCCAATTTGCTACAAAGACAGTGTCTAATGGGAGAGATGTACATAACCCGTTATCTTCAGGCAAACCTGATTTCTCAGTTCTGATTGGTTGATCCAATGATATGCACGGTAAATATCAAACGCCGCATAATGCGCTGTTCTAACTCAATGCATTGCGCTATTTTTAAGCAAACTGCACAACTGCAAAATTTACTTTAAATTCCAAAGTAGCGTGTTTGCACGCAGGGTCCCTTATAACATCTTTAATGTGCGTCAAATTTGCTTGACGATAAATTTGTTATCACGCTCGCGGAGCACAGAATAGCATAGTGTGCCTGTGTCCCTTACATTGATCTCCGTCTTCATAAGGGAGATCAGTGGTCCTGTTTACAATTCAACATTCGGCCTGGGACACAGACACACTATGTTATTCTTTGTTATACCTCTGTCTTGGATACTGTCCGTTTATTGGCCCAGAACGATCGCATGACAGGGCGACATATCGGTATATATCACACTCACCGTGAGACATTTCACTTTACCGATAGTGCGTGCACGTACACACGTACGCGCGCGAAATAGAAGAGCTTTGGGAAGTTCGAGAACATTTGCTGTCCTTTAGTCAGTTTTGCGTGGTGCTCATGATATGTTTTGTGCATAGGCCACCAGGGAATTCAATCGATGACGCTCGTATAACAGACTCGTTCCCGTCCCCGCAGCGTATAAGGGTGCATTCCACCAAAACAATTGTTGACGCAATTGTTGACGCCTTGGGGCGCTATGCGTGCCCTCGGGTGTTCAAGACGTCATACCCCACACCAAAGTGGTCAACAAGTGTTCCATAAGCGCTTGTGTGATAACTAATATAGAGCTATATATAAAAGTACGGTGGCTCGTTTTTGCCAATTCGTTGCGCATGACCCTCTCCCTCTCTGCGTTAAATCGCTGCACTACAGCGTTATATAGCCGTATTATAGCGTTGTGTAGCCGTACTTCAGCGTTATAACGCCGTACTATTGTGTTGCTGAAAATCAACAGCGAGGCTATCGTCGCCATTTTCTAATGTTGATCAGCATTTGATACACCATCGCTGCAGTTTAACCAGATTCAAGTCGACAAAATCCGTGACGAGTGCAACGTGGAGGCCAAAACCTAGATTGAGAAAGGGTAAGCATACGTGCAAGTGATGTGGAGTCTGATTTACTCTTGTATAAGTCGTTCGTCGGGGGTGTTGGTCTATGTGTGTACATGTACTAAATCTGAAGTCGATCCAGGGCGGATCCAGGAATTTTATAGGAGGGGGTCAGGCCCAATAATTTTTTTTGGGGGGGTTGAAGGTTGACCCAATCCCAAGAACCCCAACTAACCCCAAACATGAGTCCAAACCCCAAGTCTCTCTCCCCACCTACCCCCTGTGTCTCTCTCTTTTTTCTCTTTTGCGCACCATTTCATAAATTAACCAATAAGTTTAGGCCTCTTATTATGTAAAATGCATGAACACGCAGTAATAATGACATCGAGTTTCACTGTTCTTTTGCAGGTTCCGATCTGCTGCTGCAGGAAAAGAATATATCAGTGAGGTTTGTTGTCCAAAGTTATTTCACAAGACGTCCCATTCCACACAGGTGCGGTTGCATGCTCAAACTGGCCTATAACTTCAAAAAATTCATGGACCTTCGCAATGAATTCAACACAGTCCTAGAATCGAATGTGTGGGTCATGGACATCGTTTAGATTTAGCCTAGGATGTTTATTTGACCCGTTGCATCCACATATATGCTGACAAGTTACAGTGTTATTACAAGTTGCATTTTTATTGTTCAGTAAAACAAACATCATCAGTTTTAATCTCTGATGGATAGAGTATGGTCACAAATAAAAAAGAGAAGCGATAAAGTTTTTAACACGTATAGTTTTATTCCAACATCAGCTGAGTTTCCCACCTATCATTGCAACATCCAAACAACGGTTCTACTTCTTGTACAGTTTACAGTGGATACTTGTAAAGAGGTGATGGATGTTGCTGTCCGATTGTCAAACAAATTGCTGATTCCACCTGAAATCAAGAAGGGCGCATGTTTGCGGTTAAACTGTAAATTTTGAAAAATGATTGCGAATCCATTCAGCTCGTCAAAAAACAAATCTCCATGACACTTGACAGATATTCCAAATGTAATTAAATTTGAGTCTCAAAGGTGGAAAGCGTTACTCCCCTAAATCTGAAAGTCTAATCACTTCCAACGCACGGAAGTGAATGACGTCATGAATGACGTTCTGATTTGGTAAGTTTAACTGTTTCTATAAACCAATGTTTATTGAGATGATTACACAAATGATTCACTCTAGCCTATTATCAGTGGTAGGTTTTATTTCCATGTTGTAACTTGAAAGTTTCTATAAAATCAGTGTTTGTTGAGATCATTACTCGGTTTCTGTGCGTTTACAAATGAATAATTATAGCCTATATTATCAGCGGTCCATTTTTGATGTCGATTTTGTAACTTAAGTTTCTGTATAACTAAAGTTTGTTTTGATGATTTCTAGATTTCCGTATGGTAAACCATTCTAGCCTGTCATCATTTTAACATGCAAAAGTTTCATTCTGGATTTTGTGTATTATTGAAGACAAACGAAAAACATTCACTGTGTAAGTAAAATGGCGGACGTCAATTTTCAATATTGTGTTTCATAAATCTTCGGCAAGAACACCTAATCCTGTGTCCATCCCACAGCTCCGCCATTTTGTCGAAGCAGAAGTAAGCTTGATTAAATCAATCATTTGAATCTATCGAGCAGAAGAAAAGTTGTTGAACTCTTAATATTCCTGAGAGAAATGACTTGGATTGACATTTATATCGAAAACGTGGATTTACCAATAATTGTCATTTTAGCAAACCATCCTATAATGCGGATCATAATATGTATATGTATTACATGATAACCTCAAACGAAGATAGTCGTTTATACGTACCTGTATCATTCTCATGGATGTGAATCGAATCAGCTCTTTGTCCAGACTGTCTACCGAGAAGTAACTGTCATCCTTTATGCATCCAAAATAAAGTCATCCAGAACTCTGTGCATTCTTTCCTGAGCTGATTCCACCAGCACTCGATGCGTACTTTTCCCAGTAATGAAGCTATGCCTACCGCTAAGTCGATCCACATGGACCCTTAGGAATCTTTGGAAATTAAATACATGTACATGTCCATTCTCCGTTCCAAGATCAGTGCTAACGACATTTGGGCAGCCACCATATGTTTCGCTGGCAAAAAAGCTACCTTTAAATTCAGGGGCATTCGTAGTGGCGTTTGCTTCCAACCATATTATTTTGGGAAGAAACCATGAATATACCTACTGATGCCCACTCCGTATGGCTTGAGTTTGTCATAGTTATGAGTATGTGCCAAATAAATTCGGTCCTCACCCACAAGATCTGCGACGCACAAGCCGGAGCCTTCTGCGTGGCACAACACCCTCTGGATCAAGATGGAGTAACAATCTCCGCACTTTATGTCTGCCAACAACAAAACCCTCCTTTAGTAATCTGTGATGCATAAACCTGAAGCCGTGCAGCTGATCAGATCGCTGAAGCTGTTCTTGAAAGAACCTTACAATATCCGCAAACTCAGGTTAATTCTTCCGACGATACAGTCCAAGACTGTATCCATGGACTGTTGCTTAAGTATGAAAACAAACGATAGAGCCACCAAAGAGGCTAATGAGTGGGGAATGACTTTGAAAAAGACAAGTTTCACCAGACTAATTACACGAAATGCAAAATTACATGACGGCTGGAAATTCAAGTATAGATATCACTGCATCATTTTCTCGAGAACAGTTTCTTTTCGACTAAATGAAGGATGTGTAGACAAACCAAAACATGACATTTAGGGGGTTTTCAGGAAGTGCACCTTTAACGCGGGGCCCTGCAGGATGGAAGCGATGGTTGATGTATTAATATTAACACAAAACGTTTCGTACTACACCAGGTAATCGAAAATTTCTACCAAAAAATGTAGGGGGCCTATTACATATTTTGATAAAGGCATGCTTCAGTTACCAAAGACATGGTTTAACTTACCTAAAGGTAGGAGTGGTAGTCTGGCATGGCGTTCGTAGCCTTCTCGTCTAGATAAACTGCTTTTGTTGTTCGCTTTAATTGCAAGTTTCGTGGTATGGCGATATAACGCATTAGTATGGTGATATAACGCAATAGTACGGCGTTATAACACCTTATTAAATACGGCGATATAACGCAATAGTACGGCATTATAACACCACAGTACAGCGATACAACGCCTAAGGAAAAGGGCCATGCGCAATGAATTGGCGAATACGAGCCACCGTATAAAAGAGTGTTAGTTATGCCCATTGATATCCGTTGTAATCATCAGTGATCATTGCCGATACTGGTTTTGTACACAATTGTGGGGCCTACACAATTTAATTCTGCCGCTGCCTGCTACATGTACTCGAGCCACAAAATCTGAAATTTGAAATATGGCAGACAGAGTAGGAGATGACCAGTCTCGCGCGTGTAACTGTGATTTTGAAGTATAGTTACACTGCCTGTATTTGTTTACGTGTGCTCTCATAATACGTCCACTATTTTGCTCTTCGGTACTGCTGTCTCTTCTTTTCAAATGTTGCAAATGCAATGTTGAATCTACATAGGAAAGATTAAGTAAATAGAGGATTTATTCCAAGTGGGAAATGGCTTCATGAATTTTGGCTGGAATTCTTCAACTGTGCGTAAAGTCCCTATACCGAGGAGTGAATTTGCCCATAATTTTGTTTTTGGTCTTCGCGCAGATCAGGGAATTCTCCTGTATTTTTTTATAGGATCTGTAGGTCTATGCGTTTATATGTCTTTGGTAAATTTAAATGAACCAGTTCGGTAATTAAAACACCAAGGTCTTTTGGGAACAAACTGCACGCAGGTGTCAGTGTATGGCTGCGCTGATTGGCCAGACTATTGCGCGCGCGCGTAGCTGTTCCTGAATAGCCTTGCACTGGGCAGGCGCTGTTGGAATGCAGAACTGGCTCATTTGAAGTGAACATATGATACAAATATTTTACCTAAACCAAAGTGCCCTCCTACTGTGTCCGCCATACCTCAAATAGGCTAATAGACTGAATAAACAACTGGTTACCTTCATGAAAACTTTCTCAACGTCCTGAATACCAAATAAGATATACACTATTAAGGGTATGGTTAAGTGACCACTGCCTGAAAGCAATCATGATAGTGTTGAGGATTTCATGCAGAATCGAAACCATTAAGGCCAGTTCATACTTGGCGCAAAAGCGAACGCAAACGCAAATTTGTGAGGGCAGATCGATTATTCGCGCTGCTAATTCGCAAAAGTTGAACACATTTCAACTTCAGCGAAAGTTTGCTGCATACGTCAAATTTGCTTCGATGTCATATTCGCCTGCAGTGTGAACCGGCCTTTCATTATTGTATGCGTAACATTCAATGAAACGTTTACAGTTTACAGAGGTTTATACCTCTCCCTGTGCGTCAGGTTGAAGACGATGTGGCAAGATTTCTGGACACGGCTCCCAATGGAGTGGTTTTGTTTTCACTGGGCACTCAAACTCCACACATAGAGCTCCAAAAGGCCCAAGTCATTGCTGACGGTTTTGCTCTGCTTCCACAACGGGTCCTCTGGCAGAGCACGGCAGCATTACCCACCGGAGTCAAGCTGGCAGACAACACCAAGGTTGTTGGATGGCTGCCATTATCCCAGATAATGGGTGGGTGGTAGTCGCCTTTCTTTCTTTTTTATTAAACCGTGCTTAATACTTTCAAAAATGCATCCGCCACTGTCAAAATAGACTGTATTCAGGTGTCGCTACCTCACTGAGTCATTTTTTCATCCACTCAGAGCATGCCAACGTTAAAGTGTTCGCGAGTAACGGCGGTAGTTTTGGTATGTACGAGGCGATGTGGGTTGGACTACCAATGGTGGGCCTACCGCTATTCGGAGACCAGATGGGTAACTTCGATCGGCTAGAGGACCGTGGGGTGGGATTAGCGCTTGATATCACCACCTTAACACCAGAGTCGTTGAGTCAAACTATCCAGAAAGTCATCTCTGAACCAAGGTAAGATTGACCTTTATAAAAAAATTACAACCAAGGGGCCAAGAAGTCCCAAATCGTCCTGGAAAAACAAGTAAATTTCGGTACTGAAAATTAAGGCGTTTGTGCTGTTTATTATGCAGTATTTTCATAATTATATTAAAAGAGTATTCAATGCTGTAAAATAGATATTATAGTTATTAGGGAAAGGTGTACGAACTCTGACACAGCAGTGGATTGTTTTTATTTTCATTAATCATTGGCATGTACAGAGAGGGAGGGGCAGGGGGAAACTTCTTTTTTCTTCTATTTTTTACAAATACTACTTCAAAGATGAGTAGGAAAAAATTAATCAGTATATTTATTTTCAAATATTGGCACCAAAACTCTAAGAAAACAACACCATTTCTTTCTCCCCTAGTATCATGTTGCATGAGCCTGAAGCCGCATTCGCATTTGAACTTGCCCCAGACACCAAAAGCTGAATATGCCGCTGCTGAAGACTAGGCCTACCCTTGAAACATTATGAAATCTTTTGAAAATTGCTGCAAAGTAGGTTACACTGGCCACTACAAAATCGAAGGAAAACAGTTGTTTTCAGTGGAGGGAAAGTTTTTTAATGCAATCTTAAATGGCATCTCCGAGAGGTGATGAGTCTACATTCAGAGGATTACAGGCTATGAAAGAAAATGAAATACATGTAATATCAAAATAGCACCTTTCACTATCGGCGAAAATGATTACTTTTTCTTTTTTATTTATTATTTTTTTAATTAATTACTTTTTAGGGGGGGGTTGGTATTACCCCCAGATCCAGAATGGTTTTCAACAAATTAAATTGTCTCTTTGGTGTCAACCTTTACGACGAACAGGTTCCGTGACAACGCACGGCGTATATCCATGATCATGCGGGACATGCAGGTCATGTCTCCCCCAGTCAAGACGGTCGCTCACTGGATCCTGCACGTCACCAAGTTCGGCGGAGATCATCTGCGCCCGGCTGTACTGGACCTGAATTTCATCCAACGGAATCTTCTCGATGTCTATCTCTTTATTGCGGCCGTCTTGGCCTTGTTCTTGGGGTTGAACTTCTATCTGTGCTACTGCTGCTGTAAGTGTATGTGCGTTAAGGCTGGGAAAAGTAATCTGAAAAAGGACTAAACGATTTATTTGGGTAACCCAGACAGAGTTATCAATCGCCAACTTTGCAAATTTCGGCTTTAATCGCATGCTTTCCATTTTTATCATTCAGTAGAGACGGACATCTCTTTTCTCATGTCTGGTCTAGATAGTCTCACAGCAATATAGTTAAACTAAAGAATAACCACCCCTTGTGAAGGCCTTCACACATTAAAACATGTATCTGATCTTCCTTTATTATAATGAAAATAACAAATTCAATATCAAGAATTATTGCTTCATGTTGTAAACTACTTCATGTAATTTTTATATTGCATGTTGCTTCAAAGTGGTTTGGTCATGCATGTTTTTTAGCGATTTGAAAGTGATTTCAAGGTGTTGAACTTTATGTAGTATCTTTTGAGAACCCCAAAATCGCTATGTAATCATGACTGTTGACAAGATGTTTTCATGAATAAGCAAATGACTGGTACTGCTCTGGGATCAGTTGATTTTTTATTCATTCTGGATTTACACAGCAGTGGCTTATGTAACTGTTTCCATCACAACGCCACCTCTGAATTCGGATCAGATCAAACGTACTTCAGTCTCAGGCTGCATCCGAATTTACTGTCTATGGCTAGGTCTCCTTAGAAACAGGCAGCGACCCACAGACAAAAGACCAAGCCATAGCTCTGGAAGCCTGTATTAGACACAGCCTTAATTTCAGGAAGAAAGTCGATTACTGGCAAATAATCTGGGTTTAAGCGACATAATCAGGCAGGGCTGAACATCATATCCACAGAGGGTCAGTGAAGGCAATAACAGAACCAACATGTAAGGGCGAGTAACAGAAAAGATTAGGTCACGATTGTTATTTTACAAATCCAGGAGACATGATTAAGTTAAGTAAAAACAAAAATTGTGCACTCTAGAAAGTATTACAATATCCTGACTTCTTGCTTGTTTCACTCCAAAAAATTTTAACTGTACTGAGAGAGATGTTTAAAGTTCCTTCTTCCGATCAATTTTCATCAGTTCCACTTCAAAGATCAAGGTTGCACCACCTGACGACAAATCAAGGCAAACAAGAATTAAACCTTTTCAATACAAATACATAATCAGACACCTGTATTCCAAAGTTCTCAGAGTCGCAATGAGGAGTCTTAGCAATATTGTATACTTATTTCAGTTGGTTGAAAGGGAGACTGTTCTAGTTTCAATCAATAATTTATCAAATAATTTCTGTCTCCAGAGTGCTCATGTTGGTCTAGCCCTAGATTATTGTTTGTCGCTGAATTTGATTTGAAAAGCAGTTCTGACATTTACAAGATAATCTGATGCTTGAGAAAAGCATCCAGAGGCTAAATTTGTGTGTGTGCACCTGAAGATCTACCCTGTAGCATGTAATGCAACAATAAATCTGAGATATCTCTGTGCAATGACTTATCAACATCCCTATTCAGTAAAACAGTTCAGTCCATTATGTTATTTGCTATACATAATTACCATGCATGCAAGTCATCCTCAAGCAGGCATGACGTGGTGCAGTAACAGATTGCATAACCGTTTCTATGCAAAATCTGCTGAAACCTTGACCATGTAAGTTGACGACGGGGCAAGGTACATGTATGCGTCTAAATGCATGTACAAATTACACTTACGGCTAGGAAATGCTATACACAGAGTTATTGGAGAGGCCAAATAAAGGGTGTTTGGCAGTTATGAGAGACGGAAAGTATGGCAAGTACCTGGGATCTTTGGAGGGGATCCTCTGTCTCCATAGCCAAGATCTGATGGAATAACAAGTTTCCTCTTCTCACCTACACACATGCTGAAAAGATAAAAAAAACAGACGTTCCACAGGATGTTAGAATCATTTCAATTTCTTGAAGAAGTGCATATGGTGACTTTGCATCATCCATGCTCCTGTACAAAGCCTCCATTGAGTAAGAGTGTAAAGCTTGCAAGAGGACCATTTTGTTGTGACTTCCACATCTTAAGTTCTGGGAGCAAGTTTACCGACTCAATTTCCCAAATCAAAACACCATGTTGAAAATGGCTGTATGCCCTTATGAAAGGACAAAGAGGTTCCCAGATGCCAATGGCTGGGTATATCCTTCTCACAAACCATTATTATTGGTTGTGTTCATTCAGTTGAAAACTGGTCAGGTGTACTACACACAATACAGTCACGGACGAGGTGGGGTCCTATTCCATTAAATAGAAACCACTGTAAATGGAATCCTTTCACTTCAAGACTTCTTGAAATATGATGGTAATTAGGAGTTCATTTGAAAAAAATCAGGATTTCTACAATGCTTTCATGACAAAACAGATTTCAATTAAAGTGAATAAACTTGTGATGGCAGCTACATGAAGAGCAAAATAATTAAGTGCGTTGACTGCATGAGGACAAAGTTCTACTGTCTCTGCTTTTGTCAAAGTCAACACTTTGCCTGTTTTAGTTGTTCTGAACTCAAGCAGCCCAATACATAGCAGTGGCCCCATAATCAGAAATAGCACTAAAAAGATTAATACTGAAAAAAAAGGTTATCTTTTGATTACAGTCGAAATGGGTGGCCCCTATCAAAAGGCACTGAAGTCAGCAAAAATGGGTGGCCCCTATCAAAGGCACGGAAGCCAGCGAAAATGGGTGGCCATTTCATAGATACTAGTATTTGTACAACCTTTTTTGTGGCGCACAAAATGTAGTTCATTAGTCGCACCACAAAGTGCGGTATCATAGCACGGTTGCCCAATGTGACGTTGCACTATGTACTTCACTTCTGATGGCTTCAAAATGCGATGCTTTGTGATGATACCAACAAGTTCATTACATAAATGTCATTTCCTAAAACAGATACAGGACACACATTTATACAACTTGAACATCCATGAAGGAGGGCTTTTTATCGTTTTTTGTTTTTTTCATTTTATAAATTTCTTTCAATGTAATCTAATGTGTTTGCCTATACTGAATGTTTGTCTTTGATGGACATAGAAAGGTCAATGACATCACTGTAACTTATGCCTGCAGTACCTCTATGCCTATGACAAGGCTTATTTGAGAGTGTACTTTTAAGTCAAGTTGCATAAATATCAAAGACTTAGTTTACATATATTGACACTTGATCTGTCCATGTGTATAATACATTAAATGATGAAACCTGCTTTCTGTACACACATTGACATCATGATATTGCTGTAATTTCTTTTCATCTTTAACCCTAACCTTCCCCAACCACACAGAATTAAACAGTAGTAAAGTGTTTAATTCGGTGGGGATAGGTCTGGTAGGCCCAGACAGCTGGCTTTTGCATTGGGTTTGGCATACCTCAGAAAAACAAAGTCCAACAGCCTCTGTGCACAAAGTCCCATATGGGTGTTTAACTTTGTGTGAATGGGGAAGGTTAGGGTCAGCAACCCTTGGAGGGTTAGGGTTAATATGTCCCTGCCTTTCCACAAGCTGACATTCAATCGGATAGGATCCATAGTTCCTTAAACACTGGGATGAGAACAGTGCACATCTAAGATAGTGTCACGTGACCTCTGAAAACTAGCAACGGTCATCTAATGTGAGATGGACACCATAGAGTTTTGTGTTGACAACATCACAAAGCAAACAGTCTGGAGAAATGTTTGAAATCAAAACAGAACCTGAAACTCTGGAGTGAAATTTTAAAAATGAAGACAACATCAAGAAATTCCTAATGAAGAACGAGGACCTACTAACCTGGCTGTCTACGTGTTCCTGATCTAAGCCCACAACCTTTGACCCAAGTGTCATCGAATACAAATTCATACTGTTGTAGCTACGACTTGGCTACCTGTGTTTATGTACAAATGTAATGTACATGTAATGTGCAATGACAAAAATAGGACTTTCTTGTCAGCCATTGACCAATGAAGGAAGACACACAATAGCCAGACAAGCACATACATGTAGCTGGTGAGGTGAACAGGCTAGGCACTGCAAGCTCGCGAGGGAAGGTTTACGGCAGGGGCCATTTGCTCACTCAGTGAGCAAGCCAACAGTCAACCAACAGTCACACCTCAAGACTTACTTGAGAAGTCCCTGGTCCCAGCCTTTAATCACCTGGCCAGCACCAAGGGTAAAAACGAACGGTGAACCTCTTGGTATACTGCTGTCAAACTCAGTCCCATCCTGTAGAGTTCCCTATTAACAGATCATAAAATCAACGTGTAATCAACATTTAATCCAGGTTTCTGCTTTGTGCGAGATATTAAAAGAATACTTCATTAATACCTGGTCAGACTGGCAAAGAGCCAATTAAGTCAATCAAAACAGACTTTAGTTTTTAAGATAGGTGTTGCTAATTTACACACAAGCTTTCACATGTCATTCTAGGAAATGAATGTGGGGGAAAACAAATGGTTTGTATATATTTTGGCATCAGTTCCTTGTCAGACTGCTGCATTTTAGATGCATGAATATTATTTCAATGAATCGATAGACTTTATTTCAAAGCACTACTTCCTATGAAGATCAAAGGAACTGTCTCTGTTAGGTACATCCACGCATATTTCCCAAATGACAGGAATTTAAAGAAACTTTTCTACAGCAAAATCTTGGGGGGGGGAATTCAATGGCAAATCACAACATATAATTTGCTCTGTATGAATTACTATTTTTCAAACATGCATTCAGACCAAAAGCCATAGTGGAAAATTATGTACATATACAGGTACGGCTGCAGGGTGCATGTAGTCCTTTTCCAAGTTTGGCAAATTTGCTGCTGCGATGAAGTGGTTGCTGCTGCAAGAGCTTTAATATGTAATCCGTGTTCTGTCACATCCTCTTAACTATTTCAATATTCATTTTTATGACAAAGGTAAAAAAAAAGAAATCAAATTTGCACCGTCCACTGAATATTGGATTGTGAAAACAAATATTTGAATGTCCAACAATTAATGGAACATTCAAATATCGGGCACATTCCTGGCAAGTACGACACTAGATACATGACCCCTGTGACAGGATGTTGTAACAAACTCTGCTTACCGTGTAATGCATGTGCAACGTGTCCCCTGATTTGGACCTCTGCTCACAGTTCTCCACTTTCTTCTTGACGCCAATCTGGAGCTTCTTGGGTTTATCTCCCGCCTCCACATCAGTGAAGAAGGTGCAGCTGATGACGAGAATGACCAGCACAACGGCACTGACTAAGGACTTGCAAGGCACCATCTTGAGTGGGTCTCTTGAATCTGACTGGACATTAGAAGATGAGGGAAAAAAATAAAATTCAAAGTACGAGTAGTTCTGCACTCAATTGGGGAGTTCTAAGCAAGTGTTTGGCTGGGAGGGGGAGTGGAAGTGCTTGAGGGAAGGGGTTGGAAGTACTTGTGGAAGCAGGGTAAAAGCAAAGATCGTACAGTGCCCAAAGGCGCAAGATGGATAACTCTGCCCAAAAGGTGTACTCACCATGGGTGCCATTTGAGCAAGCGATACGCTTGTGCATTTCAAGGTAACGCACGAGCGCAGGCGCATCCGGTGTATGTGCCTGTCGTGGCACCTGCACCTGTGCATTAATGTGCACTGCACAGGCGTATTGCTTGCTCAAATGGCGCCAATGCGATTACAACATTTTATGAGTATTCACAGTGAAGTTCTCCATCTTTGGGTAAAAGTGAAGAGGATCTAAACCCCAACTCTAATCCCCAAAGGTGTTTTGGCTAAAACCCCTGCCAGACGTATCAGTCTGCTCGTTTATCAAAGTTGCTTGTCTATCCAGTGCAACAAGATCTAAAATTTCCACTACTCTCAAGACCAGGTGGCCAAAGGATCCAGCTAAGGTATTGTTTAATTAGAATAGCTCTCATTTTTTCGACATGGGCCATTTCTTTGGCTGCTGTAGCTACACTTGTCTATTATTTTCTGCCAAAGAAAATTTCAGGAGTTACCCTCAGAAAACTTGAAATACTGTAGCACATGCTCACCAAGACACAAAATACTGTACAATACTCTATCCTTCCAATTTAGAAGAGCGCCCCCAAGTTACCCAGACAATGTCTTTTATCTTGAAAAGTGAAAAAAAATCTAGTGAGGCCTTCACTGTTTTGCCCTGGGAGAGCCGTGCTGTTGGCTGTCCAGTGCAGCAAAGTGCACCAGACTTTGCACTGATATTGGCTGCACTTTCCTGAGGGAACTCGGACCAGTGGGACAACTTAACTGTGCATCGAATGGAGAGAGAAGTCATCCCATTTAGACAAGTTGTCAGCTGAGACACCTCCACTCATGAGGTTTTGGTGCCTTGCTGGGTACCAATAGTGGGAAGGATCATCACGTAATAGACAGGCCTGTTTAGAATTTATTCCAAAGGGACGAACTTCTAATAATATGTTGGGCATAATCAGCCAATCTTGCACGATTTATTAATCTTATCAAGACTGGAACATATGAAATCTCTGCTTCATTTTATAGTCAGTTTGACCATTGCTGCTTCGCCTACGCCATTTCTCAAAATTGAACAAGAAAAAGAACTGTACCACCACATCCCTTCAAGAATCCATTTTTAAGTGTCTCCATCTGTAAAGGAATCCAAGGGAAAGATTTCCATATACAAATAACACTTATTTTCCCTTAAAATGTTATAACAGCCACCAGAAAGTGATAACATGTCCTAAAAAGTGAAATTTAGCTAGAAAACACCAAAACACAGTTTCTCCTCATAATTTCCCTCAACATTACAAACTGACCTCTTTTCGCAACACCAACCCTTCAGTTATTTCCCATGAGGGAAGAGTTCATACACGGATGCCAGTAATTCCTCCCTGACTAAATAGCCATCAGAAAGCAAAAACATGTCCAGAAAAGTTCAATTTAGGAGGGAAAATAAAAAGTCATTTGCTGAGAAAACACAATTTTTCAGACAAGTCTCATAAGGTTTGTGCACAGGGAGTCAAGTGGCATCTGTATATCATTACGGAACACTTTCCGACCATGGACCAGGATAGTCACAAACACCAAGATGAACCCAAAAGTTACAAGGAACAAGGTCAGAAAATCTGTGTGCATGCACAGAGTAGGCCTCAGTGGTGTAGCCACGGGGGGCCCGGGAAGCACATGCCCCCCTTAAATTCCAAGTGCCCCCCCCTTGCCCCCACTGGGAAAAAAGGATGGATGGATATTGAACAAAGCTAACAAAAACCTGCCCCCCAAAAACAATACCACTGAGATGCTGGTGCTCCCTTTGTGCTCCCCCACCATGCCAAAATCTATTGGAGGTACCGCCACTGATACTTGGCCTAGGCGGGTCCTAGCCCAGGTTGGACCATGGAGGATTAAGAACACATTGTTTTCATTTCATTACGACTACGCGCATCATCTACTACTAGTCAGGGAGTCCACCTGGGCTAGCCTAGGCCCCTACTATTGCGCTAGTGCCCAAGGCTTAGGGCCCTCTGTTCATAACGCCATGCTGAGTGTACATGTACATGTAGTTAGGCTACAAATTTGGCAGAAAAATGGCATCACACCGTCTGAACATTGGGGTATTTTCCTCCCTCCATGGTCTGAATATTTTACATGTTTGAGCAATCCGTTTCGCTGGTCTATCCTAAATCCTACCTGCCTAGATTCTTTAATTTGTCGCTGTCGCACACAGATTTGTTATAAAATTTTGAATGGTGTACAGGCCTACAATGTAGTAGCATCCAACGTCTTGCAATGTTAAATTTACACAGACATGACACGTGTACCACGCCGATAAGCGAAGTGTACGTACATACAGTGTACATCCATGTACATGTACATGTACGTAGACCACACGCGGGCGCGGCCGGCCAGCCGGTTTTTCCCGGCAAATTCAACTTCAGCTGAACGGCCGCAGACGGCGAACTTCCAAACTAGCCCCGAGAAAGAGGTTGCTTAATGGCTTTGTGCAACGCCAATGTGATCTTTTATAACCTAGACTCCTTTAGGGCACTCGTCGCATAAGTAAAACCATGTTGTTTAGAACCAGACTACACATAGTGTCAATGCATGCAGCCTGCAGCCGGCCGGCCGCCTGGCCGGCCCGGCGCGGCTGCGCTGCATACTAGGCCTGCGAAACGTTTTATTTACGCGTTTGCACTCTTAGTCCGAGAACCTTGGAACTCGTTTTGGACGGAATCCGTTGCATCCTAGCTGAAAATCATGTCGTAAGTTATTTATATTTTCAAGCATATTTAGTTTAACACTTGATTAATATTATGTGGTGGCATTTTTGCATTATTTCTGTAAATATGCTACTAAATTTAACGATTCCTCAAATAATATTTGTAGTACCGGTACAGCCTGAAAACAGCAGGCCAGGCTTTAGTACCAAAACAGTTTTTGCAAAGCTTGCCCTACATAGTACTTGTATACTTAATTATTTCGTATTTGTGACCTGTCACCACAAAATGAGCTGAAAGTCGGAATATTCAAAAATTGAGATATTGGTGTTTTATAAGTCAGCAGGAAAAGAGCTTTTCACAATTCCAGCTGTCCAGTGGCAGGCGTATGTACGTGTATATGGAACTCTACTTAAGGTAGAAAATATGACGACACTGTGAAATGAGTTTGGCAGCTTTGGGTCTTTAGCCCTGTCCGCACTGGACTTTATTTTCCGAGAATTACCGAGCCGATGGGAAAATCAAAAATGGGCAAACTTTACCACCGTCCGCACTTGGAGTTGGACTTTCGACGCGGGGATTTTTACCGAGACACGTGGGAAAAGTAACCAAGCTGTCACTATAATAGCACATGAGGGTGCTTTGAGTGACCTTTCATGTTCACCCTTTAACCCAACTTCTTTTACAAACTTCTGGTCGTGACAGTTCTTCCAATGATACATTGATGGCCCCAATTAAACTTCCGATTGTCTTAGTAATAATATCTGCCATCATTCGAGAGACTCTAGAACACAAAATCACTGCACAGCAACCAGAATTAGGCTTCGTGGTGTGTGTATGTATGTGTATGTACATGTATGGACGCTTGCAACGAACATGCACAGGGTTCGTGTGAGCCTGACCTTGCCAGTAAACCGGATGTACGCTTCCCTGAGCTGCTTTTACCGTCTCACACTGTCCGCACTGGACTTTCTGTCTCGGGAAAAGTGTCTTGGGAATTCTTCCTGGCCAGAAGTTGGCGCGGCTCGGGAAAAGTAACCGAGAGGAAGTCTTCTGGGGACGTCTGCACTGGACTTAATCCCTCGACGACGGGAACTTTTTTCTGAAAGCCGACTCTGAGAATTCCAGCCTTGCTTGGCCACGAAGGCCACCTGCCAAACCGCAAATTCTCAGTTTGTGGCCCTGCGTGCTCTGCATGCTTTGAATTACACAGTGAAAAGACTCATTGTTCGGTGGCATGCAGCTTTACTCACGCTTCCACATTCCCGTTGCCTCTTTTCAAAGTGAGGACTATTGTGAAGCTGGTAATTATGATGCAAATTTGGTCTTTTCATTTCTGGGCTACACACAAAGACCAATTACCATAGACACAAGAGCCAGGGTCTGCTTTCTTTCACCGTGTTCTCTCGAGCGTGGGCCGAAAATAATAGCTGAAAAGCGGGCTGAGGATCTCAATTTTTACAGCGGCTCTTACCGTCATCCGTCGAGACAGGGTTAAAATGGGCAAAGTACCCATCGTATTAGTAAGTTTGCCCCGAAAAAGTCCAGTGCGAACAGGGCTTTTGTTCCTGACATTGTTTCAACATTTCTTACCAGGCATGAATAATGCTATCATCGAAATTGCTGAGAACATGACATTTTTAAATATATGATTCTCAGAAAACGTTTGGAATGACACAGAAAACTGGTAATTCTTCTAAATATTTCAACTCCCCTCCCCCCCAAAAAATTGACCTCCACTTCAAAATGACTTTGAAACCTCACAATAGGTAAGAGCGGAATGCGACTTTATGCCCATTTTGTCGTGGTAGGTCACATTTCAGTACTGCTTTGCCAAAATAATTATACATAGTTTCCTAACTTTTGATATTTGATTGCAGTTCCAGGAGCAGGTTCGTGTGCCAGAGGCTAAGAATTTTTTTTTCTCCATGGAGGAACGAATAGTCCCTTCTCCATGATTTGTCTTTGTTTTTGTGTTGTCAATGATTTGTCTTTGTTGTCATCAGACTTAGACTAGTCCGAGTAACTTGGACCCTACAAATCACCTTGTTTAACATTTGGATATGGTTGTGCAATAGTAGGGTCCAAGTGCCTTCCTTTGCTTCCATTAATCATTTCACTCAAACTAGCTCCTACCCTGAATCAAAATTCTCCAAATTCACCTCCAAATTGGTCCTTAAACTGTCTAATGCACTCGGCTTAGGATCAAGTGAGAATCTAAGATTTCAATAATGATGATAAGGTTTACTCTTTACTCACATTTGGGAAGAAAAGAAAACTTTCCCCTTCAAATTAGAAACGGTCATGTCGTCGAGCGCGATGTCGCCGTTTTGTTCAAATAGTGATTTGAACTGCATGTTAATGTCCTGGAGGTGACATCACGGCATGCCGGCCTTTCTAGCGGACCATACATATAAAGCATACAGTGTCAGCACACACCCGCCGACGACTGATTCCTGAGCACCCCATGTCCAGCGTACATTTTTGATGTGATCACATCTACCGGACATACTGTGCTCAAGAATCAGTCATCGGCACGCATGTGCCGACCCTGCATGATTTTTGTGAATTTGTCCACGAGAGGGTGGTGCACCATGACCTTGCTAAATTTTCCTTGTTAAATTTCATTTTTGGGGGACATGTTATCTCTTTTTGATGGCTCTGTAATGTTTTAACCCTAACCCTCAGTTCTCCAAAACCTTTGGTTTTGGAGGATTGAGGTTAAATGACAAAGAAAGTCGTGCGTGAAGGTCGTGGGTTAGACCTGTTGTTTTTGCTTAGTCATGCATAAATTCAGCCAGTTCTTTTGAATCAACCACACTGCTCAAGAATGCCATTCGCACTGCTTCAACATAATAACAGGAATTGCCAAAGGAGTTGGAGGATTGAGGCAGTTGGCACATCTCCAAGTAACATTTCCAAGACATTTTGGAGGATTTCAGAGGATTGACAGAGAATTCAATTTTCACACCCCCCCCAAATTGGAGGATTTTGGAGGGTTGAGAAAGGTCCCTAGAAAAAAGGGCCTAACCCCCTAGGCCTTTTTACAAGGAACCATCCTGAATCCTCTGAAATCCTCCAATTTTCAACATGAAAAATTGCATTCAGCCCAAATCCTCCAAAATTTCTTGAAAGTGTCATTTGGAGGTGTGCCTAACTGCCCAAATCCTTCAGAATCCTCCGGCAATTCCTTTCATTATGTTGAGGGAAGTGTAAATTGGCACTCTTGAGCTGTGCAATTGATTCAAAAGAAATATCAGGCTAAATTTGTGCTTGACTAAGCACAAACAACATAAGGTCTAATCCACGACCTTCACGTATGACATCCTTCGAAATCAGCCATGCACTTTTGCCATATACCCTGAATCCTCCAAATTCTTCCACTTTGCAGAGAAGGATTTGGGAGGGTTAGGGTTACAGAAAAATTAATGTTGTCCATATATGTATATGAAACTCCCCCAATATTTCCCTCCAACATTTGACCTTATAGCTGTCCGACTGTCTGAAAGCGTTGAAATGTCCTAAAAAGTCAAATTTAATAGTGAAAATTTTGAGGTAGGCCCTAGGCAATATTCATCCTGTTCACTTGGAAAACACTAAGAAAGAATTTTCCAAAAACTCCACATTCGTTGCCCACTTTCCCAGGAGTATGCATAAAATTTGTTTTATAGATTGATGTATAAAACACACACCTGCTAGTCATTTGAAATTGTAAGGAAGTTGAACATGCTGTTTTTGATGGTTGGAGATAATTTGGGCATGTTAGGATAATTTAAACATTATTCTTCGCTAGCCTTTTAGAAGTATGGCGGACACAGTGATCTCCCAAAATAGTGTAAACAACGAATGAAAAATCTCTTCCAAATTGCCCACTGTTTTTTTCACGTCAGAGGCAAATGACTGTGACTTACATGTAAGTGGTGCCATCATTTCTTGGGCTGAGAACCAGTGAAATGTAACCAAATTGCACAGTAAACACTGGCATTCCTTGCTTCCAAATAAACAAATTCGGACTGTACACAAATCCACATGTGTGGGAATGGATACAGAATCATGACGTGAAACCACAGCAACCGCAAAGCAACCCACATATTGGTGCCAGTTGGAATGCTCTGAGGACTGCATGAAATGGTCAAAAAGACAGAGTGAGGATTAAGACTTGGCATGCAACAGATGCCAATGTAGGTGCAGTGTTGACAGTGTATGGCATTTTGGGAAACAGTCATTAGCCCTAACCTTCCCCAACCACACACAATTAAACAGTTGTAAAGTATTTAATTCGGTGGGAATAGGTCTGGTAAACCCATAACAGCTGGCTTTTGCAATGGGTTTGGCATACCTCAGAAAAAAAGTCCAACAGCCTCTGTGCACAAAGTCTGATAGGTGTTTAACTTTGTGTGAATGGGGAAGGTTAGGGCCAGCAATCCTTGGGGGTTAGGGCTAGAGTATGCGGATGGGCTCTTGGATGTCGCAGCAGGCAAATCTACTACATACATGTAGTTCAACATCAGAAGTCACGGAAAGGGAGTACAGGCCCCCCCAGTTACTGGTTTCACTTGTGTCTGATTCCAAGGTTGTTAACAAAACCCAAGAGTGAGATGACTGCTGAGGAGCTCGCTAAGCGGGAAGAGGAAGAGTTCAACACAGGCCCGCTTTCAGTCCTGACACAGTCCGTCAAGAACAACACGCAGGTCCTGATCAACTGCCGCAACAACAAGAAACTGCTGGGCAGAGTCAAGGCATTTGACAGGTGAGGCAAAGAGTAGCGACTAGAGGACAGGGCAAAGACTTGTGACTGAGAACTTACAACTGTAATCTTGTGCAAACTGCAGAACATGATAGTTACTTAAGGGAGTGTTGGACACTGAAACACCACCGCTGTCATGTAAAGGTACCGTGGTTTTTGTATGCATCCAGTTGACATAGTTATCGTGTGCACTTTGTGTCCAGTGCACTTGCAAAATATGCAGGATGTGTCTTGCTGACTGTTGCGACTGTGAGTTGCCCCCACGGAGCCTTCCACAGTTCCTGCAGTGCCCATTGAACACACGGGCACCTGCCTCATGCAGCTGTGTAAAGTGTAATAACTTGTTTCCTTTTTCAACTAGATGTTTTGCATTGTTAATGTTAACAGGCATTGCAACATGGTTTTGGAAAATGTGAAGGAGATGTGGACAGAGACCCCCAAGGCAGGTAAAGGGAAGAAGAAGTCCAAGCCCGTCAACAAGGACCGCTACATCTCCAAGATGTTCTTGCGAGGAGACAGCGTCATCTTGGTCCTGAGAAATCCCCTGGCCACCGCCAAGCAGTGATCCATGTCCAACTGTTCAAATTGAAGACTTTCCCGGACAATACTTTTGAGGATTCTTTTTTTTTTTATTTAAAAAAAAACCCACACGGCCCAGTTCATGCAGGAACAGACAGACACTCTGGGGATACCTCCCCCCAAAAAGCGTCAGTGTGCAACAATACCTTGACCAGTCTGTCATTAGCTCTGCAGTCCACTGTAAAATAAGTGCACCAAGAGAACAGAAACTGTTGTACTGCAAATAAAGCCACTGTGGAGATAAGCCTCCCGTGGCTTTGATACTTTATGTTTTGCTGTATACCATCTTTGTCGATGTGCTGATAGATACCAGGATATCATGTCACCACACAAATTGTCGCAAGATTTTTGGATTGGATGCTGCATTTTAAGCTTTACTGTCTGCTCTGCCTGGCACCAAATTCCAACTAAATGTACAATTCGTTATTCTCTTTTGAATATACCCATCCAGTAAACCCTGCCCACTGCACACACAAGCAATTAGCACTAGCTTCTCCACAAAGCCATGGTGCATGTGCTCACTGCCATCTGCACCTGTCGTACACCTGTGCACACATGGCCAAGCATTTATGCTTGCGTTGTTTCTGAGACTTAAATCACGTTTGTGATTGGTCGGTAGACCATAGGGTGGGGCTGAATGGATCACTCTGTTGCAAATTAAAAATACTGTTGGATGCTCTTGAACTGGAGACCAATTTCAGGTGTGTGGCTAACCTTTACTGTGGTGCAAGATTTAACTTGCTTTAGTGTACAAAGACAAATGATGCCGGAGTCGGAACGCTGAAACACCTGCTTGATGCATGTGAGTGTAGTAATCACCAATTTTCAGTCCTGGTTACCGTTCATCCTTCACTCTTCAGCAACAGCAATCCCCTCCCCCCAAGGAAAAAACCTCCATTCAAACATGCACTTTTGGCAGGAAAACTGCATGTACATGTATTAATTCTTGTAAATACATTAAAGTTTGTGTAATGCTGGAGTAGGAAATTTGTAAATGACTTGGATTGTTTTTTAAGTTTTTGTGTCTGAAGTATACGTCCAGGATGCACTGGTGTACATGCTCAGCATGAGCTGTGACCTTGCTCTACCCTTCTACCTTTTTATACAGGTTGACAAAATTTGTAAGTTCACCCTTAGGGGCTGTCAGTGGACCCTTTCACAGGACAAACTGTGAGCGCAGCCCACTGAAAATGTACACCTACACATCGCACAGGGCTATGGCCTTCATGGTTTCTCAGATTTGCCGAGTTCTTTTCATGCTTGTCCTCGGGAATCCCTCTAATATCACCCTAGTTCCAAGTGAACTTTCTGGTCAGAGTGTATGGTGGATGGCATTCCCCCCTCCTGTGACACCCTATTTACTTTTATGAACAGCTCCTTGGTTTTGTAACAAGTTTTGGCTTATATCAATGCTTATATGCGCTGGTCTTAAAGAGGAAGGTTCATGTACATTATAGTTCTGTTTTGCAGTAGTATGGTGTTTTGATAGCTCGGAGAGACTCTGTAATGTTATGGGAATTATTCTTAGGCTGTTGTGCCAATGGGTCAGTCATGCTAGGCAAAAAGAATCAGACTCGGCAGGAGAAAAACAGTATTGGCAACTCCAATGCCAGGCCAGATGTTCCTGGTGGACCTTCATGCAAGTACAAGGGAATACCTCTCGTGCACAAATTTTTATTCAATATAGGAGCTTGTACATGAACTTCGAAGTTGCAACCATTGTGGTTTGTGTATTTCATCGGGAATATCCACTTCCTTAACCCGTGTGCATGACTGTATTGTGGAACTTTACAAAGATCCCAACCTGACAGCAGTTTGGCCACAAAGCAACATTTAGTTCTAAGGAGGGTACTGTATGAAAAGTGTACATGTACCAAGTCTACGTGTATAAAATAATGAACATTTTTCATCATGTGGTCGCCCCCAATGAGAATATTGTTCACATTTTGAAGTTCCAAATGCAGTCTCAAGGTCCTCGGGGTGACGCATACAAGATATACAAATATGGCCATACATGTTTATCCCAGGACTCGTCAGGGGTTTGGTCACATTTTCCATATCAGTCCAAGTGGGGCAGGCATAGGGTGTTGTGTGGGCATCATGGGGAAAGGAAGTACTTCCCCTCCACCAAAATATTGTATGAAAAAAGAAAACAAAAATAAGAAATAAAATCACAAATTTGCTTGAAAAAAACTGCCACCTTCCTCCTGTTCATAGTTTGTAAGTTCATGGCCAATGAGTGCTCCCTGTCCCCTCAAAAAAGGTTGGAAACGGCTGGGTACATGATAAAGTGGTGTGTACGTATTTGACCCGTCTTTTCAATGTAGCTTCCCCTGGACAAGCCAGAACGAAGTTCGCATTACTGCAAGACCTTGCAAGTTTTGTATTTAAAATAGGCCTGTGCCGGGTACCCGGGTACCCGCCCGTCGATTTCAAAACCCGGTTCCATTTTTCCGGGCCGGGTACCCGTAAAAAAGTAAATAAATTAGGAACAAACATTCATGCATAAAATGTCTGTGAAATTTCTTACTGAAGGACAGACTTCATGGAAAACCACCGTGCCGATGAAAACCCGGTCCCGCGGTCATACATGAAACTTGAATTCGGAGATCGACAGCTAATTTTGTTACCCACTCCGCCCATTGTACCGCAAGTCGTTTTCCTAGTTCCGGAATTTCCTAGTTCACAAGAGTGAAAAACCACTAAAATTCACCGGCGATAGGTCACTCGCAACGTGTGATTTTAAATATTTCTTTAAATTGAATAGTCATATAAACCTTTGCATCTAATGTCCACTTAATTAAAATGACTTTTTTAGAGTTTCTGTTTTTGTTAATTTAGCGAAAACTGCAAGCTTTTCCCCCACTCTCGGATCGCGCGGCGTTACCACGCAAAGTCGTTGCGAACTCAACTACACGGGCGCAGCAGAAATGTATGTGACGTAATGGGTTCGTCAACTGTGCGGCGCGGGGAGGATAACGTTGATAGCTCACTGTACAGTTTAAAAGTCGAGTCAAACCGTACGCAATTTCTACCTTTTTAATTCATTAGAATTCTTATTTTTCATCTAATTTTCTCAAAATTAAAAGATTCTCTATTAGAAAAGCAACTTTTTACAATGGTTTTGGCTGAAAATGGATTTTTCGTGTGGTTACTTTTTATTTGTGAAGACGTTTTTGTCTCGATCCTAAACCGATCCAGAACTAGGAAAGGTGTCATCATCACTTTCGTCGATCGATCCTGTGAATCCAAATATAAAAGCTTAGATTTTGAAAAAAAAAATTAAAGTATATCCAAACACAAAGTTGACTTCTGACCATATTTCACTCGAATTTGAGGATTTTTTAGCTGCAGTCTTACTGAATAATTTTCGCGATCCGGAACTAGGAAACTGACTGTACCAAACATATATGAACAAGAGACCGAAGGAGTTTTGTCTTATGAGGGGGGAGCGCTGTTGATGTACACTTGCATGACTGTATTTGTAACTATCAAACCCTGTCGGCCTAAATGACTTTTGTGCAGAATAAGGAGTGCTTACTGTTTGAATTAAGAGTATTTTTGTCAAATAAAACAATATGAATGAAAATTACTTTATGTCGGGATTGACGACGAAGCGAGAGCGGATTGTGTAATATTCCTGCGGTACTTGGACTCCACACGGCGTGCGGTAAGTAGCGATCACGCACAGATTGTGCGGTTGATCGGCCTCTTTTTATAATCAAAGCACTAAATGTGTGCTAAAAACCCAAAGAGTCAGAGAACCAGTTTAGTTAAGTTTTATACCAAGAAATATTCCGTTTCAAAATTATTTTAAATTAAAGCAACTTGAATTTCCTCAGTAATTCACCGCAACTGTGGATGAGGAATTGACCAAAAAAGCAGGATGATTTTTTCTGTATGTACTAAAGCATTTCAAATCCAAGTATTTTTTCATTCCAAAAAAAAAAAGAAAATGTTGACAGGTGCAAGTCATAATACAGTCGGCCAATCAAATTTTCCTTGTCGAAGTACTTATGCATTAAAATCTCGACAATTTGAACCTCAGGGGAATGGAGTTATCCTGAAAAAGTATTTATAAAACTAAACCACTTCATCGTGGTACGTACCTTCGTGTGGAAAAACTTTCGTATCGCTTAGTCATTTAACAACATGGAGCGCTGCTATTTTTTTTCACTTGGGCTTGCTTATGTGTGGTCACATGACCTTTCTTTTTACGGTCACATGGCTGCTGCAGTGTCAGCGATTGGACTGCCTGAAGGGGACTACAATTGGGCCCGCGTTGCAATCAGGTTAGTTTCAGCGTCTTGAAAGCCAGGATTACACAGTTGCAGCTACGTTGATTTATGTAACGTACTGGTCCTCGTCAGAAAAGAAATGAACTTGCGATGACTCCTGACCCTATATAGACTTCCGATTCTTTCAACGCCGTTTGAAGCATTTTGGTGGCGGTTTTTTGAATCAGAAACTTCAAAATAAGTGGATGTAATGGTGTGGGCATTGTTCGAGTTACGGTGGTATTTTTGTACATAAAACTTTGAGCCTTTTTACCCGTGACGTACAGAGCACTGATCTGGTCCGCACGTGACACGACCAGCGCTCACCATTCGTTCACGCCACATGCGTTCCGCGTGTCCGTGGTCATGCAGCATCCGGGACATTTCCTTTGAGCGTTTGCAGGTGCGTATATCATGTACGTGGTTTGCAGCTCTGTTCTTTTTTCTGACGTTTCCCGTGAAGATTTGTTTTTCTGTTTCATACATCCACACAAAATTTGAAAACTGAAGATAACAATTCCGTGTGATAAAAAGGTAGGAGAGATTAACTCAAACGTTTAGAACAATGTTCTGCTTGCTTCCTAGGTACCAAAAAGAACCGTGTTTCGGGCATGTGATCCACCGGGTTGCGCGCAATGCCATTATCAGGCGATCTCTTTTCCGGGTACCCGGGTACCCGATGTTAACAAAAAACGGGTACACGGTTCTAAAAATACCCGCAAATGCACACCCCTAATTTAAAATGGACAGTTTCAAATGAATTGGCTCAGCTGAAGTTAACACTGCTGCCCTTGGCGGTCAAATTGATGGGCATTATTGCTTTCACTACCACACAAGTAATGTACATGCACTTTAGAAGCCAGTCTCTGAATAAGAACACAGTTCAAGCAAACGGACATTAACCCTAACCCTCCTCAATCCTTCACCTGTTGGAGGACTGAGGAGGGTTAGGGTTAAAAGCACCAAACTTATAACACTTGCAACGAAATCTTGGAATGCAAGGTACAACAAAATTTATTCTCAATCACAAAAACACCATATCTGATGCATTAAGGGTGTAGCATACACAAATTTAACTAACCACTCAAAAATAAGCTCCCACGCCTTATCCCTCTTCTTCCCTTGACATCTCAATACAAGTATAAAATCAGGTTGATTACCAATGCTGAACAAGAACACATCAAGATCCCTGCACCCTTGTCCTTTATTCCAAGCCGATTTCATGACTTTCAAACGAATGTAACTAAAAATTTGCCACGAAATGTGAGAAAACCCCAAGTCCACAGCCTTATTTCTGCATAAATTTTTCAGCAATATCAAAACTTCATGAGTGGGGGAGACAGTATCTTCCAAAGTGACATTCAAAACAAAATGAACATTTACACCTCGCCCTCAAAAAACCCTACTGTTATGACACTTTATGGGACACCAAACTTGCGCAAACCCAACACAGAACATTTAATATACAGTTAAAAAGCGTCAACTCCTTTTCAAATTGGACATAGCCCAGGGTACCACAGGAAATTCAGAACTCCTCTTCCACTGAAATGTCAAAACTACCTTGCCAAGTGACACAATTTCCCAACGTTACCACATTACCTCGGGATTTTTAGACCTTACTTCAATAGTTGCCTTAAACCACATCCACTAAAAAATTTGCCACTAACAAAACTACATGTATCTGACAAGCTCTTTCCTTCAGTAAACTGAAGCTGCTAAAACAAAATATCCACTTGGCTTTAAAAAGTAACATCCCTTAACTGTATGTCCTATTTGTCAGTCTGGCTTGGTCAATTATTCAAAATGACAGTCCCTCGGATGACTTTTTTTTACACTGTACATAAAACTGAGGCATTCTTTCAACCCACTCTCTGTCATTAAATATCCAAAACAAGAACTGAGACCCCTCTTCAGGAGTTCTTTCTTAATAAGATGCTATTACAGACTGCGCCAAATTCATACATGAATGAAATCAAATACATGTTAGCATGTCCAAAAACATAGGCAATCTTGTTGGATAAATCAAAACAAACTCAGGAGCTGACCAACTAACTTCAAATCCTTCCTCTCAAGGTTTTGTTCCAACTACAATGCCAACCATAATACCTAGAATCCAACTGTGCCCATGATCAGTCACTCCAGCATCTTAATCCTTGGGGCTTGCCGATCGGGATTTGGAGCGTGAGAGAGAGCGGGAACGCGAGCGCGATAGGGACTTGCGTGGTGAGGCACGTGGCGACTTGGACTGGCTGCGTCTGGGGCTCTTGCTCCGGCTGCGACTCTTGCTGACACTGCGGGAACGGCTGCGGGAGTGGCTGGCGGACCGTGAGCGTCGGGACCGGCGCGGGGAACGTGAGCGAGAACGGCTGCGGCGTGGCGAGCGGGAACGACGTGGGGAACGGGAACGGGAACGTGACCGGCTGTGAGAGTAGTCCCGTCTATCAACAGAAAATAAAATCATACAGAATTCAATATTCGTATGTCCTTTGACATCAACATCAAAATGTACTGCAAAATTTATGGTAGCCGAATCTTGTAATAAGACTATACAATAACCAGTACAGCATTTCAAATCCAAAATATTTAAGGTGGGCTCACAAACCCCAATTGTAGGCTTGCGAAAATCTTTAAATGCAATACCATCAACTCTACAAAACCAAGTAAGCTCATCAGGATAATCAACATAGGTTGGCGAAATACAACATAATTGTGACCTGGCCAAGTGGAAGGTTATTTCAGTGCGAGACCTCTCTCCATGCAAGATTTCCTTACCTCTTCTTGTGTTGGGTGTCCTCAATGATCTTGATGGTCCTTCCATTCAGCTCGGTTCCGTCCAGTTTTTTAATGGCATTGTGCATGTCCGACCATGTTGCAAATTCAACAATTCTGCCATTGGAGAGAATCAGGGATAAAAAGTTTGTGTCTGCTGTTGGGGATCTGTCAACTGAGGGATCAGTGGAGTGGAGGTCAGCATTGCAAAACAAGCAACCCAAGTGTCACGTTAACATTTTATTGCCACGAGATGGGCCCACATTTTCAGTTTGTGTACACCAAAGCATGACACTTAATACTCCAAGGATGTCACCATAACAGGAACCAAGTCTTGCTTACATCCTCACACAGCCACAGACAGCAAAACGTTGCAACACCCACCTTTGTACAGATGGCCCACTATAACTGTTGTAAATCACTTTGGCACATACAGTTGAAGCAAAGTCTCTCAACACATTTGTTTCCGCAGTCATTCACACTCTCCTAAGAGGCAAGCTTTCCTGTTGCTTCTTTAAACATTTTTCTTACGTGTTAACGTTTTTAGGCACGCAATGTCATACATTAAACCTCAGATGACTTCAGATCTCTCACTTAAACCCAAGCGCACAGCAAAAAAACCCTCACCCTTCATTTTTCCGCTGCTTGTGTGCATCTGCAAAAGTAACCTCACCAGCTTGTCGCATGTAATCCTTCAGGTCCTGCAGAACAGGAGCGCAAACACACCAAAGACAGACACAATCATGAGGGGCTTTCATTTCAAAGGTGACCAACATGTGCAACATTCACAGCTTTACGGTACTTTAAAATAAACAAATAACACTCCGCTGTCCGCATAGCATTTGGATATCACGTGGGCTGCATGCTTGGTAAGGAGAGACAAAATGGTGACAAAAAGGTATCATTTCCATCAGTGAGTGCATCAAGATCAAACCTGTGGAGATGGAGAGTATGAAACAGACAGGCAATGTGGAACACGTACCAAAACATTTTGCCCATGGTAACAGAATGCAAGGTGACATTCAAGCAGCATTAAAATCTTGCAAGGATTGTATTTGCCTTTTCAAATCTTCATCCATGTCAAAAATGTTCCCTTTGAAATGAACCCATGACAGTCTTCTGCTTTTGAATAAATGCTGCAACAAAGAAAAGCCTAGTATTCTAAGCTTTCCTATTCCAAAAACTGCTCTCCAAGCCCCTAATGTCTGTTACCATGGTCTAATCCAAGCCCTTAACTTTCGTTCTCAAGCAAATACCTCGAAGCAGATTTAAAATGATGGAACTGGCACGGAATTTTTTCCTACTGATAACCATCTCAACTGATATTTATCTAAACTTTCCAACAGCAGGTTGCAACTTAAATGAGAAAAACAGGGAGCATGAAAGGTTAGGCGCCTCAATTTTCATTTTCCTTTTTTAACGACTATCATATTTACCTGCAGAATGCCCAGCACTCACAATCCATACAAGGTTGGTTTATAGTGGCTTGCACCAAATTAACAGGCCTATCATGCGAGATAACTCAGGCAATCTCTTCACAAGACTAGCCATAATGCATGAGGGATAAATGACCAAGAGATATGAGAGAATGCAGGTTGAATGCCAAAGTCACCAAGATCCTTCTGATACTGCTAAGCAGTGAGCTACTTTAAACCAACCTTGAAGTCCCCATCATGCAAAATAAATACAATTCGTCACTGCCAAGGAAGGAAGCGGTGAACAACCTGAAACAAAAAAAACCTCCTCTGTAATAAAACAAAATGGAGACTGGCTTGGTTGGCTGGGCTTGACGTGTCGAACCAAGTTGAGCAGCTCCATCTCTCTGCAGCTACTAGTACTCTGCCCTGAATTGACCCTGCACACAAAACAGTCCTTGGCTACTGGAGGAAAGGGTGTGACAACGGCACAAAGATTATGGATCTTCGCCCCTAAAATGTGGTGTGCCTGCTCTTTCAGCATACATTTCACTTCAAATTCTCCCTGCAGGATAGGGCAGGTAATGCTTGTTCACAACTTACAAAACTGTACTGCCCTGTTTTTCATGAGTCGTTTTTCTTTTTCTTTCTTTGCCAGCGAGCATACCCTTTCCCCCAAAGTGCTTCCAGACAACGGGGACTCTGGTTATCATTACTATACCTTCCAGCAGCCGGGCAAGGCCGACCAGGGCTCTCACCAGCCATCATGATATTTGGGGGGAAGACCGCTACACACAAGACCCATGAGAGAACAGCCAGACAGGCCCCCACAAGTGGGGTCCCGGTCACTATAGCATGACAGCCAGCCAGCCAGCCTTCAGCTCAGATTATGGCACCCCGAAGGGAGCAGTGGTAGGTGGTAGTCGAACCATCAAGTGACACACCTAAGGTGCGCTTCTGTGTCCAATGTGATTTGGACAATGGCAAATGGTAATTTTTTTCATTTTGGTTTTTTATCAATAAAAACTTTGAGACTTTTTTCATTTAAAAAGTGTTCCATTTTTTTTCATGGATATTTTAATCGATGGTATTGACTGTGACTTCGCAAAGAAAGAAAACCAAAATTTTTGAATTTAGATCTGCCATCAAAATTTTGACAAACATTAAGGGTCAACTGAAAATGTGAATGTTTTAACAATTTTCTCAAATTGTTTGGTTGGTAATAACACATGCGTATGAATTCTTCATTATAATCTTTATGGAAAGAATACATAAATTTTGGAATCTTCATCTTCAGAATGTTTGATTTGAACACAGTCATTTTTGCTCTGATAAGGGATTTTCATTTTCTTGTTTATGAACCAACAAAAAAGTGGACGTTTTGGTTGGGAGTAAAAGAAAAAAAGCATGCCGTCATTGGCCTGTGATTTTGCATAGATCATCCTTCAGGGTAACAGCAAGGTGGTGGTCTTCCAACCAGAACTGCCACAATGAGTGAGCCTTCTGCCTCGCAATCTTTAAGGGGGAAGCTGGTAAAGAAGCCACAGCTGCGGGCGGCCAGCCAACCAGGACCCTGTCGAGCCTTCAAGCCCCTCAGAGCGATGGTCCCATCATCCTCTGTCAGCCTGCAACCTAGCCCCTGTAAGCCCCTCGTTAGTGGGTTTAACCGGGGAGAGACCAACTTCCCTCGCATAGCTAGAGAGACAACACCCTCGCGGCTCTTTACAAGGGGCCATCATGATCTCAGTCGCTAAAAATAGTGCTGAAGAAAGGACAACATTGCAATGGTCAGTTGGCCTCTAGGTTCAAGTAAACACAATGAAATGAGAGGATTTCAAATGATTTGAAAAAAAAAGAAAAAAAGCATCAAATCCTTCCCGTCCCCTACTTCCAAAACAAGTAGAAACTTTGGGACAAAATCTGAGGATAAATCTGATGAAGAAAGAAGGGTCATGCATGAATGGCACGTAGAAACCTTTTTAAAATGAGTCCCATGTTATTTTGAGTGCTACTATTGGGCGAGAGGTGTACTCTGAAGTCAACTTTTAGGGGGCCGAGTTGAAAAATGTGCGGCTTACCTGCCAACTGACACGACTGGACAGGCGTTCCACGATAACACGGTAGTCTGTGCGCACAGGTGGGCCATACCTGCAAATCATTGAAAAAGTTCACACGCAATCAACACTTAATTTTCAACTGGTTAGCGTGTATTATTTCAGTGTTGTTAGTATACATATCCCCAAATGACTTGTGGCTGACCTCTGAACACTTCTGAAAACATTCTTTTTCGTGTGTGTTTGCAGCAGAAAGGCTAGCTTGATGAAACAGAAATTAGCAATAGCTTCTAACATTCCTGATCGAGGGTGGTGTATCTCATCGATGAACATGTCATCGTTCGGTGAAACTGCCAATTTGAAGCAAAGCTTGTGTAAGGCTCACTTAGCTTAAGAAAACAACGTTTATCTCTTACTCAATGATTGGAAGGTGGAAAGTTTTTTGGTTGCCTCACCTAGTTGATCGACCAGAATGAGATGATGAGCCACTGAAGGAACAAAGGGAAAATATAGATTACGTTGGCATATGACAATCTCTTCGGTCAGGCAGGCTTTTCCCTCTTCCTTCAGTTCGGCCATCCAAGTCATCAGGGGATATTTACACAATTCAAGATACTTGTACAGATGTTACAGAGTGTGCGTCTTGAAAAACCTTAATGTTAAATTAAAACACTTCACACATCTGTGTTATTCTGCACTTTCAAATTCATTTAAACAACGCTCCACACAATGGTCTCTCCCTGTACAACTTCATATTAATGCTGTTCATTTCCACGACAGACATCTCCTTTTCTCAGTGCATTAATCTTAACTACCAAGTCATTCTTACCTTCCTCAATACACCCAAAACCGTACTTTCTACTCTACACAGTGTATGTACATAACTTTTTCAGAACATTAAACCCCCCCCCCCTGAGTTAAAAAAAACAGCACCAGCCATGTACTTTGACTTCTTCAAAATCCTCCAAAAAAGTTTGGAGCACTCTAGATGATCTTGGAGGGTTGGGATTCAATAGTACATAGCGAAGATCCCAACTCTCCCAGGTGCTTCAGAATTTATTAGGTGGTTTATGGGATCTTTTGAAGGTTGAAGAGAAAGAATCCCATCACTACGGGGTTTGATGCCCCCTGACATTGATTTTTGTCCAATGGAAGATTTTTGAGGGACTGCAGAAGAAAACTTGGCAGTTACTTAATAAACTCACGCTAGACCTGTTGTTGCAAGAGCAAGTCATCAAAGCCACAGGAAAATTCCAACAACGAATCTTACCTGGCATGCTTTGTTTCATCCTTCTTACAGCAACAGAACACATGAATGAATCAAAACCAGGACTGTGAATGTAAGATTGGCACAGCAATGTTGTTTGCTTGAAATCACAAATCAGAGGTTCAAGAGGAGACACTCCTTACTTATCAATCCATCCTGGTCTCCGGTCTCTGTCAAAGCCTCTGCCATACCGATCGTCTCTCCCTCTGGCTGGGCCACGAGCATGCTCAATGATCACCCTATTGAAGACAAACATTATTTCAGCGTCTCTTAAGACAACAAAGGAATTACAGAGAGTAGTAGACGCACACTTCCAAAGCTGACCCAGGCATTCTTTGTCACTTTGTCCAGACAGCAGCAGGCTCTACCGTAACTTCCTTCCTGTTGACATATCTTAACCCTAACTTTGTCAGACACAGCTAAGTGCAAGGGGTGTACAGTCGACTTTCGTTCTTACGAAATCTGCGGGACCACACAGAAACATTCGTTGTATCCGAAATCTGTTTTAGGTGGAATGCAGTGTAATGGCTTCAGTGCATTGTTGTACAATGCATATGATGCACATGTACGCATGTACGTGCATATAAGCATGCCAAACAATGGCTACAATGCGCTGTTTGACACGCACAAGGGTTTATCCACTACGAACACAGGGCGAGGGTTCCCCTCATTTTCTGTTTTCTCAGAATGACGCAATTTACATTCAGCATGTTCAGAATTCCCATAATCAGAAAAAAGCCCTTTTACGCTTGTTATAGCTGCGCTCTGAAGACAAATGACACTGCCTTCGATTTGGATGATCCATATTTATTTGAACAAATACAATCGAGAAAACATGTTTTCCTTTAATGGTGCTCTTTAAATAATGTATTGTTGTAACAGAATAAGATCACAATGAACGTGATTTTTAAGTTCATAAATCTGGCTTTAAAAAAACTTTTACCAGCTAATGACCATCAGGATGGCCTTTAGTTCAATGCTGGCTTCATATTTACGTGTTTAACATTCTTGTGAAAACCCTGAGTGCAAGAATATAATGGTTTGTTTTGCACAAAGAGAGGAAATAAACCAATTTTCACTGCTCAAAAAAAAGGCTACTGCATATTTGATTACATAAAATCACTGACTCACAAAATAATCCATCAAACGTCTTGTTTCCATCACAAAAGCTCAATGGCATTCCAGTGTATGACCCTGAACAATCAGCAAAAACCAAGTCGAGGAAGGAAACACATGTGCCCTCATGCCTTCTTTGGCAATGGTTCGGCCCGGCGCGGACCAGCGTGATGAACTGTGCACGTGTTTTCACCAGCGCGATTCGCAAACGCTCGTTATAAATGGGTTGTCAAAAATGGTTTTTCAGGCAACGGACTCACGAAAACCATTTGTTGTTACAGGAATTTCGGGCAATGCGATTTCGCTGAAACAGATTTTGTCCCCATAGAACTGTACACGTTTTCACCGTGACCACAGACTTGTGTGTTACAACCGGCATTATGGCAGATTTCGTAATAACGAGAGTCGACTGTATGTGTCTGTGGGGACTTTGCTGCACTGGGCAATCGACATCAGCCAAACACTGCCTTTGAGACAACAGGAGCTGGTCCCATGGAACGATACCGCTGTTAGATTTCGTAGTGGCTGAGAGGCTGTTTGGCCACAGGATATTTGATCTTGAGCATCAAGTGCAATTTCTAGCCAGGGCTTGGATCAATGGAAGTCATGTCAGAGAAATAGAGCACGACATTGAAGGCACAATAGTTTCAAGTGCTTACCAATGGTATTATTTGTGGCCAAAAATCCCACCTTTCAAAAAAGCAAGATTAACTACAAACGTCTGATACACATGTTGGACTCCACAGACTTTGTGCGTGCACAAAACAAATGGAAGCTTTGGACAGATATGGCCAGATTGTGTTTACGCATCCTCTGGCGCAAAGTGGTGGTGACCCAACATAAGTGATGGAAAGCTAGATTTCTTACTTGTCACCACAGAGTTCCTTCCCATTCAGGTAGTACACGGCATCTTCAGCATCCCTGTTGTCATCGAATTCCTATTTTGTTTAAATTAGCAAAGACAATTGATATTTCTCAGTGTCATCTCTCCAACGTGTTAACCTCAAGGAATTGTTGAAGACTTCCACATTTTGCTACAAGCTTAGATGGCCTAAGACTAGTTCTGAATTAATTCTGGGATGAACATTGACAAGTTAGCACATTTACTGCAAGTGAACAAATATGCACTGACCACTACATTTATAAATATTAAAAGGCCTCAAACACTACTGCTGGATTTGTACCTCTACATTCCATCTTTATAGTGGCTGGTGATTTTCTTTAGACTTACCACAAAACCAAAGCCATTCTTCAGGTTGATTTCTCTGATGTGACCATAACCTCTGAAGAAACGTTCCACATCCCTTTCCCTTGCACTATAGCTCAGGCGGCCAATGTACACTCGACTCATTTTTACTAGAACAGAAAAAGGAAGTCTCAAATAGAACTCCGTGTCACTGCCCATGCACTATTCATTGGCCTTCTTCAAGGCATCACTGTACTTTTGTTGCCCCTTGGTGGAAAATGCTTTGTTGGAAGTAACAAAATTAAGATCTTCCTTTCGGGTCAGTTTTAAAATTCAATGAAAACAGTTGAATGTTCTGTCACGACACAAGCACAATGTTACACTAAGCAGCCCAGCTACAAGCGAATAAACATGCTGTAACTGACTTTGAAGGCTTATTAACCTAACCCCCTAGGCTCCTGCACTAGAAAGCACACTGAAGCTCAAAAAATCCAACAGGTGCATGTACTTGTCTATGTACTTGTACATGAAGGTCACTGTACCAAACCTGATAAAACTCCTAACAGAATGAGCCCGTTGGAGTTTGAGTGATATGGTATGGATGGGTCTATGCAGTATAGGATGACTTGCACTGAACAGTACCAAACCTGACAAAATCAAGCATAGTCCAACAATTGGTACAGCAAGCCAGACACTGCACATGATGACCCGTATGTGTCCCAACTCACACAGAATCCAACACCATCTCCCTGAGCCTTTCGTCCAAAGTCTCACAAAATTCAACAGGTTCATCAAGTACGGTACCAAACCTGCCAAAACCTCACAAGACCCGCTGTTTGAGTATGGCAGGTTTGGAACAGTTAGGGTTAAACATACAGAAGAGGTAAATGTCTGTCTCCTGTTCACCCTAGACTCTCTACCTTGAAACTTAATAGCACGACTTGTCCATGCTTTGCTGTAGAAACACTACAACAGTACAGGACAGCGGAAAACTCTACCATGTCGAGACATTTAAACTGCTGCCAAAGTTTTGGAAGAGCCCATTGGTACATGTAGTATCTTGTCGCTCAATCCGTGTAATACATATGTCTTGACATGGAACAGCCGTCGAGACGATGAAGGGGGTCAATGACGTAATGTTCAAGGACCTCATTTCAAAGATGGCGACTGTGAGAGCGAGCCCGTTAGATTGAATGGATAAAGGCAAAAAGACTGGAAAATACCTGAATAACATGAGTGAAAGCATTCAATAAATGGTTTTTAGAAAGCGGAAAGGTCAAGATTCATGTTCGTATGCAAAAGAAATTGCGCTATCGTTGATAAGTGGGTGCGCCGAAATGTTCAATACGCCGACAAGAAATTGCGTATACGGATGTGTGGCTAAGGATGGATCGGGAGTGAGAGTCTGTGCCAAACTAGTGTAGTGGGGCTAGGTAGATGACCGCACAGCTCCATAACAGTAACTGACTGGAAAACTTCCTGGGATGTCCGCACAAGACTTAAAATGGGAAAAGTAACCATCGTTTCGGTAAGTCTGCCTGAAAAAAATTCCAGCACAAACATGGCTTTGATTTAATTTTTCGAAATAGGGGCCGCCATCTTTCTTTTCTGTGCCGTCCACGCAAAAAACAAGATGGCGGCCGGTCGGGCTAGATCGCGACCAGGCCCGTAGGCCTGACTTTATCGCTCAAATTACCACATTAAAATATCATTTTAGATAAATGTGATACACTGAATATGATTTACATGAGTCTAATAAATATTTTAGATGTAAAATGTTTGCATAAATAACTTGTTGACGATTTGCCGCTCGTTGACGGGTACCACTAAGTTAACGCGAAATTGTATTCTTAAAAAATACAGCGTGAAGGACTAGGCCTACACATCAGCGTGTACATCATACAATCGGATTTAGCGGGTCTAAATCAATACTGGTATTGACTTTTGCCAAATAAAAAGTAATCATCCAAAATTGGGATTCACAGATACTTGCAGAGATAACGATGGGAATGCTTTACCAGTAGTACTCTTGGTAGAAAAATGGGAAAATAGAACGAGTTGTTGGTCCAGCGTCCCCCAGCGCCTTGCGTCGTATTTTAATGGCGTAGGGTGGTGTTTCGCATGCGCAGACCTCAAAGCCGTCGGGTTTCTTCAATTTTACAAAGGGGGCTTTTTCTACGGTAGCTTCAATCCGCCAATCCATCAGGACAGTCACCAATGGCAGTCACGACAGTTATACCTCAGCTTTATATGGTAGCTGCGATGGCATGATTGTAATACAAACCTTCAAAATGTACCCATGTGTCTCAGTTATCCATGTTCAATTTGGGTTCCATTACTGCGTTTTCCCTGTTTTTTAATACTAGGGCCTAATGGAATTTTCATGTGATGTCATCCCAAGAAGCTCAGCGTTACTTTAGTTTGTACAAAAAGTCCTGCTGTCCTTTAGTTATTCATTGTCGTATAAGTACATCTGTAAGTAAGCAATCAACCCTTTCTGAGAGATATTTACAGTGAAGAAATTCTGAATTTAAAAATTTAACGGAAAATCCTTTTGGTTGCACTACACCAGATACGCATCCATGGAAAACCGAGCAAAATCGGACCGAAAATAGCGCCGCCTGTTGACTCTCATGAAGAGGTTGGCCTCTCTGTTTTCACTGGAAATTCAAGATTATGGCCAGAAGATCACTTTTCGTTTCAATTTCATGGGGGTTAGCAACGAAAAAAAATTTTATTCGCCTTCGAACGAAGATACCCCCAAATAGAAGTAAAATTAAGCGCCAATTTCTGAATATAGCCGCCCGCCTCTACCCAAAATAGGCCCGCAATTTGGGGCTTTTTGTGAAAGAAATACCCCGAACTGGAAACTATCACTAGTCCTAAATTCGGGATTGAAAGAAACATTTCTATGAAGCCTCCTGATTATCTTATTGTAAAAATCCCGTGGGATAACAAAATATTGATGAGCTCGCGCGCAGAAATGCAACGATTTGGTGGAATGCTCCCCTATGCAGTTAGAAAAATGAGCTTATGTACGCAAACGTGAACACAAACGCGACATATTTTTATCGCGTACTGGCGCGTATTCTCGCGGTCGGGATGACGTCACTGATTCTTGATTCTTCTCTCTGACTGGTCAGTGCGCCATCAAGAGTTTGCAACGCGTTGGCCAATCACAATGCGCGAAATTTCTCGACCCAATGCAGGTTTGGAAAGGGTCCACAATTTCGCGCGTTATGATTGGCCAACGCGTTGCAAACTCTTGGTGGCGCACTATCGTGAATCGCCCGTATTGATGTATATTCCATAATATTTCACCCTCAAAACTCAAAAGAGCCAAAAAATTAATAGTGTTGCTGTCTGCGGGGAAAATCTGAATTATTGATTAAACTCTTAACCTTTACATCAAATGTGCCCGAAATTTCACTATTTATGCGCTATGAATATCTCCCACACTAGACCGAAGAGGCTTCAGTTATAAATATCACGTTGCATCAAAAAAGGAGGAAAATATGCAAATCCCTGTATAAAGTGAATGGAGAGTTGCCCCTTTGCCCAGACGTGAGTGCAATAAATAGAAGAACCTCCGACCGCGAGAATGTGTCAAATGCCCGCTTGAAAATTTGGATGCGCTTCCTGCACAAAATGTGCATTCAAATGAGCACTCGAGTAAAAGCCCAAATGATAAATAACACCTGGTAAATCTTTCCAACTAGGTGTAGGTGGTCATCATTAAACCAGGCATGAAAAAATCACAGTTGCATAAATTTTGCTCCATACATAAACACGCATCAGGGAATGCTCATCGTATAATTTTAAACCATCCGAAAATGTAGCAGTTTCTTACATTCTGACCCAACGTGAACTTCCTATATTTCACGTACTGGACGTCCGTGCGATATCCCCGTACTTGAGAGACACTTTATGCGCAGGAGGCGATGACGTCCGCAAAAGTCCACACTCGCGTTCACATTCATGTAAAACGTGCAACTAAGCCTTTCTTACGTCTCCCGCAGACTAAGGCCGTTTTCCAATACTCGACTTGGGCTCCGTCGCAGGCTTCAACTGTTTTTTTTTACTTCCTCACTTTGAGATTGTAAGCGCAATAGTAAGTCTGATAGTGCCATAAAACATCAAATAAGATGTAAAAGAGACAAACATTATAGTATTTCAATTTAAGTTACACGTTTCAGGCCCACAGTCGGGGATTGGTTTCCTACACAAAGCCTGAGACGGAGACAAAGTTGATTGTTGTAAAACGGTCATAAACTCGAACTGTGTGTAAAAAAAAGAAAAATCAATCCAAAACAAACAAACAAAAAACAAACAAACATAGGTGGACATTACAGTACCAGAGTACATTTAAATGTGGCTAATGAAGCACGGCGGAAGAATTCCAGTTGTCAATGATTATGTTTACGTTACTTGAGCAGATTTTTTCATACACATGTAAATGATGCACTGTGGTTAGTTGAATAGGCATTTCAGGAGCGGCCGGACAGGAGCAGATTTGTAATGAATAGTGGTGTAATGGAGTTTACACTTTTACGACTGATTCGAGTCCAGTCACAATTTGTAACAACTTGATTCAAATTACTGGTAAATAACTAAACTATAGGGTCGTAAAATACGGTGACTCTGACTCCGCGTTCAGAACAAGACCCCAGAGTTGTAGACTCGAGTCCAGCATAATGCTAGCATTACAATGATAAAACACTAGCATATGGAAACATGCAAATGGTGTAACGTTTGCTCTTACGAGACCAAAGATACCGATATCTGTTTTTGCTTGTGCATGTATTTATTCAAACAAGATTCGGCAATGTCAAAAAGTCAAATTCGTTGAAGGATTTATTCAAATAAAGTCCCAAGGCATTTTCTCGGCATGTCAAGTTACCCCAAATCTTTCCAAGTCGAATCTGAATTTCAAAAAATGCTGCTTGCGTCTCAGCAATTCGTTAACAACATTGATTAGTAAGAGGTAGGCCTATATGGGAGACATGGACCGTTGTTAGACACAATATTTAACTTAACACGCATAATTCTGATATGCCACTTTGTGTTTTAAAATTGTGTGGGTCAAAGCCTTTTTTCATTTTCTGTGTGTTTTTTTTTCTAACTTTGGGCTGAGGGACAGGTGGAGTTGACTGTTGCAGCGATTTTGCCACATCATGCCTGGTCATCCGAAGCATTGTAATATATCGCCAAGGAATCGGACATAAATATAAGCATGTTTAGGGAGAATTCTTCAGCAGAAAACCTGAGAATTAGTTTTCCCCTCATCTAAAAGTACGTGCATTGACGTTATGGTTATGGCGGCATCAGCCCCGTCCTCTTTTAAATAACTAGCCATCCACCTTTTGTTCATCATTTTCATGAGCGAATAAACTTTACACTGGGGAGGGGCCAGTTAAAGGGCGTGTACTGTTTTAGAAAATAAATTGTAACATTGTTTATGATATTGGTTTTCCCTCTTTTCGGTTAATGCCTTCTGTGAGAGGAAGAATGTTCAGAAAAAAGTTCTCTAGAGGCTTCGAAAAACTTCTCTAGCTGTTCCGTCTTTTATGGGCATTTTGCTGTTTCAGTGGATTGTTCTATGAATTTTCTTTAATTTGTTGAGTCTGACGTAACGAGCTGTTACTGTATGTTATGAAAACTGTTTTGCTCCTGTACGTAATTAGATGTATTTTAGTTACTTTCATTCATAAAATTCTCTGTTAATCCTTTTATTAATCAAATTATTAGTTTGGAAAGCCCCCGGTACGTTTACATTCTCTTAACCGTTTTAATCTTGTATATAATAAGATGTAATTTAAATTATAGTTGTTTCATTTAACTTCAACTTTAACTCCTAACTTTTTAGATTTAAGAAAAGGATTAAACTATTTTGTGTTTTAATGTTTGTTGGGTTGTTTGTTTGTTTGTTTGTTTTTCCGATTAGTTTGGAAAGCCCATTGACAGGGATCCTTTCCTTTGGGGCAATCGTTGTGGAGCTGATTAGATATTTAAATTTGTTAATTTTTGCCAAAATCGTATGTTTTTCTGTTTGAACTGATTCCACCTGTATATCTCTAGGCATAAAATAAATAAATAAAAATTAAATGAAACGATGGAAGGGGGATTGTTTACCCTCGAGATATGTAGGTTGGAATAATGCTTTTTTACGGACACCGTAGGTAAGCCCATTGGACTCGTGCGTGCGTACAGAGAAAAAGCATGGTTCATTTGGCCGCATGGCGATGGACCCCCCGCGAAGCGGGAGGGCAGTCATGCCCTCTGTGCTTCGTGGCGGCTGCTGTTCCATGAAATCTAGCCAATGCCGCAGCTTGGCTAAACCTGCCTGTATTTCGCCATCTTGCTGTGTTCATCGTGCTTGGCTCAGTATCCAACACAGGCAGCATTCGAGGCGCAATTCTCCCGACTGAGGGTGGGTATTTGGGCCAGGATTTGGAGGTTTTTGTACCCCTTAGCTTACTTACAGGGGATGATGGCTGCACGTTTACGTTTTTGTTGGGCTTGATTCGAACCCGGGTAGATGGACCTATGTCAAAAGTTTCATGTCATTTGTCACGTTCGTAGCACATTGATTTCCCGGCAGGGTTTTTGTCGTCCATGGTTGGCCTGGCCGGGGAGAGTCGAAACCGAACAATAAGAGTGATGTGTGCGTTGAACCTGCACTCTTGCAATTGTTGCTTGTGAAGTGTATGGTTCGGCTGTGACATACTACTGTCAGTGAACCAACTGCGCCTACAATTTATTTTCAAATCTTGGCCTGAGTTGCAAGTGCAAATGTTGAACTGTTAAAGGGCAGACCAGCTGTACCATGGAGCTATTAAAAAGGCTTTTTAGCATGTTGTGTTTTCTTAATCAACAGTTTTACTGTGGGATTAGTAAATTACAGTGATGGTCAGTTCCAAAACTAATGCAGTGAGGCTAGGCTGACTTCAATGCCATGAATTCAACAGGTCATTGAGCCTTAAGTTCTATTAAGTTAGCTTACTTCATGGAAAGTTGGGCTGCAGACTGGCAGATAAACACATGTAACTACATGGGGGTATCTCAGAATTGAAGAGCACGTAGGATGTCTTCTTCTGTCTAGCTTTGGAAACCTCCACACTTCAGATTTTCATGAGGAGTTTTTAATACTTAGGGTTGAACTAATCATATTGGTCAGCTTAGTTAGGGACACATTGGTCAGCTTTGTACACTGGTCACTGCATGTATGTAATTTAGTTTGAGGGTGGTTTGTTAGTTTTTGTGGTGTTAGCGCCATGTTGTTTTGGAAGTTGATAAACTTGACCTCAAAGCAAAGTCAAATACATGTAGTTTGTCAACTTCCATTTCCAAGACATGTTGAAGTGGTTTACCCATACATCCTCCATATATTTTGCATAACAATTTCAGACTTCATTTGAAATGTTCATCAGCGTGTGTCTGCATCACCATCTTCTCCTGAGTAGTCTGGGTGATGCTTGTGCATGCTTGTGTCACCTGGGAAACAGTTCCACAGTAGCTTCATTAAGTCCATTAACCCTAACCACACAGAATTGAACGCCAGTAAAGTGTGTGAATTTGTGGCACTGGGTACTGTACCCCTAAACTGCTTGTGCTTTAACATGGGTTCAGGCATACCCAAAATAAACAGAATCCAACAGTTTTTGTGCACAGTTTACCATATGGTGTTGGAATTTGTGTGAATGGGTATGGTTCCCAGTAAATCACTCTGGGGAGTCAGGGTTAACTATCTGTTTTCAGCTGACTATTCTTGCTTTCAGTAGTCGTGCATGGGAGGATCCTTGCACAGGTCAAGTACGAATTTAAAGTTAAATGTTGTCTGGTATACTATAGCAACAGTTAACTATTTTGCTTCACTGCAATGAATGTTACAAGACATATACAGTAGCAAAAGTGATGAACCAAACTGTCTCGAAAGGTACTGCTGTGTACATGCAGTTTAATCGCACAGAAAGTTAAACTTGCACAATTTTAAAACAATTATGCAATTTAAAATTTTGGAATTATTTGTAGACTTGAAGAAACTAACTGGACTGCATGGCTTGCACTGGTATTGATACTTCAAGACCAGTGTCACTATTACTGGCTAAGTCCTCTGGTTTAGTGGGTTTTTCCTTTTGGAACCCTGCAGAAAGTGGTCAAGCACTACAGCGAATAGTTGCTCAGCAAACGGGCAAAAGTTAGTTACCAGCCAATATGTCAATGATCTGTTTGCTGTGATTGGTTCCCTGACATGAGTTGGCTAAGCAGTATTTTCTGCTTATTAAGCTGTGTCCGAATGACTTGACTGCTGCTTTCAATGACGCACGAGTCAGTAGTTGTGGCTGCAGCCGCTCCCCATTGAGTTGTGTGTTATTTCAAGCAACAGCCAAGTCAACCCAAGCGGTATTTGATGAAACAGGCCCCAGGTACATGAAAGGGCAAAAAGCAATACTGTTGACTTTTTCACATCCTCTTTCCATCCAGTGGACAATGCGGCCGGACCGTTGTCGTTATGAGTGAGGGGAGCAAAGGTGTCAGCAGTGACGCTGTGCTACCCGAAGGGCCAGTCGGAGGGGTCCCACAAGCTAAGCCACTCCATATCCAGAGACTAGAGAAGGCCGTCTGCCTTGAGCCCTACTTGGCTTACGTTGAGAAAATCCTCACAGCCTCCACACCGTAAGTAATCCTGTCCACGTTGTGGCCAATCCGTATCAAATCACCCAGTGAGTTCAACTCCCCTTCAATTTCAGTTTGGTTTGCATTTGGGTTTTATGGGGTGTGTGATTGTTGGTGAAAAGACTTAAACTTCAGCGTTTAGCCCAATGAAAAATTTTTGGTGTCATGGTCTGCCTCTGTCTGTAGTCTCAGCTAAAATGGGCATAGTCATCCATTTTCAACTGGCTTTATCGTCCTAAGCCATTGGCCAAAATTCTTTTTTTTTGGAAAGGAAATGTATTAAATCTGGACTTGTCACTAGTTTGCTCGTCAGAGCAATTTGGAATAAGATAACCACTTGACCATTTACTTTGACCTTGAATTGGATTTTGAATATTGTATGCCAACATGTTTTCTACAAAATGTTCAAAAACTAAGATGTAATATGTTTGGGATAAACTTGGATAATGCGAATACTGTCGTCCAGTGGCACTAAAACTTGTAAATTCAGCTTTTTTTCAGCCAGATTTCCCCCCCCCACACACCCACCAATCACAAGCAACACAGGAAAGGTGGGATGTAAATTTCCAAGAAGATTTCGGTAATTTGACATGGAATGACCCTTCTAATGGATTTTCTCGAGCAGTTTAAATTGCTTAGCAAAACCATTCTGTTTGGAAACCAGATATTTTTTGTCCACTTTATTCCTTGAGAAGTACTGAAAGGTCCATTGGAGTAGCTATACAATTGTGTGGATGGTTTTCCACTCTTGAGGCCCCAGCCCATTGTTGGAGGAGTTGTTTTCCGTACTCTGTATTTCTGAAATTTTGAGACTCTCAAAACGGAAGCGCAGTGCAACACCAAGAATATAAATCAAAGAGTGGAAATATACACACTCCATTTCACTTATTGGATCAAGGATTTTCCTTTGTATGAGACTGCATCCATTAACCCTTACCCCCTAGGGTGTATGTAAAATCGTATTGAAATTGGAGGATTTGGGACTGTTAGGGTTAATTGAAGCTAGTGTAACTGGCCTCATTTTTGTCCCGGTTTATAAAGGTCGTGTTCATTTACAGTTGGTAGCTGTATGTTATCAGTGTACTAGCAACAACTCCACTAATGAGTGCATGCTTAATCTGTTTCCCAAAGAAATTGGACTAGAAAAATTGGTTTTTACCCTGTGAGGATATAAGGAAAAGCAATGAAAGAAGCAGTTTTGCTTTTGAAATTGAAAATAGGTGTTTATTTGAAAAGACTGTCAATTTCAGCTGGAGTGTTTTTGATGGCTGTTTTTGCAAATGTGAAAGAAAAATTGCAGTAATATGGAACAGTTTTATGCTGTTTGTGATTTATATATCAGAATCATAAAACACCAAGCTAGACCACTGGTCTGTTTTGGTCATAGGAAGCACATGACTTGATTATTTAAATTCACTGGACTTGATCAGATTTCCAGTGAGAAGTTAAAGTCCTTAGCACTGACCAAAGACGTGGTGTCTTGTAATGACATGTTTCAGAGAGCACGGTGAAGAGGAACTTTACAAGGAAGAGGTTGGTCGTGATGCTGTCCCACCTGACGACGAAGCCCTCAAAGAAGACGACAACCGAGACAAAGACGTCAAAACTGTCCACGGTCTGATTACTTCCAGAGCAGGTCAGTGAACACACCTTTGTGCTGATGGAACTTCCAACATCCCAAATGTTAGTTGCCTTGGGTAGGCCACTTCTTGGTCAGCGTTTAACCATCATCTGCTACAGTTTTCCAGATATGAAAATGAGTGCCTAAATCGTCCAGTTTATCCCAACTTTTGCCCAGGGTCTTTGCGCACCGTTTGGAATAAAAGAGATTAAAAAGCAGCTATTTGGATCAAAAGATGGAGAAAAGTTTAACATGCTGGCTTGGCTTCAGTAAGTCCAATAAAACTAGCTCACATGGCAGAGCAATGAACCACTTGACCAATTTTTCTAACATACATTTCAAGGATTGAATACCCAGGCCGACCTTTGCATGGTTGGCTACGATGTCATAGGCTGGTCATTTTAAACAAATGCGCTGTCCCCACGGCACCCCACTGCTTAGCAAAAATTGAACTGTCGATTTGGAGGAGCATGAAGCATTAAACTGCTTCTCATGGTTCAAGCCAGTTGGTGAGATGAACCTTTCAGACTCAGTTCATATATTCAGGATGTAGGAACTCCGTTGCTCCCATCAAAGTGTAGTTGCGCCCTCATCCAAGTTTTTTCCGTGAGGTGATAGCAGTTTGGTGCTGCTATTTGAAACCCTTGCTGTTCAGTAGATGCATTTACTTTTTTGAATTGTGGCTTTGACAGATGCTTTACCCTGAGTGTCCTCTCCCTAAACCCCAAAGCACATGAGTCTCAGCAGTGTTGCACTTGGTTATTCTTTTGTCAAATACCCTGTCAACCTCATTCCCACCATAACGCTCTCTGTAGAGGGGATGGGGGACTGAACTGACGTGTTTTTTCCTTCGCAGAGAGGAAAGCAGACCGAAGGCGTTTGTACAATCTGTCTAAGGTGAAGAAGAGCAGACGCTGGTTGAAAGTGAGTCAGAGTAGATCTCTAAGAAACTCAGTCGTGCCCATCCAAGCCCGTTCCACACCTGTTCTGCTCACCAGCTTTCATTAGTTCAGTTTCATGGAGTCGTTAAAGCACACACCAACTTGCTGAAGTTCAGGAAGTCCCATTATGAAAAAAGTGCATGCCAGCCAGAAGGTCATGAGATTCATAACACTTATCTTGAATGGCACCGAGGGGAACACACAGGCAAGTTTAGGCCAATTCATTGGGAGTTTTATGATGTGGTCATCTCCATTAGGTTTCCCAACGCGTACTTGCATTTTACTTACAAAAAAAAATGACAACTTTGTTTTTATCAGACCGTGTTAGATGCTTGAAAGCAGTCAGCTGCTTTGTCATTTCAGGGATGAGAATATCCACTGAGCCAGGTTCAGAGATTTTAGAGTCATTCCGTTTTTTTCTGTAACGGAACTAGATTGGTTGGTCTTGCAGCACATCCTGCAACTTTTTCTTATACATGTAAATACACCTTTCAGTTCTAAATGTAAATGCCCGTTTCTTGTGTGAGCACTTGAATTTTGTAAACAGATTCTTCTCGTCCAGTAACATAATGCAAGCTGTTAGCTCTGCAGCGTGGCAGGTTTTTTTTTTCTTACCTGAAATTCAACCCCCTGCTTTATACTGATCAATTGCCACCTTACTTTTGATGACTGCCCGCTTCTAGAACATCCTCCTTAGCGACTCGTCCGATTCCTCAGCTGCGGAAGAGGAGGACGAGGACAAGCCGTTGTCGCAGGAGGAGCTGAAGGAGATGATACAGCTCCACCGCTACAAACGCCAGTGCCAGAGCAAGTTCTACACAGAGGGGGAGGTGAGCCCACTTTGCCCACCCCTGGTCCGCTTGTCAACCCGAGCCACCAATTGCTGGCAATAACTGACAAGAGCTGTTTTGCAATGGAGGTTTAACCCTACTATACATGTAACTCCCTGGACCTTTTTGCCGGGATGCAACCATTTCTATAAAATCCACCTGCTGCGGCCACGTGAAAATTGGATACAACCTCAATTTATCCCAAATCGTCCATTGTTTTTTTGTGTGTGTTCACTGGAGAAGTGGCTACTATCCCAATCCTTCAAAATCCTCTAGCAGTTCTTTGCTTGTAAGTTGGGACAGTGAGAATGATATCCTGGAGCAGTGCGGATTGTAATCTGGGCCTAAATTGATGTAAGATCCACCCCAGGGCTTTGATGAAATGCATCATTTGAAATCACTATCAAGCTTTTGCCTTATGACCTCAATCCTTCAAATTCTTCCACTTATGCAAGGAAGATTTTGGAGGATTTGAGAAGGTTAGAGTTCTTAATTGTATCAATAATTATACTGCAAGAATACTACGATATAGCATCAGGGTTGAAAAGTTTATATTTCAGTTCTTGGCTGTTCATAAACTTGAACACAAAGAAAACAAAATGTGCACAAGTTTTTTGTACCAAACTTTTGGAATAAGTTATATAAATATGTTAGAAAACCACCAGACGGCTGAACTTGTGCTGCTATGGATCCTGTTTCCCTAGCCATGGTGAATCAAAGTTGTATCGTGTGCGTGATTTGCAATTTATCTTATTCATGATGTGAATGTTACTATATGGTACATCTGATTCACAAAGTTCACTCTGAAATGAAGGACTCAAAGCTACTTCCTTGCGCCAGTCCAATTTTAGGACATTTGGGTTTGGAGACAGATCTGTTAATATGAAATCATGATAGATCATCTGTTTGTACGTGCTATACATACCTCAAATACAAATTAACAGGCATCACTTTTTAACTGCAAGTACCCTTTGCCAAACAAGATTGCCACCTGGGATGGTTTTCTCACAATGAGATGTCCTCCTTGTTCTCTCCATCAACTATTTTGACTCACTCGCAAGCACTGCTTTCTCTCGGACATCTCCAGGAAGTTTGATCAAAAAGTGTCCGATTTCTTCTCCCTACTTCTCCCACCAGCTACAGCAGTATCAGTACTACAGCACCGGGCTCTTGTCCAGCTACGACAACTTCTTGGACCACAAGAAACTGGTCTTGGGTCCCAAGCAGAACAAGGAGAAGCAGATCAAGAAGGAGAAAGGTGAGTCATTTCATTTTTTGAACGACAATGCCAGCCGCCACACTGTAATTCCACTGCGTGATGACACAAATCTTAGAGGTTGCAATTAGACTCAAAAAAAGTGCAAATTTCTTGACCACCAGCCTGCCAAGCATCAAGATCACAAGACTTGTAGGGATGTGTGCTAGACTTCTTTTATCTGTACTTTTGATTTTGCCACCAATAAGAATTGATAGTCATACACTTCCCCAAAAAAGAGAGACCTAGTTTATTTTCAGTAATACTTACCCATACATGGGTCTTTTCCTTAGTCTGACCAAACATATCCGCTTTGATTCGGACAGACAAGGTGAATGGTCTGGTGTCCAGTTGTAATTTCATCCTCTGAGATGTATTATCACACACAAACATCCTAGCCCTGTCCAGTTCAGGATTTTTCTAAGACAAATATTGTACCAGCTTGCTTTTCGTTCAAGGTACATGTACAAGTGTGCCTCAGAATTTATTGGTAGTAGGGAATGTTTGCCCTATGATTTGACTTCAGAGAACAGTTTGGGCATTACACCTGCAATGTGTAACTTATCTGCTGAAAATCGCTGTTTTTCTGTGTGTAGCCTCTTAATGAATGGGTAATTCCAGAAATTACGTAGTGTGACATTTCCGTGTCCCTGTTACATCTGATTTTGTTATTTCACATGGTAATATCACTGGAATTGATTTCAAACTATTACCATTTGTTTGGCGGGTAATTAGAAAAATGTGTCCTGAACTTACAAAATCATTTGTCAGATGTGACAGGGACATGAAAAAAAAAGACCCCTAATTTCTGGAATTACCTGAATATGAATAGCTTGAAATAAATTACAGTGGTTAATATTAAATCTCACTGTCCACTTGAACGACTGTGAATTTCTTGAAAAGGCTTTTTCCTGAATTTGACAGAGCGGGCCACAAACGGGGACCGAAGGTTTTGGAAGTCAATTTTTATTAGAGGTTTTTAAAGTTAAAACGGTTCATACTTCATGTGAAAGCAAATGCAAATGCGGATTTGTGACGTTAGGTCAGATAAGCGTAGTGCGAATGTTGAATACATTTGAAATTGAGAGAAATTTAGCTGCAAATATTTTATGATGTCACATTGGCTTCACTTTCACATTCACCTGTAGTATGGATCAGCTCATCAATATTAAATTGTGTATATTTTCCACGCGTAATGTTTTGTTGAAGCCTTGGCCCAGCACTTGTATTGGCCACACACATTACCTGTCTGCTTGTTAGAAATCTTAACTACGGTTGTGCTAAGGTGTGTTATAATACTCGTAAATCAAACTGCCAATCTTTTCCCATTGTCCCAGTTTCACCTACACAAAGTGTTCCAATAATGCCAGAGGAACAGCCAGAAACAGGTATGTGGCCAATTCCCCCTCTGGTAAAATAAGGGCTGTGCTTGCACACAGGCCAAGGGTGGCCGGGCTCCAACCACTTGCTGCTCAATGCTAAAGCTATGACAGGCAAAAACAATGTGCTCTTTTATGTTGCCAATGGAAAAAGTGAACATGTGATATTGCATCACTGCGTTTCTGTGAGCTGTTTTATTTCTTTTTTTTTTTGGCCGTTTTTTACATGGTTTACTGGTATTTGACTTTTGGTATGCGGATGCATGTTTGTTTTCATTGTATTTTGTGTGATTTCAATTTGCTTGGGAATGTCACTATGTGATTTGGTATGCTATGTACTGTAATCAATGGTGGCAGGTTGGTACAGGAAAGCGATATTTATATGTGTTTGTGTTAAGCTGTTTTTTTTTTTTGTTTGTTTTTCCCCCTTATAATTTGACAAATTCAGATTAGTTGAACTGTAACTTGGAAAGCTGTAAATCCGGAACCATAATGTTGGGGCTTTTGTGTGTTCTGTTAGAATCTGGTGCTGCTGGGCTCAGGTGCCTGTATTTTCTTAGAGGCAGATAAGTGCAATATCGGACCAGAGGTCAAATCAAGACAACAGAATTACTTTGGCAGTGTCATCTCACACAGAAACTTGCTTGAAGTACAAACTGGCCGTAACCACTTTGTGCCTGCGTATGCGTAAACCTCAAGGAGTATCGGCGACTGTTCCATGCAGCATGTTACAGTACAATGTACATTCTGGCAATTTCTGTACACAGTAGCAGGTGACATGAACACTTGTGCTTCACCAGTTCTGATTGGTTATCTATACACATAAACGCATACAGGGTCTGGCAAGTCGGTGGAGGTTGACTGGGTCTGGTACCCTGACTTAGCCACGTGCAATGGCTGGTTGTTTTAAAAGTAACTATAACTGTTGAGGCATTACCTCACAATGAAAAGAAGGTGGCATTGTGGTGAGGAGTGACTCAGGAAAGCCAACTGTTGAGATCACCCACTTTGTCCGAGAAAATGGCAATTACATTTCGTTTTACTGTCCAGTAAAATAATACTCTACTTGTGGTTGGGTGGATGTGAAATAATACCACCCCATATATAGAGCTTACATGCACCTTTTGCCCGAAGCCCTGAATGGCATGGGTACTGTCCAATGGAAGAGAAAGCCTACGTCAGAAACCAGTATTCATAGAGAGCAGGGAAACAGCAGCATGAATGAGAGAGCCGATTGTCCAAAGGATTCAAGAAATGGCGGTCAGAACTTCGAAAAAGAAAACACATCAAAACTCTCGACTATGAATGGACCGTTGTGAAGCGTTTGTAGGAAGTCGTCGGTAAAGTAGACTAGTTGAACCTGTCCGAGGCAAAATGCTTTGCAGCACACTGTACCGTCAATCCCGCAAATTGACAAGATGTTGAAAGTTGAGCAGGTTTGCCGACCTTTTTTCCCAACTCGGGCATGTGTATTGTAACCAGCAGACTTGATTTACCAGCTCAGAGACATTGTGCACTCTGAGACCTCCACTGCCCACGCACAGATTACCAGCGGTCTACTGTGCGGGGCAGGAAAAAAAGATGCTTCTTCAGTTACCGTCCCCCCCCCACCCACCTCCCATCCGTATGAGTGTTCCAATAAATATTCTTAAAAGCTACCCTGTCCCCCGGTGAGCATGCTGCGTGATGTTGACATCTGAGGTGTAGACGCTACCTCTCGCCTGACTAATGGGCCTTGAGCTAGACCAAGAGAGAGGTGATTTTCCCAGCAACAGGGGCTTCTTTGGTAGGACGTTCACTTTGCTGGTTCATGAACGACTATGAAATACACACATTGCACGCACGTTGCTACCAACAAACTGAACGCTCCCAATCAACATGGCTCTTTTTCAACCGACGAGGGGGTGCTTCTGCTCAAGCCGGATACCCCTTACTCCTGGATGGGAGGGGGGTGACACAGTGTCTTGCCGGAGGACTCATGCTCTCACCCATCAGACCCGTGATTCTCAAACTGTACTCCAGGAAGAAAGACGAGATACTCCGAAGAGAAAATTAAAGGGAAACAGCCGGTTTTTAGTCACGTAAAATATCTGTGTGATGGCAGACGAGTTCTCAGCAAAATCTTTAGAAGAAAACAATTACACCGTGGTTTTGGTCCAAGACGGCTTTCTGTTTTTGTCTTTTTTTTAACCACTGCAACAAGTAGCATGCTGTGGTGATATGTGGCATGGTTTCATATCAAAGTATAGTTTCCCAGTTTATTGACTTTGATGCATCTTTAAATGCCTGTTTGAGCACCATGTTGATCATTACAATAAACAAGGCTAAAACCTTTGTTGTTCTCCACTATTTTCTCAATTTGATTATGCTTATTAATGACACTCTTGTTTGGACCCTGGATTGCCTTGTGCTATATTTTGCCCAAATAAATTCCCTCTTCATCTGATTGGTGGACTGTTGATCATGTGCCTTTGAATTATTCATCCCAATGCACCACACAGCCACACAGCAAAAAGAAGGGGTCCATACCATCGTTCAAAGAAAGTTCCATTTTAGTGGTCACACTGAATTTCTGAACTCGTTGATGAGGGGATTTATTCAGATTTTTATCAGACAGTGCAGGGATTTACTCCGAAATTGTATGGAGCAAATAATAATGCTTTCACGTTGTTGAAGTGTAAGGAGTAATTTCAGTCAATGACAGATGGAATGTTCCATTCCATTCGGCTTCGTCTCGTGGCATGGAGCATTCCATCTATTATCCAGTGAAATTTTTTTTCTCATGACTGTACTCATTAATATGCAGCATTTGAATGGTGGTGTGTTTCTGCCCACCATGATACATGTATCTTCATCCATCAGGGGCGGATGCAGGATTTTCCCAAAGGGGGGGGCATGATCCCCGATTTTCCAAAGGGGGGGTGCGAACAAAAGCAGCAAAAATGCCCGCGAGCACATATCGCAAAGCCTTCACAGCATGGGATCCAGGGCATTCTGGGATTCTAGGCACTCTGTGGTATAATTTCAGGCAATAGGACCCCTGCTTTTTCTTCTCCATCCTTCTTTTTCTTTCTTTCTTTCTGTTTTTTGGTGAAAAAAATGGGGGGTGCTTCCCCACGCCCCCCTGGATCCGCCCCTGTCCATAACTAGACATGATCAGAAAGTGGCCTCAAACAGCAGGCTTTACCCTATCGATTAAACTCCTCAGCCAGTAATGAAATACTCATCCAGCCAGTTTGGTCGCTTCTTGTGATGTTTTGTTCAGTTCTGAGCCAGTTGCAGAAGAAATAAATTATTTTGGTCTCCTTTTCTCACAGAGAAATTGAAAAAGGTGAACCCCAAACCCAAGAAGAAAGTGGAGGCCAAGGAGAAACCAGACATCCAGGTACGAAGGAATGGAATGTAGAGCGTGAAAGTATGGTCGGACATTTTCCGAGCACTTATTGTGTTTGTCCGAACATAATCAAAGATGCTCGGACAAATTGTGTGACCAACATATCAATAACATAAAAATATTAAAACTTGTGTTGATATTTTAAAATTAAAATATCAACACAAAATATGGGACTATGGCGTCCGATTTATTATCAGTTTTGTCTTAGAGTGATGTTAATTATGCCCAAGATATTCATCAGGGCTGATCGTTCATCACCGGCCCATGTCACCCAGCGCCACACATTCGCACAGACATGAAATCGCCCCATAATTCTATGGTGAAAACACGTGCACAAAGCTCTATGCATTAAACAAAGCTGCTCTGGTTCCCGCCGCACCCATGCAGAAGAATGCTTGATAGAAATAAAGCAACCAGTACCAGTCTGTACTGTACATGTACATAAACACTCATCATTATCCGTACACGTCACAAATGCAAAAGGCTGCAGGCCGGAAAGATATCGATGTTATGTTGCAAGAGGTTTTCTGCAAGTTAATTCACAGAACGTGGTCTCTTATTTATGTATGTATTTTCTGTGTTCATGAGTGTAATTTGAGGTTCTGCTCATGGCACAAGGTTTAGCACCCGCTGGTCTAGATGCATCACGCACGCTTACCACGTGATACACGGACATTGTTGGCCAGTTTGCCATCGTGATTGTCAGCGTGGTTGTGTGAATTGTTCATAATTTTCTTGTGAATTGCTGTATGTAGAAATTTTTACATAGATTAAGACAGGCGTTCATCACTTTTTAAGATAACTTTGGAGGCTGTCGCTCCCACTGATGCCATTCACTCAGCACAGAATTGCCCCTAAACAAAAAAGTTCTGACCCACCAACCCCATTTTTGAGAGGCATGCATAGCACAACTATTTTTTTAGCCTAAAAGACTGCATGTTTGCAGTTGGCCTTAGTTAAATAACCATAATAATTGTGGATTCTGAAAAAATCTTAGGCAAATGTTGATCCAATTCGAGCAAGCAAATTAATGACGTTGCCTGCCCGATCGGGCAAACTAAACAGAAAAATCATTGTGGCCTGCGCTGAACAAGGATTGCTCAATGCGACTGTGTGTGCGGTTCTGGTAGGACCAGGAAAAAAAAGTTAATTTTTAACCCCTTATTCTGCACATTAAAACTGTACCTTTTATATAATATGGCAGATCAAAAGCTGGTAATGGAAGAACAAACTTTTTTGGTCTAATTTTGCACTCTGGAATGAGAGTGATGGGAAATGCTCAATTTATGTGGATCAGTTTTCATTCTGGCTGAATTTCATGAAAGAAAATCTTTGGAGATTTTCAAAATTTATTTTGAATCACTCTGCCACAATTATGTACAGTTTTTCTGTCTATATAAGTACATTTTAAGGTTTTGTTTCCAAAATGTGAAATATCCATTTGAAAATGTTTTTCACAATGATGCAATATTACAGCTAAAAAATAAGTACACTTATGGATGGCACTAAATGTCTGTTTTTTTTGCTCCAGTGGTATGTATAAAGTTGTGTTTGTATAAAACCTGTTAAAACAAACTTTGAGATTTTTAGGTGAGGGCAAGATTCTAATAGGTACCAATATGGCCTCCCTTGCATTTTGGAAATAAACTCTTCATATCTTTGTAAGGTTGAACACATTAGCTTGGACATGGTTATCTTGAGGAAATTGTTCACTTATTCCAGCCTTTGCTTTGAAGGATTTTTTCTTTACGAAATCTTCAAATGTCAAATTTTAATTAATGTTATCCCCCGAATTCCCTCCCCTATGCAAGAATGCAACCTTAGTCCTGCGAAATCCTCCAATTTTCTCCATGTAAACATTGGACGCAACTTCAGTCCTCCAAAGTCCTCCATCATGTCTTGAATATGTTCCATGGAAGGGCGACCACTGCGTCCATGTTTTCCATTCAGCCTTTTCTCACCAAAACCCTAAACCACTCTGAGCATTTTCGTAGGGTTTAGGCAGGTCGGGGTTGAAGAACAGAATGAATGAACAGAATTGCAGCACCACCGACCGGTGACCGTTTCTTCTAAGGTCTGTATTTCCCCTCTTCATTTCCCCCTATCCCAGGTGCAGGCTACGCCGCCTGCTCTGGTCAGTGTCAGCACATCAGTGGCCCACTTCCAGGATGCCCTGAATCACAAGAAGCTGATGGCAATCAAGGACGTGGAAGCACGACGGCGTCGTGTCTGGCATGCCATCATCCGGAAGGACATCCCCAAGGTAAAGGGAAGAAGGGAAAAAAACCCTCATGGCTGAGGGCCACCCATTTGGGCGAAAGTCGCAATTCGTGTACGTGTACATCAGTAATGGCAGTTTTCAGTTTTGTGTGAATATTACCTGAAGAAAGGTAAGCTTGTCATGCAAGGTGCTGGCTGCAAATACAAGAACGGGTGAAAATTGCAGAGATATATTTCTCGGGAATCGTAAAAGGTAATAGGTGGTAGGGAAACATGCTATTGCATTTTCAATAACATGAGGGGAAAAAATGCACAAGTCATCGGATAGGTGTTTTTTTCTTCCACTTTCCATTCCTTCGTCTGTTTTCCCCATCAGGCGCAGAAGCACCGGATGTCAGTGCACAACAACATTCTGACCAATGCCCGCAAGCTGGCCCAGGCCTGCCAGAAAGAGCAGCGGCGGCGGGCTATCGCCTCGCAGCGTGTCTGCAAGGAGACACCGCACCGGGCCCGGCGCATGACACGGGAGATGACGGCCTACTGGCGCCACTACGACAAGGTGGAGAAGGAGCACCGCAAGAAGGCAGAGAAAGAAGCGCAGGAGCAGCGCCGGCTGGACGACGAAATGAGAGAGGTGGGTTCGGCACTGGTGGAGTGGGGACACTTGGTCAGAGACTTGGTCAGGCTGAAGGCTTGTTTATACTTGGGGTGAACACTAATGCAAAACTCTGACATCAGGTGAAATATGCGTGCTGTGAATTTGCATAAGCTGAACACATTTCTACTCAATCATATTTAGCTGCAAATGTTTGGTGACATCAAATTCGCTTCACTTCTACGTTCGCCTGAAGCATGAACTGGCCTTAAAGAGTCTAAAAAATGCATAACTCAAAAAAGGGAAGGACCACTTTTTATTTTGTGTATACTTTTTTCCTATCATGTCTATGAGATATTTTACTGCTGAAAATGTGCATTGGATGTTTTGAAACATTTTTCAATTTTTTTATTCCAGTGAGAACACCATCTAGACAAACAAAAAATGAAAGTACTAGATCCCACTCATTGCTTGGAAAAAATTACAAGTTAAGAAAAAAGTGGTCCTTAACTTTGAGTAGTATATTAAAAATCACCCATATTTTTCCCGAACTTGAAACACCACCTCACTGACGAAGAACAGACAGGTGTATTTAATAGCAGTATGAAGTACTCTTCTGAAGTATTCTTTTGATGGACATACTTTCCATAAACAGCCACAGCCAACCAATATAGCTTACACAGGCAAAAAATTCCCACTATTCAGAAACCACCACTCCTTGAGTTTGACCGAAAGGACAGCCTGGGTAATCTGTTTTGTTTGTAAATGCTGTCTGACCCACAGGCAAGGAGGCAACAGCGCAAGCTGAACTTTCTGATCACGCAGACGGAGCTTTACGCGCACTTTATGAGCCGCAAGCTGACCGGGGAGGGGGAGGAGCAGAAGGAACGCATCCTGAGTCGGCTGGAGGACCACCTCCCTAAGCGTCAGGTGGCCATCCAGGGTGGAGTACTGGTGGACGTCGAGGAAGATGACTACGGTAAGGTGACCCCCTCCTTCTGTCTTCCAAACCAATTTTGCAGAGTGGCTAAACTCAGAAATTGGCTAAGCACAGAAAATACTTGCTTGGCAAAAAGCTGGTCACCAGCCCAAATATCATGCATTACATGTCTCATATGACTGGTTCTCTGCAGACTTTTTGTGGTTAGCGCATAGATTTGCTCAGCAGTTTTTTCTCTCAAGCAGCCCAGTAAAATTGGATCCCCTGCATTTGTCATGGCACTGTGGAACCGCACCCTGTGCACTCATCAAGGTACAGGGCCCAAGCCCAGCACCACGAGGAGTGCACATTAGAGGTGTTGACTGCATGCCCAACTGACTCCCAATAGACTTGTGTTTTACATGTACCTCGCGCATTTACAAGCACCTTGTCACACATTTGGCCATGTGAGCACCGAGTTCAGTCCAGGTCCTCTGGAGCAATCACACGATCGCACTTCATATTTGGATCCCAGTTGAATTTCAGTGTTGGCTCGAGTTAGAATTGCCTGCGTTAAGTAAAAAAAATCTGGAGGTTTGACACGTGTGTATCTCGAAGATGAACGTTACAAAGAATTTGTTGGACAACTTTGGGTGGGTATGGAATTATTGAAATTATTGGAACTATAGGCTTTGCCTCAGCCACTCTGACATTGGCTACAATTTTCCAGGCCTTGGTGTGCTGTACAAAAAAGAAGGTTTGCAGTCACTCAAAGGCATTGATCAAGTCATTGAGAGTACTTCAACAAGAAGTAAACTGTTTTTGTTGTTCCCTATTTTTAACGATCTGCTCCCTGTTGGAACAACAAGTAGGATGTTTTTGTTGAAGAGTGACACCCCTTTGGGGGGAAACACTGCGTATGCGCCACAAGGTCACGCCGGTTTGGCTGAGGGACACGCAACCAGCATCTGTTGGAATGCGCAGGCTTGGCATATGCACCGTGCATCAAATTGAAGATTTCCTTTGCACCCGTTTCTTCTTTGCCTATGAGGAGTGGCTTGCAGTCAGAGCAGAGTGAGGCCCTCAGTACCTTCAGTTCGCACACCTGTGCATTCTTTGAGCACTTTAGGGTGCCTCGGCCAACAATGCAGTGCCCTGAGTAGGATGTGAATGGGAAGAAACAGCAATTCTCTTGTTTGTTAACATGCAGATTGCGACTTCATGAAGCAGCAGGCTCTCTCCAATGTGTCCTTTGCCTACACCACCCACCAGGAGAAGCAGAGAGTGTTTGATGGAGACAGAACCATGCCAGACACAAGTGTCTCTCAGCAAGCATGTAAGGGCACTTGTCTAAGTTTCATCTTGTTTTTGTTGAAAGAATTTAACATGGACTGTGGTGCTTTCTTTGTTTTTGTCCCTGGGGACACATCTCAGAAAGCCATTAAAGCCCCCAAAACACATGAAATATTTAAAACTTAACAAAATTGACAAATATTTCAAGTTGTACTGCCAAATGTGTATTTGTAGTAATTTTAAATTCTTTTTGTTGAAAAAATTTGATATTAATAATTATCATAAAGAAAATCCTAGAGCTGTTTGATTCTTGAACCATAGCTCTGCACATAAACTGGTCTGGTAATAAATGTATGCTTTCAGTTTTTGCAGTATTTTGCTTTGATGTATTATTGCCACACTGCAGTTTAACCCTAACCTTCCCCAACCACACAGAATTAAACAGTAGTAATGTGTTTAATTCTGTGGGGATAGGTCTGGTAGGCCCATAACAGCTGGCTTTTGCATTGGGTTTGGCATACCTCAGAAAGACAGGCCAGCAGCCTCTGTGCACAAAGTCCCATATGAGTGTTTAACTTTGTGTGAATGGGGAAGGTTAGGGCCAGCAACCCTTGGGGGTTAGGGTTAAGGGACAAACATAGAATTGCAAAGCACAGAGATATGTGGTTGACAGTAAGCTGGTTACGAGCCGAAACTTTATGAAAAGTAAATTGTTTCTAACTGGTACCCAACCACTTTTTGCTTAGCTTATCACTCCATATGGTGGTCATTTCTGCAAAGTGATTTTTATTGTATTAGGCAGTGATCAGATGGATTTGAGTGGTCATGTCCCATTTTCCTTACCTCCTCTCTTTCTTACCAAAAGTTGACAAGGACTTTAGTCTGAGTAACCCAGCCATGCTGCTGGAGTCAGAGCGTGCCCAGCCGGCAATGTTCAGAGGCCAGCTGAAGAGCTACCAGTTGAAGGGGATGAACTGGCTGGCTAACCTGTACGACTGCAGCATCAACGGGATCCTGGCCGACGAGATGGGGCTTGGCAAGACGGTGCAGAGCATCGGCTTCTTGGCACATCTGGCAGAGGTAGATGGGGGGTTTGGGGTTGCAGGTTGGGGCTTGGGCGTGGGGTTCGGATAGGGTAGAGGACAAGGCCAGTGCAAAGGGCTTGAGGATGTCAGTGTCAACGGGATCCTGGCCTGATGAGATGGGGCTTGGCAAGACGGTGCAGAGCATCGGCTTCTTGGCACATCTGGCAGAGGTAGATGGGGGGTTTGGGGTTGCAGGATGGGGCTTGGGCGTGGGGTTCAGATAAGGTAGAGGAAAAGGCCAGTGCTAAGGGCTGAGGATGTCAGCGTCAACGGGATCCTGGCCTGATGAAATAGGGCTGGGCAAGACGGTTCAGAGCATGCGACTTTCAGCATGTCTGAGAGGGAGATAGGTGGGGTTGTGTTGCGGGTTGGGTTTCTTTTAGGAACAAGAGAAGGGAGGTTTCCATGACATTATACAGGTACCATGTGACCAACGCATTCAAGCATGTTCGTCATGCGCACATAAAGGGAAGGTATGAATAATTTTGCAAATGCGTATTCTTGTCACGTCAGTTGCACTGTGCCAGTGGCATTTTGGTATTTGATCGGGACGTCCTCTCCCTTTTATCTTCAGCAAGGGAGTATGTGTGCACGGAGTCCCATAGAAATCGGGTTGAGTGAGAGAGTGGAAAGTTCTTACAAAATCAGCAGACTGCACCGTCATTTGCATCCAAGATCCAAGAAATTGTCACAGCAAGGCCCAGATTGGCATGACCTCAAGACTTCACCTCGCCCATGTGAGGATTTGAGGACAGGCCAGGCTTCTCAAATTGTGCTGGTTATTTGTCACTTTGACAGTTCTGTCCCAGTATTCCATTTGGCCTAATTTGTCATGGTGCAGAGAATGCAGTGCCATTTTTTACATGTTGAAGCATTAAAATGAAGTTAATCTTTTCTCACCTGTTACATGGTACTTACCATTTGCCACCCTCATGTCTGAGTAAGATATCGAGGAGTTTCATAATACTCGGCTTCCGCTTCAAGCCGACTTTTTTAGGGTGTGAAGCTGTTGTTCATCAGGGAAGGGTTTGAGTATGGAGTGACACGTTTCATGGAAGCATTTTGGATAATTTTGGATTTGTTTCCTTCTTCTGTTGTCTTCAGAGTCAAGGTATCTGGGGTCCCTTTCTGATTGTTGCTCCAGCGTCGACTCTTCACAACTGGCAACAGGAGTGCGCTCGCTTTGTTCCAGGCTTCAAGGTAATTGTCCGAACATTTTGACCTGACCATGCATGCAACCTCAGCATCAGTACCTCTGACAGTGTGAAAGGTCCATCTACTTAGAGACAAATGTATATCTTCTTACTCCATTGATCCGTTGCTGAGGACTTTCTTGCCTCCCACTTGTCGCTCGGCAATTTTATGATGGAAATGAAGCTTCAGCATAATTATAATAATTCAGTTTGGGTTAAGATGTATTGCAGACTACGTGCACAAGCTTAATAATAAGTAACGGTGGCCAAGACAAATGCATCATCTGCAACTACGTAGTACATCATTAACTAATTGTCAAGGGGGAAGACGGCGATAATTGGACATGGTAACTCTGAAAACCACACCCATAAGAGGAAGGACAGAGATTCAAACCAAACATTACCAAGTATGTTCAAGTCCCAGCTAGAAATCAATCTTATTATATCCATGACACGTCACATTTTTATTATGGATATGGTATCTGTTTTATTTTGTGTCAAATGGGTATCTCCAACTGTTCATTTTTTTCTGTTAAAACCCTAAATACTGAAGGGCATCTGGACCCCAGCTGCTAGTCTTTCGGTCACACAAGCTCTCCCTCGCTGTCTCACACAGTTTATTGGCTTTCAGTGATTTTCTGGAAATGACTTCGTTGGTCACTTACATCCCTGACTTAAGTTGTGCTAAAAGAAGCAAGGTACCAGATCAGTGCTTTTTTAATTGATCAGTGTCTCAACATCTTTATTCATCATCAGAAGGCCACAGTCATCACAAGACATTTGTAAAGTGTTCATCGTACACATACGATTACAATTGCCAGATTTGGTGTTGAAACAAAATAATTCAATCACTACCCCCAGTTACACTACAAGGACAAATAAAGCATTCACACTGTACATGCAATAGCACAGTGGTACAGTGGTGCCATTGTGGAGTTTGAATCAAGAAAATGAACAAGCCACTTCAATCCATGCTTTTGTGTAAATCACTAAAAAGTCTGCCCATCACAGATATGGTGCACATTACATGTACATCAATTCCCAGATTGTGCACTGTACCAATATGCAATGATCCTAAATGTGTGCGGGTGGGGTGATGGCGCACACAGGCAAGGCAATTAACATTTCCAGCCAAGTTGTTCCTGCCCTTCCCCCTCCCCGTGTCAGCCATACTTTTCCGCCTACCCCACCTTCTGCGGTACACTTGATTCCCCTAATGGAAATGGCTGACCAGTTCATATGAACCTTGCACAGTGCACGTGTGGTGGCCGTTCACTTCCATCAGGTTATAGAGCACGCTGCTTCTTACAAAACATCTTTTCTGCTTATATTTGATGAGTTCATTTTTGGACATTAATGCGTGTATTTCATTACTTTCAAACTTGTGCATGTACTAGGAGGTCATTACCAGTCTAACACGAGCAAATAAATGCAAAATGCACTTCCGTCCGAAATTATTTAGACTTCGGCAGTAAATGACCACTGGCCCCTATGTACATGTATATTAGACTGAAACATACAATGTAGGCTGTTTTTCAAAGTACATGTACCTGAACACTTTGAACTCATTGGTAATTACTCCAGTAGGCCTGCCCATGTTTATTTTGGTGTGTAGGATCTGGGCACAGAGAACAAGGCAGCTCTTATGCCTTGATTAGTATGACTAAACCTTGTGTTCATTCATTATGACCGAATTCAAATAATAATGGAGAGCCCTCAAAGATGTCGGCCAAATGTGTACACAAAGCCAACTCAGAAATCAGAAACACATTCAGAGATTGTCACCAGTGTTAAACACAATGTATACACGATAGACTGTCTACTCTACTATATCTGACATTCAGAAATGATTAGCTGTTCAAATGACAGAACGTTTCCGTTTGACTGCACATTAAAAGCCAATTGGCAATTGTAACGATGAAGTTCAAGACTGCATGCTAACAATGTCACATGCACAGAACATGCATCTTAATAGATTACAGCAAGTCTGACATCCTGTACACATCTAAATCAAAGGTCATACTCTAAAATTCCTATTGACTCTTTGCATGCTTCCACCATACGCATGCAGAGCCTCGAACTGGCAGCTTGTACAATTCATGTCAGAATCGCTTTGTCCAGTCGCATGGTATAAGAACTGACGCAGCACATGCAGATTAAATAAGCAACATAGACGGGAATCGCTGAACCGGCTATATTTATTGTGTAGACCGGCCAGACCGAGGCTGTGCATGCTTATGGCGGCAGCGTGCAAAGAGTGAATACTCTATCCAGCATGTACACAAAGCCATAAAAAGGGTTTTCAGTAACAAATTTCACATGAAACAATTTTGTGTGTGTCTACATGCACTCACTGAATATCACTTTCCCGGTATTTTTTCAATCAATGGCTATTATTTTAATCTAGATGCTCTTGTCATTCTAAGCTTATGCCGCACAGTTAACGTCTCACTTATTGAAAAGCAGCAATCTTTCATTTACAGAACATGTTAAATACAAAATTTCTGACAAATATTTTTGTTAACTCTGAAGGTGAAACTGCACATTTGTAACTTACAATGCAGTGTAACATTTAAAAACATTTTAGTCCAGCTTCAACCCTACCAAAATCAGCCAAGCAGAAGCTTCAAGCGGAAGCTTCAAGCAGAAGCTATCACAAGAACTAATAACTAGATTTCTCACAGTTATTTTGTTACTGGAATTTTCGCTCTGGAATTTTGTTGGTATTTCTGTCGCTGGGCCTGCATTACATTGTCTCACTGAATGGTTATATAGCAAGGTTTTACAGTGGTCCATACAATCCGAATAGGGCTATGAGCCCATTTAAATGAATTTTTCTGCAAAGGCAGGTCTTGTATGACATTTTGTCTGTAATGCAGGATGGGTAAAAAGAGCCACTTGAATTCATCAGAAACAGTGGTGGGCACACTAACTATTAGACTGTTAACATTTCCAATCATGGAAATGTAGTCAAATTGCTGTTTAACCAAGATACCAAGGTTATACATTGTAACCAAGATATTAAGGTTACACATTGCATGTAAACATAAGTTGCTATGATGAATCCGTTTATGTTTGATTTTTCTTCAGGTAAACGCATTTCGTGTGTGTGGTCCTAAACTTTTGCAAATGACTTTACTCATTGGATTTATAAAACCCAGCCAGATGAGTTTGAATTCTGGGACCAGTTTCTCATGGCTGCTGAGCGTAGAACTTGGCCAAGGGCAGACAATCCTTTTAAGTGAGAAATTAGCCACTTTGGTTTGTAATGTTTCCTCCCTCTTGCTGTTTCTCACACGAATTTGGGGTTTAGGGCGTAGCCAATTTGTGGACCAGGTCAGATTTGTACAAGTTCGACGCAAACCAGTTTGCAGGGTTCAAATTAGGTTCTTTTTTCCTTCTCCAAAGCTCCAGAAGTGAAAAAGTAATCTTTTTGTGTTTTTTCCATGTGTATCTTCATATTCTTTATAGTGTAAGAGGAATGAACCCACCTTTCCTTTGCAAGATTTACCCCTAGATGTCAAGACATCTGAAGTGCTTTAATGCTTTCATTTTTTAAAGTCATGCTGCAGTAATAGAATGCCATTTTATTTCTTCCCTCCACTTTTTCTTTTCTTTTCTGTCTTCTGTTGTGCTGTCGTCCTTGAATTTCCGTTTTTTTACTACAAAGTGTTAGCAAGCATTCACATTTTCCCAAAAACAAAAGCGGAGCAGGAGATGAATGATATGGTGGGATGGGGGGCGGAGTAGGAGATGGATTGGGATGATGGGATGAGAATAGAATAGGAGATGGACAGGATAATGGGGCGGAGCAGATCCTTTAGAATGACATTTATTTTAAATCAATTATATGAAGTCATATATCAGCTGTTTACTTGATGTTCTTAAAAATTGTGGCAAAGCTTGTACTTGGTTAGTGTGATTTTTTTTAAATTGCATGAATATCTGTAAGCATGAGCTTTTTTGCCGTAAAAAAATTTAGATTCATATGAAGTAACAAGCTGTGGTGGTGCAGCTATTCTAGTTTTATGTTATTTTTGCTGCGTTCTGCGAATAACTCGCCTTGAGTTGATTTCCACTTCTTTTTTGGTTTGCATCACACGTCCCTCTGAAAACAATTTCATGCGTTTGTAGTTCAGAGGTTCCTGAGATGTCTGAAAACCACGTCAGGAGAATTCTTACTCTGGGGCCAGTTTGCTGGAGTTACTAAGGGTAGACATTGGATTAATTTAGAAAACGCCAATATTGCTAAGCCAAAATCAACCAGCATGCAACTTTACGGATATTGCATCTTGCTGTTTTTCCGTTGATTTCAGGCATACCACTCAATTTATTCCCCTGGTTAACACGTTGGGACCCAAAATATGGACATGGCCGATTCGTTGGCTGTCTTGTGCAAACTTACATACATGTAGGCTTAACCCAGCTTTTAAAATGGTCTTGTTTTCCTTTTCATTTTATGAAGTCAACAATCTAAATAATTGGTTGGGGGTTATAGGAACATTTTGGCAACTTTTTATTTCTTCATGAAAAGAAGCTTGCTTCCACAATTTACATTTTCACCAATTTTTCATAAATATCATAACACAGTACAGGAAGGGTTAAACCCACCTCTCCATCAGTTTTTCATTCAGAAATCTCCCAAGATGTTTGACACATCATCCCTCATATCCAGACCCTGACAAGAAAAACTGACTGACAGATAAACATATATACAGAAGTTCCTGTAAATAACTAAACCATACATTTCTTTGTTTACACATATATGTACATGTAATGACATTTTGTTGCTTGTTGTGTTGTTTACCTAAATTATGGAGAAATATTTCACATGGAGTTAAATTTCAAACGAATTTATACTATCTGTGTAACTCAGGCTACATAGATTTGTATTATACATATACACATACGCCATACTCGAAAATGCTCTACCTGTAGCAACATACTGCAGGTTTCAAGTATATGCACCGTAACATATTTTCAAGAAATCAAACTTCTTTTTCACGCCGCAGATAATTGCGTGTTTTAGTTCATTTGGCGTTTATTTGTTTTTATTTTGCCTCTATGAATGCTGACTTGCCTGAAGTTTGTTTCAAGGTCAGTTTGTGTTGAAATCGTATTTGCTTGCAACAGATTCATGTGAGTATTTGATGCACTTCAGTTAATTTTATCACAGTTCAAGTAATTGTGAATTGTAGTCACATAAAGTACCAAACGTAAGGAATAGTTTACTGTTCACTTTCTGTCAGTGTTTCCTACAAGGACATTTCAGGAGAGCCTTTGCCTCCTTTTGAAGTTCCTTGTGTCTGAACAAATAAATGATGACATTCAGCCAAGAATTGCTGCAGTATATGATGGAGGTTAACCCTTCAATCTCAGTTGAAACAGTGATGTCGAGAAAATTGACCAGAATAACGACAACCATATCAGGCAGGAAACAAATGTAAAGAGATGCTGTGATAATGACAGCCGTGGTGAGAGACTTTCTCTTGCTCCTGTTTTGACGGTTCCCACACAACTGGTTCCCACCTGCCTGGTTCCCCAGTTGTGCTTCGTGGTCGATTCGCTTGGCGTGTTTCAGTGCTGTCAGTACGATTTTGATGTACAGAATCGTGATAATGATAGTAGGTATGGACACCATAATAATAGAGCAGACCCCGTAGTATTTTGTGGATTGGTATTTGAAGTAGCATTGATGATCGTACCGCTCACTGGTAACATAAATCGTTGCATCTTTAACAGCTGAATGTAATATGATTAATATAATGGCCATTGAAATCATGTTGACGCCCCAATTACAACACACCATTACCCTGGCACGAGTCAAGGTCATGAGGCTAGGGTATCGTAGCGGGTAATAAATGGCAGTGTAACGGTCTATTGTCAGAAGCAATGCTGAGAGCACGCTTACCGCGAAGAGGTCCATGCCAAATGATGCATAGATGCTGCACAGGAAACGTCCAAATGGCCACCGTCCCAGTATCCATTCAGTGGTCATGGGGATGCTTACCACTAGTCCACAGGTCAAGTCGGCAGCGTTGAGCGATATCATGAAAACCTTGGTAGGCTCCTCCAAGACTCTGGTGCGATGGAGCACAATCAGGCAGAAGATATTGGAAACTACCATCAGGCTGCTTGTGAGAATGAACAGCACGGCTATGAAAGACCGCATGCCATTGCTTTGCAATAACGGGCCATGGTTGAACGTGTCGTTGGAATACACGTGCAGCAGTGCCATTTTGACCCAAGCAAGTTGTATCCCTAACCCACTGGGAATTGTTATTTGAAGCAGTGCCACATTACCCAGTACGTGTAGTTCTGTGAGCGAAGCTCGTTTTTTGTGTGTAGAGGTTTCAGTTGTGGAACTTTTGGCCAATGTGCAGGCATTTCAGCTTCAGTAGATATTCATATTCCAGCACTACAAACACAAAATAATTTGACGAGTGAGAAAAACGTGAGTAGATTCAAGTTCCTGATGCTGTTGAGTGCATTTGGAAGTGCATATCTGACCTACTGATATGTACATCCAGATCATTTCCAGTTAACTTCAACAACAGATGTGCTTCCGCTGTAGTAGATAATCACAGCAGTGCAGACCCAAGGAGCTAATTGTGGTTAGCTTAGACAATGATGCAAAACAGAGTTCAAGATACGCTGAATTACCCAGCAATCCCCTCTAAAGTGCTACAGATGGAGACTTCTTGAGATGGGTGTATCCAGCGTGAGACGGACAGCACAGAGCCCAGTGCCGTTTGTCTTGAGAAAATTTGCACAGACCTGCACGCACCTTTTGCTGCACGCACCTTTTGGATGGTTAACAAGCAGTGAAGATCAAAATTTGAGGCGCTAACAGTTAAAATACCACACTCTGCAAGACCCTCTTTTGCCTTTCATCTGATGCTGAGATCAAACAAAATTCCTCTTTAAACTATATCCCGACCTCCACACGCTAGTTGAGCAGAAAGTGGGTGTTGGTTCAGCATTTGACAAGCAAGTATATATTCCTCAACCCTTCTTGAATCCGTCAAACAGGGCCCACAGAACTAATTACATGATCAGTCAGGTGCATTGTCCCCTCTCTGTCTTTTATTGGAGATGATGCCCAACTGTCAGTACCTGTCCCATTATTAAAAACGGCACAAATGACTTTGATAAATTATCCTTTAACTCTAATTCCTTACTGACTTTTAGTGGCACTGGACCAATTCATCAAAATCCGACACTTCCTGTGCAAGCGACAGTGTTTACTTCAAAGTCTACCATTGATGTACAGGTCTTTATCGACGGACTTACTACACATGGCTTATACATGTACATGGCGTCATCAGTACTGTTGCCATGACAAAATGCTCTGGATGCCCCAGCTGTGCTTTAGGCCTCCTGGACCAAGTCCATCATACTGATCAGAATTCGGTCATATCGAATCTTGTGGACCAAGTACATAAAAATTCCCCCATGGGGAAATGGATTTTAATGGATTTAGATTGGTTAGGGTTAATCAGCTTTTCTCCACCTTCCATTTCATATTGTTGACAATTGGCAATTCGATTTCAGTTGCCCAAGTTCATAATTTTCATATACCGGTAAATAGATGTATAAACATCAAACTTTTGTTATTCTCACTTTCCCTGTTATTTCCTAGTTCTTCCTTGTTTTCTTGATGTTCCAACCTTTCCTACTTCTTTGTCCCACAGTTTCCCAAAGAATGAAAGTCGCTGAATAGTTTTCAAACATACTATCGAATGTAATAAGTCACAACAGAACGGGCTTTGGTGCCGAAGGAGTGAGTACATGTTTAGTCATTGCAGATCCCAGTTGTACGTGTTCCCCTTTAGCAAGTACCTCAACTTCAGGGGGAAATTCTACCGGCACCAGTCAGCCTGGTATAACTGCAAGACTTAACATCAGACTTCATGCCTCACGATCTCTCTGACGTCCCACTCCCCATCTTTTTAACATAGCTAACTGCAAAGGAGTGTGCGCCATATTTCGTCAACCTTCTTTTGTCAGTTTGGAAACAATGGCTCCAGTATCAGATGTTTTGAGTCTTGGGCAATGAAGTTGTCAAACGTTAATACCAGTTATGTTTATGTGTAGGTTTGATTGACGACTTGATTGCACAGTTAGGCTGTCTTGATCCTAAGCAGTAATTGCAAAATTGGTAAACCTTGGAATAATTTGACATGCTTTCTCCTCACTGAACTGAACAAATGAGTTTGAGGTTAAGCTTAAAGAGCACATCTAGGGAAAACACATTTTCTCTGATTTTATCTGTTCAAATAAATATGGAAGCATTCAAATCAGATGCAGTGTGCTTTGTCTTTGGTGTTCAACTGTAACAAGCTTAAAAGGGCTTTTTTTCTGTTCATGCCAATATGCAAATTCTGTATGTAGATTGCGTCAGTCTGAGAAAACAGGGAAACGAGGGGAATCCTCGCCTGGTGTTCGTAGTGGATAAACCCTTGTGCATGCCAAACTATGCATGTAGCCATTTTTTGTAGCCATTGTTAGCAAATCCAAAATTGGTGAGGTATTGCCGTCATTTTGATCACTGGTTTCTTAAAATTTCCTGCAAGGGCATTTGAGAAGGGCCTTTGCCTCCTTTCGAAGTTCCTTGTTTCTTAGCAAATAGATAATGACATTGAGCCAAGAATTGCTTAAATACAGGACCGATGTTAAACCTTCAATCACAATCGAAACCTTCACGTTGAGCAAAGTAAGCAAAATGACTCTGATTATTTCCGGCAGGTAACATAGGTAAAGGGTTACAGTAATGATTGCAGCAGTAACAAGAGACTTTCTTTTAGCCTTGTTTAGATGGTTCCCGCCTGCCTGGTTCCCTAATTGTGCCTCGTGGTTGATTCGCTTGGCATGTTTCAGTGCTGTCAGTACAATTTTGATGTACAAAATTGTAATGATGAGTGTTGGTATGGAAATTATTGCAGTAAAGTAGGCCCCATAATGTGGTGTTAATTGGAATGATAAGTAACAGTTGAACCTCTGACCACTCTGATTATAAAACTTGTAGCCAGGTTCATGTATATCAGCTAGATGTGGTAAGAATAGCAAAAGGGATACGACAATCAGGACGAAACCCCATACACAACACACCATGACCCTGGCTCGAGCCAAGGTCATGAGGCTAGGGTAACGTAGGGGGTAATAAATGGCAACGTAACGGTCTATTGTTAGAAGCAATACTGACAGCATGCTTGCAGTGAAGAGCTCAGAGCCAAGTGTTCCATGTATCTTACATAGGACACTTCCGAAAGGCCACCATCCCATTATCCGTGCAGTGGAGCCAGGGATGCCCACTAGTAGTCCACTGGACAGGTCAGCAGCGTTGAGTGATATCATGAAAACCTTGGTAGACTCCTCCAGGACTCTGGTGCGATGGAGCACAATCAGGCAGAAGATATTGAAAACCGCAACCAGGATGGTTGTAGGAATGATCAACACAGTAAACAAAAGCCATGCGCTGAAGCTGAAATCGCTGCTGTACAGGAGCAGGTCATCATTGAGAGTTTCACCAGAGTGATATGATGCCATTCTGATCAGTCAAGTTATGTGTCCCCCAACAGATTTGTAGTTACAGTGACATTGTTGCACACGGTAGATGTAGTACCAGTAATGCCTCATTGGTTTACATGTACAGTGTGTGACTGAGCTGGGTTGTATATTCAAGTTGTTCAGTTTCATCAGTTATTCAGAAAAGTTATTAGATCACGTCCAAGTAATGTACAACGTTTTGCAACTTCTGTAGATATAGTTGTACATTAAATCCATATGCCGTTACTTGAGCTGTTTTGCGGCAGATACATGAACAAATGCACAAACTTCAGTTCCAGCAAATACAAGTACATGTACAGTGTATGCACCGGCCGTGAAGTCAAGTCGCTGAATTTTTTTTTTTAGCACAGATTGAAGGTACAAATCAAAGGAGAGTAAACCAGCACTGCATATCCGTGTGCTACACGCAGAAGTCCTTATATCCAAACTTGTTTTTCAGGTACCCCAGCAGTTTAGCGTGTCCAGTACAAATTATGAATATAGCCGAGCACTGCAGTCTGTAGAGCACAGTTTGTTTTTTTTTTTTTTAACGGCTCCATGTGCCTTACATATCGGTTAACACAAGCAGTGTAGATGTCATTTGAAGGTGCTAACTTCAGTCAGAATTCCGCACGGTGCAGGTCCCTCACTCTCAACTGAACTGCTAGTAATCAAAATTGGAAATGTCTCTTAACATGGTGGCCCAGTGAGTCTTGTCTTCTCTGGAATCTGTGAAGCTGACAGTGAATGGCAACATTGCCAAATAAGTGATTACATGCACACCCCAACTCCTCCCTTTTCAACCTACATGTATTTGGATGTCAAATTAACCTCACATGATCAGTGGCTAGCTGTATTTCATCCGATTTTTCCCTCTGCCGTCTAGCAAGATCATAGCTGCCTATCATTGCTATCCTTGTTACGTTGTGGTACGTTAATGTTTATGATTGGCAGTTTGATTGCAGTTCCCTGAGCCCTTAATTTTTATCCAAACACATGTATGCTGAAACTTGGCAGTCATTCACTGGATATAACCTCGATAATATGGGGTTTTGCCATAAGTCACACCTGCATGTAGATGCACAGCCATTTCTGTTCCAGTTTAAATTTCTTTGCATTGATATATATGCATATATCTTCCATTTGAGCAACCATTCACTGTGCGTGGTTGGCTAAAATGGGCACGTTGCTGACAATCGGCACATATCTTCACATGCTAAAAATGTGTCCACACTGGACTTTTCTCGAAGGGTTTTACCAAGCTGATGGTAAATTGAAAACTGGTCAAATGTGACCACTGTCCGCACTTGGACTTTTCACACGAGAAAGTTTTACTGAGGCCATGAGAGAAGTAACCGAGCTGTCAGTATAATGACTCATGAGGGCGCTTTGCGTGACCTTTCTGCATTTGTTTTTGTCCTGACACAACGTTGCCATCCTTCATTATCAATTGGAAATGGTGCACTTTAACACCAAGTAAACTTCCAACTGTATCAATAATGATTTCTGCTGTGACTGGGACCAAAAGAGGAACAATACACTGGCGATACTTCCCACATGCCACACCGTGGCAAAACGTGCAACACGCATGCGTAGTTTCTGTTTGTGCCGCATGCTGTTGTGCTTGGGCAAGATGTATGCTCTCCTTAGCCACATTCCGTGCTTTTCTCGACTCGCACTGTCCACACTATACTTTCCGCTCCAGGAAAAGTGATTTGGACATTTTTCCCCAGACAAAAGTTGGCCAATAAACGAATCCATGTGGTAAAAGTATTCCGTTTGACCCCCAAAAAGTCAAGTGAGGACCTCATCACACAAGTCAGCTACTATGCTTCTTGGGTGATCACAGAGTACAACTGACATTCCTCTGTTTTACTTCGATGCCATCAGGGGTGGTTTAACTGGCACAAACCTCAATCAGGTTTCTCAGTTATGATTAAATCTGCCATAATGCTTATGATGCAAACTATACTCAAGTAGTGATGTATTCATGTGCACACAAATGCATCAATACTCAAAAAGGGGTCGAGATACCATACTTCACATCAGGCAAGCGATAGTGATTTTGGGGGAAGTTTTGTAACATGATGCTGTTCCCATTGGATTGATTGAGCCCTTGTTGCTCTATGGACATGTATTTTCCATGATCACCTTAGACCTGTGTAGTTACTTTGATCATGATTTTTTTTTTAAATGGGGGTTACATTGTAGTAGTCCACAGGAAACACGGCTAAGGTCATTTAATCACTGGCTGACGGGTTCGGGTTAGGGTTAGAATTAGGGTTAGGGCATGCATGTATGTTTTGTGCCTCTTTAACCCAAACGATTTTGTGAAACCGGAACAAACCAAGCCCTTCCATCAGGACTTCATTCCCCAAATGTCTGTGCCTTGCGTGAATGTAGACAACACACAATTTGAGCCATTTTCAACCTTGCAATCTGTTTGTATCATATTGAGCCGGAAGAGTGCATGGGCCCACACAAAATATGCAAACCATCAGGACATTGGACATCTCCAATCACTTTAGCATTATGAAATTGTCCCATTTCTCCCTCTTGACTTTAAAATCAAAGCACCAAGTACATGTAGCTGATCACACGTAGCCTTATAAAATATCAGCAAGTCTTCAGGACATGTTACAACCACACAGACAGCATTTTACACACAAATTTGCAGCATTTGGAATGGCGTTTTCTTTCTTTCCATTTTGGTCAAATGACCTCACAAACTAACACAAATAGTCACCTGAGTAAACCCTATGATTAATCGTGATTGAATTGAAATAACAGAGAGCTCTCCATGATTACAGCCATACATGAATGCACACACAAGGTTTATTCAGTAATCAAAGACATCTGACATTTTGACAAAGTTTTACAGACAGTGAATATATACAACACAACTTTACCATTCCAGAGAATTCAGAAACAATAAGACATTGAAAACATTTCCTTTATTAGTTTTGAGAAATATCTTTACAAATTAAGACCATGCTTAATGTTACATGTATATTCAACATCACTTTTCCATTTAACTTCAGGCTATCATATATTATTAAACTCATCTTCAACAAAGCAAGTAGTGGTTCATTAACAATATTGAGAAAATAAATATTGCCTAACAGCCACTTTCTAAAATTCACCTCATTAATAAAACAAAGACTTGTTATTAATTTCACCCTTTTTGTGATTTGAGCCATGCTTTAGTCATTCTCAGGCTATGCCTTATGTTTTGAGTTTACGTGTAAGATTGTTTCCTGTTTAAAACAAGCAGTCCTTTATTTGCACGATTATTCAAATAAATATGACATATTTTTAAATTCTAAAAAATAATTGAGAAGCCTTCGCTATTCAGATTGATTTCAGTCAACATCTAAGGCAGCTATTGTATGTACCAGTACTGGTATAATTCCCCGCGGAATTATTGCAATCTGGGAAAGTTTGTTACAAGAACTTTTTCTGAAGTACAGTAAATCAAAGCACACTGGCAAGAACTCCAAGGAAACAATCCCATCTCTATTAGGATTACTACAATACATACATGTACATGTACCGTTACTTCACTTTGAAGTTTTTTTTTTTTTTCATCATTTGACATTTCCAGAAATGATTTTCCAAAGCACGAAGAAATCTGTATGAAATGGCAATGGGAACTGATCTCCGAAGTCTGACATTGTATGCCAGTATTTTTCCTTCATAGGCAGATTTTTCTTTGACCAGCCCATTTGTGTTATTGCATTGATATCTGTACATGTATATTTATAGGTTTATGATAATTTATGGTGTAAGTTAGTACAAAAAGAGTCCATGTCACATAGACAGCAGTGTTCGAAAGAAATCAATTCAAAACCCACATTCTCGCAGTTACGTGTACATATGATCACACAACTCACCAAAACATTCAAAGTTATTACTTGTCAAATATCTACATCAAATACTGACAGTTCTAAAATGTATATACACTGTACCTATAAAGACGTCATGTTGGTTTTGATTTCCTAAAAAAGAATGTTAGAGCAGTAAACTGTATTCGCGGCGTCCCCAATTTCAGTCGTATTCCCCAACATAGTGTATTTATTTGAAAATGTTAAATTCAAGGAACCAGACTATATTTTATGATTTCATTCCGACCCCCAAAATTCACCTGGTACCATCCCATTACGGGTTACAAATTTACACTGTATGTTCAGGAATACGACTGAAATTGGAGACGCCGCAAGTACGGTATATTCCCACAGAATTTTCACTCCACAATCAAAACTTTGAATTCTGAAAACCCTTAACAATGGGACTACAGATTTTGTAGCCGCTAGTTTTCTGGAAATACGAGGTTTGAAATCTTCAGAATAAAGGATAATATAGACAAAAGCACAAAGCATGAGCTTCAAATTATACCCTCTGAACAAGCAAGATACATTCTATTTCACATCAAGACTTCAATTTTAACTTCATAAATTTCCATACATGTATAGATACACTGTAGTATAGCATAATTATTGTGTTCCTTCATTTCAGCAATTAAGAAATACAGTATTTACAATTAATCAAACACCCCCCCAAATATCCAAATTATTCATATATATATGTACATTCTTAAAACCTTTACTAACTTACGACATACATACCCAGTGCATTTTCTTAGAGCAGAAAATCCTCACTCAACACCGATTTACATGTTATGTTATTGATATGGCATCTTGCTATGTCTCAACACTGAATTTGGTTTTAAATATAATTTGTTCCTCTGCTTAGCAACCTAAGACTCAAATATTGATGGGACCAACATGTTGGTCATCTCAGTCAGACTGATACAGGTCGGATCCAGGTTTGTTTGTTTGTTTGTTTGTTTGTTTCTGGTGTGCCAGAAATGAAGGCTTCCAAACTTTTTGTAAAGCAAGTGCATCCAGGGCAAGACAGAGAACAGACCAAACAGATCCAAGTTTGTGGTGCTAACCTGAGTTGGAATTCCGCACTGTGCTGGGCCCTCGTTTGTCTTTCATCTGATGCTACAATCAAAATTCCCCTCTAAACTGTACCCCAATCTCCACTCGCTAATTGAGAAGAGAGTGAGTGCTGGTGTAGCATCTATTGACACTCCCCAGCCCTCCCTCTTGAAACTCGTTTAAATAGACCACTTAACCTGGCTCTTAGGACCAGTTAATAACAGTAATAATATAAGGCGTCTTCTATATTGCGCTATACATAAAAGCCTCCAAAAGTACATGGTCACTTCAGCACGTTTTCCTCATTTGTATTTAATGGGGGATAATGCCCAAGGCACTGTCCACTAATTGGCTGTGCTTTCTTCAGTAAATTGATTGCAGCTCTTACTGGTCAGCGAGAATCAGCGGACTGGACATTAGTGTATATTGTACACTCACAAATGGCAAAGTTTAATGAGCAGCTCCATGCATCAGTTTCTTGTTTTCTTTCTTTCTGTTTTGTGTAGACAAAAGTACAAAGCATGAACTTCAAATTATACTCTCCGAACAAGCAAGACATATTCTATTTCCCATCAAGACTTCAATTTTAACTTCATAAATTTCCATACATGTATAGATACACTGTAGTATAGCATAATTATTGTGTTCCTTACTTCAGTTCAGCAGTTAAAAAATTCTTACAATTAATCAAGCACCCCCAATATCAAAATTATTCATATGTGTATATATACATTCTAAAAACCTTTACTGGCTTACGATATCCATGTAAATGCCCAGAGCATTTCCTTAGCACTAACAGTCCTCAATCTTTCACCTGTTGGAGGACTGAGGACTGGTAGGGTTAGCGCAAAAGACCCTCACTTAGCCAAAACCGATTTACAGGTTATGTTACTGATATGGCATCTTCCTATGTCTCAAGACTGATTTTGGCTTTGAATATCCTCTGCTTAGCAACTTAGGTCTCAAATATGGATGTGACTAATATGTTGGTCATCTCAGGCAGTTGTTACTTTTTTTCATTTTTATAAAGTCAATCAAAACAGGTGGGCTTTACATGTATTTTGATATGTTTTTTTCATGATAAGGAGCTTGTGTAGTGCATGTAATAAAGTTTGACAGCAATGCAAGCTATTGGAAAATGGAGTTATTTTGAGTTGGGCAGGTTTGCTGTTGTTTCAGCGTTTCCTGCAAGGACATTTCAGGAGAGCCTTTGCCTCCTTTCGCAACTGCTTGTTTCTGAACAAGTAGATAACGACATTGAGCCAGCCATTGCTCAAATGTACAACAGTGGATAAACCCAACATCTCACTTGAAGCCCTAATATTTAGGAAATTGACCAAAATGATGAATATCGTATCAGGCAGGAAACTGAAGTACAGCGTTGCTGTGATAATTGCAGCAGTGATAAGAGACTTTCTTTTGCTTCTATTTGGACAGTTCCTGGCTGCCTGATTTCCACTTGCCCGGTTCCCTAATTGTGCCTCATTTCTGATTTGCCTGGCATGTTTCAGTGCTGTCAGTACAATTTTGATGTACAAAATTGTGATGATGAGTGTGGGTATGGAGAACACGAGAATTGAGTAGACCCCATAGTTCAATGTGACATGGATTTCTATAAAACACTGGTGATCGCGCCATTGACCTGTTATATCATCATACACGTATATACTTTCAAGTTTATCAACTGAATTTGATATGATGATGAAAAAAATAGCCATTAAGATCAGGATGAAGCCCCAATTACAACACACCATCACCCTGGCACGAGTCAAGGTCATGAGGCTAGGGTATCGTAGCGGGTAATAAATGGCAGTGTAACGGTCTATTGTCAAAAGCAATACTGAAATCAGGCTTACCAAGAGGAAATCCATGCTAAGTGATTCATAGATTTTGCACAGGACATTCCCAAAGGGCCACCATCCAATTATCCAAAAAATAGTGCTTGGGATGCCCACTAGTAGTCCACTGGTCAAGTCAGCAGCGTTGAGCGATATCATGAAAACCTTGGTAGGCTCCTCCAAGACTTTGGTGCGATAGAGCACAATCAGGCAGAAGATATTGGAAATCACTGTCAAAAGGTTTGTAAGAATGAACAAGACAGCTACGAAACGCCACATACCGTAGTTAATTCCATCGCCTTGCAATAATGGTTCGTGAGTGGATGCTTCACTCCAATATGAATATTCCATCTTGACCCAAACAAGTTATATTGTCAACCAACAGACGTCGGAAAGTGAAGTTGTTACTTGAAGCAATGTATCACTGATGACATCATGTAATTCATGTTGCTCCTATGAGCAATGCTTGTTTTGTCCACATAGGCAGTTGTAGAACCTTTAGGAAAATGCACCAGCATTCAAGCTTGTGCAGATTTCCCAGTGCTGCTGCTTACACAAACTGATTTAATGGTGGAGAATAAATGCATGTACGTAGATGAAGGTTGCTGGTGTTGTTGAGTACATGCAGCAGTACATGCCTACTGGTACAGTAGATGTGGATGTTCCGTTGTTCATTCCCAAGTAGCCTTGACAACTCTGCTGCAGGAGATTTCTCACAGTAGTGGAGATTCAAGATGCTGATTTTCATTGACTTAGACTTGGACGTTAAATCAAAGTTGAGATTCTGAAGGATAACCCATCTACCGGTATCCACTCTGGTGTGCCAGAAATGAAGGCTGCCAAACTTTTTATAAAGCAAGTGCATCCAGGGCAAGACAGACAACAGACCATCGCTTCAAGTTACCAGAAAATGTGCACGTACTGGTCTCTAGACCTGCGTGCACCTTGCATGTTGGTTAACAAGCAGTTTAGATCCAAATTTGTGGTGCTAACCTGAGTTGGAATTCCGCACTGTGCTGGGCCCTCGTTTGTCTTTCATCTGATGCTAAAATCAAAATTCCCCTCTAAACTGTACCCCAATCTCCACTCGCTAATTGAGAAGAGAGTGAGTGCTGGTGTAGCATCTATTGACAGGCAAATATACTCCCCAGCCCTTTTCCTCAAAACTCATTTAAATAGACCACTTAACCTGGCTCTTAGGACCAATAAATAATAATAACAGAACAAAATATAAGGCTTCTACCATATAGCGCTATATGTAAAAGCCTCCAAAAGTACATGGTCACTTCAGCACGTTTTCCTCATTTGTATTTAATGGAGGATAATGCCTAAGGCGCTGTCCACTAATTGGTTGTGCTTTCTTCAGTGAATTGATTGCAGCTGTTACTGGTCAGCGACAATCAGCGGACTGGACATTAGTATATATTGTACACTCACAAATGGCAAAGTTGATTAGCAGCTCCATGCATTAATAGGTTATGATTGGTTCCTTTTTGACATTTGCCCTTGGCCTTTTGTTGTGCAATTTTATGTCTGTTATCTTCTGTCAAAAACAGCCCAGCTGTGTATAAACATAGGAGTTGGAAACATTTTTTTTTCAAAACTGTCGAAGGTGTTTTACACCTGACGTAATATGACGGGCAGAGGCATGTCAGGAAGTGTGTCCGTGGAGGTGCGTTTATTTTCGAATCCATGTATTTCTGTCGGCAGTTTCATGTATGGCAGAATGTTGAGAGACTTCTGCGCTTATCCATGCAAATTGAATGCATACTTGTCGTCTGACAGCAAACTCATGTTCCTGTCATCTAAAACAGTACGAATTTTTTCAAAAGTAGTTGTGTGAATAAAGGTGCAGGGAATCAAATATAAAATAGGCGTCATATATGGTTCTTTGCAAACTCCACAGGCTTTCACGCAAACCTGAAGTAACTTGCATTGCGCAAGTTGTGTCGTGGAGGCATACAAAAAGTATGCAGGGTAACTGGTTCTAGAAATAGCGAGAAGATAGAATGGCCGGGAGCTAGTGACCCTCATGACAAAATGACACATTCCTAAGTTCTACAACCTGAAAACGTGAAACAACCAAAACTTCAGAAGTATTTTCATCAGTAAGTTAAGAGAATTAGATTGTTCTTCATGCATAGGTTTTTTAATTTCATGTATTTTTGTTGAGGTCTCAGGGGTTAGCAAAGCCCGATTTTCTGTTGGACCATCACTAGTCTCATGGAGAAGGCAACTCATTTCATCTGGTACACCGCTGCGTAATTATTAACAAAAATCACACGTTACTATTTTGCATGTTTTTATCCCCGACGTGATATTTTTACTTCAAAGTGCTACAGTGGAAAGTGCTGTTACGAAAAGTAAATGTACACAGTCAATGGAAAACAGCTACTGGGTGCAAAAAAACCCAGATGAACATTATTTGAGGGAGTGCTGTAATTGGAATTCATACATGCGATCGCGGGGGCGGCATTCAACATGGTCGCCACTGAGCATGGTATACAATACTGAGTTCACAAAATCAGCTTTTTTTTAAATCAAAATTCAGGAAAGGTGGATGGGTCAAAATAATTTCGAACCAAAACTGAAATTTAAAATCATTGAAAATTTGAATGGCCCCTTATAAATATTGACTGCTTCAAGTGGTATAGTAAAACGAGCATCCTGAGGTGATCCATGGAATATTTTTTTTCCCCGAGGTGAAGCTGAGGGAAAATAGAATGCTTCATGGATCACTGAGGGAGACTAGCTTGTTTTATTACACCTCACCCACAGATTCTTCACAATTTAAGCTAAAAATCAATTATAAACACCAAAGAGCAAATTATTAGTGTTCCATTTTGCATATCACGAGCGGCGTTAGAATGTGTGTACCGACAATATACTTTATATGACATGCCGGACCTTTATTCGTTCTCTTAACCTATTTAATATGTAGCCTGGTTCCATGGGTTCAAGAGTGACAGAGAAAGGTTTACGCTATCAGCCAAAGTATGGTACCCGCCGGGGTACTATTCATAGTTTCGTTGCTATGGATATAGTTCTTTTTCAGAGCAAGACTCTACAGATGTGTATTGTCTTTTGGAATGGTGTTACAAAAATAGTAAAACTAGTAAGCGTCACATTACGCACTTTGGGCCAATCGAGATACAGAATCTGTGGGTGAGGTGTTATAATGTCAAATATGTGTTCGCTACTCATTCACTCTTGCTTGCTATACAAGTCCTTTTTAGTCTATTTGTGAAAATAAGAGTTTGTGGTCTTGTAGATAGTACTGCAAACTATCTAGACTAATTTACATGTATATGTACCAATCAGAAGCCCGGTGTACACATCCATTGAATGCCTTCGTGACCACTCGCATGTTGTGAACAAGGGATGGAACCACCTCGTGTTTAAATTCATCTGAAAATTCTCCCTGTTGTGCAGCGTCATATTTTGTCCCTGGTAAGGAAACTAGTGCATAAAACTCTCCATACACATGCACATGTATGAATGTATTAGTACATACATGTACACATACATGTACAGTATAAGTGACATTGTCATGTAGTAGTATTCTTGTACAGTTTGCTTCTGTGCAGTTGTGAAAAGTATTTACAAGGTATCAAAGGTCAGAGACAACATTAAAATTAGCTCTAAAAAATCAACTGAAGCTGTTACAACTTATGTACATGCACTGCCTACCAATATAAATGCAAGTTTCAATTATTTCAAGAAATCAGAGGTTTTCAGTTTTTCCTTTTTAATTAGGTTTTGATGTTATTATTTTCTTAATAAAGCTTCAAGTGCATGAAATTCTGGTATGTTTTATTTCATTTTGCCATGTTTGCTGCCGTGATTTTTTGTTTGTTTGACACATGCAGCTGTATTGGCAGATTGGCTGAAACAACATAAGACTAGTCAAACTGATTTGATTAATGTGTTACCAAATGTAAATTGGTGAAGCTTTACTGTTGTTTTGATCTCTAGTTTTCTTAAAATTTCCTGCAAGGACATTTCAAGAGGGCCTTTGCGTCTTTTTGAACTTCCTTGTTTCTGAGCAAATAGATAATGACATTTAGCCAAGAATTGCTTAAATACATGACTGATGTTAAACCTTCAATCACAGTTGAAATGTCTACATTGAGCAAAGTAAGCAAAATGACTCTGATTATTTCCGGCAGGTAACATAGGTAAAGGGTTACAGTAATGATTGCAGCAGTAACAAGAGACTTTCTTTTAGCCTTGTTTAGATGGTTCCCGCCTGCCTGGTTCCCTAATTGTGCCTCGTTGTCGATTCGCTTGGCATGTTTCAGTGCTGTCAGTACAATTTTGATGTACAAAATTGTAATGATGAGTGTCGGTATGGAGATTGTCGCAGTAAAGTAGGCCCCGTAATGTGGTGTTGTGTGGAATTTCAAGTAGCAGTCGTATCTCTGACCACTAACATTATAAGACTTGTAGCCAGGTTCATGTATATCAGCTAGATGTGGTAAGAATAGCAAAAGGGATACAACCATCAGGATGAAACCCCATACACAACACACCATGACCCTGGCTCGAGCCAAGGTCATGAGGCTAGGGTAACGTAGGGGGTAATAAATGGCAACGTAACGGTCTATTGTTAGAAGCAATACTGACAGCATGCTTGCTGTGAAAAGCTCAGAGCCAAGTGTTCCATGTATCTTACATAGGACACTTCCCAAAGGCCACCATCCCATTATCCATGCAGTGGAGCCAGGGATGCCCACTAGTAGTCCACTGGTCAAGTCGGCAATGTTGAGCGATATCATGAAAACCTTGGTAGACTCCTCCAGGACTCTGGTGCGATGGAGCACAATCAGGCAGAAGATATTGAAAACCACAACCAGGATGGTTGTAAGGATGAACAACGCAGTAACCAAAAGCCATGCGCTGTAGCTCCAGTCATCACTTTGCGGTAACAGCTCATCATAGTGGGATGATGCCATTTTGATCAATCAAGTCTTAGTGTCTTCCACCAAGGGACTTTTATTAGCTTTGAAATTGTTACTTATAGCGGTGCCAGTTATGCCTTCATGCAACTTTCCTAGGATTTTCAGCAAGTTGTTCCAGCTCGTTCAGTTGTTTGAGAATATTGAGCAGATCCCATCCGAGTCATGTAGGTTTTGCAGCTCTAGCGGATATTCATGTATTTCAGCAGTTTTCCCGCAGATACATGGATATTCCAGTAAGCTTGTAGTAGATGCATGTGCCTATATGTCCTAGCTGTGCAATTCCAAGTAACAGTCAAATCAAAGGAATAAACCAGAAATGCAGAAGCCTCCAAGTGCTATCTTGAAATTGTAAATGTTCCAGCAGTTTAGCATGTCCAGTGCAAACTAAAGAACAGAGCCAAGCACTGCTGCCTTTAGAAAGCCCAACCTACCAAGGATTTTTTTCTTTAAAAAATGGCAGCATGCACATTACGTGTCTGTCAACAAGCAGCGTAAATCAAGTTTGAAGGTGCTAACTTCAGTCAAACTTCCACACTGTATGAGCCCCTCTTTCACAGTGAACTGATTCTAGTCAAAGTTTATAGTGTCTCCCAGTATTGCACCCCAGTGTATCTCTTAAGCTGACAGTGATTTAAAATTCAAATTCACCTATTTAAACTTCAAATTGACCCTATCTGATCTATAGCTTGTTCTGTCAAATCTGTTCTTCCTCATCAATTGTAAGGGAGATGATGACTATCACTACTTTCCTTATTAATACTTACCACAGACTTTGATCTATTGTTTTTAATCACCTGATATTAGTGTTGACGCATGACAGGTTGATTACAGTTCTCTGAACACTTATCCAAACATGTATGCTGTACCTTGGTAGACGTCAATTTTTTGTTATACAAGAACCGGGGAATAACTTGACGTTTCGAACAGTATACATGTACCCTGTCCGTCTTCAGGAGACTGCTGGATTCCGACTGGGAGTGGAGCTTATATGGTGTAGAGAGGGATCCAGATGTAGGGATTAGCTCGGTAAGCGTTGAGGCGGGAACAGTGATGTCAGGAACTGGTACTGCATGACCTGAGTGTGTGCTTACTCAAGCGTGTCAGTTGGAGTTGTCAGTGGCAAAGTGAACAGCTGGGTGCCGACCCGATCCACCTTATAACGGTTAGCGTTCCCACTACACACAATTGCCGGATCTGATCCACCAATTGGGGGATCTGATCCACCAATTGGGGGATCTGATCCACCAATTGGGGGATCTGATCCGGCAATTTGGCAAAAGGTGGATCAGATCCCTCAATTGGTGGATCAAGTGGGAACAGGCTGGTTCATGACATGTCTGAACACCTATTATGCAGAGTTCCTACTCTAGGGCCACACTCAATTTGCTGGAGCCACTGAGTGTAGAGATTGGCTTAATACAGACAATCTTCTCCTTGAACATTTTGAAACATATAGATTTAAATGTCACATTAGCCACACATGATTGCTTGCTTTCTTCAGTGTATTATTTTTCCCCATCATCTGCCGTGAGAGATGATACCACACTATCACTGTTTTCCTTATTGCAGTTCCCCCGGCGCTTATAAGTACGCCAAGCCTTGGCAACCATTAACTAGTTTATCCAAATGAGCTACATGTAACAGAATTCTGGTTCTTTTGCTTAACGTAATTTAAACTGCTGAAGATATCATCTTTCAACTGTAAAGTCTGTGAGGCGCATCCCAAGTACATGTATTCCCATTATCTTTGTCGCGAATGTTCACAAGCTGCAGTACGTGTCTAGTGATCTTGTACATGTACCCCTTGGTGTAGTGTGCATGTGACTGTGAGCTCAGGACCTACTCCAGACAATTGACAAGTCCAAACTACAACCAAACTGATCCATCATTCCCTCCTGGGTTTAATTTGTTACCTCTGCACACCATAGTCACTGATATAATACATCCGTTTGATTTCTTGCGATAGCCATGAAAGCTATATTTATTACGGATCCCAAATTTATCAGTGCATGTTCTTACGTGCTCATTAATTTGTCAACGGTGGCCCAAAATTCAAACAAATAAACTCCTATCAGTAAATGCGTCCCTCCTTCCTTGCCCAACTTGTGATGTTTTTTTCCACTTCATTGGACACTGGAGTAAATTGGGATTTGTGCCCCCACTGGCAGATCCTGTATATTTTTGTAAATATCTCATTCCCTTCTAGACTATCTAACTGCAAAAATTATTTGTCACATCTCATTCTCATCAATATCCTTCACAGTTTATTACAGGGACAACAATTCCAATATCTTGGAGTATTGGGAAAATAAAGTTGTCCAACTTTACCCGTGATGTTTACCTGAAAGTTCTTTTCCTGGTGCCTCCTCCTAGTTTGAGACCAACGACTTAGTTGTAATTTTGTGCTGTACTGGACATAAGTAGTGGAAAATCTGCTGTGCTTCAAGCAAACAGCCAAAATCATGATCCGGTGACATCTCGGTTTCACCTAGGGTCAAAAAAGATCTGACTTTCCTTTCAGAGGCAGTGTTAAAACGTACCTCTCCACTCGCAGCAAACATTTTGAAAGCGTTGACCTGCTGGTGCTGTCTTGCCATACTTCCATTGTGCCTAATGCTTCGGAAGAAATGAAATTGATGAAACAATTGCAGATTTGTAACTTGATTGCAAGCAAAAACTGTCTGTCGTGAATGATTTTTGCCTGTCCTCAAGACATGGGAAGGGTGGCTAGACGAGATACTGGTTTACATCTTTATCTGTCTTCCCAATTCTTGCAAGTGAAAAGCAGTAAAGCTACGTGTACATGTATGAGTGCTTTGGTACCACACTTCACAGATGGTATGCAGATATACATGTACCTGTATGCAGCATACATTCAGTGTGTTTTCAACCTTCCAAAGTGCATTCAGGACTTAAATTTAAGAAGCTTTGCATGAGTGTCATTCCACCACAGCTTTAACTTCACTTTAGCTTTAGTCTCTACACCAGGAGGTGTTACCAGGATAAGGATCTTTGGTCAACGGTGGCATAGATGGAGCTGAATGGAAGCGGGGAGGTCAGCCCACTAGTCTCACATCTCACCAGGCACATTTCTGTCATTTCCACCCTCCCTCAGGTGCTTCCGTACTGGGGCAACCCTCAGGAGCGTCGGATCCTGCGCAAGTTCTGGAGTCAACGTCCCCTGCAGACCACCGACAGCGAGTTCCACATCCTGATCACCAGCTACCAGCTGGTCATCCAGGACATCAAGTACTTCCAGCGCATCAAGTGGCACTACATGATCCTGGACGAGGCCCAGGCCATCAAGAGCAGCTCCAGGTGAATGTCCCGACTGCATCCAGAGTTTCTCTTGCAGTTTGGCCAAACAGAAAAAGGAGCCGTGTTTTTAGTTACCCAACCTAACCTGGAAAATCATGCACACAACCTACATCTTTTCCTGTGAAAACTTTAAAAACACACATGGTGCCAACTCCAAGCCTAAGTTTTGAGTACATCAGTTTTCTCTCTTAATTTTCAAGCTCCTGTCAGCTTGCTAAATGAAGACATTTTAAAAACCACTCAATCAGTAAAGATCCCGTGCTGATGGGTATTACAGCAATAAATTTGGCATTTTCACCTGTGTGCAAAAAATGTTACCTGAACCATCACCCCACCCTATTGTGACTGGAAACAACGTTACAAACCCCAACAGAGAATTTAACCCTCACCACCTAATTCTTGAAAACTGTGATAAGAAGGCACAACTAACTGTTGTTAAGCCATGCTTGCCGAGTTAAAACAACAAAGTCTTCACTGATTGGTTTGTTTGTAATCAGGTTTGGGGGGATCATTTTTTACATTTGATTATTATTTTATTGTTCACTTGACAGTGTGAGATGGAAACTTCTGCTTCAGTTCAGCTGTCGGAACAGACTGTTACTCACTGGCACGCCTATCCAGAACAGTATGGCAGAGGTCAGGGTCAATTGTACTTGTTTATCATATCATAATACGCAACTTCTCTCCCCGTTTTTACTTTTAAAACGGTCAAGTTTGTTGCCCTGAGTTACTTTCAAAAGTTCAGACGAAACTGTTGCCCAATTGTAAAATGAAAATCACAGAATGAGGAAAAACAAGTGTCCTGGGGATTAGTTTCACACATTGGCCCAGTGTCGTGGCTTTTACCAAAACTGATGACATAGTACAAGAAAATTGTGATCCAGTTTTTAATTTTCTAGTGAAAAGTTCTACCCTTTCATTTCATTTAAGACTTAACCACAGGGCACAATAATGGTCCTGCTTAGTATGCCTCCACCATTTGATCATTTTGAGGATGACGTACCTTGTGTTCATCCTGTAACACTGCATGTATTGAAATATGATCGCTTGTCCCCTTTTTTTCCTACATTAGTTGTGGGCATTGCTCCACTTCATCATGCCGACGTTGTTTGACAGCCATGAGGAGTTTAATGAATGGTTCTCTAAAGACATTGAGAGCCATGCAGAGAGGCAGTCGGGCATCAATGAAGGTACGTGCTCCTACTGTCCATCCTTGACCTGAATGCCTTGGGAATAACGTCAAAAACATTGTCAATCACAATCCATCACTGTCCAAGAACCCCAGCAGTACATTCCTTGCTCCTGAGTAATAAAATTGACATCAAGCAATGCTGTGTCTGCCTCAATCCTGGAAAATCCTCCAACTTGTCCTGATGGATTTGGAAGGATCTTGAGAGGTTGTTCGGATTTCGATGCACAGCTCCGGACCTATTATACATTTTATCTCTGGTGACCCGTGTTCCACATTTCACCTGTTGCACCATGCTTTGCTGTATTCTACGATGAATTTTAGCAAGTGCAGATTGATTAAGTGCAGAGGTCAGTGGTTAGCCCAGTCCCGTTGACCATTAATCTTAGTTTCTGCTTGTCTGTTTGTCAGGGCTTACCTGGAAAAATTCTTAGGTGTTGGAAAAATTACTACACGAAACAGTACTTCTGAACCAGTTTGTAGTTTGTTTGCTGCTTACAATGGAAGAATCTTCAGAGTTATCTTCAACTATTCTGGCACTATCGGTAGCAACTGTAGCCCTTTCTCTTCTCTTGTCACCTCATAAACAGAGCAACTATCCAGACTTCACATGATCCTGAAACCGTTCATGTTGCGCAGAGTCAAGAAAGATGTGGAGAATGAGCTTTCCGATAAGGTACGCTTTCTACACTGGGGGTTCAAATTCCACCCAATCAAGTTTGTGAAATCCTCGTTATTACTCTAGATAAGAAAAGGGAAACTTTCACTGCGTTGTGCTTCGACAAGCACCATTTATCAGCTTAACAACTTCATGCCAGGGTCCCTTGTTTCGGGCACATAGGCTTTATACACCAAGCCGGGGAGCCTGAAACCCAACAAAAGAGCTGGGCCTTATAACAAAAGACCGTACTCGGAACAAAAGACTGAGCTGCTGGGAATTGCTAACATTTTTTCAGTTGTCAATAGTGGAGGAAATCAGTCATTGTTTTGAAAGATTATACCACTGTTTGTGTCATTCTGCGTGAGCGGATTACCACCGGGGACAAAAGTGCTCCAGGGATGAGCGATACAATACTGCTGCACGCTAATCTGACCCCTATTGAAAAGACGCCAGCAGCGCACTGGGCCAGTTTCGGGAACAAAAGAAACTTATGTAACACTGCACAATATGGGCTCTTTTTACAAAGCGGCAGGCCTGGCTGAAATACTCGGGCGTCAATAGATGTGGTCTGTTAGATTAGAGTAGCCACCAGACAGTCATTCGTGTGGGTGTAAACGTCCAGTAAATGAAGTTATGGTTTTTTTAAGAATTTTGAAAATGGAAAATCTTGAAAATCCCCCGGGTTTACGTCATGCAGCTTCAAATTACACGCGTCAGCCAGTGGTTAATCAGGAAAGAAAGAAAAACTGTGCAGTTTTCATGTAGAAAAATGTTATCCTAGCCAATTTCACAGACTACTTTTTATGTGAAAAAAATTTGGAATGAAAATTGTCAAAGATTTTGAACAGTTAGAGACTGTTACTTGGATTGTATCGGTTATCACTTTGAATCTGTTGTCTGTGTGCTAAATAACTGCACATCTGGGGTAATCCTAATTTTTAAGGGCCCCCGTTTTGAGTTTGAATGGTTTGAAATTTTTAGAGAAATGCCACAAGAGCAGTTGCTGGCAACGGTTGAAAGAATTCAGTTGATCTGACAGTTTTTGTTAACAATTTGATGGGTTTGATCCAACTTTTGGTACCCTTTAGATTGAGATCCTGGTCTACTGCCATCTAACAACAAGACAGCGCCTCTTCTATCAGGCCCTGAGGAACAAGATCTCCATAGAGGACCTCCTTCAGTCCTCCTCGTCTTCTGCAGCCTCCTCCACCACCTCCCAGTCACAGAGCACGGCCAACAGTCTGATGAACCTCGTCATGCAGTTCAGAAAGGTCAGGCCCCGTACGAGGTCTTCTGTCTGGTTTCTTTCTCTAGGAGCTCCTTTGCAGGAAGGGCAGGTGTTCCTTTGTGGCTGTTTAGGAGAGTTACTTTACATGTATGAAGGATACACTCTGTATTGATGCTGTTATACAGGCACGGGCTGGAAAAAGTCAGTGAGGAATTTTACTCGGGATGTGGACAAACCCACAACTAGTTTGTCACATCGTCAGAATGTACAATGATCATCATCTATTAAGATTGGAAAAAGAACTAAATATCTAGTTGAAATATTTAACATGTCACAGAACCATGGTGTTTTCTTGTCTGTGCAGGTGTGCAACCACCCCGAGCTGTTTGAGAGGCGCGACACTCGCTCACCGTTCTATTGCCAGCTGGACCCACCGGTCCATTTTGTACCACGCCTGATCTATCAGGATGGTATGGTGGACCGCCTAGACCCCACCAGGAATAAGTGAGTGTTGTGCATCAACTGTTTTTGGCTTTTTTTTTTATCACAGACTCATTAATCAAGGCTGAGGTTTGGTAGGATAGCCTTCTGTATTGGTAACGCCTTTCCACCCCTAACAAAACTTGCTCTCAGTGGGAGGCTTTGAGAATCTTGTTGTTGACAAGGTACCAGTCCCACATGACTAGTTGATTATTGTTTGTGCTGAGGAGCACATGTTCAAATTGTCATATACAAGAGTAGACTGGTCACCTGAGAGTGGTGTAGCTGCTGCCACCAAGCATCTCAAAAGTCTCCCATTGAATTTACACTGCTATAGCAGTGCCTCACTTGTAGCGACCACCCCATGTTTTCCCACAGAATTTGACATTCCATGAAAGTGTGCTTGTACTTAAAAAAAAAACAGAATCAGAACATATTTGTTGAAGTAGTCTCAATCGGCACCACCCAAGCTTTCATGCCTCCTTCACCATATGTGTGGTAGTAGGTGTCTTGCTCCAAGGCTGGGTTTTCCATGTTTTGTTGCACCGTCCATTTGGCGCGATCCTTTCTCAGTACCTTCAAAAACACAGCACGCTTGCTGGCCTGCCGATCCTCCGTTGTTTGAAACCCAGTCTGGTTGCAAAGCTCAAAATGATCCGTGAAATTCCGAGGATGTTCCAAGCATAGTTGTCTAAGTTCTGTAGCTAACAAGCATCGTCGTGCAGCATGCAGGGTAAGAAAGTAGCTATGCTTGGAATATCCTCAGCATTTCTGGGGTTGTTTTAAGCTTTGCAACAAGGCTTGGTTTTAAGCAGATATTTGTGAACTATACATCGGAAGACTGGCAGGCCAGCAAGTGTGTTAGTTATAGCCCCTCTGTCTGAGAAAGGATTGTGCTAGACAGATGGTGCAGGGAACAAATGAAAAAAACAGTCTTGGAGTAAGGTAGGTTATAGGTAAAAGTATGGCAGCCAGTTGCTCAGTAAACGGTTGTTGAATCCCTCTGTTTCTGATGCTGAGAAAGTTAACTGGTTGTACATCACCTCCTCCATGTCTACTTCTGTTAATGATTTCGTACATACATGCAGTTACCCCAGATCAGGATTTCTTCTAAGTACACAATATGTAGCTCTAACCCTCCAGGTGCAGTGTAAATCATGTAGAATCCTATTAGATGTGACATGGCGATAGAATTGATTGAACTTTCCTTTACATCCCCCTCTCCCCCTCTCCCCCCCCCCAGACTTCTGCGTAGCACCTTCTCGGTCTTTGCTCCCGACTACATCCACGCCTCTCTCTCTCCGTCCACCTCCCGCCAAGCCCGCAGCTCCTGTTTCTCCTTCGCCCGTTTCGTGGACCTGTCGCCGGCCCAGCTGCACGGCCAGCTGGTGATGGGTCTGATGGCTCGTTGGTTGGCCCTCTTCCTTGTCATGAAGTCTGCCTACAGGGTCCACCATGCTTGCCAGTGGGGTGCTGACAAAGACCACGCGAGGTGAATATTGAAACCTCTCTTTTGACCAGAAAAAGTGAACTGCCAGCTGGTTTGTGATTCTTTCTCAGCCTCTGACGTCGGCCAAACACTTTTTAGGCTGCACCTTTAGTTTCGTCTGCAAAAAGTGTTACTCAAGAGAAGATTGTTTCAAACTACAGAATTATTTTGTTTTGAAATTGGGGCCTCCTTTTGTCAATTTGTAAGTCTGCTTTGGTTACTAACTGCCCTAAAATTCTGTATTCTCCACCATATGTTGGGAGTATGACAGATGAATTCACATAATCCTAAAGGTGTGGTCAACAACTTCTAAATAAGCATTGGTATATAGAAGAATAAACCTCCATGCAATGCATGGAATATTTGGTCTCAAATACCAATAAACTTCCATGCAATGCATGGAATATTTGGTCTCAAATACCAATAAACCTCCATGCAGTGCATGGAGTATTTGGTCTCAAATACCAATGAACCTGTACTCCATGTTTGAGTGGTACATGTACATAAAGGTTCCTCCAGTTAAAAGCTTGTCCTGATTTCAGGTATTCTTCATCCAGATGCTCAACAGTAGAATGAAAAATGCTGCAATCCTTTAAAGTCTTCAAGGCTAAAACTTCTGTTTTGTGTGAGACATAAGGTGTTCGAAATCGTGGACTTGCCCATAACACGATTGCCTCTTTCAAGCACATGCATGTCTCCTCTTAATGGCCTCGTCTCCATCCAGATACCTGGGCAGACACGGCCTTATTCTTTGGCCCCGCTGGACCACCAGTCCCCCCAGTGTGGCCAGCAGCCCCGCCCTGCGGGACCTGGTCTTCACAGGCAACACCTCGGGCGTTGTGGCCCACCCCACTCAAACTTACTACTTCATGCCGGAGACACCCTGGCACCGCCGGGTGCGGCTAAGCAAGGCCGGGCAGCCGGATGCAGATGGCGAGTCAGTGAATGGGGACTCTGGCACACCGGACAGGTCCTCATCTTGGAGTCCTCGGAGCAGCAGCAGTCCTCGCAGCCCCAGGAGCCCAAGAAGTCCAGCTGCTGCCAAAAGAGTAAGTAACAGCATTCATTTATGTTGTGGTCTGCTGTAGTTGTCAGAAGGGAAGCTCCATCTGCCAGGTCAGGAAGATGGAGGCTTTTCTTGAACTGTTGAATGATAAGGTATTTTGGTCAGATTATCATAACTTGAGGAAGGAAATAGACCCTTTTGAGTCATAGATTACAGTATTCCATATGCATTATATAACATTATGATTCATTGACCAGATTTTTCAGCATAAATTACACTCGCACTCTCATTATGACACCAGTCGAAGGCAAAAGTCATCCTTACCCTCAAAGGTAACCTTGCGTACGTCCTGGGTGGAGAAGGGCACATAGGGGCAAAGTCAAGTGATGTGCCTGAGGTCGTAACATGTAACCAGCTTCTTGATTCGAACCCTGATTCCCGTGAGCGTTTTGATTTAAACACTGATTCCCATGATTGGGAGTTACAAACCGTCACTACTAGATATATGTATGCTACTTGTCCCGAAGCGTCAAGTGTATCTGGCATGGGCAAGCAGACTGTCTGGATATCCACACAGTTGTGTAGTTATTGGAACGTACATTTTATAGTGTATGATATTCTGCTTGGTCATTCCCTCTGCACAGGTCAGGCAGGGGGGCAGTAGCCACAGTGTTGGCAGTCTCTTATCGGCCTCTGGCCATTTCCTACCCATCATGTCTGACCGTCCCTCGGCTGTCCGGGTCTGCAGTCCAACAGAGTTACCAGCCTTCATCTGTCACTACATGCCCAAGGTATCTTGCAAAACTTTTCGGCATAGGGAATTAATATTAGAAGAGACAGTGAACCTAACATTTCAGTCCTACCAGAATCTTTCTGTAAGGCAAACTGACTTGCTTGCTTGGATGGAGATGTCAGGATCTCTACCTTTTTTTGATTTGTGTATTTTCAGGACACTGTAATCAGCAAGCAGTTTGTGTATTCCCCACTTCGGATATTCATTCACAAGTCCCCATATCTCAAACACATTCCTTTTGGTTAAGAGCCCATCGCATGGAAAGTTTTTAACAGATAATAAAGTTCAAATAATATTATGCTGTTAACAGCTCCGTTTACATCTCAGGTTGAAACAGATTGTTAGTTTAGTTAGCAGCTTTTCTTTATGCAAACAAGAATTTATCAAATAAGTAAAATCACCTCTTTCTTCGTAGTCGTTCCTGAAGGATTCCAAAGTTGGATAACTTCAGGGTAATTATGTACATGCAATGCAAATAATTTCTATGGTAAGACTATTCCTAACACACCCTGAAAGCTTGCAGTTGGACAGACAAAGCCCTGACTCTGTTAAACCTAAAAGGGCCAGGGTTTCTGGACCCACTCCCACCAGCTAGGTGGTGGGTGCTGCCTCGTGACCAGCCTTGTTGTACATGGCACCACTATCTATGATGTTTCTACTTGGTCCTGTGTGGTATTTTGTTATTGACATTTAGACGTTGTGTTCTTAGGCATGTCCGCCAATGTGCGTTGTGCACATATTAATGGTCTGGTTCACCTTGAAACCATCAAATCTATGTTCCTCAATTTCATGTTGCAAATGCTGCTCTCTCTTTTCCCCCTCCAACCCTCAAGGTTTTGGCACCACCGCTTGGCCACTACTGCAGCCACCGACAGGCCGAGTATGACCACAGGCGAGAGGAGCTAGGCGGCTCCCTGGATGCCTGGCTCTGTGCCCTCCACGGCTCGCCGGATTGCTATCAGGATGTGCAACGGGGGCTGCTCTTCCCTCTGCCCCGGGCTGGCCTAAGTGCCGTCAGACCACACCACGGCTGGTCCAAGATCCAGATTCCAGGTGAGTTCTGCTGCCATTGCAAACCACTTGTGTGATCACCAATTTGGTGCATGCTTTATTGTTAATGTGCTACACTTCGATCTTTACAAGAAGATCTTCTGGGAGCTGCCTGAACATTTGGTTTGTGGACTTGTAAGAGATTTGTTGGTGATCAAAGGCAAACAAATCAGGAGACCCACATAGAGCCTACAAGATTAAGCATATGACAAAGGTGTTCCAAAAAGTCGAAGTAATAACCCTACTAGTTAAAATTAATGAAATAAAATCCCCAATCTTGCAGTGCAATATATCACTGGACAATATATACATGTATTTCCAATCACAGCATGTGGGTACAGATACCACCAGTGTCACAGAGAGATATTTTGATCCTAGGTCACACCCTGAAAGTAGAGCCCAGCTGTTACTTTGATGTAGGGCGTGCTACCCCTCGGAAGTCCACCCCGGCTTTGTTCCAGGCCATTGACTTCACAGGCAAAATTTGCAAAGGGTGGTGTGATCTAGAAGGTTTAGCAGAGCAAGGTTTCAAGTAGAAACTGTTGCCATTGATATTACTGAAGAGGTTCGGTTTTTGAAGGAGGCGGGAAGGTTCCTTGCAAGAATTCGTTGGAGTAAAACTTGTCGGATATTTGTTGTCAATGTGTAATTACCACTCAACAATTTTTAATACATTCACTTTTAAATAGCTTGATCCTGAGAGACTGACACAGTGATTATGCTGTGCTCTGGTGAATAGGAGTAACCTCGTTAACTAGCAGGCATATTTGCTGTGAAATTTTGATAACCTTCCAAAGTCTATCACATTGGAGGAAGAAAATTTCACAGTTGTTGGTGTGAATTTGAAGGGTTTAGTTGACCACTGGCTTCCTGTATTCGCCATTTGATCCCACTGTGTCCATCTCTTTGTTACAACAGATAAACAGTATTTAGTGACAGACTCAGGAAAGATGTACGTCCTGGACGAGCTGCTGACGAGACTCAAGAGGGAGGGACATCGAGTCCTCATCTACTCGCAAATGACTCGGATGATTGACCTACTCGAGGTAAAAATCATTGTTGCATGTAACCGTGAAACTAAGAAATATACTCACTTCATTGAAGGGAAAAGCTCTGGAGTGTAATTGACGAAAGCAAAAAGTTGAGAGAGGACTATCACCGTGAAGTGTGACTTTGTTAAACTGATATGATCAAAAGATGATCAAAAATAAATAAAAATATACAGTGGTTGCCACTTGCTTGCTCAAAGTTTCATTTCTTGTAATGACAGAATGGCTGATATTGTGTCTTACTAGTGTGTGATATCGAATTTAGGAAAAAATTAGCTGGAAAACAACTGTGAAAAAAGAAAGTGTCCAAGAGTATCCCTTTAAACTTACCTTCAAGTTGAAAGCAAGGATGCTTTTTCTGTCAGTAGTCGTGCTCGGTTGCGAACGTGGCACTGCAAGTTTAACTTTAGTTGCTGTCTTCTCTGTGCATATCCACTGAGAGCACTGTGCTTTAGATCTAATGTCGTGCCTCATTGGTAGATTAGCAACTCAGACGCTTGTTTTTGTCACTGGAAAGACTTCCCATTATCACCATGCAGGAGTTCATGTGGCATCGGAAGCACACGTACATGAGACTGGACGGTTCGTCCAAGATCTCAGATCGCAGAGACATGGTGGCAGACTTCCAGAGCAGGTAGGTTCACATTGTGCGACCCGTCATCATTCATCCTAGAGTACATGGGACATCCGTTACCCCCAACCATGCCGATTCTTCGTGCTGCCCAAATCAAGACTGGAACGCTTGCAAATCTGTGAAATGCAAAAGTGTCAAGTGCCAGAATTGAGAGTACTTGAAATTGTCAGCCCCCTTCCACTGAAGTTTAGGTGGGTTTGATTTTTTTTGTTGCTAAGTGCTTGGTACTCCTGCAGCTATCTGTTGCTTGAGGCTTGCCTACTTTTTTGAAACGCCTAACCTTCTTACCCATGTTTTAGTCCCATGATTTTTTACTTTTAATTTTTATTCCCGAAATTTACAGCTGAATTCTTTTCATAACCCTTAGTGTAATGTTGGGCCAGTTATCTTGATATGCCAAAAACCTTCTAAGGGTAGGGCTTCAGAGAATGCTGTCCCTTATTAACGCAGCTGTTCCTCCACTCTCTCCTAGGTCAGACATCTTCGTTTTCCTCCTGAGCACCCGGGCTGGGGGCCTGGGCATCAACCTGACAGCGGCCGACACGGTCATCTTCTACGACAGCGACTGGAACCCCACTGTGGACCAGCAGGCCATGGACCGGGCCCACCGGCTAGGCCAGACCAAGCAGGTGACAGTATACCGGCTGATCTGCAAAGGGACTATTGAGGAGAAGATCCTGCAGAGGGCCAGAGAGAAGAGCGAGGTAAAATTCACGGGATATGTCTGTCTTCTAGGTCTGCTGGTACTAATTTACTTCATTTAACGCGCGAAATTCGCGCAATCATGTTCAAATGCACTACACAATCAAGACAGTAAGCTATAACGCAGTCAAGCCCATGGCTAGGCATATGATGGTGCTTCGGGCAGCTGCTAAAGACTGGACAACCCAAAGAAAGACCCATGTGCCACATGGGAGAATTAACATACGGCTCTGCTCACTAGGCCAAGCCAGAGATGGAAACCAAGACCCCAGACGTGAGAGGTGAGTGCATTTTGCACAAACCACCTGTGCCACCCATGCCAGACTGCATCTTTGTAAGGCAGAGTCAGTTTCAATAACTTAACCACTTCGTGTTGGGGCATTTTTCAATGTTGATGATGCTGGGCCGGCATGACTATCATTTTTTCCGTTTTCAAAATCCTTCAAAAATTCATCATTTCATTTAACGGTCATTTATAGCCGCATGAAGTAATCTTTAGGCACTACTCTAAGTTGACAGGTGACCTTCATTGACGCCCAAGTATTTCAGCCAGGCCTGCAGCCTTGTAAACAGAGCCCAGATTGTGCGGTGTTATATAACTGTCTTTTGTTCACGAACCTGGCTCAGTGCACTGCTAACCTCTTTTCAATAGGGGCCAGATTAGCGTGCAGCGGTGCTGTGTGGCTCATCGCTGCGGTGCTGGAGCGCTTTTGTCCCCGGTGGTAATCCGCTCGCTCTCAATGCCCCAAACCCTGGTATACGATTTCAAAACAAGGCTGGATTATCACCACTTTTGAGAGTGGAAAATGTCGGTAATGCCCAGCAGCCTGGTGTTTTGTTCGGAGTATGGTCTTTTGTTACAGGGCCCTGTTTCCGGAGACCCCAGCCATGCATATAAACCATACGTCTCCGATTTCGGAGTCCCCGGCAGGAAGTGGTTAATATTCATATCTGCCGTAGACAGTTTCCCTATTCTACAACGTGCAACGTGACCACGTGTTAACATTTGATAATGCCCACCGCGATTTGATAATGCCCGCTATGTGAAAAAGCACTGGCACCGAGATAAGAGACAGTTTAACAACATTGATTGCCACGTAATTTCAAAGGGGCGCGCCCATTTACCAAGCATTGTACGTATGTGCGCATATTTGATAGGTACCTTTCAAGTGTCTTTTTGAACACAAGCATTTTACAGATGTATGTCCTCCACACTGCCAGCAGCGTATTTGTTGTGTTCTTTGGTGATGCCAGTGTATTCAATTTACATTTATACGAAAGTCTTTCATTTCTTACAAGTGTACTTGTAATGGCAGCATCGGGTACACCTGTTACTTCAAGCATACTCATAGTCAGCAATCAGTGTGTTAATCCATTCCTATCGGTCAAGAGTCTGTGTGCACCACGGCATGGGGAACTCGCCACGTGTGCACCATGTACATATAAGGAGATTCTTCTGGACTACTTGCACAAGGAATATACTATAAAATGAACAGGGATGTTTGGGAAAATGAAAGCAGAATTCTTGAACAAAATCCTTGGAAATTTATTGTATATTGACTTGTTTGACTAAAACGGTGTTTATGAATGGGAATAAATATGTACTTGGTCAGTCGTAAACCAGCTCAGGAGAATGAATGCTGATAATCGCTTGCAGCTTGGGCATTAGTCCCGTCCATTCTCCTGGGCTGGCCTTAAACACACGTTTAAGACCAGCCAAGCACAATTTATTCCCTTATTTAAATAATCGACATTCCATTCAATCAACCATCCAACTAGTCAACAATTCAGTAATACCTATCCTCCACTAAGGCAGGTGCATGTTTTTGTAGGGTTTCAGGACAGGGGTCCGTACAGCTTGTTGAAGAAGGAAGCTGGAAATCCAAATCCGATCCAGTTGTAACCTCGGATGGGATTCAGTGTGGTCAGATTCGGATTAATGCTGCAGAATGTTGGATCAGATTGATTATCATACATGCACCTATAATTTGCACAAATCCAACTTCGTTTTCGACCCATCTAAAATGCATGAACTTGTCTTTTATCACTAGTAATTTGTTACTAAATGTGGCAGCAGTAAGGCTTGTTTTGCATATTTTCCGGTTTTTATTTGCCACACGTGGTAACCAACCCTCCCCTCCCCAACTTGTCATAATTCCTTGTATTTTTAACCCTGGGGGAAGGATGCCCAGCCAGATGCTGCTACAATTTAATACATGCACATACTCCGAAATGACATGTAAGCACAGCCCAGGGCTGTCCTGCTGCTGTCATTTACATGTATGTTCTGTTGTAAACATGAGTTCATAGGAATATTGCAGGACAGGTTCATTTGTGTAGACCTTTTTGTAAATTCTATATGGAAGCTTGAGTCAGTATTTCTGCCTTTCTAAGAACCTCTGAGATTACAAAAACAGACAAACCTCCGTCATCTCCATCACGTAAAACATGGGACGTTGATCATGTGTCATTGAATTCATCCTGACACACAGCAAGGCTCCGTTTGTAAGGTTATATGAATGGCGTGAGTACATAGTTGAACCAGGAATATACATGTACATGTACTGCTGTGTACTTAGTTCATGCAGGATATTTCATGTGTTTTATCAAACAAGTCAGGAATCTTTCATGGAACAAATCAATCCTCTCATTGACATTCTGTGTATTGGTAACATAAAGTTTCAGATATATTTTATCTTAGTACATAAAAGCTGTAAGTCTCCCCCAAATGAATGAAAATACAACTGATTCGAAAAAGACAACGGAAAGACCTTTTACACCTTCAGTGAATGTTAAAGTAATTTACAGTAGCAGACCACGGTATTTGTAAAAAGCATGGGTGGTTAGAGACAAAGAAAACAATCTAGTGAGAACCCCCCCCTTCAAAAACACAAAAGCAAAACCCCAAAATAACATTAAACTGTCACTGTGCTTTCTCCTTTCTGGTGGGAGGGGCTTGCATCAACTACACGAGGTGTCTCGGAATTTCCTAACTTACTGTGTCAAGTGGGTCACCATCATTTGGTTACCAACTCAATTAAGCCATTGGCCCACCTGGCTATCAGATCACTGCCCTGAAGATACAGCCTGTAAAAATTGTTCACAGCAGTAGCTCTGTTATTTTAATATCAATACTGCTTGTCGTGAAATGCTGAACAAAAAACCATTCAAACCCCAGGTAAATGTGGAACAGAAACCAGATTTTCTGTATCCCCAAAAAACCTTCTCCTGTATTGAAACCAAAACTACCCCAAGCAGAATCCCATTACTGTGGTCTTTGAAATGGGGTCCTTCTCTTTGAAGTGGGTGCGGGTTAACGCCTCGGCCAGGAGGCCCCCTACCGTGAGTTTGCACCTCCTGGCCGTTCATAAGCACATCAACCTGGTCTGGGGTCCCCAGGTTTTTCTTTGCCTAGCTTGACCTAGCTGGAAGACACACTCTGAAACGCACCTGCATACCTGGATGCAATTAGGCCCATATGTGCTGGGCTCGGCGACCGGTAACCCTTTCATCTGTAGGTTAGGTTGCCGCTCACTCCCTACCAGGACCCTCACACCTTCGGCTGTCCATATTTATTCCAGGAGAGTGCATCATCCATTGTTTGGAGGCCTTGTCCCTTCTCCCCAACCTCTTGCCGGGAGGGTTGTCCAGGTGCATACCTGAAGACAATTATCAACAGGGGTCATGGAGTGAAGTAAAGGGGTGGTGGGGGGGGCTGATGTTGGGGGCGTGCTGGAGCGGATGAGCCATTTCGGCTCCAGACACGTATTCCATCAGGCACCAATTACAGGCTGGCTCAATCGGGACCGCTGAACAAACATCCAGGTCGTTTTGTTGGTGTGTTTTGCAGGCCGGGTTAAGTACACGGTTCCCTGTTGCGGTCTCTCCCCATGAATTCTTCAACCATGAGACAGAGGAAAGCAATTAGTATCCCATCTTAGCCGGCAAAGTTAACACATTGGCCATTATAGTGTCAGTAGCGGTTGCCTGTGAGGTGATTATGACTTGCTTGGGATGGCAGCGTGACCCCTCCGTCAAGTACATGTACATCAGCTCCAAATTTAACTGCATGCAATAGCAAAAACACTACTTCAACAAAAAAGCTCTGCAGGTCCTTGTTTGAGATATAGGCTAGGGATTGATTACTTATGTATTATACATTATGTTATGTTGTCAATGTCTTTGTGATTTTCTTGAGACAGGTTTCTTGAGGTTTATTCAAAAATGATGGAGCCTGCTGTAAAGGGCTTTTGTCACATTTTATAATAAAAGGTTTCAGTTTGGGTTACATTATCTCTTATTTTGTGGTCCATTGTAAATTTTTTAAGGTCTTTTGATGTGAGCGAAAGTATTATGTTGCCAAGTTTGTTAAATAATGCATTGTCATAGAAAGACTGTCGTTGTTGTACCAGGAGTGTTGGGTTGTGTTAAAAGCTTTGGAAGATATATTCATTCTTATATTAGAGTGTTAAAATATCCATCATGTGCTGTATAAAAACCCCAGAATTCTGTTTAAAACCTGAAAACCTCCCCCTTGTTTGTATTAAAAGTCACTGAATGAGTCCACATGCTGATGATCTCATATGACTAGAATTTCTCCCTAAAAAGCACCACTCAAGATCAAAACAGGATATAAAGTTTTACACTTTATTGATGTCGGAAATCCAGGGAGAATTCTCTGTTTGTACAGCCGGTGCTTTTCAATCAATTAAACCTAGTTCCCCTTGTGCCCGTAGTGTACATGTAGGTGTTCATCACCCTCGCAAAATTGAAGGGGGGGGAGGCTTCGTGGATAGAGTGTCCCCTTACTGGGCTTGGATGAGGAGGGGGGATGGCCACACTCCTCTGTTCCTGTGAGTGGACTGGTGTTACACCTCAGGGCAATTTGGGCTTTAAAGCATAACATTTACTTTGGAGTCAGTCTGAAGGGTTGTGTGGCATGAACATGTACTGTAGGAGCCTTGGCTGTAAGTGTGCCATGCCGGGAGTATTCAGTACAGTTGTGATGGGGGGGTCGAGCTGCTGTGTTGGGTGCAGGAGGCTCGTCTTGTTCACATGTATTGATGAGTTTGATTTAACCTCCAAAATGAACATGTCATTACAAACCTCGGAGATGAGGTTAATACTAAATTCAATTGTGGCAGAGTTGTTCATGAAAATAAATGTGTGAAGCATCAAGTAAGAACTGAATGGTTGTGCAGTGGTACTGTGGTTTTTATGCATTGTGCGCATAATGCAGCCAAGTTGAAAACATTTGGCCCATGGCCTTCACAGCCCAACTCAGTTTTGCTTAATTTTCCAAGGATATTAAACCGCAGTGCCTCTGGCATTTCTGTCTTCATGCAAGGCTCAAATGTCCCAGTTGAATTTAAATTGTTGGTGTGCAAGAGTAGTAATTTGTAGATTTGTAATTTCCAGAAATCTTGGGGAGAAATCCAGTAGGAATTTGGTAGAAAGTTTGCCGAGTTCTGTATTTTTCCTCTTATTTGTGTTGTTTTGTTCTCTTGAACTGATTGTAGGTTTGTATCTTTAGCGTGATTTGTTCCTTCCCGGATGTTGAAATTAGGTGTTCATATATTAGCCTTGAAAAGAAGTTGGAATTTCTTTTTAAGATTGAAAGAGCATTTTCAAGAGTTACAAGCAATGTTGGGGTAAAAACAAATAGCTGTAAGTGAAGAAACACAGTGGTTTATAGTGTTTGTTGCCGAGGGCCTTAACCCCTGCCATGTCAAATCCCATGGGATTTAACAGCAGGGAGGATTTGATTGATTTGAGCAGGGAACAGAGGTTTTTTGTTGTAGCTGGGAAGAGGGGGGTGTCTTGTGCAAGCTTCCAGCCAGGAAAGCTGGCAGTATACTAGATTTTGTTAATTATTGGTGGGATTCCAGAGAGGTTCAGAGAAAGTGTTAGAGTCCTTGATGAATCCACTGCAGAAGCCATTTTGAGGTTCCTGAGCCACTTGTTAGGTTCTGCTGGACTCACTTGAAATTTGATCAGCGGAAAAAGTTACCGCCTTCTAGATGGAAAGGGTTGGAAAAAGTTGACGTATTTGAAAAACCTGTGAGCGCAAATTTGTTCAACTAAACAGAGTGTCCAGGTGCATGCAGGTGACTTGATCACTGATTGTGAACCAGCAAATCCTTTTAAGACACCAAGTAGAATGCCCTTGATTAAACACTTCTGCCTCTGGTCATTTTGCCCATATCTGACTGCAGATCCAGCGGATGGTCATCACCGGCGGCCAGTTCAAACCAGAGCAGCTGAAACCAAAGGAAGTGGTCTCCCTCCTTCTGGACGATGAAGAAATTGAAAGAAAATGTAAGATAACCTGCTCCATCCCTTCCCCCCCCCTTCCACCCATCCTGTTGCTGTTCCGGCAAGAAGGATGGAGGCGGTCACCGCAACAGGAAAATCACCCTTCATCAAAAGATGAAGACGTGCTAATGCTTGAATGCTCAAAGATAACCTCTGTTTTTACATCTCCATTCTACACGCATTCTGTTTGTGAAGTTAAAAGCTTGCATTTCTTACTTGCAGATCCAATTTATTTTTCACACCATGCCTGAAGCCAAGTTTGGTGCCTGTGTAAAGCACATGTGTTATTTGTAAATTTGCAGGTTCAAATAGTTGATTGTTGTAAATGAAACCTACATTTCAAGTAAATAACGCGTTGGTGGTGCTTGGTTTATTTCTTTTACTGTACGCTATAGGGTTATAGTTGAAGTCATTTTTCACCCCTTTTAGTCAATTTGGAATGGTTGAAAATGTTTTGACGCACAGGTGTGTAAAATCTCTTTTACCAGATGAAAACAAATTGAGATCTCAACTTTTAAGCCACAATTGAAAATGGGTAAATTGAATTAAATATAACAGCATTTCCTACTGTCTTGTCAATCATTCATCAAAGGACACTGGAAGACCTGTGGAGTTTCAGGGAAATGGTGCCCGCTGTCTGGGAAGCACGATCTAATGACTGACTTTAGGAGTTGACTTGAACACTTTTTTCCAACACATCCAAGTTTGACTGCTCATAGCCATGTGGCATTTTATTGTGACTCAGTATCATCAAACTTGACTCTGTCAAATCGTTGTGTAATAAAAGGGACCATTTGTTTCTACATGGGCACTTGTTTCTAGCGATCACTGGGACTGGACTTCGTGGCGGAGTCATTGGTTTTGCACTGATGGTGCAGAACAGATGTCACATTTTCAAATTACTTGCAGTCTTGCTTGCGCCTGGTACTCAGCGGCCCTTAAATTTCCCTTGTCGGTTCACCACTTGCGGCCCATAACCCATCCTGTGCGATGCTGAACTGTGTTTTTTTTTTTTTTAAATGAAATCCCCGTCCGTTTCTTTCTTCTCAGTGAATGTTGCATGCAATCTTTGTCCCTGGTGGGCAATAAATTTACAGAGTGGGAAAAGTCTGAGGCACATGATGCGGTTAATTCCTGGTAGCTGTCACAACCGTAGGAGAAAAATGATGCCAGATAAATGTCAGAATTGGATCACCCTCAAAGAATTTCTCAGCAATTGGTTATCAGATGGCCTGGTTTTTCTTTGCACATAATAAATTTTAAAACGAGTGAACCATTTATTCTATGAAATAAAGGAGGTGTGATGTGCACAGTGCGTTTCTAGTCTCTGCAGTTCATTTTGTAAGCGCATTTGTTGTATCGTCTGCCCAATTAATGGCAAATAAATGAACTATATGAATGACTCCCTCCTTTAAAGATGTCAATACTCATGCCCTACTCGAGTTTATTCAGCACTTAATTTTCTTCCTTTTCTTGTTCTTGCCACAATGACCAGTTCACGAACAACAGCGTGAAAAGAAGCTGACAGAGGAACGGAACCGAGCCAGAGACCGCAAACGCAAGAGGGAGAAGTATGCCGAAATGGTGAGAGGAACGGTTTCTGCCCTCTACATCTCCCCCTCCTCCACCTCCTGGGAAACTTCAGTGCCTCGGGGCTTCGGCCCTGTAGAACCCCCAATCAGAGGGTGCGGACCTCGCGCCAGAAATGCTGTCTCCTGTTGGCAGGAATTTGCCTCCTTTGTGCTGTGTCTGCCTCTGGAAATTCTTGTCTCAAGCTTTTTGAGATGGGAATCTTTTGGGGCAGTGTGCCGGACTGAAATATGACGCAAGTTCTGACTTAAACCTTCATGTTCTTATCACTAAATATTAGACAAGTATCCTGAAGAAAACTGTGAAGAATACCACAATCTTCTAACATGGCTGAGGCAGTAATTATGACCACACTTGGAGATATCGAATGGGCAAATTTTTAAGGTCGTAGAAATGAACATTTTTAAGAAAGTTTTTGTATTTTGCGGTTTGATCACCTCAAAATCATACACCTGCTTCTGCCTCAATTTTTTCTTCCCCACTCTCAGAAGAAAGAAGCAGGTAAGAAACTGAAGGCAGATGGGGTGCCCGGTACACCGCTTGGGTCACTGGTTTCTGACGGCGCCAGTGTGTCCCTGGATGGTGAAGACTCCTTGCTGAGCATGGATTCTGGAGCCCCAAGTCCCCTGAGTGTGGTAAGTACAAGGCTTAAGTTTGTTCAACCCCTCCTTCCCCTTTTTTTCTTGAAACCCGGATATATTTCATTGGTGTTCCCTCAATTGTCTGTAGTCGTAGTGAAGCAGTAATCTCCGTTTTGAGTCTCGCATAATTTTTTTATACACCATTCTGTTGTTTACAAACGTTGAACACCAGTTGGAATGGGCGGCAAGAAGTTAAGCCTGATTGGCAATAGTTTCTTTTCAAAATGCGCAGTTTGTTTCATCATTGTTTGAATGGGCATTGTTTTCCTTTGTTTTATTCAGTTAGTATTGCTGTCTAAGTATTTATCGTTAATTTTTGAGATTTTTCAACAATTTGTGAATTGTTGGTCCAGCCACAGCTTTGGCAGCCGCTGGTTGGCCAAATTCAGCACTTGTGGTGTAGCAAAGACAAGTTCTATAATGTCTGGCAGTTGTCCTAACAACAGCTGTGTATTAGCCATGGATGCCCATTAATAATCTAATTTCAGCAGCCCTGCACAGCATTGTTGATAAGAGTCGTGAGTAGTGGAGGGATGCCCTCCACGTGTACTTCTGTTGTCGTGCCTTGACTCCCAGAGTACCATGTGATCTACTTGTCTTTTATACTCGTGCAAGTTGTCCATGCCTCCCACAATTAGTTAGACTTAGCGATCTAAGATATTTTCCACTTTTGGGGGGCTTACAGGCAAACAACGTTTCCTTGATTCTTGCAATTTTTACATCCTTTGTTTTGTCTTGGTTTTTTTTACCATACACTGAAAAGTTTGGAAACTTAGTTTTCTGACTTTCCAATGGCATGCTTGTTCTGTGTGAAGTTGTCTAAAGAGTGCCATTTTTACCAAACTTTAAAACATTTCTTTTGTTTGTGGCTTTTTTCCCGCATTGAAATTGTATGTGTAATTTACTCAAAACTGTACTTTACTCATAGTTATTGTCAAATATATCTGAATAACAGGACAATGGTAGCCACATGGTTATCGGCATGATGTGTCCTCAGATATCACCTGACAGAGACCACATGCTATTTGGAAAAAGCTTTTCTAATCTCTCCATGAAATACTACCAACTTAAACTGGTAAGCATTGTCAAGCTGGTCTGGTGCACAGAAAGGTCAAGTGATTATTGTGAGGGACAGACGTGAGTGGAGTATTATGCAGTGGATAATGGTCGCCTTCAAGACAGTCATGGAGCAGGACCACCAGGGATCGTGACATGAACACTGACGATGAGCCGAAGGTTTCACATCGGGATCGGGATGACATTTGGGGATCCGTCCTTGTATTTGACCATGAAAATATTCAGTGAATCAGCTGTTAGTCAACCCCTGTTGAACATTCAAGGATTTCTTTTCCCCTTGCCCTTCTGGATGTGAGAGCCGTTGATGTGTGGAGTTTTGAGGATTCTGAGCACAGCCCTGGAAGCCTAAGGTGTAAGGCAACGTGTCGTCAGCAGGAGCTGTGCCGGCGATGTGCCCCTGCTTTTCCTTGACAGGGAGACAAGAGCTGGGGTAACGTGAATGTCAAGATTGCCAGTGCACGTCAGAAGCCACTCGCTGAGAAAGAACCAACAACAACCAAAGAAAATCTGTGCTTTTGTTTTTATTTTCTTTTTAACCAGCCACTGAGTTCACCCTCTCCCTTTGCACTTGCTGTGCCATCAAGCTGAAAGGGACTTTGAAGTCAATGTACTTTTTTCCTCCCTCTTTGCAGTTGATTAGTTTAACGGTGCAAATGTGCTTGAATGGTTACAAGGCAAATCCTGGCCTGGGGGTGAATCAAAGGAGAGTGGTGGTGGAGACTGGGACTTTGGGCGGACTGACCCTTGTTTTCCTGTTCATGGTTGGTTTATTGTGGATGTTTATCTGTTTTTGTGGTTTTTTGGTGGATACCCTCTTGATGGAAACGATCGCTTGATTTGGCTAGTTTATGGACAGTCGGTGGGGACGGAGCAGGCTTCACTGCATTCAGAGGAAATTGGCAGTGAAGGATCAGGGGTTAGCATGTAGCTCAACAGACACACCACCCTGATACAGCTGCACAACCATTTTCCATCATTTCTGTCCAAATCTGTAGTGTTCAATGGACAGGTTGGTTGTTTTTTACAGCCGGATTGAATTGTGTTCAAGCTGGTAGAATTGTATTTGATGTGCTGTTCTACAAAACGTTTCTGGGCAAAATGAGGTTTAGTTCATGTCTTGCCTAGGAGAAAACATCAGACATTTCAAAAGGGAATCTCAGAATTTTATTTCTCATTTCATTAAAACAAATTCACGAAAACCTCAGTGGTCATGGAAAACTTGTTTTAAAAGACCACTAAATGATCAATGTTTTAAAACGCATTCACTTAATGGAGGGGTGAAATGATTGAAAGGAAACAGTTCTTTTTTCAGTCCACGGGGGCTGCAGTAGGTTTGGGACAGTTTACAGGTTTCAGAAGCCGATGTGCAGCCACTCACTGAAAATTGTAGGCTTGATGCCCCTTGAACGTTTTTGCACAAAGAATGTGCCATATGCCTCGCTTAAATCACTAGGGGATCATGGGATGACTCAGGAAGATTCTCCCCAAATGCCGAGGGATTTGTGGTTGTTAAAAATCATTATTACCCCTCTGACACGAACAAATTATGCAGAATCTCTTTAAACTCTGTTTCCGCGTTTTTATTAGATCTCCTGGAAATTTCTTGCGTCCCTCCACTAGATTCAAACTTGCACAGAATTGAATGAAGAGTCTTTTGGGGGGGGGAGAACAGAATCTCCCAAGTAAGGCACGTTGACAGATTGCGACAGCTTTTCCTGGACCTCTTGATTTTTCAAGATAATCTCTCTTTGCAAGCAGTTTGATTGATTGTGAGGCGCACATCAACAGCACTGGGGATTTGCATCACCAGACTCCTTTGTCCCTGAGTCGAAAATGGGATGACGAATCCTCAATCGCGTCCATTGCGAAAGTTTGGATGCATCGGTTTGAAATGTGCTGCGTGTCCCAGACAGTACGCACGAGTGGGCACGGTGTGTTAGGCACGCTTGTAAGCAGCGACAGTTGTTAGCATTGTAACCCTATTGAGGGACCATTTTTCAAACCGCACCGTCACTCCTAGCTGGGCTATTACTTCATCTCACGTCAGCAATGCCGGTGGCAAGGCTTTTCAATTATGATCACCCACGCTCTGGTGCAAGTCTCTCACCTCCCTTGCTTTGTGTGTGTTTTGTTGGGGTTTTTTTTGTATATGTGTTTTTTTCCTTCTCGGCTTTTTTTCCCGCGTGTTTCACTTGTGAAAACCATCGTCAAGCTGTATAATTACCTTTGCCCGGTTGCGATTCCCGCCTGACTTCGACACGGGGAATGTCGCGGCAGCACAGCCTAATGAAGCGTGGTTGTAACGAGACCGCCATCCGTGGGCTGGGGCAAATCACATCCTAGGAATCCTGCTTGCAGGGCCATTTGAGCACTAATGGCGTTAGCCGCGAGGCGGCGGGCAGCCAGCCCACGGCGCGGAAGGTGTTGGCCAGACAAGGTGCTGGTATGCGCTATTCATGTGATTAATTGCATTTACACGTTTGCCATGTTGTTTCATTAACAAGGAAACATTTTAGGGTAACAAACGAAATTAAAAAGCTGCTGAGAGGATTTCACACTTTTGGAGCGGGAAAAATGTGATAAGATTTCTCTCTTTTGATGAGGCAACCTGTTTTTTTGGGATGGTTACTACTGACTAGAAATTTATTTTATTGTGACTGTTGAATGAATCTGAAGTTATACTCGGCCAGTAATGAATCCTCTGAGCTTGTGAATGAGAGGTCTATAATCTGTTCAAAACAAAGTTGAAAGATGTATCAGTTGCTTGTGTTTTGTTTTTGAACATACTCACAGATCTTGTCAAAAATTGTACAATTCTTTGATAGCTGAGAATTGGACAGTAGAGCTTGGATTGTTACTCCACTGGGGGCATAGATTCTGTTGGGGGAGGGGATATGCCCTCCACACACACACCCATAAGTGTGTATTTGCCTGCAACTGGGGACCCCCTGTTGTTCCTCTTTTGTTTGTACTTTAACTTTTTTAGAAGACCACCCATATGTTTTGTACACAGTTGTCAATCGGGGACCCTCTGTCAATCGGGGACCTTATTGTCCTCTATTGTTCAAGGTCCCCAATTGAATACAGAAACAAACTCACAGACACGCACTTTTTACATGATAGAGGGGATGGATAGGTTATTGTATCCCCCCCCCGCTCACACTTCTGGGTGGTAAGAAACAAAAAACTAATGCATTAAAAAACTCTGACAGTTGATGAACATACAATACAAGCACTGTTTTGATGCAAAGATGAGGCAACATACTTTAATACGTGAGTGTATGCACGTGTATCATGACCAGCGCCACCTAGTGACATGTTGTGTGCAGCCACCCCCCCCCCCTTTTTTTTTAACCATGCTGGTAGTTTCAGGATTTTATTGCCGTAACCTTGCCACCACAGATGAACATCACCGAACTCCAGAGCTGAAGTGGGATTAACCGATGTGACTTGTTGGCTAACCATTACAATAACGTAGACATACCATATTAAATAATGGCTAGTTTTCCTATCCCTAACGGGACTTTGCTTTTAGCCCAGAAAGGAAAAGAGAAACGAATCCACTAACATATCAAATGCATGCATATGGAAGCCTAGCAGCAACGACTGAGATTGAGACTTAGCCTAAGTGTTTGTGATCATTTGTAATTACTCGTTGGCAGCCTGGCTGATACTTGCAGAAACCATTGAATTACTAGTCACTAGTGTACAAGTCTGCGTAGTCTTAAATGAAAAAATACATGCATAAATGGTTTCTTATCAAGATTCCCTTTTGCCACAATTTCTTTTTTTTTTTTTGGTTGTTGTTTTTCTATCATTTGTGACTAAAATTTCTCTGTTTTGCTCAGTCATTAATAGAAAATGAGGACAGCTTTCCACCTGTCATTTAGTAGAAAAAGATATTTCTTTATGGTCTCGTTAAGAAAGCTTTGTAAAGCATTCGGTTATGTTCATTTTGTGTGATCTCTGCTCTGATTTCCCATGTTTCAGTGTATAAAGAAATGACCTCTTCTGCCGTAAGGCAGTCATTGTTCATGTTCATTTATAGCTATTCTGGGATTCTTGGGTCACCTGTGCACAGGTGATACTTTCTGGCACTCGGCCAAGTGGTTTGCTTCCCACGCCTCCAGAAGAGGGGACTTGCCTTGGATGAAATGTAAACAAACTTTGTAATGCCCAGCATTGGCCTCCATCACTTGCCCCATGTTTTTGTCACAAATTCCAGAAGGATAGATAATCGTGTTGGTTGTAATCTCTGGCTTTGTGTGGTCATCAGCAAACCCAGCGTAGGCCTGGTGTAAAAGTGCATCATATTGCTGAGTGATTGATGGCTGTGTTTATGGTTACATCAGTAGTAATGTACTGCACCACTGCATGTAGGTACCGGGTGTGTTGATAAACGGAGCAATCAGATACATACTTTGCTCCCTGTGTTGATCGTAGCAGAATTGGATTGTTCAAATTGTTTTACACACTGCATGTGTTTCAGTGCAAGGGGGGGTGGCAAAATTCCAATCTTGTTTGAGGATCCGTAGCAGAAAAAAAATGTAAACAAACTTTCTTGTTATTCCCACATCCTTTTTCGTGGTGTCAATGCACCAAAAGAGAAATATCACGACACTGCACGCGGTTATCACTGGTTCACTTTCCCCGTGGCATTTATGACCCAACGCCTCTGACCCAGAAAATGTTCCCCCCCAAAACCTGCAGTCTCAGATTTGTGCGGAAGATCCTCAAAGATGTAACCCAGATTACAGCAAGCCTTTCCGGTCAAGGGTCTCGCCCCATGGATCATTGGTGCTATCTGCTGTGCCACCCACATGAACTATTTCGAAGTGTGTTTCTACTTTGCCAGATCAACTGCTGTGACATTCATCCATCCGAGAAAAAGCCGGGAAAACATGAAGTAACTTCAGAAGGATGCTCATGCACGGTTGTTGTTTTTTATGGGGGGGGGGTTGTAACATTGTAGGAGTTCCTTATCTTGGAAAACCATGCTTGACACCCGTGACCCTGCAATAGTACTCTTGAGGGACCCCGGTGGTAAACAGATTCCATGATAGGCAGTCTCTGGTGGTGATCCCCAACCCCTGGCAGTAAGTTGTGAATGTGTTTCATCGACATCGACTCTGCTGTTAGCGGTGCAGTGAACGCAATCGCTTAGTCTTTCTAATTGGAGGAGGATGCAGCTCTGGTTGTTTGTAATGATTGTTGGTATTGTTTGATTTAAAGTGGCGCATGTCAGAATATTCTTCACTCCGAAAAGGTATCACTGTGATGGGCCGTCTCATGGGGCTTGGGGTGTCTTGGTTCGGTTGCACTTAAAATTTGGGAGGTGGACATTCTTTTAATGTATTAAGCTTGTCTATAGATTGAAATTTGAATAGACATTGGCCGTAAACCAGTTCTTCATTTCAAGTTCAGCTTTTTCACATTTTGATTCCAAGATATAGCAAAAGATTCAGATTCATAAATGGAGGCATCGTTAAGCGGACGACCGTCATTGTGATTTGGGTTTGACATCTTCAGATACCAAATATTGGTTGGGTACAAAATCCCTTTTGCCTGTGCCTACAAAGACTGGATTGGGTGATGGTACGGCTTTCACTTGCTTCACCCATAACAGAGGGTTCATAATGTAAATCTTACTTGGAAACCTGTTTTTTTCCGACTGTTCACTCTTCTTAAAATGTCAGAAACAATCTGACACCTCTTCTCAGTTTACTGTAAAGGAAAAGTGTACTTTTTAAACACGTAAACACCATGGCTGTGATGCCATTCTGTTCAGTCACAAACCCACATTTTTCTGATTAAAACTATTTACGAGGAGCACTTTTCTCACTGATCTAGCGTCATGAACTGAAACAAAGAATCACCAATTTAAACAAAAGCCACAAGACAGCAAAATGTGAAAACTTCTGGCAGAGTGTAGTGTAGAAATAGCTGCAACACTGTTGCTGTCAAGTTTCTGCCTTGGATGACATCACACTTACACTTTTGTAGAATGATAAAAGCATTTTGCTTTTAAAATGGCACACCAAATGTGAAAATAGTGTAACATAGGAAACAAAGTATTTTACAAGAATCGTATTAAAAGATTGTGTTACCTGGGCACTGGAGAAAAGAAAGTCCCACCTGTTTTCATCACATAATCATTGATACATGAACTTAGCAATTAACCTTGGTGCTTTCCTCCTGCAGAGCCGGAAGTCTTTATCTTAAACCTTCCAGATCCTTCAGTCCACACCAATCCACCAGAAAGATATCCGAGGGCCACAATTATCGCTGGGCTCTAGCCACATTAAGTGATTGACCCCTCTTGACCCAGTTGTGACAGCAGGCCCCTGGTGAGATCCCACATGGACCCCGTCTCATCCTGGACAACAGGGGTGGTGCAGTCTTCTTTCCTTCAACAGATTACCGTGCCCTCTCATCAGGGTCCTGTACTTCATTTCAAGCCAGTTTGGACTGGACCAGATTGGCTTGTATTGCGTTGGACATTCAGACCTTTCAAGCAGATTGAAAGGTGGTTCGCTGAGGTTACTTTCTGGAGGAGAGGTTTCCAAAAAAAATAGGCCTTCCAAAATTCTTCATGTTCAGATTGAATTTTTTTTTTTTCACTGGCTCTCTGCAGCGGTTTGGTCATGGTGGAGCATGGGGCTTAAAGGTAGTAGTATGTATAGATTTGTCAAAACTGGTTAACTTAGGGGTTTGTGATTTACTTTGTGTAACATTCTACGGACTTGTTGAGCTCACTGCTTTGAGAAAAATCGAGGAAACACTGTTCATTTTTAACACTCAAAGTGCAGCTTATGTAATTTGTCTCTCAAAAATCCAAAAAAATGGGCCACAGAGTGCCTGGACCATGCACAGGCGAGGTCTATCTGCAAACCAATTATGGCTATCGAAATTGCATTTTTTCATGGCTTCACATAATAATAATGGTGGGCAAATTTACCTTCAACTGTGTGTTTCCTCTCCAACAATGCAGCACTTAGAATTTGTCAAATAAACACCGTTTCATCATGCAGTGAATTGACTGTAGTCGCCACAGTCACTGCTCGACCACAATGTATGCGCACACCATCACATGCGTGATCAACCACATACACAGTCATTGTTGGCTCTTCAAACATGTCACTGTCAATAACCCAATAACCATCCACACACTGTCAGTGCCCATCCTAAACACTTTATAAATCAACAAATGTGGCAACTGTCCTTGCATTTTGGGATAAGAGTTACTGTGATTGGGAAAACAGAAAGCTGAATGTCTCAAAAATGGAGATTTTGTTCAAGCAAAACAAACTTCACTGTGGAGCTCCAGAGGAGCAGCCATATCAGCCGAGGGCATGCTGCTGGGTTTGGACCATACCATTATCTTAAGGGTTGATGGCAAGATGATAATATGTTAACGTGAGGTAAAATTCGGAAGTTTCATAAAGAACCTTTAATTCCAAACCAGTCCAAATACTCCTTTAGGATGTTAGTTACAGTTATATATCTATTTTATTAGTTAATGATGAGTTTAGGCAAACCAAAGGCACATGGGCAATTTGTACCTTACCCGTTAATATAGACTCTTCCAACAGCTCAATGCGTCACACACATTTACGTTGTGCCCATTAACGAATGTGGTATTTGAACGAATTGTGTTTCCCAAAGATCGTCTGTCTGGATAGACTTTTAAAAAAATTATAACATTTCTCTTTTCTCGAAAATGACAGCATTCCTGGCGGTAAGATTTCACAGATTGTCTGACACTATTATGTAATTACTTTGACAGTAAGATATTTCAAGATAATTTAACATTCTCATTTTTGAAATCTTGCAAATCCCACACACAGCCTTTAACATCAGTCGTACAGGAACTGCATCAATATAAACAACATTTTGAGTCATTTGTCTGTCACACAGTGGTTATATAGTTTATGTTCAGGTGTCTTGGGAGGGGGGGCCTGGGGACTTTAGTCCCCCCCAATTTGCTTAGCCCCTCCCCCAAAAAAGTTAAAAGTCGACATCACGTCTGATGGGACTAACCCCCCCCCCCCAAAAAAGAAACTTTGACTGTAGAACTGCACATGTGTACATGTATGTTACCCATATACATGTACATGCAGGTTGATATTCCCCCATCGTTAATGCAGAGAGATTAGCAATTGGGCATGAGATTTTGCTCCTGTAAGGCTGTGGCAGTGTTTTGTTTCAAATGGACACTTGCCTTGAAATCACAGCTGGGACCATTAAAATGGACTACCAAGGTCTAAACCAAGGTGATGGAGATAGTGGCCTTTGTATAATTCAAGATGGTGCCAAGAAAATTCCCCCTTCTTTGATGATGGCTGTGAATGATGGCACGACTGATTTGCCTTAGGTTAGAGCCACGTCTGACAAAAGTTTATACCACAACCATGGCAGCATGGTTATTCACTTGTCAATGTGCTTTAACACATGCATGTTAATTAAAGCATACAGACTGGCAAATTACTCAGTCTAATTGTCATTTTCAGTTGGATCAATGGCCAAATCTATACATTGATTTTTCTGGAGAATCTTCATTTAGGATGTAATGTAATTCCTGGGGCAGTTTTTCCTGTCGTTAAAAGCATTGGTTAAGAATGGTGGCATGGAGCTATATACTCCCTAGGGAGCTGAGATGGTACCGGTATTTGGAATGTTTCATGGGCTCAGCGGGCAGGGGTAATAAGGAGGGAAAGTGTTTCAATCTAAGTTAGTTAAAGGCGCTATACAAAAACTGTTACTGTAGTATAACAAGTTGCACAACAGCATGGAGCCTGCAAGTCACATGACAGGGTATTGTCCAATCAAGCCTGTCAACTCATCAGCTTGACATGTTTATGTTGATCTTGTTATTTGGTACTTTATTCAAGCTTAGTGAAACAGTGTTTCAGTTTGAAGAGTAAAACAGTCATGCTTTCCTTGAAGGAAACAAATTTGTCCTACAAATTTTAAGGTGTGTGGGGCGAGCAATGCAGTAAAATAATTCCATTCCCAAGATTTCCCCCCCTCCCCCCGCTGAGTAAGTTGCTTTTCAAACCAGCCTTGTGCCGACACCAAGGATCAATCTGTCTGTTTCATTTGACATCATTAATCATTACAAAGAGGCCAGTCAATTACCATGGCTTGTGTTTTTTTTTTTTCATTCTTTTAAAGCTGAAAATAATACCTTAGCTTATTTACATCTCAGTGCCTCACATAACTCCAAATGTAATTAAAATGCGTTATCTTGCTGGTGAATCCAGCAGACAGTGAAAGTGGGGTAGAATAATCAATTATTAATTATTTTCCTGGATGGCAGGGGTTTTAAAGGGGCTGCTTGCTTGTTTAATTTTATTTAGTATGAAAAGCTTAAAAAGGTGCTCAAATTTGTACCCTAAACCAGCTGGGCCAATTTCATAGAGCTGCTTAAACATGAAATTTGCTTAAGCATGAAAAAAGCCTTGCTTAAAAAGACAAAGGTTACCAGTTAAAACTCTGATTGTCATGCTAATCAAAAGACAGGTAAATAGGATCCCAAAACAGTACACATCACACAGAGTTTTGGCTGGTTACCTAATTCATCAAGCAAGGTTTTCTCGCGCTTAAGCAAATTTTGTGCTTAAGCAGCTCTGTGAAATTGGCCCCAAGTGTGTAGTAGATGTTCAGTATTTGTTGGATGTAGCTTTGTGGTCATATAAATGTGCAAAATTGAATTGAATTGAATGTAGTCCCATACACACAGGACCTCAATTTAATAGTGCAGTAGGGCACCCTGCACCCAAGAGCATTTGTAGGATGGACCATTGGTAAAAGTACCTTTGGCCATTGAAATGATATGACTTCATACCTCCTGAACAGTTTTTGAGTGGACATTGATATCAGAACCCTATAGGAGGCTTGGAGCCTTTCATTAAGGGTTTGATTTACCCATATTAAAGTCTTTGGGCTTCCTCACTCATTGTTCATGTGGAGTTGACACCGTGTTTTTGCTTAGTCTAATTTGAAGTTGATACTCCACATCGAAATATGCTAAGTGCAGTAAGGACTTGCTTTAGCATGTTACCAGTGTCAGTCAAAGGGAATTGTTTGTGTTTAATTTTCTGCCATTTTTGGGGTTTTTTTTTTTGCTAAGTAAAATATCTTTCTAAGCATTGTTATCTGCTTTCTGTAGTTCTGTGAAGTTTGACACTGAGTAGATTGAAGGACCCGTGAAGCTTTTAAAAAGAAAATGCTGCTCAGCAAAAATTTCCAAGCAGAAATCTTCAGGAAACTGGTCTAATGAGAATTACTTCACAGAATGGGTTCTGTGCCGAGAATCGCCAGACCTGTAGGAGAGTATCTAGGGCGTGGCAATAATGGCATCCCCCTAGTCCCATATGAGTTTGGCCAGAAACCTCTCCCAATACCAAGTCCTCCAGACATGCAGGAAACCAATGCCAAATTTGTGGCAAAGGGGTGAAATTTGTCAGGATTTTTCCTGATTTCAGGATTGCTTTCATCAGGATTTGCCTGATGGCAGGACTTCTCAAACAGTCTCTTTCAGAATCTGGAAAATCCCAAGTTTACAAAAAAGTGTTTCTACCTACGAAAGTTCATCTAAAGAACACAGGAAAATTGGTTACTCTAAGGAGTACCCTTTGGCAAACACAGATCAAGACCCTATCGATTATTTTGTGGATATTTCATTTTCCTCCAATCTCCCCCCTGGTGGGACTTCAATTTTCAGGAGACATCAAGCCCCCATGTAAAGTAACGGTGGAACGGCTGCCTCCCTCCCCCAGAATCCTTCAAAATCCTGCAGTAATGAGTGGATGGATTTTATTGGCTCGGTACCTCTGTGCCGCGTCTTTTTTGTAGCTGGTGTGGCTGAGCAATCTGAATAGAACATTTTCTGAGAAAGATTGGTGGCAAGCCACTATGTTACACGATGCACATTGCCAGTTGCTGGTTCTCTGTCCTGCTTTTTTGCCGTGCAAAATCTACCGCCTGATAGCTCCACAAGGCCGTTTTCAGATTGTGTCTGAATTGGGGAATGGATGTTGATGAGACACGCAGTGTCTTTTAATTGAGTAATGGGTCGTGTTCTTGTGGCGCTGCGTATTGACTTGTTTGTGACTGTGAGACGCCCTAACCCACGCAAATTGCGGCAATCCATTCTGCCAAGGTTTTACCGTCTTTTGCCATGTCCTCCTCTCTGTCCACTTTGTCTTTGGTGGTGAGCTCCAGAGGACGCCTGCTTGGTGTCCACATAATATCACAGGTGCCAGAGATCGTCAGTGGCTTATAAGGAGTTCCTGAAATGTCCAGACAGTATCCTATTCAAAAACATGAACATTCTCATAGCAGGTGTTCCATTTGGATCATTTTACCCCATATTGCACAAGATCCTTTTTCCCTACCAACTATTTTGTCAAAGGTTCATTTCATATTTTTTTTGTGGAATTAACAGTCGGTGGCTTTTTGAGAGAACTTGACAAACTTGTAAGGTTCCTTTTTAATCAGACATTCCCCATTGTGTCGAGTGCTGTCCACCGGTCGCTAGGCAGGAACGTGAGAATAAAATAACAGATATTGCACCGACTGAGCTGTCTGCAAACACCATTACCTCAGATGTCTGCCGACAATCTCCTCTGCGATGTGGCCAGTTTCCCAGCTAATTGCCTCGCGTTCCCCGTCTCGATGCGGCTTCCAGGCAACGGCAAGGCCTGTGATGCATCAGACTTCAAGGAAATTCCCCAGCCCAAGTTTACTATCCAAATTCCCTGTTAACGACCAGTTCATTTCTGGTTTTAACTTCTTTGTGTCCAGTTATCTGTTTTTGTATGTCATTCTGGCCGTTTGGGAGCACTCAGTAGTCGGTGTCAGTCTCCCACGACTTCCGGTTAATGATGCACATTTTTTTCTTTTGATATCCTCAGTGCCTGAGCTTGGTGGGGATGGTATTAATCAGCCAGGAAATTCTAGGCGTGCATCATTGCCTTGGTTACACAATTTTTGGCAAAGGCTTGGCTCTGTTCTTGGTTGTCATAGGATAAGCCCCACTGCTTATTACGCATCTTGTGTGGGAGATACACCGTAATAGGCACACAGACCTCACACGTATGCTGTAAGCATGCAAACTAAGTATTCCCAATGGCACTGTCATCGCTGCATTTTTTTGTTGCATACTGCAGTTTATGAATTGGGGTAGTTATTTTCCCTCTGCTAATTTTCTAAAAACAAATCATTTATTTGAGGTCGAGGTCTTCTTTCGTTGTTTTCAGTGCTGAAAATGAGGCCTTGAATGTTTTTCCTTGTCAGATTTCGTGTTCATACTGGTCCGTTTCATCTTCCATGCATCTTTTGTTATGTGATTGTGTCAGTTCAAGCTTTTCATGACTTTTTAGCTGAAGAGCACCATTCAATGCAAGCTCTGTTCAAAAATGAACTTCTCCATTGATAATGCACTGGGCAGTTCCCACTTATAAACTATGAATTTTCTCGAGCCTGCAAAAGAATGGGCTGTATTTTACAATCTTTGTCATTTTCATTTCGTGCCCTTTTTAGTTTTTGGTGTGTGTGAGTTTGTTTCTGCATTCAATTGGGGACCTTGAACAATAGAGGACAATAAGGTCCCCGATTGACAGAGGGTCCCCGATTGACAACTGTGTACAAAACATATGGGTGGTCTTCTACAAAAGTTAGAGTACGAACAAAAAAGGAACAATAGGGGGTCCCCAGTTGCAGGCAAATACACACTTGCGTGTGTGTATGTGGGGAAAAAAATCTTTCATGTATAGAGATTGTATTAAAAGCAATTAATATGAACAGTTTCCTATGACTAGTTTTCGAGAGGGAGATTTCATTTGAAGAAGTTGTAATTAAGTGTGAGCCCTTTGATAATTTTGCCGTTGAGCTTCCTTTTACAGCCAAAAAGCAGTCTTGTGTAGTATTTAGCCATGTTTAGAGCGCATATGCTCTCTGCAAACAGATGTCTCACGGTCATTCATTCATTAGTTGAAGAGAGGCAATGAGAAATGCATGACTGACTGATAGTTGTATTCATTCTCTGTAGGTGTCCGTGGGTAGCGAGACGCAGCGTCAGGCCCAGAGTTACACCCCAGTCTCCGTTGACGAGAACAGCAACGACGGGCTTGTCATCGCTGATGAACAGTCTGCAGACATTGAACTGGACGGTAATGTGCCATGTTGAATTTGCAGCAGCCATGTATTTAGATAATGGAGCCCATCTTTGAAACCACAGTGTTTGGTGTCCTCTGGGGGCTTTATGCCCTAACTTTGTCACTAAAGGCTCCTGTTTATGGATTCTCTCGGATATGGTACATGTACGTTGCTGTTTCCCTGGTGGAATGTGAAAACGTCACTGGCTTATAGAGGCCTTGATTTGAATATTCATTCAATATTAAAATACATGTACATAATAAGCAGTTTAGTATTTCAAACAGGGAAGGTCGTTGAAGAACAAAGCCGCCTGATGTCACATCACTTTGAACACGTTCGTTGCATGCGAGTTGGTGTATGATTGTGCTGATGGCACTGAACCCGCACCCGAGTGTTGACGTACTCGGATGGTCTGCGACGTGCTTCATGCACTGTTGAATTAACCAGAAAATGGCAAGCCACTGGCCAGTGGTTTCCTCAAGTTTGTCTTTTTTCAAACTGCAGTCACAGCTTGTACACACAGACTCACATGCGTGTGAATTTGGACGCTACCTTAAGTTGGCTTGTATACATGTTAACATACCAGAGATATCTCAACCCACATTCAAGAAACATCCCTGACATTAACTTCCCAAGGGGTAGATATCCATAAAATGCTCATTCACACAGTGATCTAGGTGATTTACAGTTCCCTCGTGTACTTGAGTGATCAGCATAGTTTGTCCTTAAGAATTTCTGCTGTGGTAGATCAAGCTCATTGTGACCGCGGCTTGGCCAGGAACATGTGCCTCTTGAATCCTAAAGAATCCTCCGAGACATCACTGTGGAGTTTGAAAGATTTCAGAGGGCAGGAGTTGATTGTACTGATGTCAAGTGTTTTTCTTTCAAAATAGACATTCTTAGTATTACCACCATATGCTTACAGCCACAGAGTTTCCACCCTTTGAGCCCCTGGAATTACAATTCTTATCACCTGATAAGTCCTGAAGAACTACCACCTGTCATTAGTTGATTAGTTAATCAGTCCGGTAATAGCGGTAGGCCTGAGGAACAGACGATAAATGCCTGTCTGGGCTCCAAAGAGTCTAGTGCTTCAGGTGTTCTGTTTTATGCAGAGACAAGCTGCCATTCACTAGGGAATTTGCTTGCATAGGAATAGAATGTAGCTGTGGCATTTTCCCATTTACATGTACGTGTAGTTTACGTTACGGTCAAAGCAAGTGTGAAGTCTACTTGAAATGATGTCCCTTTTGGTAGAAAAATGTAATCAATGGACTTGCTTTGTATTTAACTGATTCTGTGGGGAGGGGCCTTTTTTGATCTTTCCTGTAGAGTTTTAAATCCTAAAATAATAGGGAATGGATGGAAACTTTATTGTGGCGGAATCCTCACCCACACAGTGCAGCATTTTCTAGACTTTGGACTTTCACGGATTTAACCCTTCCTCCCATCACCTTACTTTGGGCTGAGCACAGAGATTGCACCATCTTCCTGAGCAGCATTAGCAAGTGAAGGGAAAGAAGGCTCATTGTTGCAGTCAAAACACCTGACTTCCATCACAAGACCTTGTCTGAATTCAAGTCACAAACTGTTCAAATAAACTAAAACAAAAGCTTCCTATCTTATTGTCCTTTTTTTATTTTTCATCATCACTCTTTACATTCTTTTGTCACTGTGACTTGTGCATCACTTTGTAAGTTGGGTCACACAAGGTGAGGATGCAGCGAGCACAGAAGATGAGACTTTGCAGCTTTTCAGGGAACTAGAACTCAGAATTGACCCTGAATTATCATTTCTTTCAATCATCAGATTCTGCCAGGTCCCACCAGCCAGGCTCAGGGAAGCGAGGCCCGTCTCGGGGAGGCAAGACAACCCCCTCGCCAGGCACCAAGAGGATTCAAGCCAGGCCCGGCAGGGTGCGCAAGGGCACAGGGGCAGCGGCCATTGCTGGAGCCAGGGCAGGTGCGGTCGCAGGAACAGCCGCAGCCTATGCAGCGTATGGGTTCTCCTTCAAAGGTAAGACTTGAGTCTGGCAAGTTGGACTAAACAGCATTTACTTCTATAGATTTTCCTCTAAGCTTGTTGGTGTAAGCAACAGAATATCACCTGGGTCCAAATCTCATACAGTTTGTAAGCGCGGAGTTTTTGTAAGCAAAGAAAATATCTGCTTAGTGAAAACAGGTCACCAGGCAAACTGTTGCATAATGTATCTTTTGTGAATGGATTTCAACACTTTCCACTAGCAGAAATTTGCTGAGCAACATTGTTCAGCAGCTTTACATAATCAAGCCCTGCTCTGTAAAATAACCCCCCCTGAAAAAAAATTTACTGAGTTGAATACCTGATAGAAAGGAGCCTGATTATGAGTTTCTGTCTGGTGTTTTCAATCCCTTGAAAGCATCTGTATCTCAAGATACTCAAGTGTGAGATAATTTAGCATACTTGGAAATATTTCCTGCGTTGAACAAGCCTTGGAAATTCTATGTTATGCACTGGGCATGGAATCAAAAATACATTGACCGTTTACACGTGTGCGAATACCAAGAACACATTCTTTTGTTCAAGCTACATGAATCTCCACTTTGCATGCAGTGAACGGCCCTCCCGTTCCCTCACGTTCCTCTACAACAACCCGTCATGGTCTGTTTGTCGGTCTATTTGCCATAAATTAATGTCAAGAGAAGGACGTGAAGGAACATTATTTAATTTATCCAGGGCTGTACAACAAAGCCTGGCTAGCAGCCAGGCAGCGTCCAGGCAGCATGCTTGAGGGGGCCCAGGATTTCTCCTGGTAATACTGTTTCTTGGCAACGGGATTAACTCTGGGACTGTGCAAGTGTAACAATCCTACCAATGGCTACTTTGCTTGCAAAAAATCATCTCATTAATACGGGCGATTCACAATAGTGCACCTCTAAGAGTTTGCAACACGTTGGCCAATCACAGTGCACGAAATCTGTCGACCCAGACCCAGATTGCGTCAATTGAACATTGTGAAACTTTCAACAGGTAGTTCCGTTTAAATGTCTAGGAAAATCTCTAAATGCATTTTATTTTTTTCATTAAAACGTTTATACACCCGACCCTTACTGTCATGGAAATTTCAAAAGCAAATTTCAAAAAAAGGTATCTATGTAAGACCCGTTTTATGCATGAGAATAATTCACTGACCATTCATTGTTGTTCAAACCAAGACAAAAATAAATGTTGCAAGGGAATAAAATCAGGAGAGTATTCCAAATAAAGTCTCTGAGGAGCTTTCATCCAACCAAAGATGGACAGCTGACCAATGGTCATGTATTACCATTGTTCCAGCAGACTTGGTTGCTCTTTCTGATTGACAGCTCGCCTTGGCATTTCTTTATTGAAACTGGACCACAGGTGGCTTTTGTTTTCGTAGTTAAAATATTAATTATTCCCTCCTTGGCATTTTCTATCAAAACTTAGAACACAGTGTGGTTTTTAATTTTTCCCAGCATCTCGGTATTTTTTATTTGGAGCACCCAATCCGCCAAAATACATATATATTAATTCTTTCTTCCTCGGCATTTCTTTTCCTGGCACCCAACCTGCCAAATATATGAGTACTTCCCTCCTTGGTATTTTCTATCCTAACCTAGACCATGTTCAGTAATTTTTCACTTACACAATCGCCCAATTTTTTTATTCAGAGCACCCAACCCACCAAAAATATAAATTGTTCCCTCCTCAGCATTTCTTTTCTATCCACACCTAGACCACTTGTGGTTTTTATTTTTTCCCGCACTACTGCATTTTTTATTCAGAGCATCCATCCCAACCCATCAAAATATATTAATTCTTTCCTCCTCAGCATTTATTTTCTGTCCAAACCAAGACCACATGTGATTTATATTTTTTTCCTGTACCAGTGCACATTTTTTCCTTATTCCGAGCACCCAACCCATTAAAATATATTAATACTTTCCTCCTCGGCATTTTTCTATCCAAACCTGGACCATGAGGGTTTTTTTTCTTGCACGACCCCGCAGATTTTTTATTTCGAGCACCCAACCTTCCCAAAATATTCATTCTTCCTTCCTCAGCTGTTTTCTATTAAAACCTGGAAATTTGAGCAAGAATGTATAAAATATAAGAAGTTGGTACATCAAATGGTCAGCATAAGTGTTTGTAAGAGGAATAAAATCTTCTTGGACCAAACACTGTCAACACTCATTTTGCCAACAGACTCCAGAACAGCTTGTATGCATGTTCTTCCCATCTTTGTTGTGACGCTGCCTTTCTCGCATGCACAGGAACAGCAATTAACATAACAATACTCTCTGAATCACTCATGCAAGGGAACGGGCTGGAACGTGTTCCAAAGTGCTCTTCGGAACGGGGGTGAATGGGAGGGCACGCAGAACGTAAGGGAACGCGTGGGAGCGGTTTCTGTATTTTTGATTCCGTTCCTTGGTGAAAGTGCATCTGGGGACATTACTCTGAAAGACAATTGGTAACCCCATCCTGTTTCCACAGAATGAAGTTCCCCTACCCAGAAAAAGCGAGTTCCCTATTAGGTGCCTGTCCTAAATTGGGATGATTCTGAATTGGGCTAAGTTGTCCAGTTCTGGTCCTTGACTTGCTGGTCTGGTTCAGGGATTGGTTGCATTGGTACTGTGTATAGTTTAAAGACTTCAACATCAGCCAAGAGGGAAACCTTGTGACCTCATCAGAGTAAAGCCAGGCATTGGTACGAATTAATAAACTTTAAGTACCCCAATAAGTGGAACTTGTTTCTAGCATTGGTACCAAATCAATAAACTGTAAGTACCCCAATAAGTACTTTAAGTACCCCAATAAGTACTTTAAGTACCCCAATAAGTGGAAATTGTTTCTGTTGCCTTTGCTTAAACAAAGGCATCTTATTTAGTTACTTTGGTATCACCCACTGTAACGTAATGTATAAAACAGAGATGTTTGTACGTAACCTAACCCTCTGTCCCTGACATTTTTTTATTCAGAGCTGTCTTGGCTCTTCAAAATCTGAACTTTTAAAACAAGCAGAACATTCTTCAGCTCTCAGGGGCATCAAGGTGCTGTACAGCAATTGCTGCAGAGCTCCTCTTTCTCAACCCTTCAGAATCCAAAACTAAATCAAACCAGAAAGGTTTCAAAAGAACCTAGTCTGTCAAAGTTGCATCTCAGGGGCAACTTTATTGTGAGGAAGCTATGCACTTTTTTTTGCATATCACTTTAGACAATGTAAATTGTATCTCAAGGATTTAAGAAATAGTGAGTGCTACTGTGATGTAAAAAAATGAATTGTTGTTTTAGTCACCTTTCTATTATTTGTGATGCAAATGGCTTTGAGTTTCTCCAGACAGGGATTAGCACTTTAACTTATATTTTCACCTAACTGACACCATTTTGGGAAGAACAGAAAGAAAGTATTTGGTGCCAGTTAGGGTTTTACTTTAAATTCGTTTTTTGCTATAAAAAATTTCAGCAAGTGAAGAGATAGTTGCACATTTATATTTATGAGCTTTTAATGCTAGAAATTCATAGTGGCAACAGAGCCACCTCAAGTGTTCCAACATAGCATGCTTCCAGTAATGAAGCACCACCAAAGTCATGCTGCAACGTTAGTTCACGTGCCTATGGTATGCCATATCAGCTCGGCCTTACGACAGCTCACATGCTGGCTTTGTGGTTCATGGTTACTCCAATGGGTGTCAGGGCAAAAGAAGCCATTTTAAGAAAATATTGATATTTGAATCAGTCCATGCAGACCATCTTTAACTTTCCTGCTGTGGGATGTAAAAACATTTTGAGGAGAGATGAAGCAAGGTAACTAATCTGAATGGCTGAAGAATGTCTGTCAGGTGCTGAGATAACACTGTGTGTCTGGATTGAATTCAACTACTAGCCCCAGCGGTACACGACTGAGACCATTGTAAGCCTCATCAACTGTCCATTGGCACTAATGAAGATGACCGGGGGGGGTATGAAACATTTAATTTGACATTCGTGATGGAAATGAGTCTATGAACTCATCTGTCATTACCGAATCATCTGTCAAAATGATGGGGATAGAGACCTCTCCTTTGAACCCCCCCCCATATGTATCGGTGCCGAAATCAAACGTCATGCAATTTATTCTCCGGGGGTCTACGTGACATGGCAACCATACTTGTATGACCAGTACATGTTAATGACACTCTGTGTGTAGCCGGTATCCTGCATGCTTTTGGCCGTAGATTTCAATCATCATGATCATTTAAAGAGAGAAAGGGACAGGCAGAAGAGAAAAAAAAAGTAGGACATCCTTTATATATTTCGGCAGACCTCATCCTGTTATCTCCACGGCCAGCCAGCTCAGCTGCAAGTTATCAACGGAGGAGTGGCCCTTTTGGGAAACAGTCCGAAAGGAAAATTCCAGCCGGGCTTGAGTGGTTTTGGGAAAGGATATCTGCCATTTGGAGATGAAACACATCGTGGCCGGGCTAACAGGAGAGATTTCACTGCAGAACTGGTGAAGAAAGGATGCCAGCCATTAGAAATGCTCTGCCAAGTCAAGAGTGTTGCTTTTGTGGTCAAAGGGTTTTCTTTGAGATAAAAGGCCACTGACGGTTTCCTTCAAAGAGCTCTCTTAATAGCACAAAAATGCCATTTGTATGTGTCATTTTATGGAATCAAACCCTCATCTAGTCTGATGAGTACATGTAAGCTCAAACATAACTCTTAATTCTTGGGGAATGCTTGGCACTACATTGTGAATTGAGCAATTTGGTTTGTTATTTTCATTTTGGTTTTTGTTGTGGGAAAACCTTTTGCGCTACTTGTTGCTAATAAGGCCCTCAATGGCAGTGTCCACACTTGTATCATTTTGCGGATGTGCACTCCCGCATGCATGCTTGGTCATGATGCAGTACGCTATTACTTTGCATGACCATTTCCTGCCCTTCTACTTTCAGTGTCAACTTCTAAGTGATCATTTCCACTGTCATTTTGTGCAGTGACGGATGACCTGCATCAGAAACTCCCTGGAGTGCCTCACCCAGGTCCCCTGTGGTCCCACCTCGTTTGTCCCCCCCCCTTTGACCCCCAGAATAACTTGGTCAAGTTCCCTTACCAGCCACCCCTTCCCCCATTCCTCCACACCCTGTCACCTCTACTTTTGGCTCCTTATGAAGAAGTGTTTGAGGTGTTGAGTTGCACCCAACACTTGGAAACCTTGGACCATTGGCCCATTTGTTATCTTTGATACATCACAATTTTTGCCAGTCAGGCCAGCTGTCAGAATATACTCCCCAAAATTTGGAGAGGTCTCATCTCGTCACCGACTCTCTCAGGCCACAGCTTCTCTGCCTTTGACCTCCATTCACCCAGTTGACCCTCAGGTGACCTCAGTTGGTCTTTCGTTATCTTGTAAACTTTTCCATCCATGTTGCAGCCCAGTCTAAGCAGTGAGGGGTGCAGACCACTAATTCAAGTGAGAATTTCTGACCAGCTCATTAGCATTAAAAGTGCCCCCACAGTATCTTTTGAAAAAAGAGATTGTTTGGCCCCCAAAATGGTGAGATTGTGTAAATCGTCGCCAGGATCAACTCCCTGGGTCTTTGAGCTTTCATATGAGGGCAGAAGGGCTGAAAACTACGATTGAAAAATGGTCCTAAGTGCCCGAGAAAGTTGAGGGTTGCCACTTGAAAAATGGCTGCAATCAGACTTCGGAAAAATCACTTTTTGGGGGGTGATTTTGTTTTGTGGGAATAATTAAAAATGTAATTGGTTAACCCACAAAAAATTGAAAAGAAATTGAAAGATAAGTGACCAGACAAGAATTTCATTTGTGTTTCAGAAATCTCAGGGATGTTGGCGTGCATGCTATTGGGCCCTGAACGGTGCTGATTTTACACTGTTTTCAATGGGGCTTGAATTAGTGGACTGGACCCTATATTTCAAAATGGCGGCGTCCATGCAGTAGTGGCGGCTGGGTTTAAAATTTATCCCTCTTGTTTACGTTGGTCCTGGCAGTGGTGGAGAGACCACAACAAGCCATGAATAACAGTTTTATGGGTTATGAGACATCAGAAATACTGGATTGTCGGACACAATAAATATCCAGGTAATCACATGAGAATTATATATGTACATGTGGAACATGTCACTTTGTAATTGTTTGTTTGTCGGATTCAAGAAATTCTTTGATTAGGATGGACTGAATGAAACCTAGAAAAGCTGGATTTCAACCCTAACAGAGCGTAACCCTAGCGGATGCCAACCCTAATGAAGGCTAACCCTAACAGAGGCCAACTGTGGGGGGGGGGGGTCCGGTTCAATTTTAGATGGTCAAGCACAGCCTGGGCACCGACTGGCCAAGCCGTGGATATGCACAGGTGACTCAAATTTATCGAGACACTCTGCATGGTGATTTGTTCTACTCTTGTGTTGGAAGTGCCCTATTTTGGGCTCAGGTTTTCAACTCTTGGGCTGGAGCCTGTCAACTGGAGTAATATCTAGGGTGAGCTTTCATGTCAAAGCATGGCCAAAGTTTTACGTCTTTCGTGCACTTGGCCGCTACAGTTGGCAGTGTCTAGCCTGGGTAACCCTCCCCATTATTTGTAGCAACAGGTAGTTGAAGCTGCTCATGTGAAAAGTGTAATTTTCAGCTGCTTACTGCACATTGTATTTGCACTAGTTAGTGTATATAGGCAGTCTGCAGTAGTTTGTGCACATTTGCTATAGGCTGACCTTGAGCATTTTCTCTCCATATACAGCCATTAGACAATTTTTTTTCATTTTTTCTCTGGAATTGAGGTTTTTGATGCATTCTCAACCATTCAGTGTTGTTTGGTGTGAAAAACTGAAAAATGGGTGTATATAAAGGGTGCAGACCACTAATTCAAGTGAGAATTTCTGACCAGCTCATTAGCATTAAAAGTGCCCCCACAGTATCTTTTGAAAAAAGAGATTGTTTGGCCCCCAAAATGGTGAGATTGTGTAAATCGTCGCCAGGATCAACTCCCTGGGTCTTTGAGCTTTCATATGAGGGCAGAAGGGCTGAAAACTACGATTGAAAAATGGTCCTAAGTGCCCGAGAAAGTTGAGGGTTGCCACTTGAAAAATGGCTGCAATCAGACTTCGGAAAAATCACTTTTTGGGGGGTGATTTTGTTTTGTGGGAATAATTAAAAATGTAATTGGTTAACCCACAAAAAATTGAAAAGAAATTGAAAGATAAGTGACCAGACAAGAATTTCATTTGTGTTTCAGAAATCTCAGGGATGTTGGCGTGCATGCTATTGGGCCCTGAACGGTGCTGATTTTACACTGTTTTCAATGGGGCTTGAATTAGTGGACTGGACCCTGAGGAGTTGACAGTAGTGTTTTGAGTCACAAACAACCTGCTGAATATTCATGTTTACCACTTGAATGTACAATGTAGTAATTTTCTGTTCCACCACTAAACCCATGCAGAAGAAATATAGATGCTTACTTTTATTACAAGAGCACACTTTTCACATTCTTGTTCCCCAATTTTGCTTTAACTGACAAATGAAAAGGGGCATTGTCATTTCGTTCTTTCTGGTTTAGATTCCATGGCCCAATTTTTTTTTTCCCCAGATTTGAACCAGTTTACTCTCAGTTTGCATCTCCCCCCACGTCTGTCAATGACATGATAGAGGATCCGTATCTGGGACAGGGAACACATTGATACAGTTATCAGTAATCCTGCCAAGCAGCTACGAAGCGCCGTAGATAGATACTGATGTTTGGGCATCAATTCTCAGTAGTGATCAGTATAGCTACATGTGAACCGAGAAAAAAACGGAAGGAGAGAGGAAATGGTGTTTGTTGGAGACCCTTCATCCTAAAGCTGTAGCACAGCTTTCATCATTCAATTAGTTTGAAATATCTTTCGGGTCCCATCGCTCCAGCCCACAGCATAGTGGTAAACCCAGGAGACCTGTTCCCAGCAAGGACCTCCTTACACTGGGATTAAGAGAGTTGCATATCCACAGATCAACCGTAGCAGAACACTGCGATGACAAGCTCCCCACTTTTCTTTATTTTTATTTTTCGCACTCTCTCTCTCTCTCTCTTTGGTGAGCTAGAAAACCAATTGTGTAAGTTTAGGTGGCGCGTGAGATTGGTGGGACCAAGGACTGGATTTCAATGGCTGTTTTGACAACTTCAAACCAATTGCTTCTTGTATTGCTGCCATTGGAAGTCTGTCTCCATTTTGCCTGACCTTAGTCCAAAAATTTAAATAGATTGTGAGTTTTCTTGGTTAAAAATGGTTATTTGGTTGTTTTTTTTAGTGTAATAAAAGAACATCAGAAAAAAAACCCACATATTTGTAGTACAAGTTTTACCATCGCATTGCAATCTTCATTAGATTAGTTGATCTCATGTTTTGGGTTACTTCACATGACATCAGTTGCCAGCCTAATCAATCTTGATAAGTTACCTACTCTCCCTCCCCAAACATGTCGGTCTTCAACCTGTGTATTCATCACACTACTATGAAAAGCCGCATCGGCCTGTGCTAAAAAGTATAAAAAGTCACCGCAACTGCTTGTTAACATTCCGCTGTGGTTGCTCTTCTGTATGTCCACATGCTGATTACTCAGACCCATGGAAAGTCCGTGACCATGCAGTGGCATATTCTTTTAGAATCTCACAAGGGCACCCTCCGAATAACCTTATCTTACGTTGGAGTGGCCGCAGGAAAGTGCATGATTCATTCCACTTCATACATTTCAGTCACTACGAAGTTAAGAACCAAAAACCTGTCGAAGGACTTCCCACTCAGCATCTCCATCTTTCAGTCAAGCTGTTCTCATCGTTACTGGTCTGAGAGCTGTGAGACACAAGTGATCATCCCACTCGACTGATTCGAAAAGGATCTCAGTACCATTTCCCAGATATTCTCCATCTTATCGATGGATATTACATTACCACAAATCAACAAACATTTGAAGTTGGGCTCGGCATTTGGCACCTTTTCAGTCCCCACCTGAGTCTGTGGGTTTCCCCTAAACATTTATCCAGGGTTTCCTTCCCACCTGTATACCTGAATATTTCTTCATTGTCTTCTTCACTCATGATCATCCTGTAATTGACACTGAATGCACTGTTGGATGGACAGATATAAACAGACCTAAAGAAAATATTTATGGATATGCGGGTCATGATGGTACTGTACGGGCACATACTTGGGAAACAACAGAGGTCACAACCAATTGACCTGCAAATTGATATCAGGATCAAAATGTCAGTTTTACATTACAGTGATCGTCCCCCGTGTATAGTTATTCTTTCACGACTGAGTTGGCTCTGTAAAATTTCTGCTGCAGAAGGTAAAACTTACAATTGATGATCAATACTTAACACTTTTGACAGTTTACTGGCCGTCTGTCAAATTGACAACCGTTTCTGTATGTTTTACCAGGAAAAGTCCAATGCGAAAATGGTTATTGCCTGCATCTAAATCTGTTGTCTACAGCTAGGCCTAGGTCTTTAGTCCATTAGAAAGTTGTGGAGGCACACTGACAGTAGACACCAGTCGGAGCTGTGGAAGCCAAGTTTCAGATACAGATCTGTGACGTAAGCATGTGACATTCTGGTCCATGAGTGGACCAAGAGTTTTCTGCTCTTATTTTTCTGGAGGACCGGTGCTGGCAGAGGTTAACAGAGAAGAAGAGAAGTTGCCTAGCAACCTCTCTGGAAAACAGCCCGTCCTCAGTAAACAACCTTGTTTGCAGTCGGAGGCATTAAAAGATTCGTCATCTGCAGTCGCAGCGTGATGGCAATACCAGCCCTACCCATCCCTTACCATGGAAACAAATCATATTCCTTAATTGAATTGGAAATGCTAATCCCTTACCAACGCAGACACCCGTGCTGGCTGGACTGATGCACTTGATGGTGGCTGGAAGAAATGGTATTTTCCTTCCCCCCCTCCCCCTCTCTCACTCTGTCTGTCTCTCATATTGGCATCAATAATGCAAGTTCTTATTAGGATCTCTCTGGGTCTGGAGCGGTGTTTGTTCAGTTCCTACGTCAGTGTCTGTGGGTGCCTCCTGGTGCAACTGGAAAATTAATCTTTTCCAGGGGTTCTTGCCTTGCTGCGGATAACTTATTTCAGTTAAATTGTGGAAGTTGTTTTGGCCGTTGCAGTAACAGCATTCACTGAGTGGCTTTGAGTTGATGTTGCCAAAATTCCATATTATTGTCGTACGTTGAATGAACAAGCCATCATATAATGCCAACTTATTCACAGTCAGCATATGAACTTTACATCACCCTCAACTTTAGTCCAAAGACAAAGATTAAGATCGTGACTGAGGACTGGACACTTAAGTTCAGACTAGGTACTTGTAATAAGGACCTAATCTCAATAATTTCTGCCAAAGGATTACCCTAAAGATTGGGTGCTAACATTGTTCTTGGAAGTCTTTTACATGAAAGTCTACAACACTGCAGGATAGGATATCACAATGGTCTCAATCTCAGAATTGGGTGCTAAGAACCAAGGATTGGCTTTGACCTGAGTGCCATGTCCCCTCCGTGTTTATCATCTGTCATCTGATGGACCAGCCACAGATAAAGGCCTTGAGTTTGAGTTTTGTGGGTTGTATTCAAAAGGGAGAGTAATGACAGGTGCTACCGAGAAAAAGATCGGGTTTTTGAGTCCCAACAGTCATATCACCATTAAAATTGAAGGGTAGTTATCACCCAGGTTATTTAAAAATGTCTCTGATATATTCAGCATTTCTCCCGTAAAGGGGGCGGGGGGGGTAAGCATTTATTGCCGCCTATTATGTGGTATACTTGAGTGATAATGTCAATGAGCCTCACTGGATCTGAATACCAGACAAGGATTGGGGACTGTGGTTAATGTGAGCCAAGAGATACAAATTAGCCAAACTACAGAAGAAATCAAAGTGGACTTTGTTGTCGGCATTTCCTTTGTGGAGAGAAGCAGCCAGACTATTTGCCTCTTATCGCTGATAATGCCCAAGCATGCCATGGACCTACAACACATGTACATGTACACAGACAACACAGCATGTGCTATCGGTTATGTGCACGTACCCTGTACATGTACAGTACATGTGTACTATGTACAGTGGATGTGCAACGTGCAGAAGTACAATGTACACGTACATGTACATGTAGTTGGTACCATTATCTACCACTGTGGATTGCTCTGAGGAAAGGGTGTGTCCTGTGACTGTCCTAGCCTCCTTTCCTGTCAGTCACCACGGCGAGGCTTCAGTGACGGATTGCATAATCAGCTGGGCCCAGGTTTTGATTGGCTGGCATTGTGCTGGTACATGCAGTTTGGCCGCTGCAGGTGCACACACCTCCTATTGCCATGAGTGACCACAGCTTCTTGTGTTCTTTATGTGTATCTCACGTCCAGACTGTTGGCTGTGGCTGACTGGACCATCACTACCCAAATTGCATAGCAGCAAAGTTGCTGAACATGAAAGTAAAATACATGTACCAGGATGTACTTAAGTTTATGTCGCATGTTATGTAACTGTTAGAGTATCCATTGACTTATTTTGGACTTCTCAAGCGTGCTGTTTGTCATTTACTTCCACCGTTGTCTGTCTAAATTTCAGAACGAAATTCTCCGGTTTTATCATTCCCCCCCACATCAAAAAGTCTCACTTGAAAAAGGTGGCTTTTTTGGGGTGGCACGCTTTGTAAGATATTGCTTGCAAAGAATAAAAAGTAACTTCATTTTTGGTGAGTAATGGAGACATTAATGCTCGGATAATGCACTTTTTACAGCTCCTTCTGTCCCACCAGGGCAGCAGATATGACTCATATTGTTGGTGTGCATTGCATGGTAATGAGGCAGTGTTCGATGGAAAATTCCTTGAAAAAAAAAAAAAAGAACGAACCCAAGAAGAGTGTGAGGCCTGCACTCTGGTGTATAGGCCTATGTTTTTTATGTGTGGTTTATATAGCCTGCCCCAAATTTATGCTAAATATGCAGCAGAGTGGGCAGATGTTCTACAACCTATGTTTAGTAGAATCTGCATTTAGATTGGTCAGCATTGAGCCCATTTCTGCATTTAATTTATTTCGCACTCAAATCTCCCATTTTTTTCTTTTCATTAAATGGCAGTTAAAGTTTAAAAGCAGGTTCAACTGTCTTAGGTTCTGTCCAAAAACAAGGATTTATAGTGGACTGAAGCCAGAAATCTTTCAAAATCCAGACATCTTCAAGATTTGCTCAAGCCCATCTCCTGCCTACTACCAGTAACATTTATTATTTTCATTGTCTTCCGTAGATCTAGTGATAACTTGCCAGTATTTGAGTTACAAATGCTATATTTTATTCACATGTACATCTGAACACACAAATTAATGTGCATAATGTTTAAATGACATTTTGAAGCTGAGTTAGGCAAGTCAGCCACCAAGCACAGTTAGGCAGTTTTCGAGGCATCTGATCGCATTGCTGGGTTGGCACTGAGTGAGCAGTTAGGGATCCCCTCAGAAAATAAAGGACTGAGGAAGTCTGGGTGTCCCTCATCTGCATTTCAAAAGCACTTTGGGAATCAACCAGTGAGATTTTCATTTATGTGAATGGAAATTCACCTCAGGTAATGGGTAGGCTTCATTGGCACTTCACTTCCTGATTTATTAGACGTTTGCTCGTTTCAAAAACTATTAACAATAGAAGAGAAACCTGTTTTAGGGAGATTTCTGGAATAAAATTTGTAATAAAACCAGTCTTTGTTACCTTGGGGCACAGTTGTGCTTCTGGTCTAACAAAACCTGCCCCCTCCCACCCGAAACTGAATCAGTGTTATACGGCTGTTCCTCTTTCTTGACTACAATTTTTAGTACAAATACTTTATATCCACATTTGAAAGAACACTGAATAGAAAGGGCAGCATACATTTCTTTATCTCTGCAGAGCCATCTGTAGAAACTATCAGTAAGCTATGAAACTTTTTAAAATCTGTCAGGCCATTTTTTTTTCCTGCCACAGAACTTGAGTTATTTTTTTTAATGGCCAAGTCATTGTGGTAAATTTGCAGTTGTAAATCCATTAGCAATTTATTGCCTTTTATTTCTGCTGCCTGAGAGGAGTGCGGGGGAAGTAGCAGAGGTGACTAGTAATCAACATGCTTTAACAGCATTGAGAAACTGACCCCACTAAATACCGTTGCCATGGTGAAGCTTGCTCAACTTCAGATGCACGCAGTGGTAACCCTCCCCTTTCAAAAAAAATATTAAAATGGGATAGAGATTAAACAATTTCACACTCACCCAAAAACTGAAATAAAGGTGTGCTGGATAACAGGCATTGAGTCAGAGAGACATCTGAGTGCCTTTCCTACTAGTAACTCGGATGCCCCAATTTTCATTTCGTGGCAGATTCTGATTCACCATTTACAAATGTTGCTGCTTTTATGCATGGGGGGGGGGAACAGAAATCCCCCAGCTCCAATGTTTACATTTCATTAATCTCCCTTCCTTAATAGACTATTGGAATTCTGATGAGCCTTCTAAGCTAGTACTGAGCTCTCAAACGAGCCTGCTAAGCTAGTACTGAGCTCTCAAGAAAATGTAGAGTGTCACAGTTAACTAAGACTTTCTAGTACTACGACTGAAAGAATAAAAAGATTTCATCAGGAACAACCAAATAATTACAAATTGGACAAATTTGAAAGTGTACAATTCAATTTACAAAATTTGCTCCTTCTCTTCAATTCGATATTTACAAATACAAATTTGAGTCCTTAAAAAAACCACACAGGGCTAATTTGTCAAGCTATTTACACAAACAGTAATTAAGTGTATAATATGTACAAATTCAACGGTGCAGAATTGCGAGTATGTACAAAGGCAACAATGCTAAATTGTCTAATGTGGCTGTTTCTGCACAACTTTGATTTAACTGGAGATTTCAATTAATAGTTACAACCCAAGTTCTCATAAGTGACTCATAAGTGATATCTTAAAATCAATTCTTCAATCTCCACAATTCTTGGTTAATCGAGAACATTTCCCACAAATTTCTCGTGATTTAGATTTTCTTAAAATAAGTTTTAACGTACGTAAAAGATCAACTTACGGGTTCCTTGCCGTTTCAGATGTTAGAACACTGATGCAGCTGCTCCTGGCTTTCCTGAACCAATTTGCCTTAAGCAGTCTGCAAAACCTGCTTCAGATGCAGCAAAGTGGCGACAACGAGCTCGGAAAATGCGCGGGGCTCTGATGATCAAGAAAAATCTTTAGTACAAACTCTCTCTCTCATGCCTTCTCGATCATGATCAAATCATGCTCGGCTCAGCCACACAACACAACCCATTTATACTAAGTAAGCATCCATCCATTTTCAAACAAAGTAAACCCTGGGCATGTCACTCTCTACTTCATTCACAGCAAATCTGGATGCATCTAAATACAAGGAAATGGGAAGTTTTGGAGTCGACACAAGAAGGGTCATTTGGGTATTTGTGACGCAGAAGAAGAAAACCTCCATCACACTTCACAGTTTGGGAAATCCTCCATGCCCTTCTGTCATTTATAACACTTGGCTCTAGATTTGCGCGTGTGTGTGTCCGTGTTAATTTTGTTAATAGAAATCGCATGGCAAGAACAAACTATATGCAAAGTGACAGCCCTAAGTCTGTGCCGTACTGCACAATAACCAACGCATTAGTGTTGTACTGTCCTAATGTATACGGCCCCTATTAGCGTGCCCGAATGAGAGTCAATCAATTCTTTTACATCCAGGTAGTAACCCTTTTTTTCCAACAGCGCTGTTGGCTGTAGCCTGGGAATAGATACAGCTGTTGCTGCAGTGCGGATCACTGCCCGTCATTGTCAGGGGGTTGGCCGGACGTATAAAATTTTCCAACTTTGAAACGCCGAACTATGACTCGTACTCTAAGTTGCACATAATTATCTCAATAGCCAACTCTCTGATGAAAATGTCTTTTCAAGTGAATGTCAAAAACAAGTCTGTTTTGGGGATTTCTGCTGTGCCTTTTGCTCCCTCTGTGAATGTTATTTTTTTGGCTGCTAGGAATGTTGTGTCTGCTAGAATACACTAGCTGAAGCGAAATTTTGAAGTTAATGCACAGAGTGTTAGAGGCTTCTCTTTAAATTGAGCTGAACTTTGTCCAAGTTGTTGTGACTTGCTGTGAGAAATGTGACTCAAGTAAGATTGCTGAGTCACGATTTCTACAAGTTTACACTAGACAAGGGTTTTTTTGGTTTTTTGCTTGCAATTTGCAAAAACTGTCTTACAGCACTTTAGCCGATGGGGAGTCTTTTGCAAAATGGAATTTGCAGAAATCACTGAATTTTTTTTTTCAAATGTCTGTATTGTTTATATATAGTTATTGCCAAATTTTACAGTTGGGTTATGAAATTTGTTGAGTTGGTTAAACGGAAGTAAACTTTGAACCTCTGTAATACATGTATATGTATTTGCATTGACCATCAACCATGACAAGGATTAGATGAAAAAAAAAAATAGCATCCAGGAGAATTTCAGTGTGTTAACTTAATACCCAAATGGGCCCACAATCCCTGTCCATGCCTCTTTGAGAATTTTCCCTTCCGAAGTTCTTCTTTCAAAGTTTTTATAGCGTGAGACAAACTAGGATGTTGGGCTGGGGTACCCAACCCAAGACGTTGCGGTTTGGAACATGTGCATTTACCACGCGCGTACAGGCCGCTTACTCATACCACTGGAATTCCAGGTGTGTCTGAGCTGCAAACTGTATTTCCCCTTGGACTCAAAGCATCCCCTGGGTCAATTATTGTGTCGGAGGTCAAGATTAAGGGCATCGTTGTAAGGCTAGACCCTCTCCCCCTCCCTTGTCTGTCTCTTTTTTCTTTTTCTTTTTATGCTGCAGGGAAATCATGTTGGGACAAGTTTTGTTTTCCAAGCCAATGTTAAATTGCATAAATGTTTTTGAAATTTTGTCCAACTTCACAAAGCTCTGAAATATGTACATGTATATTTGAGTGTAGAAAATGACTGTTTTACTTTTCTTGTCTTGTCAACCTTGACTTCTTTACTAAGCTGATTGGTGTGATTAGTGGTATCTTATCATTAAATAATAACGGAATGAGGCTTACAAGGAGAAATGATCCTTCACCTAATAAGCCAGTCCGTCTTTTTCAGACTATGAAAGTCTGTCTGGATGCAGTTGGAAATGCTTGACTCCAGTCAGCAGTAGTACAGATGGCCATGATAGTGGATATGGCTGCTTTAAATCCATAAGCACATGTGGTGTTAACAAGCCATAGCCAAGTATTTTAGATATAGCCTCTTCTCCTTTGGCCCCTTAAACCTTCCATCACTAACACTATACCACCACAAACCCTCCCCATTGTTGGATGAATTGGAAGCCTGAAAGGCTAAAAAGTTGAACATGACATTGCAGTCTGGTCTCAAATGTTGTTGTTGCTTGTGCCACCCACATTTAAGGTCCCAGTGCCCTTTGCATGTGCAATTATGAAAGAGGGCCCTTTGTCTGTCGCCACGCCCACCATTCTTTCACTCCTCCGTTTTTTGGGGGTCTTTTTTCGGCCTGGTAGTGTGCGTGCTACCGCTTCAGAAAACATGCCCATCAGAAATTCATGATTACATTGCGCACGTGCTTATGCAATGTTTGAGTACTGGAGTATACAGGCAGGTACTGTACATGTACATGGTTTCCATGGTGCCTTGTTTCTCACTTGGGGGGAAAAAACCTTGAAGTTGAAGGACTTCAGTAGTACCTCTTCATTGCAAATTTATCTTCATTGATTTATTTATAGTGCGTTACTATGGCTGAGTGTACTTTTTCCCCTTTGGTGTTAGTGGGCTGGTTTAATATTTCCGAGCCCTTGTGCTCGGTTATTGTGGCATGGCAATGTGAATGTAGCCGGCTAAACTTTCTCATCACTTCTCAGCAGGATTTCGGGCCAACCCCATTTTTGTCTGTGTGGGAGAGTACATGCAAGATTAGGCACATTTCCTTTGACAAAATGACAGCTTGGGAAAGCAAGTAGACAACAAAAGAACTAGTTTACGAATTGTTGAGGGTGATTGTAACGGTCGCTTTGATCATAATGGCTACGTGTGAACAGACTGATTGATAATTTTCCTGAAGTTCCTTGTTATTTTACCCAGTCACAAGCACTGAATGAGCCTGCTTCTCAGCTGAGACCATATTTTAGTGTTGATATTGTGAGCTTGCTGTCCGCGTAGGAGTCACCTCGTTCATGAGTTGATGAGGTTTTTGAGAAGAACCAGGGAAATCAATTCAAATGGAATTTTTACACTTTAATGTGAAATGTGGAATGAAATAAATGGCATTATTGAGTTTATTGCTAAAAGCACATTAACACATTGGGGAGTGGTGCATGGGCTGTTAGTACAGATATGAAAAAGTGCTGTTGAATCATTTGTGGAAATGCACCAGAGTGTGAAATGTGGCATTTGAATATTTCCTGCTGAAGTCTAGTAGACACTTCACATAGGCCCCCCTATGTATTTCAGGAGCTTTGTAGAAAAGCACAAGTTTGCAAGAATTCAGAACTTATTCATGACATGCTGAATGCCTTCCAAGTGGCCCTGTGATCCAGGTTTTCCAAATCCACTGTAAAGTCTCAAATGTTTTGAACAGTGCACATGCACACTTGTACATGTACAGTCCAGGCCTAAGAAACAGCATGTTAGCACCGTCTGCAATGTTTAGATGCCATAGGTCACTTGTACAACAAGTCACACTGAATAATCCAGAAAGAGACGAGGTACAATAACAGTCATGCAGGGCCGAGACCACCCATCTTTGATAGACCCAGTGTCATGCGAGACCTGTGTACAAGACCTGAGATGCAAGGCTGTGCGCCCTGCGCACCTTTAGTGACACTCAGTCCGTCTTTACCCAGTGGGTCGTCACAGCTACCAGGCCTGATGTGTAGCATAGCGTGTCGGGCTGAATTACAGAGTCACAGTTCCTGAGACCCAAAGCTGCCTGAAACGTTAGATCCTGCCGGTATGCCAAATTAATTATTTCCTACCAGCAGTTTACTGGTTGCGTTGTGGTGGCCTCCTCATTCCCACTTGTAATATGAAGCGGTTAAACCAGTAGATGTTGCATAGGTGGAATAAGCTGGAAATTAGCCGGGGAAATGGGCTTGAAAGGGGTTTTTAGATGTTTGCCTGTGGGTGGTTTGGCAAAACCAAAATGAATTCAAGCTGCCGCCCCAACTTCCCCTGCTGTTGTAGTGGAGATCATCATAGGATCAGTCACAAGCAGCAAGGAAAACAATAAACACGGAATGCTTTCCATTTGTGTTGGCCGCTTGAGGATCCACCTGCCGGACTAGTCAGGAGAATAAGCCTGATTCACCAAGTTCTTTAACTTCATGCAAACATAACAATTTCAACACTTTACCTCGTGATTAAGGGCAAGCTTTTGCTTAGTTACATAAGAGACGCCTTGCACCAGTACACTGTTTTCAATGGATAAGAAGGGAACAAAGGAACCAGTCCATTCTAGAGATGGTGGTCACTGTGCAAAAGCTTGCCTGGAATCATGAGGCATAGCAACAGTGTCCTTAGTCTGGGGAATTCAAATTGTTATGTTTATGCGCAATCAGACAACTCAGTATACCAGATTTTATTCAAATTTAACTCACAAAAGGCTTATTTGGAGTGATGGTCGTTGCTGTCTGAATCCCAGAGGACATGCAACTGTCAAAGCACCAATCTATTGAACCTATCCAGCCCTATTTCAATCCTCCTGGTTTGGGAAGATTGAGGAAGAATGAACAAAAAAGTGTGGCTTCTAGCAAAGGATATACTGTGTGAAGGTTGTGGGTTAGATCTTGTGTTGTTTATGCTCAGCCATGCATAAATTCATGTCAAGATTATACACGAAAGCATCCATGCTGTTCCAGGATATCATTCGCACTGCCCCGACAAAATGACAGGAATTGCCGAGGGATTGAGGCTGAATGCAATATTTTTTGCATGGATAATTACAGGATTTTGAGGGATTGAGGAGTGTGCCCAGCAAAAACGCTAGGGTTTAGGGTAAATACAGATACGGGTGCCAGCTTTTTTATATATAGATGTATATACATGTTCACAGACACAAATATTGATGTTCAGTGGTGTAAGACTGCTAACTATACAGGCCGTCGATGGCACTTCAAACCCTGATGAAGGATTTTGCCGTACAGCTAAAAAACAACAGGAATATAAATTAGCATTTATTGGCCCCAAAACATTATTTCAGCTGGCTCAGCAATTGCAGTTGAAAGTGATATTTTAGGGAAGTTTTTCTGTGGTCTTTTTAACATCAAGAATTTCAATTAAATTGTTATCAAATTCGTTGTCTGTTAATTTAAGAATTTTAAGGTCAACCAAAACCTGTCGGGAAGCCAAACTTGCCTGCTCTAGAACTGCAAATGCGTGGGAGTCATTGTCCACAATGTATGGTGAAATGTTGGAGACACTGACAAGGGTCTTTCTTTGCCCCATTCTTTCTCCATTGTACTTGTCACCTTAAATTGGGTGAAGGAAATGTAATTATCTTTCTTTAATCAAGCCAGAAGGAGAAACTTATTGGCTGTTTTTTTATCATTTAGCTTGAGCAACACAGCCTATAAAACACTGAGTCACACTGGCATCCTTGTCATTTTTGAATAATATTCTCCATGCATTTACATGTAAAGTCATTGTTTTTCAGCATGCACACATTATGGCTTTTGTCTTGTTTGTGATGTTCATAATGCCGTTGAAGTAATGATCCATGCACTGAGCACAGTGTGCTATCCCCATGACAACACGGCGTGCTTGTTATCACACCCAAATTCCAAGGGGGGGGCTTCAGAGGTTTGATGCGCGCTGGCGGCATTAATTGGAATTGTTCGGTGTTTGTAGTCTGTCCGCTCACCATGAGGAAATCGCGTCATGAATCATGGAAGACCCTCGTGCGTACACGTGGCCCAGATTCCCACCCATGTGCATCTCCTACCCATTGTTTTCGCTGGCTCTCTCTCTCTCCGCTGCTTTTCATTTCATGTGAAGAGAGAGACAGGAACCGGCCCTTTCTCCGCTGGGCCACACATCGCCTCTCGACTTTGCCAGTCTCAGGGCAAACATTTACCCTGTCTGTTGTTCTTGGGTAACCCTTAAAGTGTTGGTTTGGGCAGTGCTTCCCGTCAGCGCCTCCCATACAGGTAACCTGAGCCAGTCAGACAAAGAAACAGTGCAGCTTGGCCAGTTTTTGCACTCGGCAATCTCATCTTCCGTGCTGCATTGGCTGTTTGCGCTCTCATCTGATGATTTTTGCACATGCGTGTACATTTCTGGTTTTCCCTTTTGCATTCTGGAAAGTGGCGTCTGCACCCCCCCCCCCTCCCCTTCATCATGTTTCACCTTAATTGCTAAGACGCTGTTGACATTCTAGTGGCTTTCGGATGTCGGGAACTCTGTCAACAAACGTTATACTGAGTACGCATCAGCCATGCAGAATGTGACCCGAGACAGTAAAATGATTCAGGAACCATGTTGGGTCATTCCACTAGAAACGCATCACAGAATTAATAGGGCTGGAGCTACTGGTTTGGCCAACGTCTGTTCCTATGGACACTGTGGACATATCAATGTCCATTTTTTGTTTTTAACTTGGACATGTTTTTACCACAGGAAAAAAAATCAGAATTCTCCCAACTTTCTGTGCTGAAGAAGCTCCACTGATACTTCAGTCAGAGGTGGCATCACTGTTTTGGAAATTTCTTCAGCATAGTAAAGTCCCTTAAAAACCCTTAGAAGTGACAAGTATAGAATGACTGATAAATTCTATGGAGGACAAAGCACAATTTCCAGTGATTAACGTTTGAAATAAAATTCTAGTGCTTGGGCCCTTGAAAGGATGAATTCAAGGAAGTAATTGGAAGGAAGTAATTTTTTGTGGCAGTTGTTTTCCCTTTTTCTGTATTTGAATTGTGTAAATTTCTGTGGCTACCTCGGACTTTCAAGATGCGCCATCAAGTGCGACGGTGTCTTGGGAAAGATTTGATCTCTATCTGCCACGTGCATACATTTAGCCTCGCACAGTTGCTGATCGTAAGTGGACAGTCAGTCCCACAAGCTGACTTCAGTGTGGCAAGCTCTGATCTCCCCACCAGAGGAAAGCAGGGATGTCCGGCAGTCGTGCAGTCCATCTAGCATCGTCGCATACTTCACCTGTTATCACGTTACTCGCCGCTCAGACCTGAATTTGAACGACAGGAAAATTCCTCCAAACTGGGCCCTAATTCAATATCATCCTTGCCCTGCTCGCAGACAGACTGACATACATATCAGGAAGGTTTTTCCTCAGTGAGTCTAAGGATCTTTGAAGTCTGTCCTTTCGCAACGGAGTGAAACACAAGTTGGGAACTGCACAGTCCCCCTGGGGTCGCATGCCTGTCAGCGGACCCCAACGACAAGACAATTTGAGCTATTTGCAATAAACCCAGATCTCTGATTTCTGCCCATCCTCTATTGCTAAGCATGTCAGTCGTGTTCTGTTAAAATCGTCCTCTCCCCTTGGGAGGAGAGACCTTAGATAAGCACCACGCACTTCTGGCTCCGCGGTTCACATGTGAGGTCTCTACCCAGGAGTGCGTCATTGATTTTCCCCCCCCCCTTTCTTGGCAGTACTGATCCCTGGCTTCAAATGTGTTCTTTACTTTCTGTCCAAAAAAACGGTCGCCTAGCAATCACCGACCTTCTCAACTCACCAGTTGTGTCCGTTTTTGGTGGGGTCTAGTTTTGTCTCATCAGTTGTAGAGCAGCATTTCTAATAGTGCCACTTTAGTTCATTAGCATATTTAGAGATTATCTGCTGCAAGTAGCTTGCATTGTTTGGGACTGTATTTCAAATCCAGCATTTACTGCAGATACTGTACATCCTTTTAGTTCTATTGTAGGTCATTTTGTTATTTGTATACTGTTCCAATAATGGAAGAGGGAGGGCAGGCGACAGAAAGCAGACACCGAGGGGTTGACTTCCTTTTTGAAAGTGGCATGTGGCTCTGCCAGTACAATGTATAGGATGACACTTAGTTGCTGGATTGCCCTTTGACTGAATTTCTTCCAATCAATTAACATCGGAATAATGAGATCAGAGCAGAGGGGAAAACACATCACGTACACAACAAGGTATAACCAGACTGTCACGGTTTACCTAACTGTGCTGCATCACAGTGGTATTGTTTAATGGAAAGTCCCAATACCCTATGTGAGTCCTTTTCTAAATAGACCAGTGCTGGTGTACATGTACCCCTGTACCCTTCTAAAGCAACCACAGCTCTTCCACCCTCTCTGTAGATTTCTCTGTTCCTCGGTCAAATAAGTTCACCCAAATGGAAACTAGGGCAGACCCATCAACACCCTCCTCCCTCCAACACACTTCCCATCATACATCACACCCCCATGCAGTTACAACACACGATGTTCTGTGGGGAGACACTGTATGCAGTATAGAGCCAGGAGTCTGGTGCGCATGCAATGGCCTGGCTCCATGAATGACCTTATTTGGAAAACAGTCCGCCCATGTAGGTGCCGGTATATATGCATGTACATGTGTATGTACACAGTTAGGTAGAATGATCCTTTGGATAGTGCATCAGCTTGAGCACCAGGGAGGCAGAAGTGACTTCCACTGTTTCAGAAGCCCAACTATAGACTCAAAATGTTACTGTGCTTCCACTTTTCTCCCATGTCATTTACTTGCTACTACTTTTTCTTCTCAAAAGCCTGGAAGTTGGTGTGGTCTCAATTTAACATTTTAAATTTCCAAATTAATCTTGAAAAATTAAAGATTTCTCATGTCTCATATTTTTCATTCTGAGATAATTTCAGAATGTTAATAACAAAAATTAATTAAAAATTTGAAATTAAATGTTTAATTTTTTTTTCTTTAAATGAAGGAGATTTTGGGCTGAAGCAGTGATCCAAATTCACAATAAGAGCAACGATTTTACCATCATGGGCAAATGAAGGTTTTATATTACAAATCATGTTTATGTATTTTTATTCATTAAACTGTTGCATATCTTCATTAAACCTAGCAAATGGCATATCAAAAAGGAATTTTTGTCTTTTTCTAATTTCCCTATTAAAATGCATATGAGCAGTTTGACATATGAGAAGTAGTGACATACAACGTACTGCAGTGTGCTCATGTTATGGAGGAAAAAGTGATGGGTAAAATAGTGGTGTGTGCATGTGGACTGAACAAGAGTGAATTCTCAGTCTGTCTGCCGGCATTGCTAGGCGGCTGTTTCTTCAGCAAATTCCTCGGTGTCCATGCACGTCCCTACGTCAACAGCCGAGAGGGAAGACAGCCCGCTAATTGAGGGCCAATTGTGTTGGATTTCAACGGAATCACCTAAGGTCTCAAAAGAGCGTGTTAATAGACAGCGCGGAAAAGGAATGGAAAAAAGTCTTATCCAGTGCTTTTCAAACGTTGGGAAATTTTGTTAAAGTATCAGCAACGCAGCGTGGAATTTTGTTGGTTGTTTTAACAAAAATCATTCTCGAAAATATAATTTATTACCGATGGACCAAGATAAGGGGTTTTCAGTTTGATTTCTGTGAAGGGAATTGTAATTTCATGCAGTTTGTGTATACAGTGTTAAGGCTTGCTCTTTGGTTTCCATGGTTACTTGCTTGACTGCTTCAAGTTCAAGTGCTACAGTGAAAGGAATTCTCTGTCTGAATCACTTATTGTTTGCCCATAAGATAAAGTTGATGCTGTTGCATTACCAGTCTACTGTTTGAAGATAGGCATATTCCCTTCCCTCAAAAGAGAAAGCACGCAGTTTCTTCTTAATTATTGTAAACCTTTCAAATTTTCTGAGTCACATTGTCTTCGTTGTTGTGCCTGGGCTCCCTGTCTTATCACCCCCCCTCTGAGATTACTTGTCCCCCTTCCCGCCCTCAGGAATGATGTCATCGCACTGCACGCGTGTGGCGTGACCCGTGTTTGAAGAGCTGAAGCACCTCCCTCAGCTCATCTGAGAAGGAGGTGACACTCACGCCCCGTGCTGACCTGGTCCCCTGTCCAACGAGTGCTAATTGAATGGACAGTGTTTGTTTTGGGTCGACCGATGGTACCAGTAGGGAAGAAATGGAATGCTTGTTTCACCAGGTCTTGCGTTGTGTCCATGGCAACTCTCAAGATTAATCCTGTATATGGGCAGTTTGTGGTGTCATGCGTTTTCACACCTTGAACTCATGATTGGTGGTTGCATCTTTAAACTACAAAGAAACTAGCCACAAATTTGTCACCACATGGCAACAAACTGATCATTATGGCACTGCCCAGCATCAAACAGAAGTTCCTGGACTTCGTATTAGGAAATAACTTTGTGTAAGTTGCTGTAATGTAAAAGCTGTGCTGCCTTGCATTCAAAACTACTCCCTACTGATTATTAAACTTGACAATTTTGAAGAAAAAGTCCTTTTTCCAACCTAACCCTCAGTCACCCAGTTCCCTTTTTTTTTCTCCCGAGTTGAATTCAGAAACTGTATTCGAAGATGCCTGAAGTGAGTGTCTGTATTGGAACAATGCCAGCACTGTTGTGGTGCCCTCGGCCGTCTTGAATATATCGGTACTGCTTGGCCCAAATACATGACTCTGGAGTAGTTTTTCCTCATTTTTTCCCTCCCCCCTCCCCTTTTTATATCGTCATCTTGTAAAGTAGTGAGTCACCAACTGGCGGGGACAGACAATGAATAATTCCACACGTTACCGTGTTGTAACGGATTATTGAACCTGGGGGGGGGGAGGAGGGGGGAATGTACTGCAGTGCCATCTTCAGCAATATGTCGGGATATGTTTCTTCGGAATGGATTTGCCAGGGCACGGCCCCGGGTGCTTCCTTTTGCATTTGAATGACAATCAAGGTTTCTGCTTGTGGGATTGGGTGCACTGACTTTTTTATCCTTTGTTACCGCTGAGATTTTGCAGTTTTCACTGACTGCAGGATTATTTTTCCAAAATGTATTTTGGGGCATTATATTGTAGCCTGGTGTGAACACAGCTATGCATAAAATGTCAGTAAAATGCCAAGAAAAAACCTCTTTCAATCCTAACCTCAAAACAGGTTGTTTGTTCCACAGATATTGAAGGAACTGAAGGATGAAGATAAACATTGATAAGATGATGCATTTGATGTTGAACTGCAAACGTATTCTCAATTGCCACAAAAACACAGTTGATGAAGCAATCAGAAACAAAAATCCAAACAGACATCTTCAGTTTCTCCTCCCCCCCCCCGGAGACCACAATCCAACTTAGCAACCTGCAGTCTGTATTGTGCAGAGTTATATAAATAGCTACATAGCAAATAATCTCTCATTTTGTTCCTTTCAACATTATGACATTTGTGCACATGCTTTGTGTTCAATTTCATACCTCAGAGTAAGCCAACATTTGTTGGGGAGAATGTTGGAATTAATCCTGCCATCGATGCAGTCACTCTGTGCTTGTCGGTGATACTTGCTTCATGGCATGACACGCATCACGATAATGCCCAACGCACGAGTCGCACACATTCATGCTCATTCACAAAGAAGATTCCAGAGATGTGCACCGTTACCATGGTAATGGTTAAGCCAATTATGCCCCAGAGTAATCATGTGGACCAACAGACTGACAGTCTCATCAGGTTGTTTCAGTGATTCTCCCCCCCCCTGTTAAATTTGCCCACCCCTCTCCACTCAAGCAGCTCGTTTTTTTTTTTTAATTGAACTTACACGGGAACTTTGTATGTTGCCTTTTCTTTCATTGTGTGGCAGTTCCTCTTAGTTGCGTCTTCTCAGTTTTGGGAAAAGTGCTTTTGGGGGAAGAATGTGCCTTTTTGTTCCATTTTGTCATCACCGCAACATTTCCTAGTTTAAATACTTAAACTCTGGGACTTTTTAAAAATTGTGTAGGCCTATAGGAAAGCACAGTTGCTCAATTTTGATATCATTTATTTGATAAGTTATACTATTATTCACAAGTTTGCTCATACACTCATTGAAAATTCTTCAAAAGCATTATTTCACTGAGAGCAATAAATGGAAATGTTGGTCACCTTGTATAATTCCACCTCTGAGTATACACATCAGTTCATGTATCCTGTCCTCTTTCTAAGGCCATGCATAATTCAAGAGGTCTAATCACCATAATGGACAGGTGCTGGCCGGCATAGGCCGGACCTGCAGGTTGTTCAACCTTGACCCTCCCCCCAGCTGGTTCTGAAATTCATGAATAATTCACAGGGTAATCGTTTAAGGGGAGCAGATGTTCTTGTCCAAATTAAAAGCAGGAAAAAGTTGAGCCAGATGAACCAAACAAATTTATCAATCAGGAAGCACAAAAGAGGTGGGCAGATTCCTTTTGCGTCTGTCTGTCTTTTTTTGGATGGGACACAGCAACATCCTGCTTCAAAAGTGTCATGAGATGGATCCTGTGTCGATAGTGGAAGTCATATTTGTCAGATTTGACAAGAGGTTCCATACACTGCCAAACCTTCATGGTTGACATCCTGTTGGCATTACCCCTCCCCTAACCTCCATCACCCAAACCCCCCCATCCCTCAACTGACCGAGGCTCCTCAGCTTTGCCTCATCTAAGATGGGATTCTGTCAAGAGGAGTTTACAGAAGGGACCCCTCAACCGTTTTCCCAAGACCAGAAGCCAGTCCATCCACCAATCATGATGTCATAAGATAGAGATGGAGGGGGGGTGGAGCTTGGCAAGCCGTTCCCATCCTTGACTCTGTGACAGCTGTGAGGAAGTGGCCCTGTACATTGCTGACATAGTTGGCATGCTTGCCGCTCTCTGCATTTTTCCCACCCTAACTAGTGCTGCTTGTAGCAGGCTGGGGCTGGCGAGCTAGCTAGGTGCTGGTTCTTCTGCGTGAGCCGTTGTGACTGCGCACAGTACTTTTGGTGTCCACAGTGGTCAGGCAGAACTGATCTACTGCGGTTGAAGCCTTTTCTGTAAAACCCATTCGGCACAGGGTGTGTTTTGTCTGTAAAATCCATTCATCATAGGGTATTGCACTCAGCCTGATGGACACAGGTGACCCATGACCCAGCACCTTTACTGGCAACTCTGTCAAATTATACTTGTGGATGGGCTATTTAAAACGAAGAATCTGGATGTATGATTTTTGCCCCATTTTGCAGCTGAGAAGCCATGCTATCATATTCTGTACTTTGGGATTACACAAAAACTGTATGTTTGTTTTAAATTTGAGAGTTTACACCCAGCAGTACTATATTGCTATTTCTGCTGAAACTCAATGGTTTATGGCTGTTTTGATCCCCACTCAAGAGTCAACTCTAACCAAGAACCAAGCATAAAGTTACCACTAAAAGACCAAGTTTCGGAAGGCTGCGGGATTCCTGCAGTGTAACATTTATGAGAAGTTCCAGATCAAACCACCTTGCACGGTCTAAATGTGTATTTTTTTTAGGGTCAGTCTTAAAGAAGAATGTCTTTTTCTGAATGAGAGAGGGAAATTGTTTCTGGAGCATTTGCTTTTCAACTTGAATGTCTGTGCAGCAGTGTTGGAATCCAGGGCTGATGCTGGGACGTAGTCCACTGTCTCCTTAAACATGGTGTTTTGTAACACAATGTCAACAGATAGTTTGTCCAACAAACCTTCTCATGAATAAAGTGGAAACTAACATACACAGAAATGAATTGAAACTGCAACTGAAAACGAGTTATGAAAGAGCTTTTGACTTTAAGAATTTCGCAAGCATTGTAAATGTACAAGTAGGTTCTATTTTTCTTGAGGGCCTTTGAGGGATCTTTACAGCCCAAAGAGTTTTGATGAAATGGAGATTGATTACAAAAATAAAAACTGGCGGAAAATAAGAAGTAGAAATGTGTCGCAGGGTTTTAAAGTTTTGTATGATTTCCTGTACTCTGAAAGTAGCATAGCCATTGCAGACGAGATGGCTATGAAGTTCAATTTCCTCAGCAGTTTATGATTAGCTTTAGAATTCACCTGTTTGTGTCTATTCATACTACACAACCTTTGAGCTGCAATTAGCGAATGACATTACCTATAGATAATAAAGACCAACATTTGGAGGGGTTGAAGGCAATGGATTAGCATGCAGTCAATAAAGCAGAGGCATGGCAGTACTTCATGTCTGCTTCCTGTCCCACCTCAACCCCTATCCCACTGCCACCCCTGGCCCGACCCCAGCCGTTGGGGTCTGCAGTCTTCAGGACAGTTCGCGACCAAAACCAGAGCAAGCGCTTGTGTTAGTGAAAGCCAAGTATAGGGCTTGACCCTGTCTCGCATCCAGTGCTGTGGAGTCCACTCGAAATTGTCCCAAGCCACACAGTTAATAAGGAAACAAAGTCCAACTGCTTCAGAAATGCAGTCTCACCCCAAAACACCAACCTCGGCTACCCCCTGCGGAAATTGTTTTTTGAAGAAAAAAAAAAGATCCCTCTTGACAAGACCATCTAACAAGGGAATACAGGCATATCCTGCAGTCGGAAGCAATCATTTAGCCAATGCTTCCGGGAATTTCCACTCTGCTAAATGGGCCAGCAACTATTCTTTGTTTCTGTGGAAATTGTTCAACGTAACACCTGATGTACATGTACAGCATGCCTGGACAGTTTCAGGTGGGAAAAATTGCCTTTCAAATTTGACAAAGGGATTCACCCCCCCCCCAGACATTAATAAAACAAAGCCCGTACATAGTTGTCAGTCTGCTTCATATCCTGTAGTCTCCTTTTCAACTAAAAAAAAAGAATAAACCATTGATATGGTTGTTATTCATTCACGCAGTGTCTTGTTACAGCACAGAAAAGTCCTCATAAGCATGCACTGACAAGGAGAGGTACGGTGAATTGAATTGGTGTTGAGATGATCCCTGGCTCAGAGTTAGGCAGATTCTGAGGCGCACGCTATCGAGACAGGCACACACGTTGAGCCTGAGTTCCACTAGAGCGAGGAAATGAGTGCCGCAGATACACCGTTGTAAATTACCAGCTGTCAGTATGGGTGACTGACACTGCCGATTTCATTGATAAACCCGGTACTGTGGTACTGTTGTTAGGCAGCTTGCTGTACAAGGCTGCCAATGTGTTAGTAGACATTCTGGCCATGTGTGTGCCATGTAATTGCTGAAACACCTGAGACCTATGCTGTGTACCTACAACAAGCTTAACAGTTACAAAAGCGAGCAGTGTCTTTGAAGTTGGTAGCTAGTATTACACTGGTTGTAAGGGGTGGCATCATTTGTGTTAAAATCTGTTGTAAGCTGGCCTTTGAGGATGTTAAATTAGGCATGAAGTATCCATAGGGGCCACCCTGTTGCTTCTATTGAGAATTTAGTGGAATTCCTGTCCCTTGTTTCAGGTTTGAATGAGGTGCATCCGTAAAAAGGAATGCCCGAACAAATGTTGAGGTACATGTATTATAAGAGGGAATGTCCAATCTGGAATGTTTTGTGTAAATGAGAAACTTCAGATTTTTATTTGGAGGTAGTGGAGATTAGAGTGTGGGACTGTTGAAAAGAGGAAGACCAAAGTCGTTGGCAGCGGACGAGGAACGATCTGGAATGGTTTGCAGTCACGGTTTGTGTCTGCTTTGTGTTTACCATGGCAACAGCTTCCAGTATGGGGGAGAGGCACAGGTCAGTGCATTGAGTGCAGTGTAGACAGACAAGCCAGTGATATGAGGAGGTCCGGGCTGCGTGGTGAATCAGCAAATTGCTTGGGGGGGGGGAATGCTTGTAAACATGATAAAAGCATATGAATTTGCATCTCATAACTGTTACCACTTCCCTGAAACGTAAATTGATTTAACTCAAGCTTCTGTAGGAGTGACTTTGGGGATGTATGTTAAATTTGGTTCTATATGTCTGGGAGTTTAACTTAAGGCAGTTTCACACATTTAAAAAAAAAAATCGGGCATTGTTAATAGGTCATGCATGCCTCAGGCATTACACCAGACCGAAAGTCCTTCCCTCTCTGGGGGTCGTGGGAAAAAATCTCCTGATGTGTTTGGCAAGGTTTAACAGGTTGACTGCTAAGCAGTATTAAGTGTGGGCTTACTGCCCTGCTACTGTAGCTCAGAGATTAGCCTTTCATTGTCATCTGCGTGCCCACCTGAAAGTTAGGACCATTTGAGTCACCCCTGGTATTGTTGACGACTGGGGATAGGCATCGTGGGAAGACATTGCTGGAGCCAATCTGTGTAACCCGACAAACATTGAGATCCAGTGTTTGTTATGATGTAGTGGGGTGGGGGGGGTTTGGAGGGAGGGAGAAGGCACTGAATTACCCGAGCCCTCATAGTCAGAGAAGGGAACTGTGATTGGATGAGAATGTTTTGACCTTTATAATGCCATTGTCTGCTTGTCACAGAGGCAGTCAGTATCATAATACTGTATGTAAAGATCAACAAAGCAATGATGAATAGACTTCACATCGATAGTTAAAATTTGCCCTGTGATGGTGTGTAAGTGTGTACTGGGGGTGTAGGCTAAAATTAAGGAACTGAAAATTTGGAGACCAAACAAGAAAAGCAGAGACCTAGAGAGTTGTTTCAGTATTTCTAAATAGGGATTGGGGCGTTGTAACATAATTTGAAATGATGTGTTTTATTGTTTTCACATTTTTGCATATTTTCGCATCATTGCCCTCCCTCATAACTCAGGCATGCAACTTTTCCTTGGACCAGCTGATATCCTCATTTTTCACTTCCCACTTTCATGTCATTGAAATTGAAAGTCTTGTAATGATTGGAGTTTCCTTGTTTTCTGTCCAAGTCCAAGTTGTGTGCCTGATAATTTATTTTGCCCATTGTACCTTCCTCGGTCCTGCAAATTCTTTCACCTAGTGGATGTTGTAGGAAGTTTAACAGAGTTTGGAGGTTTCCAATGTTGACAACAGTGACCTTGTCATGAGCATTAAATGAGGTCTTGCCAGAAATGTGATTACAGCTGGAAATTCTTATTGGGTGGCAATAAGCACATCCAGGAACTGAGTGGTTACCCAACCAACAGACCGGCAGTTTATCCCAAAACTGATTTCATTCAGTTTTCAGGGTTACCCAACCAACAGACCGGCAGTTTATCCCAAAACTGATTTCATTCAGTTTTCAGATCAGATCTGTGATGGACAGTAAGCAAATTTTACAATGGTGGTTGGCCTGTCGATGACCAGATTATACAGCCTTGGCAACGTGATGTGTGTTCATGTGCATTCACGTGTTTAACCAATATGCAGATCCCCAGTGAAGCTTTTCAGTGAAGAACATCGTTGTGCAGAGGCCAAAAAAACAAAACAAAATTGGCTTTTTTGACCGCTGGCTGTCAGCCATAATTAGCTGGGAAGTACGCATCATAATAGATAATGTTCCCATTCACTCACGCGGGTGGTGGATATCTACACTTTCACAGCCCTCGATGCGTTGGACTTGATCGAAGACAGCTCCCTTAGCATGAAAGCATTCTCCGCATGCTCTCACGAGCGATGCAGGAGAAATTTAATTTGTGATGCATCCTTGCGTGTTATCAGATTCAGTTCTTTGCTCTCTCTCTCTCACACCCAACCTTCCCCCCCTCCCCCCAACTCCTCTTCCTCTCATTTTCTACTCGAACTCTTCGCTCCCCTCTCAAGCAGCCCCTCCCGCTGGTCCCCATTACACTTATCAATATTTCGCCAGATCCAGGGGCCGGGATGACACAAATAATTAACATCAGGGGCTCCCGCTCCATTCCACTGGCAGGGCTCCTTCAAGATGTAACCCAACGTCTCGAGTAATGCACGGGCAAGCAATAATTCTTGGTCAAAATTAGTTTTTCACTTTGTTGTATGCGCGCGGCAGCGCTGCAATTAACCTAAAAAGCATGTTCAAGCCTTTCCAGAAAGGCTTGATCGTCTGTTTTGGAAAATTTTCTCTGTAATGTGGTTGGAGCATCTGGTCATAAATTGGAGTTTTAGCTTAGCTTTTTTTTTGTTTTCATTTTTAACAAACCAGTATGCAAAAGTTCAGAGACTTAATATCTCATAGGAGTAAGGCATTAATCAGCTTAAAAAAAAGGTCCAAGTACAAGTTTTGTAGTTGTCACCTGTCTCTGTCAGCACATTTACGGGTGTAGTTAGCAGTGCATAATTGTAGATGAGATGTCTTCACTTGGCTGTCTGTTCAGGGATGTGCGTGGATATTAATCCAATTTGCCAGATCATATCACAGGTGCTGTGTCATGCATATAGTTTTCATAATTTTTCTGAGGGTGCCAAAAATTAATGAGCATCTCTGAGCCCACTGGTAGGATGGGAAGTCTGTGAAGAACATGGAGCATAACTGAAACATTCTTGTTTATTTTGAATGTAAACAACTGTTGCGTTATTTTGTGTACATTTTTATAAAAGAAAAGCAATATGAGTCAGACTAATTTCAAGGGCTGTCTTTTTCCCCTCCTGTAGGAATTTCAGTGAAATTTCTTCAGTTTTATTTAAGTGCAAATAATGTTAAGTATTCCAAACAGAGCAGTACTTAAATTTTCATATACGAGGAAGTGCTCTTGAAAGACCTAAAACTGCCTAATACCTAAAAACTGATGCATTAGTGTGTTTCCTGGACTGTCCAAATAACAGCTGTGGGAACTGGCAGACCGGGTCATTCCCAACAGTCAGTCAACAGGCTTGACCAGGGCCCGAGAGACCTTAGGAAAAGATTAAGATTTAACGGTAGAGTGGTTTGTCACAGTTTAGCCTGTATAAATTGGACCCTTGCATTAGGGAGATATGGGGCGAGAGACAGAGAAGAGATATATAATGATAGGACCCAGGAGGATGACTGGATAGCTGGGGGGGGGGTTCGGAACATAGCCTCTGCTGGCAGCAAGGAGTGCACCTTGGAGAGGAAGGCATGTGCGCAGGCCCCAGAGAGAGGCAAGTCAGCACTGCTTGCAGGGGCCAATAAGCCTTTTGCGAGTTAACTTTGACCCAAATCTTGTACACTGAGTTCTTTAAATTCACATGAACATAACAACTTGAATTGTCCTTACTAAAACCACTGCTGCTATACATCGTGATTCGGGGCAAGCTTTTTTTTAGTTACATAAGAGACGACTTGCAACAATACACTGTTCTCAATGGATAAGAAGGGCACAACGGAACCAGTCCATTCCAGAAATGGTGGTCGCTATGCAAAAGCTTGCCCCAAATCATGAGGTATAGCAACAGTGTCTTTAGTCTGGAGAATTCAAATTGTTATGTTTATGTGCAGTCAGATAACTCAGTGCACCAGATTTTATTCAAATTTAACTCGCAAAAGGCTTATTTGCTGGAGGTGCCAGCAGCCTAGCTGGCGGATAAACCATACAGAAGTAATGCTGCTAATCCAGTGTAGTGGAGAGGAATACAAAATGTAACAAAGGGAGATAATGAGTCAGTTAAGATTCCAAAATGGGCTAGAGATTGAGAACTCATTGGGAGTAGTCCTTTTTTGCGGTTTGTTGTTCTAGTTGGAGAGGATATCTTCATACATGTATATACAGGCAGGTGGAATACCAGCTAAGATACTAAGTAAAATGTTGTTTACCTGTCTTAACATTGATATGAAGCCTGAATGAGTACAAGAACTGTGGTGTAGGAATTTATTTAGGTTTCATTCTCATCTTGTAAAGAACCTGGCCAACTTCTATTTACCATGTACCATATTTGAACATACTCTACATGTATGTACATGTATAAACAGTGATTGAAGATTAATTTTGAATTTACATTTCTGACAATACCTTTGTCCAAGAATCGTTTTCTCCAGAAGACTCATTCACTCGAAAATGACTGAATAATAAGAGATCTGGGTTAACAGCAGACAGATGAATGGTGACTCTGTCCGTCCACATGATGATTGCGGTTGATTGTGTCTGTTGTATCCAAGGGGAAGTGGTTCCCCGTGACATGAATTAATGAGATAACTCGCTAGAAAAAATCTCCGGGGGGATCCAGACTGGACTTTCATGCGTCCTCCAGGCATTTTGCTCTCCCCCCCCCCTTCGTCATCTCCTCTCTCTTCTGTCTCACCGTTTTTCTGCTCCATGGGTACAGTTCTACATTGTAGCTGCACGCATACACTGCAGGTTTCCAAAGGCCCGACCGCCAACACCAGCTGATGACGTCTTTGGCTAATAATGAGTATCAGGTCTGCCCAGCTGAGGCGGACTGTGTAGAGGTTCTCCTCCAAAAGCCGTTGGAATGAGAAACTATTAATATTGGCAGGAGGACCTCGGGTCATAAACGGCATTTTCACCCGTGATCAGAGTGACTCTGTCTGGTGGATCAGTGGTAGCTCCTTTTTACACTTTGCAGTTGTGTAACAGCCAGGGAAATTGTTTCTGTAGCTCAAAAGAATCAAAAGTGGAGCCTCCTTTTCAGTCTTTGACTCAGGGATTGGGCCACTTTTACAATTTGGGGACAGCTGGTGAAAAGACTGGAGTGTAGATCTGTTTTTGTTTTCAACCAAACTGAGGTTTAGGCACTCCGACCCTCCCCCAGCATGCAAGTTGGGGCATTGACTTCATATGATGAACCTCAAAGAGTACTTGTAAACATTTCCCCTAGAATTGAGTCTCAGCTTTGCTTTTTTGTGAAGGGGCTCCATGCCTGTGTCAAAAGGATGCGATTGAGCAAGTTAGTACATTAACTAAAAAATACACAGAATGGGACAGAGCTTCTTAACAGTCCATCATAAGTCCCTGTAAATCCATCACAAGTCCATCACAAGTCCCTGTAAATCCATCACAAGTCCATCACAAGTCAGTTTGTCTTAAGCCAGTTCACAAGCTATTCAAAAGACTAACAAAAGCAATCTTTTGGCATTGTTCACCCTGTTACTTATAACTGGCCTTGTGAAAGGACTTAAAACTGGCCTTGTGAAGGGACTTAAAACTGGCCTTGTGTAGGGAATTGTAACTGGCCTTGTGTAGGGAATTGTAACTGGCCCTGTGAAAGGACTTGTACATGTAACTGGACTTGTGAAGGGACTTGTAACTGGCCTTGTGTAGGGACTTGTAACTGGCCTTGTGTAGGGACTTGTAACTGGCCTTGTGAAAAGACTTGTACGTGTAACTGGACTTGTGAAGGGACTTTTTACTGGCCATGTGAAAGGACTTGTAACTGGTCTTGTGAAGTGACTTGTAACTGGCCTTGTGAAGTGACTTGTAACTGGCCTTGTGTAGGGACTTGTAACTGGCCTTGTGTAGGGACTTGTAACTGGCCTTGTGTAGGGACTTGTAACTGGCCTTGTGAAAGGACTTGTACATGTAACTGGACTTGTGAAGGGACTTGTTACTGGCCTTGTGAAGGGACTTGTAACTGGCCTTGTGTAGGGACTTGTAACTGGCCTTGTGTAGGGACTTGTAACTGGCCTTGTGAAAAGACTTGTACATGTAACTGGACTTGTGAAGGGACTTTTTACTGGCCATGTGAAAGGACTTGTAACTGGTCTTGTGAAGTGACTTGTAACTGGCCTTGTGAAGTGACTTGTAACTGGCCTTGTGTAGGGACTTGTAACTGGCCTTGTGTAGGGACTTGTAACTGGCCTTGTGTAGGGACTTGTAACTGGCCTTGTGAAAGGACTTGTACATGTAACTGGACTTGTGAAGGGACTTGTTACTGGCCTTGTGAAGGGACTTGTAACTCGTCTTGTGAAGTGACTTGTGAGGGATTCGATTCCAACACTGTTTCATAATTTCAATTACAGACCAAGAAAAAGGGCCACATAGACTGAAATGACAGCAACAATACCAAACACTTTTAATGCATATATATTTGGTTGGATATTCAAACTGGATATTTTACAGTCTTAATAATGAGAGATACAGTGTTCAGATAGAGCCAGAGAAAGATCAGCGAGGGAAAATTAAAGTCAACAACTTGTCATCTCTTACACATTGGATTAGCTGCAGTGCTCTTAAGTGTGTTTCGAAAAAGTGAATTAACTCCCATTGGTGTGAGACCTGTGAGCCAATTGTCTCCCCTCGTCGACCCCCTCCCCTTTTCCCCCCTCTAGGTGGACCATCCAGTTTCTCACGTGGATATAAGGCATCCCTTACAATAACATTACACCCGATTAGCAGCGTTAAGCCCTTGACTAAAGATAGCAAGCCCAGTGAATCAGGCAGGGCCGCCGTTGTGGTTTTTGTGGTCTCTCTGAAAGACTGCCATGCCTATTGCCTCGGTCAGACCGAGTGTGTGCATTCCGTTGCGTATGTTTCCATCTATTACCTCCGCATCCCCCCCCCATACCTGTAGGCTGTTTGCTTTTTTGGGGGGGGGAAGGGAAGATGCTGTTTTAACATCTTTGGGGCTTGAATAACATGGATGTTGCAACACCCTCTGATCGTTAAGCCCCCCTTACCCTATTCCTGGGGGGAGGGGTTGACAGAAAATTGACAAGACGAAAGTGACAAGAAGATTTATCTCTTTTTTCATTTTTGTTGTCTCATTTTCGAGATTCCTTTAAATGCGACACCCAAATCCCCCAAAACCGTTTTCTGGCTTCCACATAATCCGGTCTAATCAAATGAAAGGACGACTTAACAGGTTATTTAATAATCACAGAATTGTTGTGTTCTTTAAGGTGCAAGTTGATGTGATTTTTTAATAATCATGCACCAGCACTTGGTCGGGAAGAGTTGCCCAATTACAAATCCTGTGGTTCGGTTAAATGGAAAAACAGCATATATAATGAAACTGAAACAAACAAGATACAACGGAGCTATAGAAAGTGACCAGTCGCGGCATTGGAATTAGGAGAAATCACAACAGCGTCCCCAAGGGCCAAAAGGAGCGAAAATTGGGGGGGGGGGAATAATGACAGATGAATCTTCAGTCCATTTCATTTCCCTTTGTTCTTAAACTAAAGGGTGTAAGAAGCCCCAAAATGTAGCCTCAACCCTCGCAAAGGCCATAAAAGGCAACAAAAATCCCAACTTTTTAGCCCCCCAAAATGTCCCCCCCCCCAGAAAATTTGGTCTTGGATCCGCCCTTGTGCAACCCAAACTAAACAGTCATAAAAGGGCCTGCATATGGCATGGACCCCCATCTAAAGTACAAGGCGATAAAAATCGATCGGGTGGGGTGAATGATAATTGAATTATGGCAAGCTTAAGTGAAGGGGGGGTCCCTATGCATTGCTGCGTGGCCACTCTTAATAATTTATGCTGCACAAAGTCGGGTTCATGCGTACTTGTTTGGGCAGATTTTGCCAACCTAGTTTGGTTTTTTTTTTAGGGAGGAACACTGTTTTCAAAATATGACCAGTTCCCATATTTTCTTTGGTCTGTTTTGGAATACCTGGTCATTGCATATACCGGTACTTGATAAACAAATTTTGCCCTGGGGTAGAAATGCTGAAGTTACTCGGAAATGTGTCAGGGTCATGTATAGAACATTTTAAGACTCGGGGTGCACAATGCGAATAGAAACTAAAGTCACAGGTGTAGCGCAGAGCAGATGTCAAAATGGGGAAGGGAAGTGGGACTTGTAAAGTCAAATGTGTGTCCACTTGATGTGAGGAGTTGTTTTGATGCCAGTCTCATGACTTGATGGCTGTCATTCCCCAAAACATCGCATAAAATATCTGAGATTGCTTTCCTTCAAGGAGAGGTCATAAGACAAAAGTTGTTTTTTTTTAAGTTTGGGCTTGGATCCGCCGTCCTTCCGGTATCAGAACTGAAAAAAAAAATAAAATTTTTATTTTGAGAAGTCTCAGATCCGCCAACCAGCAATTAACCACAATAAATGTTTTAAGAAGATTTTTTTTCCGCTCTGCTGTCCAACCAACAGGGAAGTCCCTGATTTAAATTTTGTGAGCCTTGGTTCTAAGCGGCTAGAGCAGGGTACATCTCTTTTGGGGGTATTCTTCCCTCTGACTTGAGGACCCTTCTTTGGTTTTTCTTGAGACCATAGAAAATACTTTTTTTGTTTTTGTTTTTTCTGTCCTCTAAAATTTGTCCTAAAAAAAGTCTGAGCAGCAACTTATAAAGAAATGCGCACCTAACTGAGAAAGATTTCATCAAAAATTTGTTTTGCATTCCATTCTTGCTTTTACTGCCCAGAGCCTAGAAATGTAGACAAGATGAAATGTACTTTGTACTTTTACACCAAAGACCACAGTTGTAGAGCTATTAAAAAAAAACAGAAAAAAAAAATTGTTTTGCCACAACTTCTGCAGTTTCACCATGGTTTCCTGAAATTGTCAACACCCCCATACTTACATGTATGTGTGAGATTTTAATGACAAAATATTGAAGCCGCAGCTGTTAAGTGTTTTTAAGACTTACGGCCTTGCCTCATTATATATCTTTTTCTTTGTGCATAGAAAAGAGCAACAGTGCGCTGGCAATGCCTGGAGACACAGTCGGGACAACAGTCTCCCCACACCGGAATTCAAACCCCAGTCCCAGCCCGGTACCCTCCCAGGACCCTCAGGATGTCAAGGCCCCCACTGGCCCTTCACCGGTTCCCTCAACTTCGAGTTCAGTGTCCTCGCACCAGTCTCCAAGACGATGAGAAGATCAATGATCAACGAGACTAGTAAAAAAAAAAGAAAGGTGAGTTCCACATACGCGTATTTGTATTGTGGCATTGTTAAGATCGTAATTGAACCTCTTACCGGGACATAGCTCTTACCTCGTGTCCTGATAGCTGTAATTGTAAGCCTTGGATGACCGTAATGGAGAGATTAGCATGGTTCCGTTTATACGGTAACGGTGGGAATGCACCAGATTTGTCGTTTATTTGCAACTGGAAATTATCCCTGCCTTA